>NC_140485.1:133357053-134019553 GCF_964271855.1 Acomys minous | reverse complement strand
GCCCCTTTGACTCCCAGGTCCATGCTGACTATGACATGCCACCCTGTGAAATTCCCCGGGGGGCCAGGATAAATGATATCATGATGTTACCCTGTTTCCAGAAGAAGTCTGAGAAAACATCTCTAGAAGTGGCAATTCTGTTGTGAACATACAAACTATGCTATTCAACTCCTTTGCTCGTCATCCCTGATGCTGTCACTATTGCCTGAGGACTTGGCCATCCTTCCCTCCTTGCTTTCCTGTTCTTGGGACCCTTGCTTTCCTGTTGTTGGGACCCAGCAATTAGTGGATACCTTACCTCCTTTCTGTTCACATTGCTTCTCCCAACACCATTACCCAGAATTCCTTAGGCTTGTTCATCGATCATTTCTCACCTAGCACTTCTTATAACACCGTGTGTAAGTTTAGCAGCCACAAAATTCTCAGCTAGTGAGAAACCTGGAATTCAACTCCATGCTCTCACTTTCCCATGTCCTTAGGATAAAGTTCAACCCCACTTTTGGTATCATCTTAGCTTTTCTTCCTTCTCAGTACTCCAAATCCTAACCCAAGCCTTTAGTGCTGAACTTTTTGGGTTCTACTGATGTGTCCCAGCTCTCTGTTGTCTACACAGATTCTCTGCTCAGGAAGGCTTGGCTCTGTCCTTGGAAGCCTTTCCTCCTGCCCAGTTTCTGCAAGCCTTCCCTCTTCATAAGACTCACATTTTTTTTTTGATAGCACATCTTCTGTGTAGACTTACCACATCCTCTGGCCTAAACAGCTATGCTGCCTTCCTCCTTTTGTAATATTTTATAACATTTTGATTGTCACACTCATCCTTCTTTTTGAATGTGTGTCGGATTCCTGCCTTTCATAATTGATTATTATGTCGACATAGCAAGATTGTAGGTTTATATTTTTAGTACTTTAGTGTCTGGTGGTTAATAAGTGCTTGATTAATAGTGTTGATTTCTCGCTCAAATGGGAACAGGGGATCACTGATGCTTACTTTGCCTGGAGGATTCTGAGGGATGAGATCTTATTCAAGTGTTTCTCTTGACAGGAAATAATTTGTCAGGAATGGCATTTCCACTTCCACTCCTTAAAAACTATGATTTAGTTGGGGGGGTTGCTAGAAAGGACCCCTATGGAGCAATAAGTCCTGCACAGCTGTTTCTATCCTTGCTTAACATACTCTTTGACGCTTTCAGGAGTAGAAGAGGAGGAACAGTGAACATGTGAGCCTGGTGGGGTAGTATATGTGAGCAGCACCAAGCTAGTGCCATAGACACTATATCTAATTTTCATAAGAACCACTTGACCTTGATCTTGTTGCTTCCACTTTTCAAGTGAGTTTACTGAAAGCCGAAAGCTTAAGGAATAGGCTCAGAGCCTCTGAAGAAGTAACTGGCAGAGCCAGGATTAACACAGAGATATTCCAACGCCAGAGCTGGGCTCTTTTCTATAGACTGTGTGACTCCTCCATTGACTGGTGACCTTGGGGAACTCAGACTGTTCACACTGTTCATGAGTAGGTGGGGCCATTAGGCAGGAGGGGGCTAAAGAAGGCTCTCAGGTTGGTAGGGGGAACTGGCATGGGAAAATACGAATGTAGCAGCAATCAATTGGGAAGGCGGGCATTGCTGGAAACCTGGTTAGGAGATGGGCAGAAAATGCAAGCATTCAAGTGTGGATTCTTGGACTGGGGGGCCAGCAGTAAGAATCTGGACCACATCACGCTGATGAAAAGGAGCACTATATGGAGAGTACTTGGATACAGGACATAGTAATTGAGGCTAAAATGAGACTGATTTACAAGTTTTCATGCCTGGGAAAAGAACATGAAAACTGAGGAGGAATTTGTGGGTAAAATGTAGACTTTTTTTGTCAATTCATCATCGCCTACATATTTAGTTTCTTTTTGTATTGTCCATTCTTTGTCAAATTATTAGAAACTTGAGGTTTTTTTTATTGTTATTGATTTTCTTTTGTTTTTTTGTTTTTTTTGTATAAATGAACCAATATTGATGTCATGTGTGTTGCTGCAGCAACACTTTAGGAGAGCTGTGGGGTGGCTGGGTAAACCACCTGACCTTGTTTCATGGACATTTCAGGTCAACCCACGCTTTCTGTAGGGCAGTATCTGGCAGAGCACACACCCGGCAGAGTTCTCAGGCCTTTGGGGCTCCTATCTGCCTGTACAAACGTGGCCATGTTTCCCCCTCCCTGTCAGCATGATTGCACGGCAGGGCATTGTAGGAACTGAGTCTTCTGGCTGCTGTCATCGCTAGCTGCCTGTGAATAAAACGTGGCTCTCAGAGGAGCTTAGATGTGGACGGTGCGTTTCTTGGAAGCACTTTGATGAGGGAGCGCTCTTTTCTAGCTTTAATCACTTAGTAGAACAGAATTAACCCTTCCAGAAGATCTTACTTGAAAGCCAGAGTTTCTTTGTAGGAGAACTATCTTGAATGTTTTGGCATATATGGGGAACCTCTCTCTCAGCTAAAGAAAAACAAAGATTGGGCTAGTTCCTCCTTGGAAAGAAGACGTCTTCTCTGCCTTGGGTCTTATACCTTTCATGAGTAATCTTTCATGAGTAATCTTCTCTTAGCATAAAGTTTTGGAAACATATTAGTGAAATTGCCATAGGATGAAAAGTGTCTTTTTTAAATTGACATACTTTTTTAATATGGCTTTTAAAAAAGAATATTTTTATTTGTTAGTGTGTGTATGTGAATGCTGTGTGTGTGTGTGTGAATTTGTGTGTGAGTGTGGAGAGAGAGAGAGAGAGAGAGAGAGAGAGAGAGAGAGAGAGAGAGAGAGAGAGTGTGTGTGTATGTATGTTGGTCTGTCTGTCTGTCTGTTTGTCTGTATATGTGTATTCAGGGTGGGATGCATGCCACGGGGGGCATGCTGAAGTTAGAGGACAGCTTTGTGAAATTGGTTCTCTGTTTCTACTTTTGTGTAGACTCCATTAATTGAATTCAGTTGCCAGGATCATGCAGCAAGCACCTTTACTGGCTGAGCCATCTTCTTGGCCTATTTGTGTAATATAAATGAATCTTCAAATCTGAAAGTAAAAGATAGAGAGTAGACGCCAGTATTTTTGGGAGAAATTATTTAACTTTAATTTTTATGTTAGTTATTGATGAGTTATGTAAAATTTTCTCACATCTTCCCTTACTAAAAATTTATTACAATGAGAATTATAGGTGTCATCTAATCTGCCTGAACTCTATATTTATTGTCTGAGCTGAAATCCTACTTCTGAGTGTATCTCAAACAAAACTCCACGGTTCTGAAGCATTTCTACAGTGAAGAAAAGTAAGTTAACTACATGGATCTGGTAAACTTGATGCCAGCTTCTAATTTGTGTTAGAGTAGACAAGGAGTAATGTTGACACATTATAAAGACAACACAGGACATGCTAGTGACCAGGTGACCTCACAACGATGATTCATTTATTTAAAGTCAATCTAAGGGTTTAAAAGGAGAACATTTTTTATTAAAAAATCAAGCCACCAAATGAAAAACACAAACATGTTCACCTACTTAAAGAAGTGATATATATTTAATATACAATTATTTATATATATACATGCAATATACATACAGATAAACGTTAATATACATTAATATATATATAAGATACACCAACAGGGAAATCATTAAAGCAACTCTCTGTGTATTTATTTTTCTCTTAATCAACTGACCAAGAACACTGTCTGTATTTAAATCTGAGCTACCTTGAGAGCTTTGAATGCAGATAAAGAACATGCAAAGACACAAAAGGGACACAGAACAAGGCAGCAATTCTGTGCATACGTCAGAGTACACCTGCTTGGGCATTGTAGTTTTACAGTGCAGAACTTTGCCAAGGAGTTTTGGTACTAGAAATGGTTCCTCGTGGCGACTGCATCCTATCCTGAAAAGATACTCACTGACTCACAGGAAGCCACAGGGCAGGTGGGTGCAGTGGAAGGCACCAGGTACTCTCCCACAGGTGTACTTTCTCTGGAGGAGGAAGTCAGCTGACCTCGGGCTGCAGGGGAGACTGATGTGGCATGAGATTGTTTCCTAGATGGCAGAAGAAATGACCTGTGAGAGCTGAACTTGCACTCGGAGGTGAGGATTCTTTAGAGGTCTGTACTTGAAGATGTGTCATCTCTCGGTCAGGAGGCCCTTTAAGGACACAGAGAGGCTGGCTGATAAGCTCATTTGTCACCAGGCTCTGTGTTTAATCTTCTACACTGCATATGTCAGAAGGAAGCTATGCAAGGAAAGATAAAAAACCCTAGAGACTGAGTATATTTAAGGGGTCAGAATTTAAGGCCAGAATTAAACATCAGAAACAGTGTCTTCAGAAAGGATACAAGGAAATGTGTGGCGAGGAAGAAGTTGGCCGTGGGCTCAAAGTCGGGGCACAGGTCACACCCTGCTGCTGCACACACTCTCTCTGGGGGTCCAGCTGTACCCCACTGATACAGAGAAGCACAGACAGAAGGCTGACACCTGGTAAAGAGATAGTGAGATGTGCCCGTCGTCAGCCCACGATCCTCTCTTGTGTTTCCTCACGTTGAACCTTGCCCTGGGTACTGTGGTAGCTACCCTCTACTGGAGAATAATGGCTTTTGAACACTGGGTGTAAAATTCAAAAGTTATTGCTTTAAAACATTGATGAAGCATACACACGTAGTTGCTGTTGTGAGAGTTTTAGAGGGTGCATTTCAGTGGCATTAAATATAGTCACTGTGCAGCTCTCCCCACCCTTCATCTCCTGAACTCTCTTTATCCTGACACACTAAAACTCTCACCCTACTAATCCACTCTCTGTATTTCTTCTCTGCTGTTCTCTGGAAACTACTAAAGGTTTTCTATGTTTATGAGTTTGACTGCTACATGCCTGCCCAGTAAGTATAGTTATATTATATTATATTTGTTTATTTATTTATTTTTGTGGTTGGCTTGTTTCACAAGGCATGCCATCATCAAGATTCAGTTTCCTTTCCTCTTGAGGACATCCTAGTGTATCCATATATTGCATTTAGCTATCCATTAATGAACACTCATGTTACTCTTACTTTTCATCTATTGTCAAAATGTCCCTAGCACAAGGACCTGCAAATATGTCTTCAAGGCTCTGCTTTGAATTCTTCTGGGTATATATTCAGGAGCAAAATTACAGGATTACAGGATAATCATACTTTTAGTTTTTTGCAGGAATGGTTTTTTGTAGCAACTGCTCTTTTCCTTCCTCCTGATAGTGAAGAGTGGTCATGGCATCTCTAGAACCATTTCAGCTTTACATACTGGTTTATTTTTTGGTGATCACCATCTTAATGAACACAGAGGTGTTAAACATCTCATTGTGGTTTCGGTTTGCATTTCCTTAATGCCCAATGATTACGAGCGGTCTCTTCCTTGTGCTTATTGCCTGTTTGTATATTGTCTTTTAAAAAGCTTATTCTACATTTTTAAAAGTAGAGCTGTTGTTTGTGTTGCTTGGCCTTCAGTAGCGTCCTAATGTTATTCACGGAATCCATGAAAACAGCCTAGGGAGACTGGAAAGCTCTTTGAAGATTTAATATACATTGTGTCATGGCAGATTATGTGTTATCTTATAACTGTGATATCTCAAGGATTACCATTTATTATTATTTCTTGTTTTTATTGTTCCTTAATCTCTAGTATTGACGCACATCATTTAAATCTTATACAATGTTCCTTTTCTCTTGTTATTGTTTTTTGTAAATTTTATTGGTTCTTTGTGAATTTTGCAGCATGCACCCCAGTCCTATACATCTCCCCCTCCTCTCATACCCACCTTCCCTTGCAACCTCCCCTCCCCCACAGAGAAAAAAAATCTGCTTGTGGAAGCTCTCATGTGTCACAGTGTGTCCCACAGCATTCCCTTTTGTCCACACTTCTTTGCTTGCAAATGTTCACTGCAGTGACTCGTTGGTCTGGTACGAGGCCTCTGGCTTTTTCTATTCTTTTAATACTGAAACCTAACTGGGACTCCTCTTGGATATTCTGTTTTTGCCCTTTGTCATGGAAATCCTGCTGTTTTAGATCTGTATGTCTGGTCCCTTTATGCACCCCAGCAGTTCATCAGTGGGGTAGATGTTGTGTTGGGCCAATGCAAAGCCCTGGATCTGGGCTTGTGAGGTATCTGAGATGGCCAGCTTGCCACTCTCATGCTCTTATGCCCTCAGGGCTGGCTCACCCATAACCCCCATAACCAGAGCCAGCTCTACCCTACTGCCCAGGTGAGGTGCAGGGCCTGTTCTCCCAAGTGCTGCAGCCAGTGAGGAACATGACTGATTCTCCTAATTTAGTAGGACTGGGGCCAGATCTATCTGCTCTAGATGGAGAAGGATGAGGGAAGGGAGAAAGGCATCTCTCTCTCCATCAGAGCCAATGCCCTGCAGACAAGATGCAGGGCCAGCTCTCTTGTGCTCATGCCCTTGGGGCTGGCTCACCTGCAACCCCCACATCCAGGGATAGCTCTACTGTACTGCCCAGGAAAATTGCAGGGCCTGCTTTCCCAAGTGCTACAGGAGGTGGGGGTCAGACATAGCTCTCCTGTTCTCCTGCTCTCCATAGGTGGCAAGGGTTGAGAGTAGGAGAGGTCACCTCTCTCTTACCCACACTGATGAATGGCAGACAAGAGGCAGGGCCAGCTCTCCCATGCTCAAACCCTCGGGACCTGCTCATCCACATCCCAACATCAGGGTCAGTTCTACTGTGTTGCCCAGGTGAGGTGCAGGACTGTTCTTCTGAGGGCTGCAGCTGGTGAAGTGCAGGGTCAGCTCTCCTGCTCTCATGACACTAGGGCATGGTCTCCTACCTCCTGTATGTGGTGAGGAATGAGTGGAAAGGAAGGCATCTTCCCCTCAACCACACCACCACAGAGAGATAAGTGATAGGACTAGCTCTCTCCCACACTCACATCCTTGGGGCAGGCTCAACTACAACTCCTGTAAGGTGCAGGGAAGGGCTCTCCCAAGCACTGCAGCAAGCTAGGGGGAGGGTCAGGTCTCCCGATCTCATGCTTCTGGGGCCAGCTCTCCTGTGATGCTCAGGTAAGGGGTGAGGCCAGTTCTGCAGGGCCCTCAGACATCAACATGTCCCTAATGGCAGTTCAGACTAGAGGCACTCACCCGGCCTTTGGTGGTAACAGACCCCTGCTGCTGCAGGGCCATGGCCCTTGATGTGGCTCCAGTGTCAGCGCAGGCGAAGACCCCACCATGGTCCCAGGTGGCATCACCAGTTACTCACATCAGGCTGTTCCTCACTACCTTCAAGTCTTCAGTTCTGCCCTTCTTTGTTGTGTCCACATCTTTCTGTTTCTCTTTCTCTTCCATTTCCCCACCAATTATTTGCTCTTCTTGGTGTCTGGCATTTCTGAGTATCTGGTGTCATTTCAGGAGTGGTCTCAGGAATACTATGCCTAGTTTGTGGGTTATGGCACTGGGCAGGGGTCATCTAGAGTATGGACTGCCAATCCTCTCACCCCACCCACACTCCCAGGCCCTTGGCCCCATAGTGCCAGTCATGTATGTATGTATGTGTGTATATATATATATATATATATATTCCCACCAAGTCCAATTTGTGTTAGCTGTAGACTCATGGGTTTGTGACTCACTTATCAGAGGCTATACAGACTCTCCAATCCCTAGTAGCCTGTCAATATCTCCGCAGCTAGAAGTGAGGTCTTCCTGCCTAGGCTGGAATGTTGACTGGATTGCTCTTCCACGGGCAACTCTCCGGCTAGTCTTGCTTTAACTATGGATGGCACACTCAGCGTATCATTTATCAAGAGATATTATTTATCCTGCAATAATGAAGGCCAATCAAACTTCTGAAAGCTCTCCTTTATTGCTTTCTTTTCTTTCGCTTGGGCTATGCTGATGAAGCAGGTTGCCGCACTGATGAAAAGGATAGCCTCGCTGGGGTTTGGGACTTCTAGGAGAGGAGGTGAGGCTGGCCATGGGTAGCTCCTGACAGGGCACATGTGCTGAGACTCTTCATTGTGGAGAACAACCACCAGCCTTTTAAATTGTGACGGTTCTACCTTAACTGTTTTTGGAAATGGCATTTCTGAGATGAATCTCTTTGTAAGAGAAACGTGCCTTCCCTTATCACATGGTTCCATGGAGAGAGAAAGGGTGGCCAGGAAAGCTGATTTATGGACATAGGAAAGGATGCCAGCTACCTTGTGGTCCCCTGTCATGTAGGACCTGCTGTGGTAGGGAGGAGGCCGTATCCTGAGGTGTTTCTTAGAAGGTGATAATGGAGAAGGATTGCAGGGGCATTGTGCTATTTGTCCCCTAGGGCAGCAGCGCTCTGCTCCCTGGCCCAGGTCATGCAGCTTGCCTGCAGAATGGAAGATACATGCTGTGCCATCACCACAGGGAGAGAGGAAAGGAGGCTGTAGAGTCTGTGCCATTTGTAGGTGTGGAAACTAATTACTAGATATGTGACAGTGAGATCATTGCTGAAAAGTGCTAACAATGCCTCTGCTTAGACTATATTTCACTAACTACGAGCAAGTAAAGTTCTGTGCTCCATGGTCTCTTGGAGTCATGGTGACGTGGAGTGTGTATGGCATATCACCAAGTTTTCTTTTTCCTTTAAACAATTATTTTCTTCTTCTCTCATCCTGACCACAGATTTCCCTCCCTCCACTCCTCTCCCAGTCCTCCCTCTCACTCTCCCTCCCTCAGATCCTTCTCTGTTTTCCTTAAAAAAAAAAAAAAAGCCTAAGAAGTTAAAATAAGACCAGGTACAAAGCTTCATACCAAGACTGGTTGAGGGAACACAGTAGGAGGAAAAGGTCCCAAGATCGGGCAGAAGAGTCAGAGACAGCCCACTCCCAGGACTAGGAATCCCACAAGCAACATTCACCTACACAAGCATGCCATGTATGCAGAGGACTCAGTTCAGACCCAGACAGGGTCTGATATCACTAAGTTTTCCTCATGTTCATGTGTTTCCAATGTGATGAATGTCTCCTTTGGTTGTTGGTTTTGAATTAAAAAAAAAAAAGCCACTTACCCATTTTTAAAGTCAGAAGCAAGTGACAGGGCACTCATCCCCATCACTCTTCTTTCTTCTTCTTCTTCTTCTTCTTCTTCTTCTTCTTCTTCTTCTTCTTCTTCTTCTTCTTCTTCTTCTTTTGGATTAATTTTTCCATTGCTTCCACTTACAAGTACAAGCAAGCATGCACATGGAATCACATCCCACCCTCTCCTTTTTATACATTTCAAAACTCTGTATATCATATTTCTTGTCATTTTCCCTCTTATTATGTCCTGCAAATTACTCTCAAGGTATTTATTATGTATGTCAGTACTTATAGCTCTTTGCCTATGGCCCATGGTTTGTGCAGCTTTCCCCTGATGGTGAACTTGTGATAGCCATCACAAGGCAGGTTCCGCAAACCCTAAATCAATAAAAGACACAAGTTAGTAGTGAAACACAGGAAAAGGGGGGTGCATTCGTTGTGGCTGTATTGGGAAGAGAAAGAGATTAGGGACCTAATGTTTCAAATCCATCTTTTGGGTCCCAACCGTAGGTTTAGGCTTAATTGGTGATGGAGTAGGTAAGGGGGGTGGAGCCAAGTGATATCATTATGATAGGCGTGGCCTATCCATCACTGTCTCCTCCTTTTGATTCTGGGTGGGGTCCCAAGAAGTCCTTAAGACTGCCATAGCTGGAGGGGATCAATGTAGTTCTCATGACATGGTCAGTTTAGCTGTAAGGTACAGGCATACTGTCATGAAGCATCCTCCCCATGGAAGGGGGGAGGGGGAACAGAGCTTTCCCATAAAATCCACTGTGCCTAAACATTTAAGTCAACTTTATCTCTGTACATTCAGCCTTAAGGGACAGGTTAGGTGAACCTTCCTTAAGTGATGGATATTCCAACTTGAGGAGGTAAGCAGGTGGGTGAAGATAAAGAAACAGAGGCAAAAGTGGAGGCAGTGATGTCAGGCTTTCAGCATGGTTTGATTGTGGACTCAAGTGAGGAGTCAAAGCCTTTTAGAAAGGAAACTTCCAAGTACATGTTTTGTAGTGTTCTTTTAGTCACGTGTGAATACAAATTCTACCATATCTTATCACATGAAACCTCAGAGATGTATGTAGGACAGACCTCAGAAGTGGAGTTTCTGGTCAAAGACCGCACTTCTGTAGCTCTGTCCTTTGGTCTGTATTTAATTTCTACCTTTGTGTGAGAGTGACTCCAGCCTCCGTGTGTGCTAGGAGAATCCAGCCTCCATGTGTGTGCTAGAATCCAGCCTCCATGTGTGTGCTAGAATCCAGCCTCCATGTGTGTGCTAGAATCCAGCCTCCATGTGTGTGCTAGAATGCAGCCTCCATGTGTGTGCTAGAATCTAGCCTCCATGTGTGTGCTAGAACCCAGCCTCCATGTGTGTGCTAGAATCCAGCCTCCATGTGTGTGCTAGAATCCAGCCTCCATGAGTGTGCTAGAATCCAGCCTCTATGTGTGTGCTAGAATCCAGCCTCCATGTGTGTGCTAGAATCCAGCCTCCATGTGTGTGCTAGAACCCAGCCTCCATGTGTGTGCTAGAATCCAGCCTGTTGTTCTGCATTGGCCTGGGAAAGAACATCTGAGTTCAGATCTTAGGATTTATTTTTCATGTGTGCGTGTGTGCATGTGTGCATGCATGCATGTGTGCATGTGTGCATGTGTGAGAGAGTGCGTGTGTGTGTGTGTGTGTGTGTGTGTGTGTGTGTGTGTAGGGGGAAAGTTGGGGCTGAGTAAACAGAAGGTGTTCCTGGAGAAGTGGGGAGTTTTGCAGTCTCTTTAGACTGTGCTAGTCATTGGCAGCCTCTGTTAGAGCCACTTACAGTGAGTCAGAGATTCAGAAATCTGTATCCACCTGTAAACCTGAATGCAGATTACAGAGACACCTGTGCTTTCTTGAGCTCTTTCCCTTAAAATAAGATTTTTATTTGGGGTAACCAAAATTGTTATCTCGTGTCGGATCCCTGCAATCCAAACTTGAAAACACAGTTAACCTTAAATGTAAAGACCATGAAGTCGGTGCTGTGTGAAGGCTTGAGGCAGCCATATTCAGGCCCAGTCGAGTCGTCAGCTTCTGAGTTTTATACTAACCATGAGCGAGGAATTTTATTCGTAGGATCTAGACCCCAAATTTGTTCCATCCTTTTTTTTCAGCTTATTTGGTGGATATTTATTATATCATAATATTGACCCCATTCAGTGCCATCACTGATGGAACCATTTTAACAAACCCATTTCAGGACAGTTGTTTAGGACCAGTGTGACTCTTGTGTCCCTTTACTGCTAATTCTCCTTCCTACCTGATGCCCTTGCTTCACTTTCTACCTCCATGGACTTCATAACAGTGGAGACACAGAGTGACATCTCATTTCTTGTGCTTTCTATCAGTGTGATGCTCTCAGTGCTTAGGTATAGCTTAGCACGAGGTGCTTGTTCCTCTCTTTGTAATGTTGGCAGTGGTCTATCACATGAGCACCATTCTGTTTAGCTACTCACTGATGGATATTTAGGTCATTTCCTGATTCAAGATACTATGACTAGTGTGCTTAGAAAGATTTGCATGTAACTTTTTTTAATGGGCATAATTTTCATTTTGGGGGTGGGTGGGTGGGTAGAAACCGGAGAGTAGAATTTGTGGGTCATGCAGTAATTATTTGCATGCGATTTTTTAGAAAATGCTGAAATATTTTCCAAAGCACTTTCCACATCTCATTTTAACATTTTCCTTATTGTCAAAGGAAGAAATAAACAATCATGTTCCATCACTCAGTGATTCACGACACTTGCTTATCTCTTCCACACATAACTGACACCAATGGACTTCCATCAAGATGCTCCTGTCTGTAGGAGAATCAGCAAACCACCAGGTCACAACACCATGAGAGGACTGGGAAGGAACACCACTCCTGATTCTCAAAGGCAAACAGGAGGGAACCTGTCCCAGGCTTGTGGGAACAGATCCCACCCATAATGACTACTGGAAACTCACATAAGCTATGAGGTGGGAGGTTTTAGTATCCTCGGAGCGCAGCAGGAATTCTGCCCTGAACGAATCCCACAGTGCCATTATGGTGCTCACCTACCCTGCCTCACATAATTACCATCCACGGGGTGCTATGCAATTTACATGGTTCATGTTGACCTTTTCTTTCAAGAGAAGAAGTCTCTGCTTTGCTCACTAATACATCCTCACATGTGTGAAACAGTGAGGAGGCCCTGAAGATATTTGCTCACTAAATGAATTTATGGAAGCCATTAATGAGAGAAAAACAAAAGAGCTTAGGGAGAGATAAACACAGATAATTGACACTGGAGGCAGTGCCAGCATCCTTGTCCCATCCTTGTTGCTTGAACTCCACCAGTTTTGGCACAAGTAAAACTTCATTTCTCCTTTGTGATTGCTCCTGCTCAGCAACTCTCTGCTGAAATGGGAGGTCAGGGGTGCCGGGGAAAGTGGGTGAGCTGACTTGCGGGAAGAAAGAGACGTGTGTAGTTACAGAATATCCTAAGGCAGAGGGCCCGGTGCTGTGGGCTGCTTCGTTGAGGACTGGTGAGTTTGCACAGTGGCTGGAGGACAACACTTTCACAAATCACATTAAGGGTCTGGAGAAGTTAGCAGGTCCCTCTCCATAACTGTCAAGTGATATTTTTAAAAGTTAGCAATCGTTAAAGGGAATGATAACATTCAAGTCAGTTATTTTAGTTAATGGATAAGGTAGGGACATATCTAAAGGAATAGGAGGAGGAGGAGGAGGAGAAAGAGGAGGAAGAGGAGAAAGAGAAGAAGGAGAAGGAGGAGGAGGAGGAGGAGGAGGAGGAGAAGAAGAAGAAGAAGAAGAGTCATTCCATGAGAAGTTACCCATTGTGATTGCTATTTCTGAGGTATTTTTAATTTTTTTATGTAAATAAGCAAGAGACATTTTGATGCAGCTGCTCTGACTTTCAATGTGGCTCAGATGTCTTCAGAATAATGACAAAGAGCTGCTGTGTGCGAGGGATTGTTCCCAGGGAAAATCTGTGCAGGGGCCCCACTCAAGTTTCTTTGGCTTTCTATTTGAAAGAATGTCATCCCTGTCTGTTATGCAGAAAGGAACCCACTCAAACAAAGACACATCATTTACCTTTCACTAGTTTAAAAAAATTATGTTGTTTTTGGAGGCATGTCCCAGGGTTCTTGTGGAGGTCAGCGGCTCCTAAAAGTCACCACATTTTTGGTCATGGGGACAGAGTTCAGATTGTCAGCCTTGGTGGCAAGCACCATTACCTGCAGAGCTAGCTCACCAAATCTATTAATTTATTTCTAAATCAATACAAATATTAGTAAAAGCACACAGTTGCTTCTCTCTCTCTCTCTCTCTCTCTCTCTCTCTCTCTCTCTCTCTCTCATATCATCACTATCTATTTATTTGTGTGTGTATGTATGTACAGGTATATCCAGGCTAGAGGGCAATGTTGGGTATCTTTCTCAATTAGTCCCCGCCTTACTTTTTCATACAGGGTCTCTCACTAAACCTGAAGTCCCTTGGCTATGTTAGACAGGCTGGCTTGCAAGGTCCAGGGATCTTCCTGTCTCTGCTTCCCCAGTGTTTGGATGCTAGGTGTGTGTCACTGTGATCAGCTTCTTACTGGTTTCTTGGGCCTGAACTTAAATCCTTCTGCTTATGTGGCAAACACTTTACCAACTGAGCCATCTTTCCATCCCCTGTATCCTTCATTACTGATTGATTTTTATATTAGTACCATATAAGATGAGCTTATGCCATTGCAATTAAGTTGTCTAGAGGCATGTGTTGTGACATAAATTGGGTGTTAGTTCTAATTTAGATCCATAAGAACACAGTTTTCATTGTTTTAATTTTTTCGTTTGTTTTCGGTTGAGTAGAGGGCAGGGACCGCAGAGGAGATGAAATTGTGGAATTAATTAGAGCTCGGTCATAAAGGGCATTTTGCTGAGCCAGTTAAGGCTTTTCCAAGAGCAGCTGGGAGCCATGCAGGGTTTTAATTAGAGAAATGACATGAAGCATGTTTGTGATGCAGAGATTTGCCGTGGCTGTTATTTGAATGCTATATGGGATTGAAGGAGAGAGTTAGAAAGAGGGGGGCCGGTTTTAGAGGCTCTTGCGGTAACTTAACAGAAGGCTAACGGTGATGGACGGGGCATGACGTGGTGGGGAGAGATGAATGAACCATCTGTGGAAGATGCAACCAGCCGCAGCGAAACTTTGTGTTTACTGGCACGAGTTTTGGGGAAAATTGTCTCAGTTCATTGTCTATAACAAAATACTGGAGGCTGGGTAGCTCATAAAGAATAGGGAAGCTCATTGAGTTCATGATTCTGAAGGCTGGTGCTGGGACCTGCTTTGCATCCCATAAGGACCACATATAGCTTATATGATGGAGAAGCAGAAGGCATAGTGGTTGTGTGTAGAAACCATCCCAGCGTGTGGGCCACCTGCTTCTACAGCCACCTATTCTCTCAGCAGGCAAACCATCCTCCAGAAAATAAGAATTCAATGTGATAAGAAGAACCCTAGCTCCCAAATGACTTATTTAATGTATTCATTCATTTGGTTGTCACGTGTTTGTGGTAGGTGTGTTCCCATATGTGTTCAGGGAGCCCAAAAAGGAGCATCCCAGTTGTCCTACTACAGCACTCTCAATGTTATTTGACTGAGCCAGGGTCTCTCACAGAACCTAGAGCTAGGCTGACTGCTGGATTGCCTCCAGAGAACCTCCTGTCTCTGTCACCCAGAGCACTGGTGTTACACGTATGCATGACACTCTGTATAGCATTTTATTTGGGTGTTTGGGGCTTGAAATTAGGTTGCCATTTTTTAAAGCACATGGTTTTTTTTTTTATCTCTCTATAGCCATGACTTATTAGCATTTACTTCAATTAAAAAAATCTTTAAATTTTAAGAATTATTTATACATTATTCTGTCTACACACCAGAAGAGGGCACCAGACCTCATTATAGATGGTTGTGAGCCACCATGTGGTTTCTGGGGGTTGAACTCAGGACCTTCGGAAAAACAGACAGTGCTCTTAACCTCTGAGCCATCTCTCCAAAATACCTTCTTTGAGAATATCTTACAATATATTTTGGTTATATTCAGCCTCACTCCTTCCTTGTCTCCTCTAAGATGCAGCCACTATCTCCCCATCCCTCACAAACTTCCTGTTATCTTTTACTTATTTTTAATAACCCATTTTTTTTACACATATGAGACCATTCACTAGAAAATGGTTAGCCTACTAGGAATCACACCCTTAAAGAAGACTGATCCTCGCTCCCCAGAAAGCCATTAACTATCAAAAGCTTCCCAGTTGGGGTGGGGCCCCACAAGGACCTCTCTTTTCCATGCTAGAATGCTGGCTGGCTTGATTTTGTGTAGGCAACCACAGCTCTGAGTTAATGAATGCAGTGGCTCTGCCATGTCTAGAAGGCCCTATTGCTGTAGTCCTCCTTGACCCTTATAGTCCTCCTGCCTCATCTTCTATGATGGTTCCTTAGTGCGCTCTCTCTCTCTCTCTCTCTCTCTGATAGATGTCCCATGTGTATAGCACTTATCCTCTCTACTCTGACCAGTTGTAAGTTTCTGTGCTAACCACCATCTACTACATAAACTTCTCTGATGAGGTCTGACAGCTGCATTAGTCTGTGGTTCTAGGGACTGCCTTAGTTAGGGTTTCTATCACTGTGATAAGCACCATGACCAAAAGCAACTTATAAAAGGAAGTGTTTTCTTGGGCTTACAGTTTCAGAGGGCCTGAGTCCGTGATGGCGAAACATAGTGGCAAGGATGCCTGAGAGCTTCCATCTTGAGTTAGAAGCACAAGGTAGAGGGAGAGAAAAACCCACCCCCAGTGATGCACCAGCTCCAATAAAACTATACCCCCTAATCCTTCCCGAACAGTTCTACCAACTGGAAATCAAATATTCAAACATGAGCCTACGCAGGCAGTTTTTATCCAGGCCACCGCAGAGGCGTTAATTTAGATGGCAGTTTGATACTGTCCAATTAGCAGAGCAATTCTCTTAACTTTTAAATACTTCAGTCTTCCCCATCAGAGGAATTTTGATGACGGCAGGCAGCATCCGAACAGGCATAGCTGGCATAGGAGAGCTAGAAGTGGTCTCTTTTCTCTGCCCGTCTCTCCTTCTTTATTCTTCTCTCTTCTCCCCCACCCTCCTTGCCTCTTATGATGTCTTGGTAGACAGCGTTGTACTATTTGCTGAAGCACAGAACCCAGGAATGGAGCAGGTGTGCTGTGGAGTGAGAGGATGAGCTTGGTTTGGGCCATTCTTCAGGAACTCATTGTTTATCCATCATGAATGTGGGCAAGGAGCTCCAGGATTGGATCTCAGTTCAAATTGTAGACTTTGGGTGTGTGCGCGTAGTGATGACGCATGAAGTCACGGCAGGGTCACAGGTCACTTATCCAGAGCGTTGGAAAGGAGAGGGTATAGGTTTATGGACTGAACTCCAAGGAGCCCTGATAATTGAGAAATAGCAGAAGACCCCCATAAAAGCTTCAGAAGAGGGGGTAATTAGAGGGAAGGTGAGCAGTAATGATGTGTACCAGGAAAGCTAATGTAGGAGGCCCGGGAGAGGGTTAGCCTGGGTTGACAGTCGCTAGAGCCCAACTCAGATCAACAGAAGAGTTGGATGGGACTTAGCAATGGATGTGTTGATGCTCCTTAGACTCTAGAACGACTGGCATAGAAATATATGCTAGGGGCGTGGCAACCAGTGTTTAATATAAATGGTTGCTTTCTCAAGGCCAGCTATGGGAATTTCTATGAAAACACCTTAGCATAACATTGATGTTTTATCAATATGACCGTTTTACGTAAGATCAACCATTTGGAAGTCAGTACTTGAGTGGAAATTTAGTACATTCACAATATAGTACAAACACCTCTGTCTACTTCCAAAACATTTCCAAGACAAAACTCTACTCCCTTCAAGGAGTTATGCCTAATCCTTCACTCCCCAGGGCCTAGAGATATATCTTTATTTTTTCTTTATGTATTTATTATTCTGAATACTTTATATAAATGGAATCAAATAACATGTGACCACTTGTGACTGAAATCTTTCGCTTAACATAATATTTTCAATGTTTATCCATACAGCATATGCCAGCCGTTTATGGGGCTTGGGGTGATATATAATATTTCTCTGTATGGATTTATCACAGTTTGTTTATTGATGGTCATTTTATTTGTTTCAGTCTGTTGCCTGCTGTGAATACTGTTTCTGATGGGGCCTAGGTTTTTAAAAGAAAAAAATATATACATATATATAATTGTAATTAAAAATCAGATGAAACATTGTATATTATATAAAATATCAACATATACATATTGTATATTCCTTGAATACTTTATGTTTTTTTAAGATAAGATTGATGAAGCCACTATATGGTAATTAAGAGCCTATTAATAAACACTCAGTGTATACACACGTGTATGTATATTTTAAAGAGAGAAGCTCTCACTAGAGTCGAGTTTTAGATCTCATAAGGGAGAGGAGGTAGTTGCAATACCTGGATAAACCCAGTCACGCAGAAGGTAGAGGCTGGAAATGGAGTTGACTACGTCACACTTTAATTTTTCGAAAGAAAAATGAATTGCTCTCAATGATATGACAAAGAGACAGAGTCACCTAAGATCACCCTGCTGACATTTTAATTACTAATTAATTAATTAATTGACTTTACATCCTGATCTTAGCTTCCCTTCCTTCCCCTCCTCCCACTCCCTTTCTCTTCCCTCCCCTCCCCCATCCTCTGGTCTTCCCATTCTTCTCAGAAAAGGGGAGGCCTCCTTGGATATCAAGCCACATGTTGGCATATCAAGTTGCAGTAAGACTAGGTTCTTCTTCTCCTCTTGAGGCTAGACAAGGCAGCCCAGTTAGGGCAAGGGGATCCAGGGGCAGGCTAAGAGTCAGAGACCGCCTTTGCTCCTGGTGTTGGAGTCCCACATGAAGACCAAGCTGCACACCTGTTACACATGTGCAGAGAGCCTGGTTCCATCTCCTGTATGCTTTCTGTTTGGCAGTTCCAGCAAGCTGATTTTAAGATTAAGATTGTGTTTCCAAAATCAGATTTTACCCATCTCCTAATGTCTGCCAATTCACTTACATTTTGTTTTTTAATTGCGTTTCTCTGCTCAGGGATATTAGTGTGCATAAAAGGAGACTTGAGCTCCTTTATTTATGACAAATGACCCAATGTCTTTGCAGATCATCTCCACTGTATTTATAAATTATAGATCAACAGGCCTATAGATCTATAGATAATTGATAGGTGTGGCCTTGGTAAAATTGCCTGTAAAACTTTTGTTGATTTAGAGCAGTGGTTCTCAAATTGTGGGTTGTGACCCCTTTGGGGATCAAACAATCCTTTCACAGGGGTTGCCTAAGCCCATCAGAAACACAGATATTAATCAGCTGGCATCCTATGCCATGTACAATGTAATTCTTTGCTGGGGACTTTCTTTTATAAGGATCAACCATGGCACTCGGGTCTTACATGATGTGGCTGTAGTTGAGCCCTCCAAGCACTGCCTACAGCAGACTTGGGGGAAGAAAGTGATCTCTGTTGAGTGTCCGTTAAATGTTGTTTGTTTATCTGGGCTCACTGAAGTCCCAACAACAGCAAGATGTGTATCTGTGGGTTTGCCAACTTCAAGGCCTGGGCTCTGTCCACCGTCTCAAGGCTGCTAATGAGGTTTTGTCTCCTGTGCTTGTGGCTCACCACACTTGTGGGGGAAAACGGAGCTGAGCATGCCTCTAGGCTCAGCAGGAAGCAGGACGTAGGTGGGTTAGCTTTGTGGGTCTCATGAGGGCAGAGGAGGAGCAGGGGCAGGCCCAGAACCTTCTGTGTATTGGCCATCCCTAGTCTGTATCGTGCTACTTCTCATGAAAAGATTTTATGTTTTTTTTAGCCTATAAACTTCTTCCATAAATGGTGTATCTAAGTCCATGCTACTTTAAGAACATTCCTGTGGCTTCTACTTATGCCCTGTCTATTTCATGTTGTCCGTGGGACAAAGGCTAGGATGGAGCACTTATTCATGTGTGCTATGTATCTGTTTCAGGCAGAGAAAGCTGATGGATTTGTCAACCTGCCAGATTTCACAGTGGAAAGAGCCTGTGAATGCAAGAAAAAACAGTGAGTTGTATTCCCTCTGCACCCTCAAAGCCCTGCACCAGTATCACAGCCATTTTTAACATTTACCTAGTGATGGGGTGATTTGCAAGTGGGTGTAGATAGAATTCAAATGTCTGGGAATTTTGAGCATTGTGGGTTGCCACTGTTTAAATATATGCTCATAGAAAAAGTACATAGAAATGCTTAACCTCTCATTTTTTTTGGCATATCAGCCTGTGGGGGGGGGGATGGATTTTAATCCTCTACCCCTACCCCAAAGGCAAGGGAATCAATGCCAAGGTTTTGACCTTGTAAAGAACAAAATAGTTAATCAGGAGTCATCAGAAAAAAATGTAGACACTACAGCAAGACCAGATCATCTTGATTTATGGTATTATTAATGCCAGCTTTGCCATCCAGTGCTCTGATGCATTGGGATTGCACCTGCTATAGATTAGGTGTGAGCAGTGATGGGAATGAAGCAAGCTACAGCTGATGGCTCTTGTTCTCCTAACAAGGACAGAACCCATGGCGTCTGGAAGCAGCCAAGAGCTCCCTGGAGAGATGGATAGACTCTCTGGTCACATGATCATCACAAGAGTGCATCCAACTGTGACTTACTGTTACGTCTCCTTTCATCTTTCTCTTATTGTTTCTTCAACATCTTCTCCCTTATTATCAGAAAGGAACATTTCTTATTTGATCAGCAAGAAACTGTTTTCTTGGGATCAATGTTAGCTGTTACTTTTGCCGTACTGGTGTAACAGCTGTGTGCCGTGTTCTGTATTCTTTGTGTTGATGTTTATGGTTTTTGATTGGTTATTAAAAAAAAAAAGCAGCAAAAGCAAAACAAAAAAACAAAATGTTTTCTTGTTCAGCAGAACTTACAGTATGATGGTGGAAACATTTTACTTGATATCACCTATGGGTCATAAATTTCCTTTAATTAACATGTAATTTATGCTTTTTTTTTTTTTTACCAATACAGAGCCCCTTATCTATGGTTTATCAAGAGTCATGAGATGTGGAAGTTGTGTACCAGGCTATTTTCCTATAAATAAAACTCCACTGTCTATTTGATTGAATTTAAATAATATCATGCTTGAATGAGTAGATCTGAATAATGCTAAGTGACAACTCAGGGACTCTTGAATTCATTTTCTCTTACAGCTAAATAATTAGCAGGTGAAAAAGATACACACACACACACACACACACACACACACACACACACACACTTAAATGGAAATTACTGAGCAGCTAAAGATGCAGGCCTGACATGATAATTTGACTCTCACTTTACTAAGTCAAGTCAGGACTAGATAATAGGTATTTAATATAGCAGCTACTTTAAAAACATTAACACGTGTGTGTTTTTCTCTGTTCTAGTGCATTTAAAATCAATCACCCACAGATCAAAGCCTTCTACTTTGCAGCAGAGAATTCACAGGAAATGAGCGTGTAAGTAGAGGAAACTGGTGCTGCACCCCAGGCCCTAGGAGGGTGAACTCACTTTGGTCTGACATTAGAGTTTTACGCTAATGATCGTTTCCGTTAGTGTCCTATTTGTTTCCGTTTCTTAATTTTGTTCTGCTAGTTAATTTCCTTAGCAACTACAAAACCGACTTGCTTTCTCCTCTAGCATTTGCGCTCCTTTGGGGGGAAGTGCACTTATCCAAATGGCTGTTTTAGGAGGTAGCTGTGAGATTTTTTTTCTGGAGGAGAGGAGGGAGTAGGTGGAAAGAGACTTGAAGATGAGGATTCACACCACAAGAAGCACCTGAAGGAGCTCTGGAACCAGTCTCACGGCTTCTCACATCCTCTCTCAGTCTCTGCCGCCTCTAGCAGGTGCTGTGTGATTATCGTATAGGTTTCTGGATGTATTGCCCGCGTCTCCATCTATCACCCCGAACATTTACTTCCGGTGTACCCAACTTTAAAGAAACATCCCAGCTCTGTTCTCTGCGTGCTCTGCTAAGTCGGCGCACCAGTTCTCACTTGACTCCCGCCTTAGATGAAGATGCACTGCGCCAGCTGTAATTTGAATGACGCTGTCTGTGCGGTGCTGCCTCGAGGCACCAGAGGGCATCTTACTCATGTAAAGCCATCATCTAATAACTTAATATTTATGGAGCATCTGTACTGTGGCCCATTGCCAAAAAATGCTGGGAAGTAACAGTCAATACTCTCATCCCCATAACTCCTCCATTCATAATGTTTATACAGAAACGCTGCTATCTGTTCGTACATGGTATGTTCCTTGCTTATCTTCCATATGCAATCCTTCTTTGGCTCCTTGTTTTAGATGCTGTTATCACCTCCTACCCTAGTTCAGGTCACCTCTTCTGCAGCACGGGCTAGCTAGGAACCTCCTCATTTGTTATAGCTGCTGAGCTTGCCCTCACCCCGCCTCTTCAGATGAGGACAAAATAGCTCCCAGGAAGTTGGGAAACCACAGTTAGCTATCAGAGAAGGAGTTGACAACAGCGTCCTCCAAATACATCGTTGATAGACAAAGAGTGTCTGTTTCTACACTCTCTCTGATTGTAGCTTTGCCCCCCCCCCCCCCCCCCGCCTTGCCTTTTTTCAAGCATCTGAAAGAGAAAAAGAGTAGATAAATCAAAAGAGATAACTTACACCTGTCAAAGGTCATTACTCTGTTTGGCACTGGTGACTCAATCCAGCTGATTTGCAATGACGTGTTCTACAAGTGTCCAGAGGAGGGGAGTGCCTAGAGGTAGGCAGAACCAGGAATAAGGTGAATGCTGATCTGCTGCTGAGTCACCTGTGATGTTTCACAGTACCGCCTCTGGTCTGTGGAGGCAGGGAGACAGAGCCGGCCAGCATCCCACCACGCTAGCTCCTCTCAACAGCATCCCACGCGTCCTGTATCTTCAGCTTTATCCCTCTTAACACCGTCCCCACCCATCTCGGAGCTGATCCTTTCAAAGAGTAGTTTTCATCTTCTCGACAAGGGCTGAGGGAGAGACAGCATCCCAGAGAAATAGTTCTTCTTCTGAGTGCTTTGTTTCCTAGCAAGTGTCTCCATCACTGCGAAATGCACTGTCAATCAAAGGAAGGGTAGAGTCTTAAGAGACAATGGGAGTCCACTGAGCATCCGGCACGCTAAGCTGCACATCAAGATGCCTTAGCTCTCTCTGTCCCTGGCTCCCACCAGCTCGCTGTGGAGCAGAGCTGCAAAAAGCCTCCGCTTGCTTCAGTTAATATTATCTCAAAACTATTAATTGTCTTTTTATTTCTTTGAAAATATTTTACTTTTAGGTTCTTTGTGTTTGCACGGGGGGGGGGGGGCGGTGTCGAGGATGGGGAGGGCCAGCCTTATATAATTATAAAATCAGGTACAAACTGAAAACTGTTAGTCTTTTAAAAGTGAACTATACAATTTATTGTATTTTATCTGATTTGGAAAAATGTGCTTAAAATTTGGTGTTTGTCTGGGTAGCATACATGTTCATGTGTGTGCACATATGCATGCAGATGTCTATGTATATTTGTATATGTAAGCATGGAGGCTGGTGGTCCACTCTGGGTGCCTTCCTCTGTTGACGACTTTTTTTTTTTTTGAGACACTATTTATTACTGAACACAGAGCTCATCACTTTTAGCTGAACTGGCTAACCAGCGAGCCTCACAGATCCACCTTCCTCTGCCTGCTATCCCGGTGCTGGGGTTACAGGCTGGTGCCACTGCACCTCTTTATGTGGGTACAGGGAACCCCAAATCAGATCCTCATGCTTATGCGACAAGCACTTTACGGATGGAACTATCTCCCCAATCTCCTACTATATATTTTATTTATTTATTTATTTATTTATTTTGGTTTTTCGAGACAGGGTCTCTCTGTGTAGCCTTGGCTGTCCTGGACTCCCTTTGTACACCAGGCTGGCATCGAACTCACAGCGATCCACCTGCCTCTGCCTCCTGAGTGCTGGGATTAAAGGCGTGCGCCACCACGCCCTTCTATATATTTTAAATGTTAGTTAGGTAATACATAAAATATCTTATAAAAATTAAATAATAAATAAAGAAACAGGAAATGCTAGGTTACGGGGGGGGGCGCCTCATCTTTTCTGAGAAGGGGAGAGAAGAATGAGAGAAGGGGGTGAGAGGACAGTGCCAAGAGGAGACGGGGAGAGGGGGAGAGGGGGAGAGGGGGAGAGGGGAGAGGGGGAGAGGGCTGCACTTGGGATGTAAAGTGAATAAATACATAAATAAAAAAAGAAATAGAAAACACATGAGGTTTCTGGGTCTTTCCACCTTCCATTCAACTTCTCCCCAGGGGAGTTCCACACTTGACAGATCGGTGTTTCTGTCTCCTCCTCCCTGTGCGCACCCATTCATGCACAGGTATGAGGGTATGTGTTTTACATATACCTTTTACAGTACATTAGGACAGGCCAAACAGATGGTCCTGCACTTACTTTTTCTTTACTAACAGCATGCCATAGGATTTTTTTTCTGAGTCATTACAAATACTCTTGCGAATATGTTTATTAGCTTCATTATAATATGGTATTCATATAATCCAGATCATTATTAATCCAATTTCTTATTAATGGACAAATTTTAACTCAAGGCATTTTTCTTTCTACTGTCACAAACCTTGTTGACACTTAACATTTTTCTACAAAGGCACTCTTTGTTTTTTTTTTTCCAAAATAGATATTTACAATTACAATTATTGGGCAAAGAAAGTAGGTGTTTAAATATTCAACTAAATCATCAAATTGCCTGCTTAAAACTGACTATATCAATTTTTATGTTTAGCTCAACAATTGATTCAAATGTTTGTTTTTCCATTCTTTCTATACACACAAATAGCAAATCCAATGCCTGCTAGTCCGTCAGTGGAAAATGACTCCCTGTGTCTAGACAATGCAGTTTCCAAATGGCCAGTATGTGTGTTCTGAAGTAGAGGATTTCCCCCAACATATTAATTAGCTCTTGTATGTTCTGACCCTGGTTTTCTATCTTATCTGTCACCATTTAGGGACTTGATAATCACTCCTGCCTTCCTACAACATGGCTTGTGCCTTAGCGTGTTCCAGTCTTATGTGGCTGTTAGAGAATTTGAGTCTATTGTGGGACTACAGGGAACATCTTTAGGGAGACTGGGCTCATTCCTCTTCTTGTAGAGATGTCCATGTTGTCTAATACAGAAGTTTATTATATATGTGTGTATATTATTGAAAATGAGCATAGCAAGCTCATGTCTGGTTGAAGACTGGGTAGTTGACAGCTCTAGATTTGGGAATGCATGGTGTTTGTGTCATGTTGTCAGTACAGTGTGCTGAGTAGCTCACGATGCACAACAGGCCTGAAAGAAAAGTATAAATGATTCAACAAATGTGTAGAACCATTGCTGTTATTTTGTTGATATTAACTTAAGTCATTATTAAAAGTACAGGTTTCTCAAAAAAAAAAGGGGGGGATGTGAAGCAGTTTATTTGAAAACACGAACAGAAAACCAGAAATACTTAGGAAACCAGTTCCCTAGATAGCCACTGTACCAAAAGGATATTTTCCTTTCAAGTATTAGATTATATAAATAGGAATATATGAAATAGGCATCATTTCTTATTTTTAAAGTCTTTTTATTTTTGTAATATGTTCCTAACTGAAATCTTGAGGCATGACAGTGGCTTAGAACTAGAAGCTGAGTTTGAGTTCATTAAGTTTGTCTAGACTTATTGTATAACTGACACTTAATCAATAGAAGATAAATCAATAAAATACAGCACTTTGCCAATTGTTACCTTCTGTGAAGATTTTAGAACTTAAACACTTCTACCCTTTAGTAATACTTTTTATGTTCTAGTCAGCTCTTCTACTGGGTGATGCATTTTTTTTTTTTTTGCTAAAAATGAATGTTAAGTGTATTTTTCTGAAATTGATTGACATTATTAAATTGATAGATGGCTGGAATGGCCCAGTGCATAAAATAGCTTCCCATGCAAGGCTGATGGCCTGAGTCCAATAGCTAGAACACTTACAGGTACAAAGAGAGAACTGACTCCCAAAAGTCGTCTCCTGATCTCTATATGTATAATTCAAAGGTATAATGACAATACATTTTTAAAAAATGATAGATATAGTTTTGATGGTCAAGTGACTGAATTTAATGACCAGAGTTTGATGATGGCCAGATGTTTAAAGTACGCAATTACTAAAGAAGTCATTTGTTCATATAGTTAGGACATCTCATTTAGCTTCCTTCCTTATTGTTTCTCATCTGTTAAGTCTTTTTATTTTTTATAATATGTTCCTAACTGAAATCTGGAGACACTGGATAAAGTCTCACCCACTTCTCTTATAATGTAGGCCCTTGGAGAGCCAATGACTGTGGAACCAGAAATCTTAGGTCTCCATGTTTCAAACCCATGGTGCTTTAGGAAGCACGCAGGCTAAGTGTGGAACTAACTGGGGTTGAATTTCCCTACAGACTCAGGGTCTAAGGGAGAGGATCAGGGGCCCAGCTGTTTGCTTAAACATTTCCCTTTCCATCCGAATCCCAGGTGGTTAAACAAACTCGGATTTGCTGTAGTCCACCAGGAATCCACGGCAAAGAACGAAGGTATGCTCTGTTTTACATCTCTGAGAGTTTCGCAAGAATATTAGGGTAGAATGAATCAGAACGAGGAAAGAGACGATTCCAGGTTCTATGTATAGGCTCATCCCTGGGAAAAACACAGTTTGGCATTTGAAATAATCTAAATGGTACAGACAGCCATCTTCACACAGAATCACCACGAAGCCTAGTTTCCCATGCCAGCTCAAAGTGATTTCACACTTCACCCACACTTGAGCAGCTGCAGGCTTCACCAATACTCAAACAATTGCCAAATGCAAATGTCTCGTGCCCTCCTTACCGAGTCCTTACTCATGGACCCGGATGTGTCGTGATCTAGGCAGATAGCTTTTATCCCACCATTTCCTCTGACAGGCTGACCTTTCCGCCAGGTGTGTGTTGACATGAATTACCCTGAGACTGTTGTCGGATCCTGAAGATCAGGCTGGGAGACACACCGTGTTTTTAGCCTACTTTGTGCCTTTTGGGTATCACAGGCCACGGGCACCTACATCTTCGTAATGTTATTTGCCGTTAGTGTGGGGACATAGAGGTGGTGGGTGCCAAAACGCTTAGATTACAGGACACCCAGGGATTGTAAGGAGAAAGTTGTATCTTCAGTTATAAAACCTTAAGTTTAGAAAAGGAAAGAATCCACTGCAATGCTGTGAAATTGGTATCTAACGAACCTGTTGGCCCTCTTTTATGTAAAGCAGACACCTCTTAGTTATCAACTGGGAAAGAGACCCCTGTGTAGGAGGACTTACTCTGGTGTTTTAAAAGACTCTTTGTGATATTGGCTCTAAAGCTTTACAGCTTCATTTTCCAGGATCTCTCTTGGGGATCTCTGTGTATGTGACTCAGCATCCTCTTCTCCTTTTCCTCCTGGGTACCAGCCATGGATGAGTTATCAGTCACTCAGCTCCCAAGGCTCATTCTCATCCATCTCTACCATAGACTGTGTTATAATGACTCACACATTTTTAAGGATTTATTTATTTATTTATTTATTTATTTATTTATTTATTGAGCTACAGTAGACCCTGTTTTGCATACTCGATGCTCTCTGGTAGCAGAAAGTGTCACGATGGTCACTTGTTTCTCCCATCCTTGAATTTCTTTTCATCAGATAGTGTCATACATTTCTTGCTCCCTATTTTATTTTATATTTTTTATTTTTTTGGATGCTTGCTTTTTGAGTTAGATTGAAATTGCAATAGGCAGATGGAGAAAAACCCTTGCTCATGCATTATGGAATAAATGATGAGAGCCTTCAGACCTAAAACATCTCTCCTTCCGGTTATAGAATGCTACAGTGAGAGTGAGCAGGAAGATCCTGAGATAGCTGTGGAGACTCCGCCCCCGCCGTACTCTTCCGCAACTTCCTCTCCTGTGGTACGTGTAGATGTGAGCAGTCCATTGGCCACTAATCCTCTTTTTGGACGTCACTCCTTCCAATTATACAGAGACTACCCTTGACCAAAAAAAATTTTTTTTAGAGTTGACTAAGCTAAGGTGCCTTGCAAAGAGCAAGTGTAATTCTCAGGGGGCTGACTCAGGGTACCGACTTAGAGCCTTCTCCATGGTAACCCGGATGGATGACAATCTTGATGTATCTGTTGACAACCCGCAGATGGACTGGATCATACTCAGAGGATTTGTGGAGATGCAAAGGGCTGTTGAGTGGCAGGCAACGCCTGCAGAGGCTCATTTGGCAGTGTGTGTTATGCCCTACTTATTCCCAGAAGGAATGTCGATGTCTCAGAATAAATATCATGGGCACTTGCCTCGGTGCCCATGATACAACAATGCAAAATGAATTTAAAAGCAATATTAAAGTTAGAGCACGAGAAGCAAAAACAATTAGGGAGATGGGGTGGCAGCTGCGGGTCATCTCAGTAAGATTGCATGTGGGCTGGTGTGATGGGTTCCAAAAGAATGGCTCAAGTTGTACCCTAAGCTTTGGAAGTTTAGGTCTTCATGGGTGCTGGGACTTGGGAGAATTAGCTCATGTTTGGATGGATGGGTCCCTAGAAAGGGTCATACAAGGGTCACTGAGGATACAGATTTTAAGAAATCAATTAATAGGTCATTAATGTTATTATTGTTTTAGATAAGTAGCTGAATGTAGGATGTCCTGCATGCCAACACAGGCTTTATACATCTGACATATGCCACCAGCCACATTGACAGCTTTGTGTTTATCAAGTGCCAGGTGCTTAAAACGTGCAGCCATTTATTCCTGTTTTTACTGTTTTTCTTATTTTTACTGCTCTAAAAACTGGGTGCATCTTATGGTCAAGTGCATCTTATAGTCCAAAAAGTATGGTATTCTATTTGCATTTTGCTGATCGCTAGTGAGGCCAACCCCTTTCCACGGTTAGAGCCGTTTGTATTTTCTCTTTGCATCTGTTAGATGTTTTTTTTTAGCTTCTGCCTCATCTTCTTGTTTCTTATTGATTGATTTGTTATTTTCTATATTTGAAATAACATGTATCTGTCATGTATGCTTGTCAGCTGTAAGTGAGCCATTCTCACTTCTTACTTTTAAAAATGTTTTTCGTGGTTTTTGTTGTTGTTGTTATAAATGACTGTTAATGAATTTAATGGCAGATTTACCCATCACTTTCATTAGACTGAGTGTCTTTATCCCCTCCCTGATTTTAAAAATTGCTTCCCAGGGCCATAAGGACATTGGTCTTACTATCTTTGTTTTCTAACAGAGGAAAGCTGTTTGGAACTATCATACTTGCTTATCCATAGACCTAAAGTCCAGCACTGCACACTTGAACAAGATGAAATGAGGGGACACTTATGAGACCTAAAAGTTAGGTTAATAACCTTGGAAGTTTCTCTATAATATTTTCCCAAATCATTAATCAAATATTTGTCTAATTAAGGCAGTATCTCATGTGGCCCAAGCTGGCCTTTATCTTGCTATGTGGCCAACTTAACTCCTCCCTCCATTATGATTATTGCAATTGCAGATGTGTACCACCTGCACTTGGCTTTTACCTAGCGCTGGGGACTGAGGCTAGGACATGCATACTAATAAGTGAGCTGCCCATCCAGCTCTTAAATGTTGCTTCTTAAGAAGTAGTAAGTTGATCACTTTAAATAGATATTTTTTTATAGCAATGCATGATAAAATTGTGAGATAAATTTTGCCTTGGTTAGTATTTTGTCAACCTTATACAAGTTATTCTTATCTGAGAAGAGGAACCTCGATTAAAAAAAACACACACATCAGATTGCCTGGAGGCGATTCTGTGGACCATTTTGTTAATGATTGATGAGGGAAGGCTCAGCCCACCGTGGGTGGTGCCATCCCTTGGCAGATAGTCTGGGTGGCATAAGAGTGCAGGGTGAGCAAGTCATGGAGAGGAAGCCAGTAAGGACTGTTCCTTTACAGCTTCTGCTTCAGTTCCTATCTTGGCTTCCTGCCTTGGCTTCCCCGATGATGGATTGTGACCTGTGCATCAAGCAAACCACCCCAAGTTGTTCTTATTTGTCATGTTTATTACAGCAACAAAAACTAAACTAGGACAAATGTTGAATGGTTATGTTTCCCCCCCTAGTAACAGAGTATGTTCTGTCTACTCACATACTTCCCAGGCAGATTTTGTTTGTATTTTCCCTTGTTTCTGAAAAAAAAAAAGCAGACATATAAGACACTTGGTTAAAATAACATTGTGCTTACTATTTAAACAGACAAAGTGAAAGAAAAAAAATCTGGGTAGCTTTTATCCAGGGCATGAACCAAGTGATTGTTTCACTCAGTATGATATAGGCTAGCCATGAGTCAGATATACAAGATATAACATTTTACCAAGGTTTTTGTTTGTTTTGTTTTGTTTTTTTAACAGTTGCACAATAACATTTCATGAAGCTGAACTCAACAGAATAAAATAATAATATTCTGAAAAGCTGTCTCAAAAACTCCGAAGGTTTGAAATAATTAATTGAATGTTTAGCTGATTTTGTGCTAGTGAGTAAAGATAATCTTAATTTCCGGCACCTGAGGGTTTGCACTTCCAGTTCTAATAGTGACTCACAATGGGCTGAATTCCACTATGGGATGTAGGACAGTGAGAGAAGCCCAGTTTTAGGTTCTGTTCTTTCAAACTGAAAAGGCCTCACCAGAGGGCAGTGAGAGGGCCTCCATTTTTGCATTTTTTTTGTGTGTCTATGCGTGGGGTCATCACATGTGTATGATAAGTTCAACCCCAAGTGCCATTCTTCAGGAGCCAACCTCTGGATCCCCCATGGGAATGCAGGACTCTCTGATGCGCTAGGGTGGATAGCCAGGAGGGTCCAGACAGCCCCCACCGCTGGCGCTGTATGCGTTTGCCTGCCACCGTGCTGGGCGTTCTACGTGGGTGCTAGGTTTCCGGATCCGGATCCTTGAGCTTGAATGGCAAACCCTTTGTTCACCGAACCATCTCACCAGCCCCAACGTGGCTTGATTCTTAAAGAAATGATAAGCCCTGCCCCTTGTACTTATTTAAGAGGCTTAAAAATAGATGGGGGTTCTGTGCATTTCATTTTGAAAGGCAATTTGTAGAGCTCACTATTCAAATTAATTTTTCAGAGAGTATAAAAGGAAGCAGCTTCTCATTTCATGTTTCCTAGTATCCTAAGTTACTAAGTGTTTTAAGACCTATTAATAGCACGAAGTTTTTGCCACATGTTTTTCTTCTTCTTCTTTAATTTTGCCAGCACTGTCTGATAACCTGGTCTGCTTATGCTGATTGACTTTAAGTTGTGAACCTTCTTCTTAGAACTTGAGCTCCATCAGTGAGTGGTTCACGTTCCTTGTCGGGTGAAACTTCCTATCCAAAGAGATAGATACAGATGATCATCATAGGTGGATGGTCTCCTGTGGCAGAAGTAGAGAAGGGTGGAGGAGGAGGCCAGGAGAGGAGCTAGAGAGTGGGCTGTGGTACCCAGTAGACATGGATGATCAACTGCATCCCACACCGGTTAGATTTGAGGAAAGGCCTTCAGAGGCACTTTGGGTTAGCTGGGTGACCGCCGAGCAGGAGTTTTTCACTAAAGAAAACACAGCTGAGGTCTCATTGGTGAGAAGTGATGCCAAGATATCGCCTGAGCGGGAGCACATGAAGCCAGTCATCCCTGATGGGGCTTGTGGGCTCCCTAAGGCGTTTTGATGCTCCATGCTGAGTGATATAGGGGAGCATCTGGATGACCGGAGCAGAAGGGTTGTGAAGTCAGTTTAGAACTTAAAAGGAGACCGGGACCAGTACATGGAGGATGGAGGAAGCCTAGAGCATTAGGGAGAGGCACGTTCTCATAGAAGACAGGAAGGCCTGCGGTGCTGGCCGGTGATGAGCTTCCGGAGCAGCGCTCAGGTCCTCCGGGAAGTGAGATGGCTGGGACTCAAGTGTGTATGGAAGATGGACCACCAAAATTTGGATCAGATACAAAAAAGGCGGGAGGTGGGCATGATCAATATTTATAACCCAAGCTTCAAGCAGCTCATGCAGATTATTTTAACAGAATGATCCAGTCCTCTCTCTTTGATGCTTTTCAGAAGAACAATTTTCTTTATGTCCGCCAGAACACTGAAACAAGCCATCTAAAGCAAGCCAAAGTAGCAGGAAGTAAAAATAAACTCTGAAAAGAGGCTCCCTGGCCAGGGATAGAGGAGGAAGTTGAAAACTGAGCAAACAAGTGCAGGATAATTTTAGAAATATAGATTTCATTTAAGCAGTCTATGTCTTGAATAGCTGTCTACCAAATGCCATTTGGTCAGTCAATATCCGCTATACAAAATGGTACAGATCCTTGCAAGGAGGTAATTACAGCAAGACTTCCCAGTGAATATAATATGTAAACCCAAACCTATAACATATACATACACTCAAGAAATAGGGATTTAAAAAAAACTACCTTTCTACTTAGAACATAAAAAATAATCATAAGCTTTATGTTTGGAAATTGAGCTGATTTTCAAACTTTGCTATAACTTGGTGTTTTATTTTATTTTTCCTCTTGCTTTAACAGTTCGTTTTCACATCCTGCTAGCATGGCTGCTGTCCCACCACCTCTTCCTGCCTTCTGCTCCCACGGGCTAACTCTAACCCCCTCATTAGCTCTTGTCTGAGTCACTGAAACAGCAGGCTCTTTCTTTCCTGGCTTCTAGTCTGATGTCTGCTTTAAAACGACCGCCAAAGGTGCTTTTAATAGTACCGATTTGCCCAGAACTCACCACATAGACCAGGCTGGCCTTCAACTCATAGAGCTTTGCCTATGTATTTGTCCCATGTGCTAAGATTCAAGGCAGATATCACTACCCAGGCCCTTCTCTTTGGCCCTTTTTTTTTTCAAGGCCATGGAGATTTCACATTGCTTGTCACATTCTTGCCACCCTCTCTCCCTTTGTCATCAACCCAGGAAAATGCCTGCTTTGCTCTGAGACTCCCTTCTGCACCTGCAGGGAGAAAGTTTCTCAGCTGGAAAAGCTCTAGTTTGGAGGCTACTCTGCTCCCACATTTACGGCATCTTTCAGTCTACTTCAAGCATGGCTCCCTTCACTGAAGCATCCCTGGCCTTCTAAGTCAGCACAAATGTACCCCTTTAGTTTGCTTTTATTTTTGTTGTTTGGTTTTTTTTGGGGGGATTTTTATTATTAGTCTTTTTAGTTTGCATTCATATAATGAGTTTCATTAATTGTTACTGTAATAGACCTTATTCTTGGGGCTTTATGTGTTTGTGTTATTTATATAATTACCACATTCACTTAAAATATGTTTAATTTTTTATGTGTATGTATTTGTGCCTAAGTGTATATATGCAGAGCACATGTATGAAGTGTCCAGTGGAGATCATGTGGCTGCTGGTAACCAAACCTGGCCTCTCTGTAAGAGTAACATACACTTTTAACCTCTGAGTTATCTCTCTAGACTCTAATCACCAAATCTTTAAAGTCAGAAACCATGTTCAATTCTATATATTTTGGTTTATTTGTGTTTATAAGTGCACGTAGCATGTATTTGACCTTGAATGCATGGATGGGTGGAAAAGTGGGTTACTGTTATGGCCTCATCCTCATTCTCCAAGAATATTTCCCCAGGCATTCCTTTAAAAAAACTTATGAGCCAGGCATGTATTGCACACCTTCAATCCCAGCACTCGGGATGCAGAGGCATGTAGGTCTCCGTGAGTTCAAGGCTAGCCTGGTCTACATGGCAAGTTCCAGGACAACCAGTTACACAATAAAGAGACTTGAGACAACACACACACACACACACACACACACACACACACACACACACACACAGAGAGAGAGAGAGAGAGAGAGAGAGAGAGAGAGAGAGAGAGAGATTTGCTTTTGTTTTGTTTTGTTTTTTATGTGTAGGTGGGTATGTAGACATGAGTGAATTGCCCTTGGAGGCCAGAAGAGGGCATCAGAACTCCTGGACCTGGAGTTAGAAGAGGTTGTGAGCCACTTGACATGAGCATTGGGAATGAAAGTCCAATCCTCTGCAAGAGCAGTGCCCACTCTTAACGTCTGAGCCATTTCTCCAGCGTGTAAAATGGTACTGGCTTGTGCAGAGATTTTTCACACCCCTTAAGAAGGATAGTTTCATCCGACTTTCAGAAAATTCCTATTTCAGTTTTACAAATGAGGAAACCAAATTCCCAAGAAGTAAACCCGACTATATTATAGGTAGAGATTTCAAGATGCTTATGCTTTCCCAAGGATATTATTTTAGTCTGAGAATGGTGCCACATATCTGTAATCTCAGCTCTCAGGCACAGAAGCAAGAGGAGTCCAAGTTGTCCAAGTTTGAGGCCCGTCTGGGCTACACAGTGAGACTGTATCTCAGAAAAAAAAAAAACAGCAAAAATATATTCTCTCACAATGTACTATTTGCTCCTATCAATGTACCTGCCAATCAGGCAGCTGATGCATAATGTTGTGTGCCTGCCACCTGCTAGGTCCCGTGGAGGACACTGTCTTGCCCCTTTGAGCATCAGTGTCATTAGGTGGTTAGCTGAAGAGAGGCAACAGCAATGATTCAAACAGATGTCGTCAAGTAGTGCCAGGCATTGTAAAGAAGATAGAATTGGAAATGCCCAGAGAGTGGACAGGGGTTGCGGCAGTAGGATCACTGCTTTGTGTACTTCAGTTAGGGGAGATTGTGCGGAACTGAAACTCGGGTTGAGTTCAAAGACGGCCAACCAGAGATACACAGGGAAAGCCTGTCAGGCAGAAGGAACCGCGGATCTGCACATGGGCAGGAGGAACGCCAAAATGGCGGGAACAGGGAGAAAGGGGGCAGTGTGGTTAGGGCGCCCTGCGGGCCTTCTCTTATAATGAAATGGAAATGTAGAAGATTTCATCCAGCAGGTGCAGATTGTGATGCAGTTTTGCTTTCAAAATATTTTTGGTATTAAAAGGTTCCTGGTGCAGAGTGTAGGCCAATGGAGGAGACGGGAAGACAGCAGAAGGTAAAAATGACTTTTGCAAAGTCACATAAATACTGAAGACCGGCATGGGAAGTGATCTCTTGTCTGCTAACTGCCTAAGGTCACGCAGGAAGTCAGTGACAGAAGAGATCCTGTTTCAGTTAGTATATTCGTGAAACACAGCCTCTCGAGGCTTAGAAAGAACCAATCCATTTCTTGTTATCAGTATTGTGCATAAAAGTATAGGAAGTCTGGGCTAGCGAGACGGTCAGTGGGTAAAAACACTTGCTATGCAAGCCCGACATGAGCTTGATTCCTGGAGCCCACAGTGATAGAGAACCAACTCCAGGAAGGCATCCTCTGACCTCCACAGGTGTGTCATGGTACGTGTCCCCTTCCTTCCATCACACACGTGTGCTCATATGCAAACACAGACATATACACAGACACACATAGAGACATACAGACACAGATACAGATACACACAGACATACAGACAGAAATACAGACACACACACGTATGTGCGCGCACACACACACACACACCAATAAGCAAAAAAAAAAAGCAGTATATTATCTTTTCTTTATTATAATTTGGTTTTATTATGTTTAGTTTTGTTATTATTCTTGTTTTTCTTTCCCAGCATACCCTGACTAATGCTGCTAAGACCTGTGCTGAATCACTTCTTCCTAATTACCAGCTTTTAGTGGTTATTTTAAATTACTTTCCGTCGTGTGGAACTTGTGTTTTGAACACATTTTTTTTAAGAGGGGGACTTTAGAGCTAAGTAGCATTTTTAATTATGGTTTTCTAATAATAAAAATATCCTACAGAGAAAATGAGGAAATCTATTTAAATATTTGATTTCAATCCTGTCAGTCAGTTAAAACTATAATCATGCAGCTAGTGAGATATGGCAGTAGAAAAGGTGTTTTGCCAACAAGCCTGATCAATCTCGGTTTGATCCCAGATACTCACATGGGTGAAGGAGGACACCACTTCCCCTATGGTTGTTTTCTGACCTGTGTGTGTGTGTGTGTGTGTGTGTGTGTGTGTGTGTGTGTGTGTATGTGTGTGTGTGTATGTGTGTGTGTGTGTATCCATCCACCCATACCAACAAATAAGTGTAATAAGTAAAAGTTACAACTGATAATATGAAATCCCACTGAAAATATCTCAAGCTCAAACATTCAGGTATGAATTAAATCACACGCTGTTAACAATTTCCCCGTTAAAGTCAGCCTAGTTGCTTGAGATTGGAAATACTTTGTGGGTCTATCTGACCCCAAGAATTCTTCTCTTTCCTGAAGTTAGCGGTTCTATCCAGCAAGCCGATGGAGAGATCTGAGAAAGTTCCTCAGTAAGAGACTAAACTACCGTGGCGAGATTTTCCTCACAGAGCTGGTTCTCTGATCAGTTCTTTCCTGGCAGTAATTTATTAGCAACTAACTATGTGTTGGGTACAGATGCAAGAATGAAATGGAAGTGTAAAAATGACTAAAACCAGCCTGTTCTCAAGTAGCTCACCAAAAAAAGATTTAGCAGTCAATCAGCTATTAGCAACATAAGTTGTCAAATAAAATGATACTCATCTCGTGCGGTAGAAAATGGTGCTAGGTTTGGTAACCTCACAGTCCAATGTTATTAGAGAGACTTCCTACAGGACCAGGCAGGTGAACTGGCTTTGAAGGAAAGACTCATTAGCCAAACAGGGATAGGGAGGAGAGGAAACGGACCTACGCCTTCCTGCCTTCATTTTCTTTGTTGTTTTGTAAGTGTGTGATAAAGATAGCACACAGAGACTAGGCTTCTGTGCCCAGTATTGGCTGCTGGTAGCTGCAGGATCTTAGAAATAATAAGCTGTATTTTGGCACTATGTTATTCACAAAAATGGTCCCAGATGGAATCTTCTGAAATGAACTGCGTGTCCAATTTCTTCTGTATGTCTCACTTTCTGTTTCTTTGACTTCCTTCAACACCTAACACACCTTTTTCTCTTCTCATTTTGTTTTCCATCTTCCCCAGTTCCTTTCATTTTTTCTTTCCATTTCATTAATCTGAATATTCACTCCTAATTTTTTAAAAAAACATTATCAGGCAGGGTGGATGGCTCTGTTGGTTAAGTGCTTGGCTTGCGAGCCTGAGGGTCTGAGTCTGAGCTCAGAATCCATTTAAAAATCCCTGGTATGGCACTGGGCTTATAATCTCAGTAGTAGAGAGGCAGAGGTAGGATTATCCTAGCAGCTCACTGGCCAGCCAGTCTAGCCAATTGCTTAGCTCCAGGACAATGACCTTGTTTCAAAAAACAAGGTGGACTGGGTTTGTGAGAAAGATGCTTGGGGTAATCAGCTAGTCCCCACCAGTGCGGGTGCGTGCAAGCGCATGCACGCGCGCGTACATACACACACACACACACACACACATGCATGCACATGTGCTCTGAAGAGAACAATTATACAAATGTAAGAACATTTCACTAACAATCAAGAAGAGTGTACTAGTCTTCCCTAGTCCTTTAAGGAGAGTTTGGGGGTTAATAAAAACACAGCAAGTATAGCTGCAACTGAGTATATAGTCTTTTCCTCACACATCCCATTTTTTTCTTTAATCCAACTAAAGCAGGAGTGACAGAACTCAGGCTTGGTCTCTTTAACAAAGGGAGGCTGAGCAAACAGAAGGCGAGTCTGACCAAAATAGCTCACCATAGGTGAATGTGCCAGGACTGGAACAGCATGCAGGTTTCTGTTAATAATTATTTTGTAATGAGTGAAATGCTTGTGCATTTATTTGGGCAGTGTAGGACTTATATGTTCTTCTCCCAGAGAAGCCAGACTTGCAGGTCTTTGCTCTCTTAGTTGTTCATTGGTCCAGGTGTCTTAGGGTAGGCAGCTGTGAAGCTATTTGGCACTTTGCTGAATGAACATCATATTGGGCATTTTAATGTCATTTTAACATCAAACCAGACTTATTTCTGGGCCAGGGAGATTGACAAGTGGCTAACGTGTTTGCTATGAAAGTGCAAAGTCATGAGTTCAGATCCCAGATCCCAAGTAATTGGAAGCAGTCTTGAAGGTAATCCCCAGCACCATCCTCAGGCCTCCTGGAGTGCACATGGAGATGTACATCACAGGTGTGTACGACATACACTTACGAAAATGCACAGTAGATGTAGTGATGCTTTGACAGCCTATGTTCACTGAGCATCCATGGAGACACATATTACTTAGGCATAGCTTCCCATTAAAAGCCCAGAGCTCTTAAAATTCACAGCGCTGGACTCTGTTGGAACACAGGCAAGCATTCTGCCTTGCTTGGTGTATTTCAGAGGTTCTGAAGAGGGTCCAAATGTCCTTGGCTTCCTCCTTTTAATAACCTCTACCCTGCCACAATTGACATGATTATCCAATGGGATGATGACACCAAACTGAACGACAGGCTACCTTCTGTCTAATGACATGGGAGATACAGGGACACCCAGACCACAATGAGCTGGGTGTTTGGATTTTATTGATGTATAATGTTTAAAGTGGAAGAAGTTACCAGATCTTTCTTTTGGTATGGATAGCATACAAAAATATAAACTCCCCTGAAACTATGTATATGTATATATATTTGTCAAAATTCTCAAGAAATTATATCCAAATATAACTAATATAAAAAATCTCAGCATAAACGGTGTCTATATCAGGAGAATGTCCTTATTGTTGATATGGCCTTGGTACTGTGTCTGGGGATTGATGAAATGTCCTTCAGGGTGATTGTTTGCCCTTGGAGAGCATGCTGGGAAGTTGCTGTCCGAGGACCCCACAGCAACCCATTTCTGATCATCAGTGGCACAGTCTTGCCTTCTCTCTCATGAATTCAGAGGCTATAAATATATCCTTGTCTTACTCAGTGAAACTATATTAAAAACTCCATGTGACTAGGGCTAGCAAGATGGCTCCATAGGTAAGGATGCTTGCTGTCAAGCCTGGTCATCCAGGTTCAATACAAGGAATCCACATGGTGTAAGGATAGAATGGGCTCCTCTGATCTCTAATGCATGCTGTGGCATCTGGACTCCCCTCCCCCCATTTCAACATGTACAATGACAACATGTAAAATTGTAATAGAAACTTTTAAAGTGATTTTTGTTTAGCTGATTTTTATCCTTTATAGTGATGAATGGATAGCTTCTCACAGGCTAAGGCATAGGTAAGTGCTACTCAGAGGCCTTGCACCTGCTAAGTAATCTTCTCCTGGGCCACACCCCAAACCTCTGCTTCTTCAGCTGTTTTGGCTTATTTCACTGTGAATTCAAGAACAGACAACAAGTTACCGTTGTACCCAAGAGCATTCTAAAGAACTGTTCTAAGCAAGTCTTTAAGTTGTCGGAGAGGCTTATAATTTTGAGTCAAATATTTTGATATGGAGATTTTTCAGATCTTATATGGTGACCTCAAGGTCACATGGATGAGTCTCAGAGAATGAATTCTAGTAGCTGCTGAACCGAAATAAGTCTCATACATTTGTCCCTGGACTTAAAAAAAATTCTGATAACTATTTTGAAACAATTCTGGGAGAAGTTTAATAAAAACAAAACAGAGAGAATGACAATTTAATTCACAATGCCTCTTTTTCTTTTCCTCTCATTCATCCTCCTCCTCGTCCTGGTTTTATTTGAGGAAAATAGGCTGCACGACGGGCATCCTCTTCTTCACCTAAACGGAGGGAAACAGCATGTTCTTTCTCCTCTCTGGAAAACACAGTAAGGGCACCCAGCCGCTTTTCTTCCTCTGGATCTAAAGAAAGACAGTCCTGGCTGGACATAGTTAACAACTCTCCTGCTGCTGAAAATGTGGGGTACCCCCTGACATTTGCTGTACAGGTCCACACACCTGCACCCTCAGAAGGAAGTAATTGCCAGGCCCCAGAAAACAGCTTTGTCACATCAGAAAGCGGTTTTTTGAACTCTTTATCTAGCGATGACACTTCTTCGTTGAGTAACAATCAGGACCATCTAACAGTCCCGGATGGATCTGCTGGACCAAGGATGACAGACAGAGGTAAGCCAGGAAACTGCCTACTCTTCTTTCTTTAGGTGGGGAATATTTATTTGGGATTTATATAACTTTGTAACAAAATGTTACAAATTTGTAACAATGATATAAATTTGTAACAAAAATGCTCAAACTCATGAATGGCGATTTGATAGTCACGTGGGGCCGTAGCCTCCAACTCCTTTTTTAGAATTTGCCTGTGGCAGCTCCTGCTGCTGGGCGACTTTTTACCTGTTGTAAGTGTTGGTAACCAAGTGCTTTAGACAATGAGGCAGGTCATAAGATAATACCTCCTCATAAATTTGAGAATGAACCCCCTTTTTTGTTTCATAGTCTATGCCCTGTGGGCTGTGGTAATTAAACCCAGGCATCTGTGGGATGGTTTTATTTTGCTTGGAATTTGTCAAATGGGCTTAGGGCAGCCATCTTCCTATTGGAGAAGGCGATCAGTAATCTCATAAGGGTGACTTTGTGGCTAACAGAAGGCAGACATTGTACACACCTTTTGGAGGGCAGCACTTACAATATGGAGGAGACAATGGCTTATATTCCTGGGAAACAGTTTTCTTTTGACAAAGGAAATAGTTGCGTGTAGAAACTAATAATATGCCCTTAAACATCCTGTGATGACAAGTCTTTTCTAATTGCGCATCATTCATGCTGTTGTATAACAAGTTTGTGGAAAGGTGAGTGAGCCACTGCAGAATGGTGGGTTTGCACTGCTAGTTTTTGGTGGACTGTTGAAAGTTGGCTAAATTGCTGTACTAATTTGCAGGAGTTGCCCACTGACATGAATGATGCCTCTTTCTCTTCTACCCTAAGCAGGGAGGGTGTGCTTAAGTTCTCAGATTTGGAGCCTAGAGAGAAAGCCCTAGTGGTTTCGAGTATTTGCTATTCTTTTGGAGGACTAGGGGTCAGTTCCTAGCATCCCCATTGGGTGGCTCATACCTGTACCTCCAGCCCAAGGGGGTTCAATATCGTCCTCTGCCTTCTGCACACACACACACACACACACACACACACACACACACACACACACACAGAGAGAGAGAGAGAGAGAGAGAGAGAGAGAGAGAGAGAGAGAGAGAGAATAGAGAATAAAGACAATCCTTAAAAAGTTTCAACATTTCAGATATACTCTATTAATTTAAATTTTAAAAATGAATAATTTAGGTCAGGGATCACAGCTGTAGGCCTCAGTGCAACTCTCTCTCTCTCTCTCTCTCTCTCTCTCTCTCTCTCTCTCTCTCTCTCTCTCTCTCTCCCCCCCCTCTTCTTTTAGTATATGTGAATTTGAATAGCCAGGCTAGCAACTCATTCTCAATGTCACCCCAGTTCTCACTGCTCTCTAGGGCTTTCTCCATGGATGCTTTACATTAAATAATATTTTTTTATACTGAAATCTCCAATCTGGGCCAAGTTTTCATTAGAAAACCATCACTGAAGAGTCAAGTTATTGGCCAGCCAAGGAACTCCTTGAGGTGGCTGAGTAGGCAGGGTAGGTAAGAGACAGCAAGTATCACCACTGAGGGAGAGGGCAGAGGGCAGAGGGCAGAGGGCAGAGGGCATAGGGCAGAGGGCAGAGGGCAGAAGGCAGAAGGCAGAGGGTAGAAGTGAGGATTGTTTTATGAGAAATGGGAGTAGTGGGCTCCACCTGGCCATGAGTACATGAGGGGATGACATACAAACCAAGCACTGGGCTTAATTGTACCTCCTTGGGCTTACACAACCGAGACCAGTGGTATGATCAAATGGGAAGTGGAAACAAGCTCTAAGAAACTTCTTTTTGAAGCTATGAGCTGTTCAAAATTGAGTAGATAGCTTGTACTTGTGTAGCTTCATCACCGGAGGTGTTTACTCATCTGGAGAAGGCTATTTTCATCAGATGTAGAGTGTGTGCTATGTACTGATAGTGTTTTTCTTCTTGTGAAGATGTAGACTTTTCAAGTGTAGGTTTTGAGCAGTCTTTAGCTTGGTGCGTGCACAATGCAGATGTGGTCTCTTGCACATCCAAGAACATTTAGGGAGTGCAGGTTAGTATCTATGAGTTTTTATTTGCTTTTTAAAGGACACAAATTCTGGAGGGTTAGGGATGAGGACATGGATTTGGGGAGAGTTGTAGTAGAGGAGATGAACGTGACCAAAACACTTTGTACAAAGCTCTCATAAAAATAAATAAACAAATGAAAATGAGTGTAAAAACAAAAGGCACAGATATTAAGCATGGGAAAACCGAACCATCTATTGTCTTCTGTTTAAGAACTTACTGTGTTTTTTTGATTTGAAGGAGAAATAAAAGAGGGGTTGACACGATGGCTCAGCTGGTAAGGTTCTTGTTGTTTGAGCCTAACAACCCAGATTTGATCCCCTAGACAATCACAAAAGTGGGAAAAAAAAGAATTGACTCTAAAAATGTTATGTTGTCATTTGACCTCTGTACATGTATGTCCCACATAATAATAATAATAATAATAATAATAATAATAATAATGTAATAATATATAGAAATAACCCTCTCCTCTCTGTGATAGCCAAGACTTCCAAAGCATTAGAGCTACTAAAATTCCTTTTATATTCCTTCCCAAGAGATAAGCCTGCAGATTGGATTTCCCTTTAGGGTTAATGAGTCATGGGAGGATGGATGTATTCTCATCCCTGTCTAGGTGCCATCCTGGGAATCCATGTGCTGAAGAAGCTAGCTCAGAGGCAACAGCTCTTTCAGTCTAAGAACAAAGGGACCTGGTAGTTGTCAGTTTTGAATTACACACAGAATGACCAATGGGATCTAGGTACCTTCTCCAACAGCTCAATAGGATGGTAGCCCTTCTGGTACAGAGGAAGAGAGAAGGTATTTTTCCATGTTGGTTTGTTGGCAGTTACCATATGTTAGAGAATTCTTGCTACTGATTTTTTCCTGCTGTTGGGGATTTGGTTTCATTCCCAGAAGAACTGAACCACATCAAGTCATCTCCATGGAAACGGTGGCCCAGTCTTCCCTTCCATTTGTTGTTGAGTAATCAAATTGGGTGTTGTGAATGTATATGCTTGTCTGTTGGAGAAGAAGGTAGCTTTCTTCTGTGACTTCTAAAAATTATTGTTTTAACTTTCCAATGTGGGGAAGGGTCTCTGAAATTTCAGTGTCTAAAATATTATGCTGAGGGCTTTGTTATCAGGGTTTGAAGATTCAGTGTCATCCATGAGAGGAGTTAAATTTCTAGAAGATTAAGATCTAGTCTCAAGACACATTTTTCTGGAGAAAGAGGCTTTTATCCTAGAAAAGAATCTTAAAGGTTAATCGCCGAGTTCTTGAAAAAGCAGACAGCGTGTATTATAGCCTTTCTTCTATTTAGACAATGGGAGAAATATTTTGCAGTTGGTATGCAATTAAAATTGGGGTTGCTAGAATTTTATTCTGAATTTAAATGTCCCTTTAGACATTCTTCCCTGTAGTGTAAGCCATTAGAAAAAGGGGAGGAGGGTAATGGCATCCTCTTGCTTTTCTGCACTGCATCTTTCGGATTGCCACAAGTCTAGGACTCTCCATCAAGCCTTCCAACACAGCATAGCTGTAAAAGAGGTGATGGGTTAATTGAGTTCTCATTGGCATCTCTGTTTTATTATGAGCTCTTCCTTTCTTTGGAGAGTGACTTTATGATCATTACTGTGAAATACAGGCTTAACAAGTAGATTAAAACAAAACAGAACTCAACCAGAAAGTCTAATACTGAAGTCAACTCAATTTAGCATTGCGGCTATTATCAGGATGATGGTCCTAATATGTACTCCTGTACTTTGTGATAACACAAATCTCAAGGACTATCCTAAGACACCTTCACATCTAGTGAGGTGAGTGGGAGGCATAAGACACAAATAACAAAAGAAAGGAAGGCAAAGAGGGTGTCACAAAGGAGATACGCAGGGCTTTACAAAAGTAGGTACACAGAATACAGACAGTCGCACCCAAGGGAGACCCCCTCATGGAGGTGGGGCATGGGACAGGGAGGCAAGAGGGAAACTGGGACAGTATTGAATGATGGACTAGCCATAGTTAATTTCAACAGATAATCCACGACCATTTGTAAACTGAGGTAAGGGCATAGATGGACCTGTGATTTCCAAGAGTTCTTTTAGTCTTAGATCATAGGCTAAAGTAGGATAAAGGAGGCAGGAATTAAGAGGGCTTTGAGAACTCTGTAATAGGGTAAAAGTAGGAATTAGAAACAAGGGGGAGAGAGAGGAGGATCCTGTGCCCTGCCTCATCTTCATCTCAGTCTCTATGTACTTAGAATTGAACTTCGTCCACAGAGTGTTCACCAGTAATATTATGATCTTAAAGTGGAGATAAATATTTACTAATAGGAACATCTTGTATATGTGACAATTAGCTGTCATGGCTTCTGGATCTCAGCATGGATGACTGACTCACTGTTTTTCATTGCTCCCACTTAAGTGCCAAAGATCTCCCTAAATCACCATAAAATAAACTGACGAGGTTGTCTGCAAATTTGTACCATATAACTAGGTCATTTGCTGTAGTCAGGATCTTATCATCTTTTTTACTCCTTAGTTCTATACGTTCTGCTGAGGCTAGAACGTAGGAGTGGGAGGCTGTGGATACTCACTGGACAAGGATTCTGAAGCTGGTGACAAGGAAAATCTAGGTTTCAGAAGTAGGAAAATAAGTGACAGTTGGAAAGAAGTCGAAACAATGGGATGGGGGAGGAGAATGGGTGTGTTCAGAGGAAACCATGCCCCATGAGGGAGGAACAGGGGGATGCCCACGTTGAGAAGGGAGCCTTAAGGGGAAGGGTTTGTGTAAACACATTTGTGAATTGAGAAAGTGCACTGAAAGAAGTCTGCTCTGGGGGCCAACTCTACCAGATGCACCACTGCTCTTGGCTGTGTCTCCTTCTCAGATTAGAGCGCCGGATTTATTCCCGCGAGAAGAGTAGGCTGGGATGCGCCTCGTGCTGGCAATTCCTCTCACGGCTCTGTGGCCAGGATCGTGGTTTATTGACTGTTCTTGAGCACGTCCTTTCTTTTTCTTTTTTAAAAATCTTTTTGTTTTATATGCATAGAGTGTATAAGAGCACACTGGAAGGACAATTAGGTGACACTTCGCTATTTGATGGAGTCGTTTCTGAATTCATGTAACTTCGAGCCCAAGTCATCTGCTACATCTCCAACCAATTACGGTGAAATTCTTCCCGGTCCATCAGAAGGTCTAGTGGACACGGATGGCTCTGAGAATTACTAGAATGGTTTTTAGTTACTTCCCTTTTTTTCTCTTAACTTCTCTTTGTTTATGGATATTTGATTTTTTTAGTTCTTTTCGTGTCTGCACATTTAGATCCTCAGTGTTTCTTTATTGAGGATGATTTGTCATGGTGAAAAATATCAGATACATGAAAGAACATCATGCACACAGGGTGGGAAGAGATGGCAAAAAAGGTATCATATACATAGAAGAACATTACATACACAAACACATACACACAGAGACACAGACACACACAGACAGAAACACACACACAGAGTAGCCACCATCTTAGCTTTTCTCCCCAAGATTGTCAAGCAACATTTGTTTTAATTGACAAGGTCCTTTACATCCCACTTGCAACTTCCCTTCCCTCCCCTCCTGCCAGTCTCTCCCTCTCACCTTCCTCATCCCATCTACCTCTCCTCCCATTCTCCTCAGAAAAAGGGGAATCCTTCCATGAATATCAACCAACCTTCGCATATCAAGTTGCAGTAAGACTAGGTTCATCTTTTTCTGTTGAGGCTAGACAGAGCAGTCCAGGTAGGGGGAAGGGACCCAGAAGTAGGCAGTGTAGTTAGAGACAGCGCCTGCTGTTAGGAGTCCCACAAAAGATCTGGCTGCACAACTGTTACATATGTGCAGAGAGCCCATCCCATTCATGCTGCCTTGTTGGCAGTTCAGTCTCTATGAGCACCTATGTGCCTAGGTTAGTTGATTCTGTAGGTTTTCTTGTGGTGTCCTTGACTCCACTGTACCTTCATTCCTTCCTTCCCCTCTTCCACAGGTTTCCCCAAGCTCCACTTAATGTTTGGCTGTGGGTCTCTGCATCAGTTTCCATCAGCTGCTGGGTGAAGCCTCTGTGATGACGTTTATGCTAGACTCCGGTCTGCAAGTGTAACAGAATAACATGAATAGTGTCAGGGGTGGCCTCCTTCTCACGGCGTGGGTCTCAAGCTGAGCCAGTCATTGGTTGGTTCTTCCCTCAAATTCTGCTCCATTTTTTTTTACCCCAGCACATCATGTAGGCAGGACAGTGTGTGGGTCTAAGATTTTGTGGCTGGGTTGGTGTCCCAACCCCTCCATTGGAGTCTTGCCTGGTTACAGGAGATACCTGGCTAATATTTTCATTATCTCTTTGGTGTTATCTTTTCCAGTGTCACATGGTTACAAGCATAGAGATGTAGCTTTTTCAGATAGACACTTCCCCTATCTGGTATAGAAACTTAAAATTTCCCCCCTCCCCAGTCTTCCCATGTTACAGTAGGTAAAAAGCAAAACAAAACAAAAAACAAAAAACCAAACTAAACCAAAACAACAACAACAACAACAGCAAAACACAACCAATTACTGAACAGTATTCCATTGCGTGAATGGACCACATTTTGTTTGTTCTGCTACAAATGATATCGGAGCTGTTTCTAAGTCATTAACATGGAGATTAAGGTTTCAGTTAATGTCATGTGCAGCAGTGTGTAGTCACACGCCATGTGCAGCAGGGTGTAGTTGCACACTGCCAGCTCTTTTGGGTAAGCACCATGGTGTGCCATTGCTGAGCTGTATAATAAGAGTGCATTTAACATTGCAGGAAATGACAGGTGTTTTCCAACATCACTGCTGTTCCACATCCCCACACGCAATGAATTAGAGTTCCCGTTGCTTCACAGGCTCAGTAGCATTTTCCTGTTGTCAGGTGTAACGGTTTGGATAAATTTCCCCAAGAAGTTCATGTGCTAAAGTTTTGTCTTCAGTTTGTGGCAGTATTCTGAGGTGTGGAACTTCTGATATGAGGGTGGCTAATGGGAGGATATTGCTTCTTGGGGGGGTATATAGCATCTTAAAGGGGGTTTTGGCTGATACCATTTTATATCTTAAATAAGAACCTCTTTCCTACACTGATTTTACGTGTGTTAGTGTGTGTTCTTGTTTCTCTCTCTCTCTCTCTCTCTCTCTCTCTCTCTCTCTCTCTCTCTCTCTCTCCCCCCTCTCTTTCTCTCTCTCTCTCCCTCTCTGCATGTGTGTAGGTGTCTGTGCACACATATAAATGTGTGCATTGCATGAGGAAGCCAGAGATTGATGTTGGATGTTTCCCTGTTGAAACAGAGCCTTTTCTTGAACCGGGAGTTCTGATTGGCTAGGCTGCCATCTGACCAATGAGCTCCAGAGATTTTCCCCTCTCTCCATGCCATGCTGGGGTTGAGACGCTTGCCCTGTACCACCGAGCCAGCTCTTTACATCTGTCCATCTAAACCCAGGTCCTCATACTCGCTTACCAGGCACTTTGCCAACGGCACCATCTCCCTGGCACACGCACCGGTATTAGGAAGATGTTATTTCCTGTTGTATAAATGATTTGGACTTACTTCTCTGGGCTCCCTAAACAAGATGCAATCTTGCCTTTCTTTAGCCACATGTGTAATCTTCCTCAATATCTTTTATATAAATACGATCATTCTTGCAGATGTTCTCATAAGTTCTAAGTGACATCTTTTATTATCTGTCTGTTTCTTCTCAGACATCCATCTATCTACTGGTCTGTTTTTTTTTTTCCTGCCCCGTTTCATACTATTCTTTTAGTTTTTACTGAAGTCTTGTTAGCTAGGAAAATATTTTCACTTTGTTCTTTTTAAAGAGTGTCTGGTATGTTAGTGATCATTTTAGTGTCCAGATAGTTTTTGTACTAGTCTGTGGTGTGTGTATACACCACACCACATATGGGTTTGGATTACATTGTATCCTTAGATGCAACCTGAAGGGAGTATAAATTGTTATGATTTAAGTTTTTCAGTTGATAAAATTATACTTTTAAAACCTTTTACCAATTGCTTTTTTATATCTTATAATATAATGCTATGATTTTTACTCTCCTCTATAGAAACCATGACTATTTTGTTAATTCTTCTTCCTCCTCCTCCTCTCCCCCCCCTCCTCTTCATTTCAAGACAGGCTTTCTTTGTGTAGCCTTGGATGTCTTGGAACTCATTCTGTAGACCATGCTGGCTTTTAATCCACAGAGATCTCCCTGCCTCTGTCTTCTGAGTGCTAGGATTAAAGGTGTGCACCACCACCACCCAACTATATTGTTAATTTCTACAAATTATATTTCAAATGCTATTAAAATAGCATTTAAGAGATCATAAAAGGTCTATTTTTATCTTATTTGTAATTATTCATCATTGGCACAAATAAATGGAATTGAGCTACTAGTTTCTCTTGCTCATATGTTGCCCTGCTAATGACTGAACACAGAGCATTCAAATGCTTACCAGGTTGCCTATCACTGAACCACACACTCATCTGTGATTAAGTAAGTGCATTTAAAAAATGAAGCATACTTGTCAAAATCCTTTTTTCTCTAAACCTCATGTATATTGCCTCTATAAATAGAAAAGTTATATATATAATATAAAAATAATAAATATTATTATATTAATCAATTATATTTTATTATATTAATTAGTATATTTATATTTTATTATATATATTAATGTCTCTGTACACAATGATGGGGCTTGATCTCAGGTCCTCATGCTGGTAAGGCAAGCCTCTTTACTCATTGAGCCATTTATTCAGCACCTTCATCTCTTTTCCAGTCACTTACATCTTTATCGTGTTTGTATCTTCTGCTAACATCTACGGGTTGTATACATGGCACTCCTGATGCTGACTGGAGATGCTTCCTCATTTAGCTGTCTAGTTCAGACCTGGCAGTCCCAGATTTCCGGTCAGCTTGTGAGTTCCCTATCTTTGAAGCAGGAAACCTGTGTACCTCAGCAGCCAATGCTCTGAGTAGCCTTTTTCCTTTACAGGAAGAGTACTCCAAGCAGGGATCTGAGCATCCAGCTGGCTGTGGACTGTCTGCCTTGAGAGTCTCTGTTGAGCTTTATGTGGCTGAAGCATCATCCTCTGCACCATACTTATAGGATATCATAGAATAGGGACTGACAGCCTTGGGTTTAAAACCCATGTTCATACCACACTGATCACAGGATAGGGTAGCATAGTGAATGACGCCTTTAGCTTCTGACCCATGTTTGCCTCCCTGTGCCTTTTACTCTCTAGGCATCAGGTGCTATATATTAAATATTATTTCCAGGCCATGCATTGTGTAGAGATCATCATTTTCCTGTTTGCCTTCTTGGTGACAGACTTCTTCCCTAGCCTTTTTTGTTGTTGTTCTCAAACACTAGAACATTGCATGTGAAACTTGCAGCGCCTTTCTCCTCTTTAGTGCTTTCCAAATGCGTTACATTTGAGGATTAAAACAATCTCCCTTGGGGCATTATTTGGACTCTTCAATTTTCTAAAAGGTTTCTTTTTCAGATCCCGGTATGAAATCTAGTGTATGAATTTCTCTCCTATCTTCTGAAGCCAACTCTTATGTTCTAAATAGAAAATAAACAGTCACATTCTAGAAAGCAGAAGCGGGACCAAAAATAAGACAGTGGGGGAGGCAGAGTTGAAAATATAGCATTTCAAGAGATAATCTGCGTACAGTGTTCTCGACAGGCAAATTCTGGGCCTCCAGGAGCTGTGCCATCCTGCCAGAAGCAGACAATAGGATGGTATGTAGGAGGAAGAGGAGGAGGGAGCCACACATTCATTTGGCACAGTCTCAGGAAGGAGAGAACTTCTAAGCATTAGTTAAAACATTGGTATGTGTCTAGTCTTGCTCGGAAAAGGGACCTGGTTTGTAGCTACTTTATGTTTTTGGATTTATTTATTTTATTTTATGCGCATGAGTGTTTTGCGTGCATATATGCATCTTCTGGTGTTGTTGAGGTCACAGAAGATGTCCAGGTGCCCAATCTCCTGTAACAACAGATGGTTGTGAGTCACCATGTGGGTGCTGGGGGTTGAACCGAGGTCCTCTGTAAGAGCAACAAGTACTCTTAACCTCCGAGCCAATTCCTTAGCCCAAGAACATGGGGTACATGTGTGCCATCCCTTTCTGAATTGAAGTGACCCAAATCTGGAGAAAGTTTACTCGTCTAATCCTTTGACACATTCTGAATTAGTCTAGCTATCATGAAGGGTCACCAACAGTTAATTCCTTTCTATCCAACCTGTGGAGTACCGGTGCTTTCCAGTGTCAGTTTTAGGCACACTCTATTTGGACAAAGCTAGATTACTTCTCTCTCTCTCTCTCTCTCTCTCTCTCTCTCTCTCTCTCTCTCTCTCTCTCTCTCATTAAGATATGGCCCAGAGACACTCAGTATTGTTTTGTCAACAAGCCTCAATTTTCTGGTTGTCACTTGAGTCTCTTTGTCCTCCAATGAATCCAGGCTGGTGAAATTTTGCCAACAGTTGGTCTATCTTTGCTACTCACAGTATAGTTAATGGGCCTACACTGGGCTTGCTAAAAATCTAGAGGGTAAAGGATTGTGTAAATACAAGTACCCAAATTCGATCCTTAGTGCTCATGTGAAGAACACATTTGTAGTGAGTTCTTTGTGGTCCTGTGCTGAAGAGATAGAGGTAGGTCCCTAGGAATCACCAGCCAGCCTAGGCCACCCCATGAGTCTCAGATCCCTTTGAGAGACTTTGAATCCAAAAACAAAATAGATTGTCCCTGAGGAATGACAACCAAGCTTCACGTCTGGACTCTACATGCAGGAACACACTCACGTACATGTGCACCAGTACGCACACAGGAACATACATGTTTGCATTAGACATATACGAACATACACACACTCAAGCACATACACATATACACAAGCACTCATGCATACATGCATACACACTCATGCATACACAAAGGCACATATTTATAGACACACTCGTGTATTCGTGCATGCATGTAGACACACATACTCAAGGACACACACAGATGCATGCACATGTGCACACACATGCATCCACACACACAGACTCACACATAAGCACACCCTTGTACACACACAGATGGACCTGCATACACACACATTTAATGTATCAGCACCTTCCAGATGGGCTGAAGCAGAACCTACATTTTACTAAGTTCCCTGGGAGACTGTTTCCCTGTTCAAGTTTGTGAAAAATGATCTAGAAACACATGGGCCTGCACAGAATGGAGCTTTTATTTTTAGTACTTACCACTAATTGGCATTTCGGGAAAAATCACTGACTGTTTTTTAAGATTCTCCAATTTCCTCATCTATAAAATAATGCCTTCAACCTTGACCAAGAACTGGTAAGTTGAGAGACAATAGACCATAAGGTGCTCATGTGTCACTGGGAATTGAAGTCCTACAGCCTCACATGGTAAGACTAAAACACACACCCAAGAGGGGAAACTTCTCTTTCAGACAAAATTTATTTGTTTTGTCTCAGGAGTTAGGGTGGTAGAAACAACTCAAGGTTTCCATTTCCAATGGGAGAGACGAGGGGTCTTTCCTGGCAGCCTTTCCTCTTTATCTTTGCAATCTGTTAAGATAAGATAAATTGGTGCTTTCTGGGATGAAGTTGCAATTCAGAAAAGAACTGCCTAACTATGGAAGGGGACACTGTAATTATTTTGCTCACAGGACAAAACTAGCTTAGAGGAGCTGGAGAGGTAGCTCAGTGGTTCAGAGCATTTGTTGCCTTTGCAGAGAACCTGGGTTAAGTTTTCAGTGTCCACATGGGGGCTTATAACTGTCTACACCTCCAAATCCAGAGGATCTGATGCTTTCTTCTAGCCTGTGCTGGCACCAGGCATGCATGCCCATGGGCATATACATCCATGTAGGCAAAACACTCATACATATAAAATAAAATCAATAAATATTAAAAAGACGCTGAACAAAAGACTAACCTAGAGAGGCTTAATTGCTTGAGCTCATATGGCAATTACTCAGGGCACAGTACAGTGGTACTCAGAGACGGGGACTTGGCAGCGCTAAAGCAGGTTCCCTGATCCAAAAGGACTCTTCTGTCTCCTGCTTTGTGGTCAGAGGCAAGGTGTATTGCTGCACATGCAAGTTTTTGGTCTTCCTTTATCCTATGTTTCCATTTACCACCTGCTTTTATTATTTTGGGATATTCATTTTATGTTCCCCAAAGACCTAAGCACTAGCTGCAAGCATCAGTAAAAGCAATACAAATCCCCTGTCTGGGTTGTGGACTTGGTTGAGTCTCAATTGTGTCCCCTGAGAGTCTGGTAACATACTATACCTCTCCTAGGTTAGGTCACATGGAAAAGCCAATGAAGCATTTTCTTTACTCCTACTGCTACTCTCTGTCATTTAATTTTCCTCCGGCTTGTGAATGATTTCTGAATTGTATTATTAGAGGTCAGGGAGTAGTCTTCCAGGTTCTGGTTTCTTCTAAGGAAGCAGAACCAGATTGCTGACTTGCTTTCATTTTCCAGGTGTTTTTTTTAAAACTGGACACTCACTCCTTCTGGGGATCTTGCTTCTGGATTGAGATAGAGAGTACATATCTCTCAGACATTGAAGAAGAGTTACAGAGAACAGTGCATTAACTTTTAGTGATCCTGACAGGTTCACTTTATTTTACTGATGTTAATTTGAAAGCTAGCTATATTGGAGCATCAAATTAAGCATGCATGCACACACACACACACACACACACACACACACACACACACACACACCATGCACACTTACTAATACTTTCATGACTAATGACTCAAAGTTTAAAATAGGGAAGAAGATCGTGTGTGTGTTTGTGTGTGTGTGTGTGTGTGTGTGTGTGTGTGTGTGTGTGTGTTTATGCGGGGTGCAGATACAACTTCTTACATACACACACATTTATATATATGATTTTTTGAGACAAGGTTTCTCTGTGTAGCCTTGGCTGTCCTGTACTCACTTGTAGACCAGGCTGTCCTTGAACTTAGAGATCTGCCTGCCTCTGCTTCCCCAAGTGCTGGGATTGCAGGCAGGATTTTTGACATAAAGATTATATATTTTATGTAGCTATATTAAAAGATAATACAAATTATCAAAAAAGAAATCCTATTCTTTTTTTTTTAATCTAGAGAACACACTGTCTTATTATTCCAAGCCTCTAAGATTATTTTTATCATTACTGATTTGCTATCTGTTGAACCAGGTGAACTATCTTACTACAACTTTATCCTGGCATAATTAGACATGTAATTTATTAGTGAGCAACAAATTGTGCTTTTAGGTCTGTCTTTAGTGTGACTCTTGCTTGGTGAATACAAAGAGTTTAAATGAAACAATTTTTATTTAGCTTTTCATATGTTTGTTTGTTTCTTTTTTTTTTTTTCCTTTTGAGACATGGTTTCTCCATGTAGCCTTGGCTGTGCTAGACTCACTTTATAGACCAGGCTGGCCTCAAACTCATAGAGATTTGCCTGCTTCTGCCTCCCAAGTGCTGGGATTAAAGGCGGTGCACCACCACGCTCGGCTTGTTTGTTTCTTAAAGTTTGTTATGCAGGTGTTATTTATGAACTCACCACAATGAGATTTTTTTTTTTTTTAGACAGAACACCACCTGGTTAGCTATGAAAAGAGAGCGTGTTTCCTTGTATTTCTGGCAAGTTCTCAGCCTAGTGCTTCTTTATGGGTTGTACGTCTCTGCCTTCCCCTCCTCCCAACGTGAAATAAGATCTTGCTATATAGCCCACACAGACCATGAGTCTGATATTTTCCTATCTCTACCTCCCAACTGCTAGGATCACAGCAGTCCATTTAGTTGTGTGTGTGTGTGGTTTTTTTTTGTTTTTTTTTTTTGTTTTTTTTTTAGACTTTAAACTCTAGGGCTCCGGGGTTTTTCTGTGAACGCATCATCATCCGCTATCGTGATATCTCCTAAAAGCCTACTTTAGTTTAGTTTAGTGTGTTTTTTAACTTTAACATATAATTTATTCAGATTACATCCCGAATGTTATCCCCTCGCTTGTATCTTCCCGTTCCCACCCTCCCTCCTTCTTTCGCCCTCTTCCCCTCCCCTAGGCCTCTCACAGAAGGGGGATTCCTCTCGCACCATATGACCACAGCCTATCAGGTCTCTTCGATCAGGATAGCCTGCTTCCCTTTCCTCTGTGGGCCTGCATGGTCTCCCTGCAAAGAGGAGGTGATCAAATCTTGAGCATCAGAGTTCATGTCTGAGGCAGTCCCTGCTCCCCAACAACCATGGAGAATCAGCCGGTCATTGGCTAAATCCGAACAGTGGGGCGGGGTCTATGTTTGCAGCATGCGTTGTTGTCCTTGGTATTTCTAGATTCCCCCTTCTTTCTTGTCAACTCCTATCTCCAAACCTAAGAATGAAAGATAAAGGAAAAGAGAGACGTCCCTGAGTCCAACCTTGTTTTCTCTGTAAATAAGTCCAATAATAACTTTTAACCAACTCCCATTGGAAATAATCTGTGGTATCCCAGGAAAGCAACCAAAAACCTACCCATCCCCTCTTAAGGGAAATGGGGCGCGCGTTGTTCTCTTAAGTTTTCTTCTGCCTGATTTGGGACAAATAATACCTTTGTAAGAGCACAAATAAAATTGGGGAAAATGGTTAAACAAGCTAGGAATAGCATTTGTGGTCCGGTTTCTAAATGTTGAGAAACTCCAGGCTTAATTAGAGTCCTGTGTGGGATACTCTGAAATGCTGGACCTATTGGGATTGGAAGCATACTTCAAAGCTGTCCTGGGACTTCTTCTATTCTGATGAGGAACAGCAACTGAAGCACTTGGTGCTGGAACATGAAAGATGATTCTGACGGGTGTAAGATGGGATCTCAGAGTCATTTCGTTTGTTACCACTCTATTGATACGCTTCACCTAGCCTCAGAGTTACAGTTCTGCGGCTCGCAGGGTGTCCACAGAACTGGACAGTTATCACCTCCACGTGACTAGAGAACTTCAGCCCCACACACAAGAAGGCCCTCTGTGTTGCAGGCATTCCCGTTCCCGTGTGCATCCCCGCCATCCCAGACAGATTTCTGTCTCCACGAATTCGCTTGTTCTGGATATTTCATATGATAGAATCATAGCATCTGTGGTCTGTTGTTACTAATAAACTGAATCCCAGTTGTTTGATTTTGCCAATGAAGACCCAAGAGCCGGATGCTGAGGTGAAAACCTGCTAGCTCAGAGAGGCAGAGAAAGCACCCAGCTGACCTTCCTACTCAGATGACATCCCAGAAGGCAAAAGCCTTCTCTCCTTCTCTGTGCTTCAGTGTCCCTCCTTTCTGTTTACTTCTGTCAGATGGTTGCTTTCTCTGCCTCTGACCTATGATTGACTTTATTTAACTTTTGGATTAAAGGTGAGTGCTAGGGGTGAGCCACACCACAAGTGTTTGTTTGCAGTAGACAGAAAGCTCTAGGATCAAATGCTGAGCCACACCACAACTAGAAACAGGTTTTTCCAGGCTACAGTCTTGGGGTTCAAAATGTGAGCAAATATTCTGCAACAGTGGTCTTTTGTGACTAATGTTTTTAAAACAATATTTTCAAGTTTCATTCATGTTGTAACACGGTGGGTGATTTAGCATTTTATTTATTTCTTTAACTTGCTGTCTAGTGTTCCGGTGTATGCATACCACATTTCCTTTATCCATTAATAAACACTCATTTAGACTCTTTTCCTTTTTTTTTTGTGACTAACATTGCTATGAGTACTCATGTATAATTGTTGTGGGAACATGTTTTATTTTTCTTGAATATAAATATCGAGGTGGAACTGCAGGGCTCTACTGCTATTGTGCCACCCTGAGGACTATCCATCTACTTTCTAAAGTGGAGCTTTGCTTTTCACTCCCACTAGTGGTGAATGAGAGAGCTTCTGCCTTTCTATATCCTTGGCCACACCTAACTAATTGTCTGTCTTCTTTACATTAGCAATCCTGATGCATGGCATGGCATCCATCTGTGGTTTTGGTTTCATTTCTCTAATGATTAATGATGGGGCTATCTTTCCTTGAGTTTATTGACAAAAGTTGACTTTTGATGGTTGAGCAATGCCTGAGCCCAAAAGTCTCTCTTCAGATATATTTTTACTCAATTCCCTCCCCCACCTTTTTTTTATGTCATTTGATCAAGAGACAAGAAGTTGCCCTGGGTTAAGAGTGGTAGTGAATTGTCTTAATCCTAGCACTCAGGAGGTAGTGGTAGGCTGATCTCGGCGAGTTCTATGACAGCTTGGTCTTCGTAGCCAGTTCTAGCTTGTCAAGGCCATGTAGTGAGACTTTGTCTCAAACAAAAGAAAAAAATAGTTTTTGTTTGTTTTTGCTTTTTTTGGTGTGGTTCTCCCTTGTTCCAGGGGTCATTGGCCATTGGTTCTCGGGAATAAAGGAGCAGAAGTGACCAACTCTAGGATTCGGTGGCCTGCGAGCATGAACAGAAATGACCTTCCAGGATCAGCTTTGGGGAGGCAGACCAATTTTATTCGGGGTGAACAAGGGTTATATAGAACTTTTGGGGAGGGTGTAGGAATATGCAAGGGGGGTAAAAAATCATTGGCTGAACAGTAACGGTACTAAGATGCCTCATTTGTATGGGGACGCATTCCAGGAATCCCAGGTACCTGCTGATCAGGTTCTTACCAGGAGGAAGGGAGTTACGTTCCCCTAAAGATTGCATGATGTTCTTCAGGTAGAAGGTGTCGGGATCCGGATTCCCCAAAGCTGAGAAGAGGGAGCCTCACTAACTAAGGGAGTTTTCCATTTTGCGTGGAATACCATTTTGCAGCTCAGAGCTTCCCAGTCGTGGTGGGCTGTGATCTTAGCATCAGAGTCTTCAGACATTCTGGTTAACACTTTAAGTCAGCTGTTAGAAACATCTTACTCTCCCTCTTAGGCAAGAACTGAGGACAACTCATAGTGGCTTTCTAAGGTCAGTGGGAAAAGAAGCTATTTTTAAAAAGGATTTCTAATCATAGAAGAGTAAGCTGTGATGTGACCCAAGTTCCTAGGTTCTGGTATCCCTAAACTATCCTATGTGTCTGCCTCAGAGCCTGTTTTGTTCACCCCCTTCATAAGTATACTTTTCCCCACCATGGGACAGGGAACACAAACACTGAGGTATATGTGGGGAAAAGAAAACTCATTGTGTATATTTCCGAAGATTGTCTTCAGGAAACAAAGGAAGAATGAATTGAAATTCTCTATGAGAAATAAAAGCCACACAGAGAGTCGCTATTCCCTTCAAGTGCTGCTAATGTCATTCAAGGTCCCCGTGGCTAACTGTGATCGAAAGCCAAACCCAGTGCAGCCTCCCAAGAGGAACACACTGGTCCCTTAGATTGAGAGGGCTCCAAGAGGAAGCCAGCTTCATTCTAATTCCTACCTGGAAGCGCTTCTAGCCCATATACCACCCTATTTAGTTCAGGTTTTTGGTTTAAGTAGAAAACATTTCTGATAGCCTCAAACAAATATTCTAAGGCTGAGTCTTCCTGGTCCCCCGCTGGCTTGCCTGAGCCCCATGTCCATCCCTCAGTAGTCTACAGTGACTCAACGCTCTCTAGACCCCCAGTGGGCTGAGGCTGAGTAAGTGTGGTTAAAAGGGGATGGGCAGTGTGGGGGCCGGATGAGAAATGCAGTCTACAACCAGCAACCCGGCAGGCTCCTTCCTCACAAAACACTGGGAAGGCACCTAGGGCAGCTGGTGTTCAGCTTGCAGGGCTTGCCTGTCATGTGACGGACCTGTTTCGCAGGTTCAGAAATGGAGACGAATTGTGCACCTAGACAAATTATATCTGAGTCATTCAGTACCTAGCTTGGGGATATTTGAACGAGATACTGACCTTGGAGTTGATGTTGAAATGATTTAAGACTTTGGGAGGTGTTGGAATGGGATGCATGTGTTTTGTGTGTGTGTGTGTGTGTGAGAGGATATGAAATTTAGGGGCTTATAGTGGACTGAATCATGTACCACATTGAGGTGCTATATGGTACACCCAGAGTTTCCAAGGTATAGGCCAGATGTGGTCTTACTAAGATATGTACATAATTAAGTGGTCCATGGTCTCCTGAGTAGCAAAGTAGCACATTATTAGTGGCCAGACATCAGGATGTCACTGCCCTATATTTCTGGAGACCAAAAGTGTGAGGTGAAGATGCAAACAGGAATGCTTTAGGACCACAGTGTCTGATGTTCAATCTTTGGTTTTAACTGGGTTTGCTGATACTGATCTTTTTAAACAGAAGAAATAAAAGCATCTGAAGATGACGAGATGGAGAAACTCTACAAATCGTTGGAACAAGCTAGTCTGTCTCCCCTCGGGGACCGGCGACCTTCAACCAAGAAGGAGCTGAGGAAGTCTTTTGTGAAGCGATGCAAAAACCCATCCATAAACGAGAAGCTTCACAAGATCAGAACCTTGAACAGCACGCTAAAGGTAAGAGTGTCAGGCTGTGCAACCTGCGAGGCGGGAGGGCAGGCAGGCAAAGAGTGGCTGGCTCTACACAGAGACTCATGGCCATCTTAGAGTGCGTGTGTAGGAGGAGCGAAGAGCGGAGAACATCCTTACAGTGCCATGACTGTGAGCTCTTAAAAGCACCCAGTCACGCACACAGCAGCATCCGTACATAACAGCCTTCAATTTTACATCCAGTCTGATTCAGAGCTTGAACTCCCAAGTCCCAAATGGCAAGGACTGTGTGTAATTTGGCTTCATAATTTTGTGCCTAGCACAATGCGTGGCTCATAATTTTTATTGTTTGAGAATTTCATGCGCATACATAATGCATTTTGATCAAACCCACCCACATTCCGTCCCCTGTTCATTTCCCACCAACACCCTTTTCACTCACCTTCATGTGGTATTTTTAATCTCTTGTCTTAAAAGCCACCGACTTCCCTCAGTCCTGCCCGTACGTGCATGGGGTAGGACTGCCAACTGTGCTATGGGTGGCCTCTCAGGGGCCATATCCTTGCAGTAAACTTATTTTTCTTCCCCCATCATCTATCATCTATCTTTTCAGCTAGGGGTGGGACCTGTTGTGCCCCTCCTGGGTCCACAGTGGGATTTGGTCTAAGCAAGATCTTGCTCAGGTCTTATGCATAGAGTCCAGTCTCTGTTAGTTTAAGTGTTCCTGTCCAGAAAGTCCTGTTTCTCTGCAGACATCTGCCCTCTGCAGACACCCACCCTAACTGGCTCTTACGATTGCTGTTTACCAAAAGAGAGCATCCTTCTGGAAGAATAAAATAGAAATGAGGCTGTCACCTGACTCAAGGGCATCATCCTTGTGCACTACTAGATCAAGAGTCCTTGTCATCCTGGAAATCACTCTGTAGACCAGGCTGGCCTTGAAATCAGAGATCCACCTGCCTCTGTGTCCTGAGTGCTGGAATTAAAGGCTTGTGCCACCAGTACCCAGCCAGGAGGATATTATCTAATTGTCAGCTGTGGGTGCTACAGCCAAAAAGCATGGTGAGAGCCAGGCAGCAGGAGGCATACAGTCAGCAGTAATAAACCAGCAGATGTTGTGGCATGGGGATGGGGGACAGTGTGCAGGATGCACTGAAGCTATGCTCATGGGTCCCCCTCATAAAGGGTTCCTCACCACAAGGCCATCTTACTTTTACACTTAAATTATAATACCAGCAGAAAGAGGGCTGGGTACTCTGCAAAGTCGAGTTAAATTTGTTGAGGGCTCTGAACAGCCTCTCTAGATCCTGCAACTTAATTCTGAAGCACACATGTCCTTTCATGGTAAAAACTTTGAGTCCCTTTTCCAGGAAGAAATGCCAGCAATCATCAGGACAATACCGAGCTAGCTGAGTGGTAGTCAGACGTCCCAGTCAGTCAAGAGAAAAAACCAAACACCGAAGAGAGCAGCAAAAAAGAGGCCGAGAAGAACAAGGAAAAGAGTCCTTCAGTTCTTCAAAGCAACTCCAAATTCACAGAAATTCCCTAATAGTTAATGATTAAAAGACACCACTAGCACTCATTTTGTGCTGTGTGCAGCGCTGATGAATGTGTTGGGCTGTTGAGTGTAATATGCCAGAGAATTTAGACGTCTTACAGTTATTGTAAGATGAATGACTGTCATTGAAGAGCCATTTCCTGAACATTACCATGTACCAAACACCATCCCGGGTCACCATGACCATGGAGTGGGATGCTCAGGACAGTGCAGGCAGGAAAACAGGTGGTTAAAATGCAGCACAATAAATACTGTAGTGGGTGAAAGTTTTGGGGCCTGAATGGCCCAGGGATGGAGGTGACCGCCTGTCTAACATCCTAATGTTTAGCTGACAGGTGGTCCATGAGTAAAGGAGGATGAAGGAGAGGCCCTCAGGGAGATAGTACATCTAATGGGAGTGATGTGCTTTGCTTCAGGTTAGGAGCAGCAGGCAATAGGAGCCACTGGGGTTAGGGGTAACTCAGGACATTATAGGAGGGAGACTGTGACCCCAGATTCCACAGAGCAGTGGACTGAAGATTTTAGACCTTGACAACACCCTGTATTGTCTGACCAAATGATCAAAGATGTGTTACCAGCCTCTCCGATTTCCTGAGACTTCTTGCTTGTTGTGGTTAGACCATGTAATGGGTGACGTCAGTGACTTCTTTCCTCCCAGTAGAGTCCTCTGTCCCCAGATAACTAATTGCCCTGAAGCTCAGGAGCTTCAGATAAGAAGCATTTATTCCTTTAGAGTTCCCGAGGATCCATGGGCTGGGCTGGGCTTGGGTATGGGCTTCTTCCATTAGATCCTGTGTGAGCGTACGATGAAGGCATTCCCCAGGCTGTTCATCTCTCCACTGGGGGATGTCTGCCCTTCAGTTCCCATGTCAGAGTTGGAAGGATTCGTTTCCTCACCACTCATTTCATGGAGCATCTCAGCTACTGTCCATCTGCTGGGTGGAGGCTGGCCCTGGGTTCTTATCAGGTACGCTGTGTAGGGCAGCTTACAGCTGAGAAGATGATTTATCCCAGCAAACAAGAAGCCAGTGATAGCGAGCAAGCAAAGTGATAACCCAGTTGCCATAGCTAGACCATTTTACCTCTATGATGTTCTGTTGGACAGCAGCAGGCTACTGGGGCAAACCAATAATCTGGAAGAGGATTCCAGAGATATGAATCTCAGAAAGCAAGGGAAGGTTAGGGGTCATGCCAAGGGTTCCTTCTGACACCCAGTTTAACTGCTCTCTGGTGGTGGAAAGCATTCCTCTCCCTGAATCACCTGCGACTCAGAGAAAGAAGTATAGTGCTGGAGGTCTATGTAGGTAGTTCATGTTTTGTTAGTCAACAATCCCCAATAGGCATCAGGCCACTGTCATGTGTAAAATGGCCAAAAAGAGAAATAACAAGGGCTAGGTGTATAGCTCCATGGTAGAATGCTTACATAGGATGCACAAAGCTTTGAGTTCAACCCCCCTGTTACTACCAAACAACAACAACAACAACAACAACAACAACAACAACAACAACAACATGACAGCAACACAAAATACCACAGCTTCCTACAAGGAGAAACAAAGAACAAGCTATAACTTACTGAATGGATAGACTATCAAGTATGTGTATATTTAGCCATGAGCAAAGCTGTCACAATAATTTCTTAGCTACTGGGGAGGCACACAAGTGGAGCTTTGGAGCTGGCCACTGGGAAAGGGTCATTTCCTGACTCTGGAGTTGGCTACGGAGGTGTGTTCACTTTGAGATAATTTCTCAAGCACAAACCCTTGTGCTTGTGCAATTTTCTTTACATATGCTGCTATACATTGAAACATTTTATTTAGAAATACTTGAAATCTAGAATGTTGACGTTTAAAGGGACCAGCTAATAAAAGAATCTCAGGTTTACAGCGGTTGTATTTGCCATGACAAGTAGCTCTTTAAATAGACCTGATGGTAAATTTAGATGAACAAGTATGTGGCTTAGGAGAGATATAATTCCAGGATTATAAGCTGACAGGGTGTATAGAAGTGGAAGATTACAGGAGGCCATCAAGAGTGTTAATATACAGAAAATGGAGGCACAGACAAAAACTGGTGTCGCAGTATATTTGATTATACTGTGAACCCCAAGATTGTGTTATTTACTGAAGAAAAAAAAACACAACAACCCTTGTTTCTCGTTGTGGTGTGACTCAGCCCCTTAGCACACACCTTTAATCACCCTGGCTGGAATACAGACATGCCCTTTGTACGTACCTTTAATCCCAAATTGTGGAGGTAAAGTCAGTTTGTAGATGGAAGGCCCCATGTTTGAAAGTGATGTCTAACTGAGGGGCAGAAAAGGTGACAGATCAGAGAAAGATTCGACAGAATAGGACACCCCCAGCTCTCATGAGAAGAGAGAGGAAAAGGAAGCTATTGAGGGAGCAGCACAGAGAATGAGGGAGAGAGGATGCAGCTTTTTTCAGGAGAGTTTACAGAGACAGGCTGAAGAGAAAATAAGCCAGATGCTGGTGAAGACAGAAGGAGCCAGAGAATGAGAAGGAGCCAGAAGATTAGAGCAGATTGCTGGAGTTATGAGGCCAAGCAGAGCAATTCAAAGAAGCTGAGAAAAGCGAGGTTGACTAAGCAAGTCAGTTGGGAGAGGAGTCTGAGCCAGAACAGCTGAGTTGAACTGGCCAGCAAGAGTTCAGAAAGATCAAGAAAGGTGAGCTTAATTAGTGGTAAGTCTCATAGGCTGAAAACTTTCCAGGTCTAGAGCAGATTGTATGGAGGCTAGAAGCTTCCAGGGCTAGGCCTAGGTTAGCAGATGGAAGCAATAAGCCTCCAAGATGACAATTAAAACACGAGAATAAAAGTCACTGTTAACATCTGGCACTCTTGAACACTTTGGCGTCAAGAGTTTGGGTAATGAGGAACCAGCAAAGTGATGGTCAAGGGACAAGGAAAATCAAGATAGTGTATCATAGAAGCAGCCAGATAGCCATGTCCGAGGTGGAATGATGGCCAGCAGTTTTAGGTACACTGATGAGTATGAAGGTGAGTAACTAACCATTAGGTGAGCTGATGTGGAGGTTACTGATGGCCACTCCCGGAGCAGGTTTGGTGCGGAGGTGGGGAATGAAAGACTGGCAGGACAGAGGGAAGACTGTAAAGGAATGGATCTAAGGTTATGGAGGGCAAAGAAGTGAGTGGAGCCTGAGCCAGGTGAGGGTGGGGTCGGAGAGAGCTTTCAAGGTGGAAGAAATAACAGGGCACATGGTTTGTTGGTGAGGATGCCCCAGTGGAGATGGGAGACTGATGAGTCATAGGAGAATGTCCTGAGCATGAGAGAAGAGGCCATGGTGCCCAAGTGGAGAGGGTAGCCTGTGCTGAGAGCACAGACCTTTCTTTCATCTGCACAAGCAGGAAGGCGGGCAGCACGTGTTCTTGCTGATGTGGATAGCGGGGAATAGAAGCTTGGAGGTGCTTTTCTGGTTGCTTTCATTTCTTCCAAAAATGCAGAACAAAGTTATTGGTTATGAGTGATGGAGAGGAGGTTTGAAGTGTAATGAGAAGGCATTTATTTCTTTTTCTATCTTGTGTGTGTGTGTGTGTGTGTGTGTGTGTGTGTGTACATGTTTGTGTGTGTGTACATGTTTGTATGTTTGAGTGTGGACCTGTGTGTACAACAGGGCTATGTAGAGGTCAGAGAACAACCTTGTGTGTTAGTCTTCACCTCCCATCTTGTTTGAGAAAAGCCTCTCCATTATTTCTGTCTTTCTAGGCTAGCTGGCCTGCTGGCTTCCAGGTACTCTCCTGTCTCAGCTTCCCATCTCACTGTAGGAACGGCAGGATCACAGTTGCATGTTCTCATGCCTGGCTCGATATGGGTTCTGGGGTGCAAACTCAGGTCTTTATGCTTGTTTGGCTGGTCCCCCTCTATCCACTGAGCTTTCTTCCAAGCTAAGGAAGTTTTGAATAATCATTTGGAGAGGTGGAGAAAGAAAGAGTAGAGTGATTGCTGGATGGCCCTTGTTAAGCATCTTCCTACCCCTTCTCTCCTTGGAGACCAGGAGTACCAGTTGAAAGGACAGCTTTACTATGATTAGCACCCATTAATTAGCATCTCATGATTCTGTACTATGAGATATTCTTTACCTCCATGCACCATGCATTCACCCTGGCCGTCACCTCTCTGCTCTTGTTTCCTGGCTGCCCCTCCCTCCTAGTTCCCTTCCAGTCCTTAGCAATTGCTCTCTTATTTTCTTGCTGATTTCTTAAAGGCTTTTTTTTTTTAACATATGAGGGAAACCAATGAGATGCTTGTGTTTCTTTATTTGCTCTGTTTTCACCTAACCCAATGCTTTCTAGTCCTCTGCCTCAGACGACAGGATTCCATTCTTTGTGGCTGGGTTTAAATGACTGTTAAGAGAATGTGTACCATGTGTCGGTCATTCTTTCTGGAGCAGGTCAGTGGCCCTATCAGACATACATGCCTGTCCTCTTGGGGCTTTCAGTTCAGAAGACGAGGACACAAGTGTGTCCCGCCACCCCACCCCTACTTTGTAGGAGGAGAGTGATGATTGTAAGCCGCAGTTGTCCGTGCCTCTGCATCCATTCTTGAACTTGAGGTGAGAGCAGTGAGCATGGCTGTGATGTATGGGCCGTGCATATCCTTCCGCAGGCATGGGCAGGGATGAGGGATAGGTACTTACTGTCTGCATGGCACTTGGCATTGTGAGCCAGTAAAATAAAGATGAAGGAAATGTATTTTCAGTTAGGCTTGGTTAATTAACTAATTGTGTGTGTGTGTGTGTGTGTGTGTGTGTGTGTGTGTGTGTGTGTGTGGTGCATGCATGTGAATATGGGGGTCAGCCATGTTTGTGGAGGCCAGAGGAAGGAGTGGGGTGTCTTCCTTTATCACATTCCACCTTCTTACCCCGAGACGAAGTCACTCGTCGACTCAGAAGGGGCCTTTCTGCGAGGCTGACTGTACAAAGATCTCTCCAGATCCACCTGTCTCTGCCCCCACCACAATGCTGAGGTTACAGGAATATGCAACTACCTTGGCCTTTTAGGTGGGTGCTGGTGATTCAGACTCAGACCATCTTAGCTAGGGTTACCATTGCTGGGATGAAATATCATGACCAAAAGCAGCTTTGGAAAGAAAGAGTTTATTTGGCTACACTTCCAAGTCACTGTTCATCATCAAAGGAAGTCAGGACAGGAACTCACAGGGCAGGAACCTAGCGGCAGGAACTGATGCAGAAGCCATGGGGAAGTTCTGATTACTGGCTTGCTCTCCATGCCTTGCTCAGATTTCTTTCTTCTTTCCTTCCTTCCTTCCTTCCTTTCTTCTTTCTTTCTTTCTTTCTTTCTTTCTTTCTTTCTTGTAATAACTATAATTTAGTTTTTTCTTTTAAAAAGTATTATAATTTGTTCATATTACATCCCAATTATTATCCCTTTGCTTGTATTTTCCCATTCCCACCCTCCTTCCCTCTTCCTCCCTACTCCCGTCCCTTAGACCTCTGATGGGAGGGTGCCTTCCTCCCCTACTGTCTGACTGTAGCCTATCAGGTCTCATTCAGATAGCCTGCTTCCTTTTTCCTCTGTGTGTCCACATGGTCTCCCTACTAAGGGGAGGTGATCAAATCAGGAGCATCAGAGTTCATGTCAGAGGCAGTCCCTGTCCCCCCCCCCACCAACCATGGAGAATGAGCTATCCATTGGCTAGATCTGAACAGGGGTCTGGGTTCACTATTGTCCTTGGTTGGTACAACAATTTGTGCAGGGCCCCCTGGCTCTAGATCCGCTAGTCTTGATGGTCTCCTTGTGGGGTTCCTGTACCCTCTGTGTCCTTCCATCCCCCCAATCTTCCATACCATTCTCAGCACTCTGGCCAGAGTCCAGCAGTGAGTCCCAGCAACTTTCCCAATCTCCCATTGGGTAGAGTCCTCAGAGGACATCTATGTTGGGCTAGTACCCACTTATAAGTGAGTATATACCATGCATGCCTTTTTGGGTCTGGGTTACCCGACTCATGATGATCATTTCTAGTTCCATCCATTTGCCTGAAAATTTCAAGATTTTCTTGTTTTTAATGGTGGAGTAGGATTCCATAGTGTAAATGTAACAGAGTTTCTTTAACCATTCTTTGGTTGAGAGGCATCTAGGTTGTTTCCAGATCAGCTTGCTTTCTTATAGAACCCAGGACCACAGGCCCAAGGATGGCCACAGTCACGGGCTTGGCCCTTTCATATCAGTCACTAATTTAGAAAATGCCCTACAGACTTGCCTAAGCCCAATCTTATGGAAGTATTTTTTTTTTATCAACTGAAGATCCCTTTCTGATAACTGTAGTTTGTGTCAAACTAACATAAAACCAGTCAGCACACAGATCCTCAAAATTACACAGCATGGTGCCGTTACCCATAGTGCCATCTCTCCAGCCCCCTCTAGGCGTTGGGACAGATGTCTAAATAGACTACAGTGAATTCTAGGTTCTGCACCAGATGTCATGAAAGCATGAAAATGGGGCTGTTTGGTTCAAGTTGGTGCCTCACAGTCTCCCACTGAATGTGAGAGCTAGCAGTAAGTATAAGCTAAGGAGTTGTAGAGGGAGTGGCCCAGGTAGCTCAGCATGTTGGAGGCGTAAAACTTTGGAAGGTGAGAAAATTTGGGCCAATGCTATTAGACTTGAAAGCAAGCAGCATGGTGGTGGAGGACCAGCAAGTGGAGCTGAGGTTCTTGAGAGCCTTGCATGATGAGGAAAGTGATGGAGAAGGGCCAACATGTAGGGGAATCCCAGCACCTGTAAACAGAGTGTGGATTTAAAGTAGAGGATCCAAGGTGATGCCCTCTCCTGGCAAGCTGGAGCATCGCTGGGCCAGTGTGACCTATTGGACTGTAGACGCCCAGTTAGCATCATGGTTTTAGAGATGGAGAAAAACTCAATTGTAATAAATTTATATATACATTCTTAGGTTAGAACCATGCCTTTGCTTAGGCCTCTTCTTATAGCTACCAACAGACACCCCACTGGGACATTGTGAGGTCCTGGTTAACAGACAGGATTTCTCACCTGGGAAATGAGTTAATGTCAAAGCGAGTATTGGCAATACTGGAACTATGGGGGCCATACATAGCCCATTCCCCACCCTTCAGACCCTGGCTACAGCCTCCTGCTGAGACCAACCCTGCTGAGACCAACCCTGTCCTCAGAGAGCTATAAAAAGTACTCCCACTTTTCCCATGTAGGCTCTGATTCTCTTCTGAGAACCCTACAAACTGTCTACATAGTGCTGTCAGAATCTTTGCCATACAGTTGCCCCTCTGTCTGTCTGTCCATAGTGTTAAGAAACCTTCTAATACACTCCTTAGTCCCAAGTTATTGGTTTCAGAGCTGCCCAGTCCCATCCCAAAATCTAACAATTGTCAGGGCTGAGTGATGTACTTTTTGTGGGTGCTCCTGTGTTTACTCTATCCTTCGACTTAAACTGTGAAGGGCTGATTGTCAGTGAAGCTGAGGGAATAACACAGACAGGTTGTTTTTTAACTGGCGTACATGTTGCTTTGGTGGAAGTCAGGTGTCTCATCTTTGAATAAAAAGATAAGCCATATTTTTTCATATATAAATATGTGTGTTGACAGAATACGACTTTATAAAATAATTTAAAACCTACAAAGACTAAAAGGATATGTTTTTGTTACCTTATGTCTCAGGTGAAGTGTTATATTCCAGGTTTCCTCAGTGAGGTTTGGATGGTCAGTGAAATGTCTCTGTATACAGTACACACTAAGCTTCAGGAAGCAGCCAGTACCCAGTGATACACCAAGATGGAGTCACCTCTGTGGTGTGGGGTAATAGATAGGTGAAGGGGAACACCACGGAAGACAGACTTGCTCTCTCACTAACTTGGGTGTGAATATACATGCAGTTTCTTGGTACCTCCCACATGTGAAGAGATGTACCTGACCTCAGGCTGGTTGAGATATTAGAATATTAATGTGCAAAAACCACTCTAGTAGTCTTGTGGTGGATGGCTCCATCCCTGTGAGGGTAAAAGGGCTGAGGAGGTTGACTCCCCCAAGTTCAGATCCTTATGTGCTCACGGATACCCCCTTTCCTACCTCTTTTCTCCTTGGCCAGTGCAAAGAACACGACCTGGCCATGATCAACCAGCTGCTGGATGATCCAAAGCTGACAGCCAGGAAGTACAGAGAGTGGAAGGTTATGAACACCCTGCTGGTCCAGGATATCCATCAGCAACAGGCACCTCAGGACCTTGAAGCCAACCCTCAGGAACTCACGAACCCCACCTCTTCTGACTGTGTGGAAAATTCTCTTTGAGCCGATGCCAGGGACTACCGTCCCCCGTCCTTGTTTCTGTGCCATCGACAAGATGCTGCCGGAGCATACATTCTTCTTACAAGGGAACTCCAAATCCAGTTCCTCACACGCCATCCCACCCTCCCAAGGATGCAACCGAGGTGAAGCCAGGCCTGGTGCAGTGGGAGTCCTGGCTCCCTGGTGTTGCATTCATCAATATGGAGTGATAGGGTTCACCTGAGCAGGTGTATCTTCTGTGCACCTACTGGCAGCTGGCACGAATGCTTGGGTCTAGGTGGGATGTGAAAGGGGTAACCCCTCCTTTCCTCTCAAGAGAATTACAATTGGCATAGACAAAAGGCCCAGCTTTACTAGGGCTAATCACTCACAGGAACATTGTGTTTGCAAAAGAAGAGCATGTAAACCACCCACCCCTTTCCTGGGCAGCAGAGTTGTGCAAAGCCTTTCAAGTGGGGGCAATTTCTTCTCCAGGAGCTACTGGAACTAGACACGTGTTGGTATTTGTAGAACGCAAGGCCCTTTCTAACCTTGGTACGGAGAGTTGTGCCTTTTGTACGCGTTGAGCGCTTATCTGCAGAGTATGGCTTGGTGGGGTGGAGAGTGGGGAGCCCACGGGGGAAGCCATGCTTCCTCTTCCACTCGGAGGACAGCTTCATATGCCCACGCTCTGCCTACGGTGGGGGATCCGAGTAATGTGTCCCTTCCTCACAATGTCTAGGAGACAGACTATCACATGACAATTGGAGACCCAGTCCCCCGTCCCCTGCTTCTCTCAACAGTGGTAGGATAGTAGCACCCACTGCAAGGAATGTTATGCTGCGCTCATGCCTGGCTGTGGTGCCAAGACCCAGTGTGAACTGATGTCTAGTTTTCCTGCGATGATCCAAATTCACAAAGTTTTCTCTAAATTGCTTTCAACTTGGAAAAGAGCCCAGACCAACAAAACAACAACACAACAATAACAACAACAACAACAGTTAGACAGGATAGTTTTGTTTTTGTGTGTTTATGTGTCATATGGTGTGAGATGTGAATAGCTGTTTCTTATTTAAATATATTTATAGAAGTACAATTTTTTTTTACCTCAATACAGACATTTTAATAAGTAAATACATCCTTCAGTGTCAGTGGTGGGGAAGGCATAAGCAATGGCTGCCAGGCAGAGCCACACACTCAATATTTCTCCTCTTCTTCAGCCTCTGCTTCTGCGGAATCCACGCCACCTCTCCATAATCCTGCTCCAGAGCTGCCAGGTCCTCGCGGGCCTCTGGGAACTCCCCTTCCTCCATGCCTTCTCCCACATACCAGCACAGAAAGGCCTGCTTGGCTTCCATGAGTTCAATTTTGTGGTACAGGCAGCCCCAGGCCTCTGCAGTGGTTACTGGTGTTGCTGAGCACACACAAGGCCCGCTGCACCTTGGCCAGGTCTCCCCCAGAGATCATGGTGAGGGGCTAGTAGTTAATACCCACCTTAAATTCTGTTGGGTACCAATCCACAAACTGGATGGTGCGCTTGGTCTTGATGGTGGCAATAGCCGCATTGACATCCTTCGGGACCATGTCACCCCTGAACAACATGCAGCAGGCCATGTATTTGCCATGGCGAGGGTCACACTTGACCATCTGGTTGGCTGGCTCGAAGCAAGCATTGGTGATCTCTGCCACTGACAGCTGCTCATGGTATGCCTTCTCAGCGGAGATGACCGGAGCATAGGTAGCCAGCGGGAAGTGGATGTGAGAGTATGGCACCAGGTTGGTCTGGAATTCTGTCAGGTCCACATTCAGGGCCCCATCAAACCTCAAGGAGGCTGTGATGGATGACACGATCTGCCCAATCAGACGATTGAGGTTGGTGTATGTGGGGGGCTCAATATCCAGGTTGCGCCAGCAGATGTCATAGATGGCTTCGTTGTCCACTATGAAAGCACAGTCAGAATGTTCCAGCGTCGTGTGTGTGGTCAGGATGGAGTTGTAAGGCTCCATGACCACTGTGGACACCTGGGGGGTGGCTGGGTAAATGGCAAACTCCAGCTCGGACTTGCCATAGTCCACTGAAAGCCGCTCCATGAGCAGAGATGCGGACCCAGATCCTGTGCTGTCTCCAATGCTGTGGAAGATGAGGAAGCCCTGCAGTCCCATGTACAGATTTGCCAGTTTTTAGATCCAATCCAGGACCAGATCGACAATCTCTTTGCCAATGGCGTAGTGACCTCTGGCATAGTTGTTGGCCACATCTTCCTTCCCAATAATCAACTGCTCTGGGTGGAAAAGTTGCTTGTAGGATCCTTTTTGCACTTCATCAACCACAGTGGGCACCAGGTCTACAAACACTGCTCCAGGCACATGCTTGCCAGCTCCAGTCTCACTGAAGAATGTGTTGAATAAGTTGTCCCCGCCACCAATGGTTTTGTCCCTTGGCATCTTACCATCTGGCTGAATACCATGTTCAAGGCAGTACAGTTCCCAGCAGGCATTGCCAATCTGGACACCTGCCTGCCCCACGTGGATAGAGATACACTCACGCATGCTGAACTCTGCAGACCAGCTCCGCTGCCACCTCAGCCGTTCCTCATCACTGTCCTCAACTGCCTCTTGCCTGCGTGCTCAACAGTCAAATTATAGTGTTTTAAAAGGCAACGTACTATTATGTGTTGTTCAGTATATATATTCTAGAAACATATCATTTTTGCTTGAGAAAAAAATAGGCATAGTAGTGACTTCCTAGAGTTGTGTTGCACTATGATATTTGAAGAATGCTCAGGAAACCGTGTGGGAAAACTATGGGAGCATGTATTGGTGGTTACTAATTTTCTGAATGTTTTCTTCCCATTGCAGCCTCATCCTTAACTCTAGAGCTCTTAAATTTCAACGCCTGCTATACATCACTCTCTTAACTTGCACCTTAGACTAGCTCTTCTACTCATAAAGATTATGCCATAACTTATAGCCCAGGAGGAACACATCTCATGAACTCTTGGGCCAAATGAAATATAAGTAATATAATTCCCAATTAAACATTAATAAAAATTAAGGCTTGTTGTTAAGAGAGCTCTCATAGAGAAACAATGACATCTTCTCCATCATAAAAGTAACCATAATTCACTAAGAAGCCATATAGTCTCACCTGCTCTTTGCAAATTGTTGACATATAGTCATAACATAGCATCAAATGTGGCTCGACAAATTCAAGTAGACGTAGCTATATATAAACTAAAGAATTGCTTAATATTTCCCTGTACATTTGTGCATTGAAATGAAAAATAATCCTTGCCTTAAGAATGGAAAAGTAGACTGCAGAGCAAAGAGGAGCTAGAAGATTCACTAATTTGTGAGACAAAGTCTAAGGATGAGCCGAGAGAGGATGCACTGTGAGAGGCTACTGCCTCAGCCCCAGGGGACCACTGTTGATGCTCCCTGTGGGTTGCAGCTGATAGGAGGGCGATGCTTTGGGGATTCACAGTGGAAAGAAATGTTGAGGAAGGTGAACAACAACAGAGCACATCTTAGCCTGGGAAAAACAGTCTTTCATTTGCATCACCGATCTGTAAGTTTCCCTTCCTCCCACCCCTCCCCCCTCCCCAAACACTTTATTAGGACTCATTGCTATATTTAAGTAGTTTTACTTTGGCTTCTCATTAATATGTATTTAACTGACCTTTGAATGTAAACTCCTTTGGCAACATTCAGAACTAAAGGCAAAATTGGCCCATGAGATGACTTGACCAAGCTGTAGGGTTATTTTTCACGGTAACTTCAAGAAATCCAGAGTATACATTTGCGTTGGTAGTTAAAACTAGCCTGCCGTGCGTTCCCAGTCAGCCTCAGTTGTGTGCTGGCCTCCTGGACACGAACCAACCTCTTCTTGTTTCCCAGTTTTGTGAAAATAAACTCCGCTAGGTGGTGTTAGGAAGTAGGGAGTGGGTGGGTCCTAAGCCTCAGCTGTGGCCATGAGAGCCGGGTAAGGACAGAGGGATGCAAACAGAAGAACAGGTGACACTTGCGGAGATGCTCAGTGCAGGAGAAACCATGATGAGCTCTCGCTTAGCCTCAAGTCTCTTCTCTGGTTCAAGAGATTTGGGAAAAGTAGAACTACTTCAGGTAGTTGCTGCAAAGTAGATTAGAGATAGTTAGTGGGGCCCCAGGGGAGACTCTTGACCTCTATGGAATGACCAGAACTAGGACATCATGGGTGGATCTTTGAGCACAAGTCTTTCCAAACCTGTGGCCCTGGTTAAGGATGAGGTTTCTCTGGGGGACTGTTCTTCCCCCCATGGGGCTTGGAAGAAGATTTTTTTCTTTCTCTGTCTAAAGACCCGGATGAGAGCCTGGCAGAAGAGCCTCACTAGTTGAGATGTTATTAACACACATGGATCCCACATTCTGTTGGCGTTTGGAGGATGTCTGATGTTTGTAAGAGTTTATAGTTTTGCCAGTAGCTTTAATCTGAGACTACAATCAGAGTCCCAGAAAGACCCTGGATCAAACAATCGCTAGGATTCCAACAGGTCAAGAGAGAGGTTGGGGTTTGGAGTCAGATTCCAGTGTGAACCGATGCCTTATATGTACACAGCACTTTGTAGTTTGCAAATGGTATGTTCTAGAACCCTTCCCCCTGCCAGTCCTATCATGCCATAGGCTGATCCACTGGGACGATTGTAAACGATGGGTATAGCGACATGCCTGGCTCAAAGTCCTAAGTGACAGAGCTACAATTTGAGTTTGAATTTTCAGGTCTGTTAGGCGTCTCTGTGAAGGCATGATTGAGTACAGCCTGCTGGGGGACAACTTGGCTCCTGTGTCTATCACACTGGGCTCTGCACACATGGCTTGCACACCTGGCTTCAATGGCTTTTTGCTGAACTCCCGGGGGCTTGGCTGTGGGGGGCAGTCTCTTCCTACAGGTCCTGCAGCCTTGCTACTGGGTTTCCTCAGGACTGGGACTCGATCTGATTGGCTCCTTCATTTTCTTTTATAAAAGACACTAGTTGTTACCACTGTGAAGGCTGTAAAGCTATAGAAGAGAAGTCTTTAAAGAGATGGAAAGTGTTTATTTTCTTATTTTTCCTTTTGGGATGAGACATGCCACGTCAGCTATCAAAGGTAGAGCAATTAGGAGCGGGTCTTCTGGTTCTCAGTTCTCAATTTCTTCTCTCGTAATCATAACGACACTTATTTCCTCAGGGAGTCTTCCGACCACATTGTCATGGAGAGGAAACAAAATACAAACAAAACGTTCTTCAGTCTTTTGAGGAGAGGTACTCTACCAATGGAAGCCATATTTAATCTTATGGACCCAGACTTCTTTGTAAAATGGAAAGACAATATTTTGATACAGAATACAAATAATTTAGGGACAGGGGGTGACTGTTCAAATGTCACATTATATTGAAGAGCTGCTGCGTCCAAAGGCAGTGTTAGAATGCGGTTCTGCTTCCAGCTAGCAGATTGGATATAGAAAGGAGGTTTCCAACTTATTTCCCATCAAACAGGATTGTATATTTTACCCACAAGAGAAATTCAGTCCTACATGGAGGAGGTGACTCCCTGCCTAAGGTTTTGTCACACATAATAAATAGTAAAAGCCCCTCAAGTGAGATAAGTTTTTTTTCATGGAGTACATGAAAATGGATTCTGCATTTAAAAAGAAAGTTTTCCATATTCCTTGTTGTAAATGAACTTAATTGCTCTGTACTGATGTCCCTTTAGCCTTAGTCCAAAGGGAAGCATGCCCCGTGGAGATATTTAACATCCTGTAATAAAAAACCATGGTTTAAATTACCACATGTTCTGCTATTTGCATGGTGGGAATGGGGTTCAACAGTGCATGGTATTGGGGCACGATGTTAATGTGGGGTTGATATCTTATCTGCCATTGTGCTTTTGGTCGTTGTCATCTCTCTGTGTTGACTAAACTGAAAACACGAGGCATGCCTTATTTCTCCTCTTCCCTGTTCCCCAGGATGACTTGTAAGATAGATAAAAGCAAACTGTCTAGTAAAATGGTATGGAAAAAAAATCAAAATACACTACTGGTGTTCATTTTCTGCCTTGTATTATTTCTTCCTCCTTAGCCAACCAGACAAATCACTGCAAGCAGAGATGCAGAACACTAGCCTGCAGCTGCGTTTTGCCCTTCAACAAAGGTTATTGCGCCCTCTGGTGGTCACAATAAAGATAACAGGTCCCAGAGTTGATGTGATTTTTTAAATGAAAGGTAATTTAAGACCGAGACTTACTTCTATACTGACCTTTGTGGTCTTTGTTAATGTCCCTCACTTTACAGGATTATTAGCACAATTATTTAAAAAAAATTTTCACTGGTTCACAAAACTTGACATGTCCATTCCAGTACATAACACTACCAAACATACATTGTTAGAGAATTGTTTTTTAAAATGCAGATTTAAGAGATTTAAGCTTGAAAGTCCTTTGTAAGGACCCAGATTTGATTTCATCCAGATGTGCTCCTGCCTGGGAATATTCCTGATGTTTAGCACCACAGGTATACAGATGCAAAGGCAACAGCTGTTCAGTAACCACGTGAGGCCTGCAAGGACAGGAAGGGCCTCGTTGCTGGGGTTGGATGGACATGAGTGGTAGTAGCCGCTGAGTAGCCGCTGGGTGCTACCGATGCACTGCAGAGAGAAAGAGACGCTAGTCTATTTTTAAAAAATATTTTATTAATTTATTCATATTACATCTCAATTGTTATCCCATCCCTTGTATCCTCCCATTCCTCCCTCCCTCCCGCTTTCCCCTTACTCCCCTCCCCTACGACTCTAGTCTATTTGCCATTTACTGCAAAGCCTGAGAGAGGTTGGTTGGTAGCCTTCAAAGAAACAGTCAGAGAGCAGGAAGAGTTGAAAGGCAGACACAGGACTACCTTGGAAACATGACAGAACTTCAAAGAAGACAAAAATCTGAGAGAAGGAATAGGAGCCTACAATTTGAGATGGGGGTGTCTGGATTCTTCAGAAGCATCAGATTCTGCAGGAAATGCATTCCTCCTTAGTGGTAGTTTTAGGCCTTCAGTCCTTTCACATCTCAAGAGGCAGGTGCCACACAAGGCAATGTAGTCCTTTCCAGGAATTTAACAGCGAGGGGACTATTAGGCTCTTTTAAAAGCTGCTTGACTGTTGCTGGAGGTTGGGACCACCACCGGAGGTTGCCACAAAGCATGTGCACTGTTTAGTAGCAATGTCGACGACAGGATCATAGACTGGTGGAGGAGGCCAGACGGTTGTGTTGACCAAGAAATTGCCAGTACAATAGGGTATGCCAAGACCCAAGGGAACCTCACCAACAGGCTGGTAATGTAGAGAGTAAGATTAGAGTCCATAACTTCATAGAACCAGAGTTAAGTGTTTGGGTCCCGGGAGACGGGGCAAGTCAGGATCTACCACTCAAAGTAGAGGGCAAACGACTGCACCTTGCATTTTTGCCAGCAAGAATGACGCACTCTGCTTGGTGAGGCCTGTCCAAGCTCTCAAGGCAACATACTCCATACTGCAGAGTTTTCTGACTTTATTAAGTGATATGAAATCATGCTATGTCTGAACAAGAATGAGTTTGTGTGGCAGGAGCAAGCCATGTGGGTCTCAGATCATACAGTAGGAGAGATGTATGTCTTACAGAAATCCACGCTGGATTCACTGGAAATCAGTCTTTTTTTTTTTTTTTTTTTTTTTTTTTTTTAAAGGAAAGCCACAATACAGATACCACAGTGATGGGGTGAAACCACACCATCAAGAAAGAAAGGGTAACTGTTAGAAAATGCCTCTGGCATGTTACTTAGCCCTGGTGGGGTGTCCAATCAGGGGTGCAGGTAACTTTGTAGCCAGAACTAACTCTCAAGATCTAGGTACTACTAGACAGCAGTTTGAGGTAGCTCAGAAGCCATTCATTATGAAGTGGAAATGGCAGAGTCAATACTGGCTTAAGTGCCTGTCTTAGTTAGGGTTCCTCCTGCTGTGATGAAACACCACGATCAGAAAGGAAGTTGGGGAGGAAAGGGTTTATTCCACTTATGCTTCCACATCACTGCTCATCATCAACGGAAGTCAGGGCAGGAGCTCAAGCAGGGCAGGAACCCAGAGGCAGGAGCTGATGCAGAGGCCGTGGAGGGGTGCTGCTTCCTGGCTTGCTCCCCATGGCTTGCTCTGCCTGCTTTCTACAGAACCCAGGACCACCAGCCAAGGGATGATGGTACCACCCACCATGGGTGGGGCCCTCCCCTATTGATGACTAATTAAGAACATGCCTTACAGCTGCATCTCATGAAGGCATTTCCTCAACTGGTGCTCCTTCCTCTCTGACGACTCTACTTTGTGTCAAGTTGCGCAAAGCTCTACCTAAGGGAGAACAAGGAAATTGGGTGTTTGCTTGGGTGACCCAGACAAGTCTGTCCCTTACCACTCCTGCACACCCTCCTCTAAGTCGGGTCACATGTTTGACCTCATGGGGCATTTCTCATTGTTTGACAGGGCAAGGAAATGCTCAAACTTAATTCGTAATAGGTTGGCTTATTATATGGCGGACAGGTGTTACCTTATAGTCTTACCTTTGGGTGACTTTGTAAGTCAGTGGTAGAAGAAAACCTCACCCTCCCCTGGGGTGGGTGGGGAATGGGGGGGGGGTTATGTATGGGTGGAGAAAGAAGTGACCCAAGGGATATTGGAGTTCTTAGTGGAGAGACCTGGACATGAATCTGTGACAATGATGTCATATGTAAGGAGCCAGTCCTTGTGTTTGGATTTTGATACCCATCAGCCAGTGTGCATTTCAGGAACAGCACTGAGCAGTCACGGGCTCAGAGAAGGAGACAGCCAAGGAATGTCTCCTAGGTTTGGAGATGACTACCTCAGGGCTTGTGCAATATGCTCACGAACGGAGGAGCCTCAGCTGCAGAGATAGAGGCTACCATGCATGTCCCCAGGTGAGGGAACCAGGCCTGACTGGGCTGCCTGCCTGTCTTGCAGTTGCATGTCCTGATGTTAGCAGCTTCTGTGTCTGTGCTTATGTTGGTTAGCTAGTCATGGTTGGCGCTCTGAGAATGTACCCCTCCCTTCCTTGGGACTTTCCCTCATGTGCGCAATCACCTCTTGAGGGATTTCACGTGCGAGTGGCATTCCTGCTTTGCTGCCTATAAAGAGGCTCTTTGAATGCTTAATAAAAGTGCTAAATCCACAGTCCCTCTCCCTTGACTTGGTACCATGGTGGCGCAGGCACCACCCCCAGGAATGCACATGCTACCTGGGGCTGAAAACTATTATAGATGCTGAACTTCATCTGCATGTAATAATAACAAAAACATGTGAGTTCCAATAAGGTCTTTTACTCATTTAGGGGAAACCAATCTGCTGTTTGCCAGCAAGTTGATTAGTTCGGCACCTTTTATCTAGGAAAAGGAAGTATTTTACTCTGGTTATAAGTGACAAATAGAGTCCTAAGTATGGAGAGATGCCTTCTTCTTACAGTGCCCCAGTCAATACTGCTGTTCAAAGGCTTTCATAATGTCTGGTCCACACACGGAATTCCATACAATATCAGTTTGGATAAACAGCCCAGAGTATGGTAAGAAAGCAAGGCAAAGAGCGCATGTCTGGTTGTGGGGACCAGGCACATTCTGTACTATTCTGAACGTGCTGGTCTGGAAAAGCTTTGCAAAGGTCTCTTGAAGGTGTAATTGAAGGACAGACACTTCAGTGGACGATCCTTAATGCTGATGGAGCTCTGTCCTGCAATACGTAGATTTTTATTTTTATTGTTTAAAATTGTTATTATTTACTTTTATTTCTTCTTTCTTGTGTGTGTGCACGTGTGCACGTGTGTTCAAACGGTGTGAGTGCATGTAAACATAGGTGTATGTATTTGAGGTCAGAGGTCAGCCTTGGATATCTGTCTTCAGCTACCACTATCTCCCCCCCCCCCCACTTTTTTTAGAATGTCTCTCATAGGCTCAGAATTCACTGATTTGGCTTAGCTTCCTGGCCAGCAAGTTCTGTTTCTGTCTACCCAGCTGTGGGAGCATAATAAGTGGCCCCACACCTGGCTCTTTTTTTACACATGGGTACTAGGAATTGAACTCAGGTCTTCACGCCTGCATGGGAAGCACTTACCAACTGAGCTGGCTTCTCAGCCTCAAATGTAATACAAATGACAGCAAACCAGTGGCCACTCTATGTTCACAAGAGGTTGAGCTGCACAGTTTAGGGAGCTGGAAGATGAACATAGGACTGGTTCTGTTTGCCATCACTTCACAAAATCCACTCAATGATTTATGGTTTCTCTCCCTGAAATCTCACCCTCAGCGAGCTCATAGATCCTGCTTCTTCCACAGGATACAGTAAGAATCTTGCTTAACCAGCATCTCAAATGAGGAGAAAAGGAGATGCCAAAAGTATGTACCATATGAGTGACATTGATGACAAATGGGAACAAGGAGAGAGGATGACTGCTTCCTTGCAGGAGAGTGGAGAATATGACAGATTTCCTGGCCCTGTAATAACTTGTACAGTTAAAGAGAGGCATAGACACCAGGCTGATAAGGGAATAATAACCAGGGGCTTAGCTGTCCCAGGGGTGAAGGTCTGAGACCCAAAGATCCTCTAGCATGTGTGGAAATAGAGGGAGATGATGCATCTTAAAAGCCTTAAGATCAGTTAAACAGCAAGGGTGTATAGCTCATTGACCTTTGCTTGCCTCTGGGCATTATCCAGAGGCTGTGATTATAGGCAGGCAGCTTGCAATTGTACAGCAGACTTGATATGAAAAGGCAGGAGGATGTGAACAGCACGCGAGAGCTCCATTAGTTGTGAGTGTCCTGCTTGGGGCTCCTTACACAACTGGATGGGCCAAATGCCCAGCACGTGGTGCCTAACAACAGCACACCCCTTTCCCCTTGCCTGGACCTTAGCCTATGGCTGAGGGACAGGTGCCTCTGTAGAGTGGGTGCCCACCATCTCCTCCTGACCATCCCACCCCCAGCTTAAGTAACCAGAAATTGATTTCTGTAGGGTGTTACCTTTGCCTTAGGATTGGACCAGCTTTGAAGCTAAGTGTCCCACATGGATGCTGAGCTGGCCTTAAGATCAATCTGAAGCTGGTTTCTCTCTGGGTCACCTTGTCCACTGCTTTCTTCCCCTGTGCCGTCCCGTTTATCCTCTGCCTTTGGAGCCTTCTTCAAGTCACCATGCATGACTCTATTTTCATGACACCTTACCTAGGAGAGTTAAATGCCTCTTCATGGCTCTTCCATGCAGGAAATCTGTTTTGTCCCATGTTTCATAAAGGTACTCCAATAATTATTGCTTAATGAAGATAGCATTGTATTCTTCCTTATTCTGTAGCTTTTCAGCCCTGAGATAAAAATCACAATGCAGGCTCTCGTTTTTCACAGCTTATCCTGTGAATGAGCCTAGGAGTGAATGTCAGAATCTCTGGCCAGCAATTACAAGGACTCTATGAACATTTATTTTAGATAGTATGCACAAAATACTTTATTATGCACTCAGAAGCTTTCTTGGGAACTGAAGACATTCAAGTTAAATACCCCTCCAAAGAGTTGCTGCCTGCAGAAATGCCAACAGTCATAGTTAACTCGGCACAAGGAGGGGAGGTTGCCTGGGAAGAAGGAATATTAGTTGAGGAATTGCATCCATCTGTTTGACCTATAGGTAAACCTGTGGAGTCTTTTCTTCATTAATGATTGATGTGGAAGAAGTGCCCTAGCCCACAATGGGAAGTACCACTCCTGGGAAGGTGGTACTGGGTGGTATGACAAAGCAAGCTGAGAAGGCTACGGGGAGCAAGCCAGGAAGCAGTGTTCCTCAGCGGTCTCTGTTCCAGTTCCTGCCTCCAGGTTCTTGCCTTAAATTCCTGTCCTGACTTCCTTCAGTGATGGACTTGAGATGTGTAAGTCAAATTAAGTCTTCCTTCTGCTGAATTGGTTTTGGTCAGAGCTTATTACAGTAACAGAGAAAGCAACTAGGATATCTGAGAAGAGTAAATTTCATTTAAGGAATTTCTTCCATAAGCTTGACCTGTGGGCATGTATGTATGTGACACGTTTCCTTAATTGGGTCACAGATGTAGAAGAGCCAAGCCCACTGTGGGCAGTGCAATCCTCTAGGCATATGGGCCTGGGCAGTTTAAGGAAAGTAGCTGAGCCAGAGGAAGTGAGCCAGTAGACAGCATTTTCCATGATCTCTGCTTCCATTTTGTCTTGTCTTTTATCTATGATTGATTATAACCTGTAAGATGCAAAAAGCCAAATCAAACCAACCAAACAACCAACCAAACATCAACAACAAAAAAGAAACCCCCCAAAAATACAAACCCTGGACAATGTTTTGTAATAGCAGCAGAGAAACAAAAAACTGTCTTAACAGTGCCTTGGAATAGATAATCTTATCAAAGAAAGTACAAAGCTTTGTGTAAGGTGTGATGCCCTTAGACCTTATGAATCATGTTCTTGTTCTTATGGAAATGAATATCCAATTACTCCAATGCCATTTGTTGACAATGCTCACCTTTCTCACTGAGTTGCCTTTGAGCTATTGCCAAAAAACACATCTGGCATTCTTGTGAGTCTATTTCTGGCTTTCTATTTTATTCATTTGATCTACAACTCTGTCACTACCACCACACATTCATGGTTGGTGACACACACACACACACACACACACACACACACACACACACACACACACACACAATCTGCCCATTACTTCCTCTCACTTTCTTCTTCCTTTTCAAAATGTCTTAGCTATTTTACTCTCTTGCTTTCAAATGTAATGTTTAGAATAATTTCTTCCATATCTATTTATAAAGCAAGCTTTTCTGAGAGTTTGATAGGAACTACATAACAAAAATTTTTATGGAGAACTGACATCTTTAATATATTGGTTCTCTCAATCTATAAACAAATATGTCTTTCAAGTTATTTAGAAGTCTGATTTTTTCATTAATGCTTTATATTTTTAGTATATATAGCCTGTGTATTTTTGTTAGATTAATGCCTAAGCATATTGTTGAATTGCTGAAAATAGAGTTGTATATTTAATTTTGGTATCTACAAGTCAATTGCAAATATCTAGAAATACAACATCAGGAGAATAGTCTATATTGAGTCATTTGATATTCTAAAAGTTTTATTAATGATAGGACATATATATATATATATATATATATATATATATATATATATATATATATATATATATAAGTTCTTAGAATTTTCTAGACAATTATATAATTTATAAACAGGGGCATTTACTTTTTCTTCTTTAAATTGTGTGCCTTGTAGACATATTCACTTATTTTGTCTTACTGCACTGGCTGTCATTTCTAACATTATGCTTAGTCAGCATGTTTTGAGCAAATCTCTCTTGCTCCCAGTCTTAGGGATAAACCATTCAGCTCTTTACCAGTGAGTGAAATGGCAGGGTGGGCATTGGTGGATATTCCTTATCAAGTTGAATAGTCTTTTTTATTTCTATTTATTCTTGTGAATGTTTTGATCATGAATAGATATTGAATGTCAGTATCAAGTGATATAATCATGATTTCTCTTCTTTGGGGGTATAACTATCCAGAAAAGAAGCTTCTAACTTACAATGCTAAGTGTCATGTTAAGAGAAAGTGTAGGATGAGGTGGACTTGATATCTCAAAGTGCTGAATACAGGAGGTGACATCATATTCAAATAAACAAGAACCAAAGCAACTGGTCACACAAATGGAAAGTGAAGGAGGACACTCAAGAGCAGGCAAATTATGACATGTATTAAAAAATAACAAATAATTTCATTGCTGAAGCCTATAGTAATTGTTTCAGGTGAGATGATAAAGTCCGAGGCCTTAGTCAGGCACCAGTCTGTTAAAAACATCACAGATCACGTGAAAGAGTCTGTATTCAGGTACCAAGCCATGAACCACTGGTTCTGGAGCTGAGGAGGAACAGGTGTGATGATTACAAGCCTTGAAGTAGGGGATGCAGCTTAAAGCTCCTGGCAATTGTCTAGTGGGCACAGTGATGGGCATGCGGCAGGGGCAACAGGGTTTACAGGACTGGGTGGGTGCGAAGTACCACAAAGCCATGGAAGCCATAGAAGCTGAAGACTATTATATACACAGACACGGGGAGAAGCCAAGAACTTCGTCAGTATTCTATGCAGCAGGGTGGGATCATGTTAGTAGAGTTTGGTTTGGGGACACATGCAGTGTGTGTGATTACTTAGACCACAGGCTGAGTCAGCCTTCCTGAATCAAATTCCACTCTTCATTTTTAATGTTGGGTGATCCGGGTTGGGGGTGGGGAGTCACTGAACTTCGCCATGGTTTAAGGTTCATCATTAAAATGGCTAATGGGTTGTTGGGGGAAAATAAATTGACATCTGCTTTCATGGGAGGTAGCTAGATGACTGTTAGTGTGAGGTTGACTGTTCCACAGGTGACCTGGGTCGCAATGTCAGATAAACAAGAAAGGCATTACGTACTATTTGTGAGACTTTTTAAAAGCCAATGTAAGGTCAATTAAGTCTAACCCTTTTAGTTTAGAGATTGTAATGGAAATGTTTCCCTTAAAGCCACCCCCATCATGGGTGCCTAATTTCTAATTTTCATCTCATTATATTGATCTTACACTCAGACTGTGTACACTGTGGTTGTATGTATGGTAAACTGAACACGAGGCCCTAATTCTTCTCTTTAGCCCATTGCAATTGCTCCACTGTAAGAAGAATGTGACATGAGCTCTTTGACATGAGCGTTGGCCATATGGCTAGCTTTGATGTATGACAGTGAAACCATGCCTTGTCTTCCTTCTTCCTCTGGCAGGCTAGCTTGCAGGTGCAGGAGGATTACCATGCGGCAGAGATGCTGTAGGTGATGTGTAGACCTGCAGTAGGAAGCAGAACCAACCATGCAAATTGACTCCTAGTCTACCTGTATATCTGTGGATGCATGAATAGAACTGTAGGCCACTGAGATGCTATGATATATTTGTCACATGGCATGTAGCTGATATAAACATCTGATATGACATGCTTATTCTTAATGAAAAGCTTTCCTCTCCTAGACACTCAGCATCTGTGGATATTCTACTCTTTGGAGTGGGGAATCACTGATAGACACATACTAATAACTCACTATGCTTGGCTCACTAAGACTCATCTGTCATTCACCTACCTGTTTAAAAAGACATTCTTATTATCTGAGTTCATTTTGTGCTCCTACAACAGAATAGCACAGGCTGGGTAATTTATAATAAATGGAAATGTATTGCCTCACTGCTCAGGAGCATTAGAAATCTAAGGTTAAGGTGCCAGTGTCCAGAGAAGTCCACGAGATAAAACAGGGTCTGGACTTGTTCTTTTTGCAGTGGCATTGATCCTACCTACAAGGCAGGCTGGCCATCTTCTAGGAGTCCCATTTCCAACACTTACAATACAAGTAGACTTCAACGCGAGTTTTGGAGAGACAAACATTCAAGCCATAATGTTTAACACACTTCAAATTCTTCTTCCCCATGTGGAAGCATGACTCACACTCCCCTGTTGCTGTCTACACTCTTACTACTCTTTCCTGACCGTCTCTTCTGTCATGGAAAAGACAAATTCATTGTCCAACTATTATCACCAGCTGCGATTGTTCATATATACAGCTGGAGAAGACTGTGTTGGTGTGGGTAGTTAAGGAAAGCTTCAGGAAAAGGCGGGATATAAGTTGGACTTTTAGATAGTGATGTAGATGCAGGAAAAAGAAGAAAAGGATGGCATAAGTAGAGAGGCCATCTCAGGACCCCAGGACCTCATCCAATCCTACATACCTCACATCTTAGAGTGTCATCGACATGACACATGATCTAAGGAATAATGTGTCTAATATACAAACTTTTGGGGCATTATATTCAAAATGTAGTAGTATAGACAACTGAAGAAGAAAATTGTTGGGATAAACATGAGCTGAGGCTGGCTTTTGTTAGGAATTTATTAAAACAATGCCAAGCACAATGATGCCATGGACATGTGTTGTACCTGTGAAGGCATGTGCATATGTGTATTTTTTCATGTGTGACTGTATTTCTGATTTAAAGCGAGGCACTTTTAATCTATCTACAGGTCATCCACTCTGGGTAGAGAATAGCCAAGGAACTCAGACCAAAACCAGATTGTCATAGAACTTAGGGGAATGGACAGAAAGACCTGGGGTCTGGTAGGGGTCCAGAGGGAGAGAAATAACAGTGTGGGGCTGTAAAACTGGATGAACTCCAGACCCCAGGCTTGCCTAAAGTTCTGCTCTCACTGAAGCCCACCACGCAGATGGGACTGTGTAGAAAGGACTGGGCTTTTGTACACCAAAGGTTTAGGGACAGAGTACTAAGACTTAATGATAAGGATATTTTGTTATTGGCTGACAAAGAGCAGGATGGACTTTTCTAACAGCTGTGTGTGTTGCCCATGCATCATGTGCAAGGGAGCGTGCTTTCCGTACACAGTCTCTATTTCATGCGAGGTAGATTTTATGATTCTGTCAAATAAGAAAGCTCAACTAAGTCCCGGATTAATTAGGTGATTTTCTTTAAATTATGCTCCCGCCAGCATTGGAGACAGATCTGACTGTGGCTCCAGAGTGCTGGTTAGGTTTTTCACCTAAGCAGGAGACTCCAAATTGCTTTTGGCTGCCTTCCCCAGCCTCTGACCAAACTGAAAGCCTATGTATGACTGAGGACATCCAGGTCTATGCAAAGATGATCCACTCATTGTTGCTTTTATGAGTATTTAGCACTGGCTCGTAACAGCACATGGGAAGTGATTATCACATTTGATCTGATCTCACAGAGATGCCTTCTGCACAGTGAAAGGGCGGTAAAGGAGGAAGCTTACAGTAGGGGGGCCGTAATGGCTCTTACTGTTCACTAACCCAAACTAGAAACATCTGTGAAGAGTACCCCAGTGAAGGATCATCTACATTGGGTTGGCCTGCGAGCATATCTGTGGGGCATTATCTAATTAGGTTAATTAATGTGTGATGATGACGACGACTAAGTCCACTGTGGGCAGCACCATTCCTTAATCAAGGGTCCCAAACATGGGTGGAGAAATCGAGTAGAACACACCAAGCAAGACAGTTTGCAAGCAAGTATGCATGCATGTGTTCTTTCCCCCTCTTCTCTTGACCATGGATATAGTGTGACTAGCTGTTTAAAGTTCCTGCTTTGACTTTTCCCAGTGATGGACGGCAACCCTTCCTCGTCTAAGCTGCTTTCCTCAGAGTGTTTTTTTTTTTTTTTTTACCACAGCAGCAGAAATGAAACTAGACCATGTGCCCTTCCTAGGAATTGAGCCTTCCTAGCCTGATGCCCTCTGTGGGCTTTTGACTCAGCGTCTCTATGTTCCCTAGTCTCTGTCAACACTCTGGCTCCATGGGAGTCTTGGGAGGTGCACCTGCAAGCGGCTCCTCAAATAGAAATGGCCGAGCCTTATATTATTTTTAAGGCTGATGATGAAATAAATCATAGGTCTGGGAAGTGTGCGAGCCCAAAAGTTGAGGAGTTCTTACAGTCTTCCTTCCTCTGAGAGGATAAAAGCTGCAGTTCTTTTGTGCGATAATGACAGACTGTCAACGTCTGTCTGTTTGCCTGACTCCCATTCACTGAATAAATGCTGGTAATTGCTAATTGCCTGGAGAAGAAAACTGACTCACAGCCCCAAAGTGCCTTGCGTCTTGATGTTGCAGGCTCTCTGAGCTGGTTTTATGTCTATATCAGGGAACGTCTTGCTGGAGCTTGTACACTCACTTGCCTCCTCAACTGCTTTTGGGTTAGATTAATTCAAGTGGGATCTCTGCCAATGGTACCTCACTGGGAATGGTGGGTGGTCCTTTCTGTGCATGGCATCTTTCCTTGCATATACAATAAAGAGGTGAAAAGCATTGATAAGATGTCTAGCAAGCTGGATACATTCTAAGGTTGACTGGACTGGCTACTCATACTTGCTAGAGATCTTAAGTGTTTTTTTCAGTCTGATTGCTTCTCTGAAAACATATTAGCTATCACAGATTCACGGCTGCATAAAATAGCATTCATAGCAATGCCCCCTTTTACCTTAAAGACAATTATGACCCTGATATTATACACTTAGGGCCCACACATCAGAGAGTTTTCTGACCTTCTGGTCTCCTGAGTGAGGATGGGAGTGTGACCAGGGCACAATGAAAAGGCCACTGCTTTTGATTATTCAGTACTTGTGGCATTGCTGGGAATTTTCTCGATATCAGTGTGTTTCAGGTTTGGAGAAAGTTTTGAAGGCAAATGATTTTAAGGCGAGAATTCAGAGTTTGAGATGCAGTACAGAATGGAACCATTTTCAAATTTCCAAAGAGAAAGATTGCAGCTATCCTTGGGATGTCTCCCATGACTGCTAAGTGTCTGACACTCTTCCTATCTTTTCTGTTGGAGTCATATGTCATCCATAAGTGATATGCTTCCTTCAGCAAGGCCAATCCTTTACAAACAGTTCTACCAACTGGAGACCAAGCATTCAAACATACAAACCTATGGGGACTATTATTATTTAAACTACCATACCAGGTCAATGTGCACATAAGGCTAAGAATTTTAACTCTTGTCAATGGTCACTTCATGTTTGTGGTTTTATGTTAGGCTCTGAGCTCCTTAAAGGAGAAGATCATGGCTTTAAAAAACTTTTGTTTTTCATGCTCATTATATCCAATGGAAGTGAATGGATGAATACTGATCATCATTTATAAATATAAAAAGCTCCCCTGCACCCATTAGAGAGTCAGGTCTCAGTCTGAGTTCTGTATCTTCTACTTTTCTTTTCTCTGACTCAGACCAAACCCTATCCTCTTGTCCTTCTTAATCCTCTGTACTGATGTCCACTTCTCCTCACTTATTTTACTTGTCAATTGTTTCATATTAGATTTGTCCATTATTTTTCTTTGAAGTCTTCTGAAAATAAAGCATTATATTATTGTGCACACACATATGAAACACACATATATTATCCATCCATCCATCCATATATGTGTACACACACACACACATATACCATCTTTTTGTCTTATATTAAAAGACCATTTTTATATCAATCTGTAAAATAACTTGGATCAAAATTGGAAAATGATAAGAATCTTTAACTTAGAATTTTCAGTAATTGCCAATGTGGCTACCAGCATAAAATATTTGCTAATAAATTGATGTTTAATTTGTTGTGTCTAAATTGTAAGACTTCTAGTTTGTGAATGAAATTATCATAAAAAACTTAGAGCATAATTATTATGTAATTTAATTAAAAAACCAAAAAGGTACTAATATTTTGTGATATTTTTCACACTTTGGGGATATCAAGGAGAATTATGATACATTATTTATTTCTCTGAAGTAGAAAATATATATAAACATCAGTAATTAAGAAAAATCATTTTTGATCTTGTATTAAGCATGAATAGACAACAAGAATAACCAGAGAAACAGAAGTAGATATGAAACTTGCCCTTATGGTTGAACAATCAACTGGCCTCTAAATATATTTCTTCAATTATGCACTTATGTTTATATTGCAGTGATATGTCACTCATTGCCGTTTGGCAATTTCCTCACAGACAAAACATTCCATAGTTTTGTCCTTAATGAAGGAAGCTCATTAATACTTAGGTCTTCTAAAAGAAGGTAAAACATCCCATCCTTGCACAGAACTTCATTGAACTCAGGAAATAAACAAATCTCCAGGAAGTCCTTGAATTTCCCCAAAGAATGAAGACAGTACCGTGGGACACCATCTAAACCACCCCTAAGGGAGCCTGCCATTTACAGCTGCTTCTTATTGAAAAGAAGTGCATGTTTTCTGAGAGAAAACACAGAGCAAGTGTACTGACACTTCAAGACAGAGAAAGAAGATAAAAAGAATGTGATATTTAATATGCTCGTGTTGTGATTAATTTAGAAGTAAGGCCTAATAAATGTTTATTATTCAGCCAATTATTACGGTGATATTGTCTAACCCACTATTACAACCAATAAAGACACAGGTGCCTGAAGTATTTTAGAATAAGCCCTTTCCTGGGGCAAGGCAGATGTTACCTCCTAAGCTTTCCTCCATTATCGCCAGTCTCCATCCCATTCCATCTGCTTCTAATAATTTCTATTTGGGCTACTTCCCATGAATAATCCCCAAATACTTGTTAAGATCGCTCATTTTGGCCATCTCTTTCCATGAGGAACTTCAGAGTTCCTCCTCTGGGCCCACGTGGCTCTTTTCCTGTCCCATGGTGATTCGGTTCTGGCTGTGGATTCTGTCACTAGAGAGAAGATGGACATCATAACAGCTAATGTGGCCCTGTGTGTAAACCAGAGATTAAATATATCAGTACTTTGGGACACGGGCACACAGCCTTACTAATGGGAGGAAAACTGTGCCTCTCATTACATCATGCTATTCTTAGTTTCTCTTTGCAAAAGGTATCTCCAATTAATCATATGTAATGAAAAAGGAAACAGTAAAAAACAAAATAAGTTTATTTTCAAAGACATGAGAAATAGTCCAAGATCTGGTTGGCCGTCAGTCTGCCCCTGGGAGTCCAATGACCCCATTAAAAATGTGGGATAAATAAAAGCTTAAGCTCTCTCTTTCCAACATGAACTCTCATTTCAATAAGCTGTTCCCATCACCTATTTTTGATAACTGGGTTAGCTACTATTCTCATTTTCTCATTTTGAATAGTGTTTCTCTTCGACTCTATCCTGAAAATGCATATGAATTTTTCAGTAAGCTCCTCAGCTGGCCAACTCTGTAAGGATACTCTGCAGGGTGACCTGATTACTCCTGCTATCTAGGTCAGGAGTTTGGGGAGGGAGCCTCTGAATCATGGCTAATATCTTCTAACATGTTGCTGTCCTGAATATAATTTGTAGTTCCTGGTGTGGCTTTGGGTCTGTTACATCTGCAGCACTTTCAATGCCTAGGGTGCTAACTTTTCTCAGCCTGGGTGTTTGAGGAGGGAGTAGGAGAGTTTCAGTGGCTGAAGATGAGTTATTCAGGGACACTGTGTCTGCTGCCATCAGCATGCATATGCTGTATATCCTCAGATCATGAGGATCCTGAGCTCCTTCTGTTGGGAGAACGCTCACACACCAAGGGTTGGGTTGAATGTTGGTGCATTAGAAAGGGACGCCATGTTGACAAGGTTGACCCTATCCAGTCCTTTGGATGAAACCACTCTGCTTCAGTCTTTTGGAAAAAGTAGCTCATTCCTAGTCTCTTGGTACCAACATAACTTTACATTTTCAGTAGATATCTAAACAGAATTAAGTGACATAACTATATTTTATATTATACATGCACACAGTTCTATATGCACATATGTAGTTGTTTATCTCTCCAGTAAAGGATTTGTATTCAGAAAATATGAAGAACTATGAGCCAACTGAGCATAATAAAAATATAATAAAGGATAGATAAAACATTTATATAGGCATATCATAAAAAGAAGTATCCAAATATTTTTAAGAAATTATAAGATACTCATAATTTCTTTTAAAAATGAAAGTTACTGTATATCGTTATAGATCACCAATGACTAAAATTGTCTTTAAAAAAACCTGGCTATATTAGATGTGTACCTGAATAGAGAGCACCAGAACTCTCCCAGATTTCAAGAAGAAAAGAAAAATTAGTGCAGTCACTTTAGAGAACTGCTGTGAATTATACACAGCATTGTGTACCCCGAGATATACACCTGTGATTTCTGAGGAAAGTAGGGCTTCCAATGCCATGTTTCTGAAATAGTTACTAAGCCTCAAAGTTCTTGTCAAGTACAAGACAATGAGAGCAGGCCAAGATTAGAATGTGCAGATAAAGTCAACCTGTCCTCCCTGCACACCAGGAATCAGGGCATCAGCACGGTTGTCTGCAAAGGCAATATGCTTTTCTATACCTATGTGTGGCCATCTGCTCCTTGGAAGCTGGTGATACCAGGACCAAGCGAGCTTAGGCAGTCTAGCTTATAATACACAATCTAGCTTATAATACTCCTTCCCCTGTAGTAAACAGTTCAGAAGGAGCATTGTGGGGAAGATAAATGCTTTTGTCAAGCAAGCCACCACTGGTGAACTTTCCAAGGTGTGCCATTGGGCCACACACAGTCTTTATGTACCGTCTGAAAAGCAGCAGTGTTGGCTCATGCCCATACTGTGCAGAATATTTGATCACACTGTGAACCCGGAGATTGTGTTGTTTACTGGAGAAACCTGTTTCTAGTTGTGGTGTGACTCATCCTTAGCACACACCTTTAATCCAAGAGCTTTTTGTGTGATTTAAATAAGATCAACCACAGATCAAGAAGCCAGTGGACAGGGAGTGAAGACAGGTAAAACACACAGAGAGTAAGAGGAAGTCAGGAGGATTGACAGAGAGATGCACAGCAAACAGAAGGGAAGAACTTTGAGTCTGAGGGTTTTGGAGATGGAGATGGAGTGGGGAAAGAGATTTCTTTCTGGGAAGTTGGCTGAGGAGGGAGGACAGCTGGGTGCTTTCTCTGCCTCTCTGAACTAGCAGGCCTTCACCCCAGCACCTGGCCTCTGAGTCATTACTGGGTGATTTTTGTTAAAAAACAACAGCATGCCTTAGGGTTCATCCTCTTTAGTAAGTTTTTCTTATTCCACATCATGCCTCAGTGTATTGCATTCAATTTCCTGCAGCCTGTCTCACATTATGGATATGACAGTCCTCGGGAAGATGGGGTCTCATGTGAACCAGATATATACAGGGATTGCCTAGATGTCAACGGTGGTGTGTTTTCTATAGGTATGACGGCCCTTGGAGGCCATGGCGCAGGATTTGTCTTTAACTGTTAGGGAACGGGATGCCACTCAGGTTCGGGTAGAATAAGAATAACAAAAATGTGTGTCAGGCAGGTGTATCTTAGTGGTGGCCTGGAGGACTCACAGAGGAAAGTCTAACAGTCTCCGTAAAGAAAAAAATCTGAAGTCACCCAGATTTTGAAGTAGTTTTTTTTTCCCTCACTAAATGTTTTAGCATGGTGAGATGTCTTCACACAGAAAATGATGCCCAGCCACTAAATGTGCTCTCTATTTCACCTGTTGAAATCCTTATTTCTTATGAAGAAAAAAAAGAAAGAAAGAAAAAAAAAAGACTTTCATTACTTATTGTGCATCAGTAGTTTATTTTTGAAAATAATAACTGCGTTAGAAATGAGTTTAGAGATTTGTATTTTTTCACCGTGTAGTTATTTCTATTTTGTTGTTTGACTTGTTTGACAGTTCCAGCTAATGAAACTGTACTTGTTGAGATTTGAGGCTACTTTGGTTCTAAAATTAGAAATTGTCAAGGCAAAAGGGCTACTTTTTTTTCATTCCCTTTGAATTACTTACTAATATTGTTTTTTAAAAAATTACTAAATTAATTAATACTGTTAGTATAATCCTTTAGCCTAAGCCTACATTACAACATTTATCTGGAGAATATTAAATATATTATTTGTGTGTGTGTATGTATGTGTGAGTGTGTGTAAGTGTGCAAATATGTATATGTTTGCCTGTATGTGTGTGAGTGTGTATGTAAGTGTGTATGTGTGTGTGTACATGTTTTCATGAATGTGTGTGTGGGCAGATAATTCATGCATATGGAGATCAGAAGTTAAATTGGCCATAATTCCTCAGCTGCTGTCTATATTATTTTTTGAGATGGAGGTCTCTTACTAGGACCTGGAGCTCATGGATTAGGGTGGGATGACCAGCCAGCTATCTGTGGAAATCTGCTTGTTTTCCCCTCCCTAACTCTGTGATTGCAAGTGCATGCCACCGTACTTGGCTTTTATTTATTTATTTTAACATGGGTGCTGGAGAGTGAACTCGGGTCTTCATGGGACTATTAACTTCAGACAGACCAGTTATCATTTGAGAGTTAAAAAAAAGACATAAAAAGACACGAATTGTATTTGCTTTTATTTATTATTTTATTTATTAGTCATATATAATCATACATTACATGCAAGAAGTCACAATACAGCCCAAAATGTTTATGGATTCTGGCACATAATCAGTAACACAGTGCAAGGGTTTACATGTTGTTTTTACGCACAGCTGTTATAAACAGTCGAATAGCAATGCTGCAAAAAAGACTTCAGCAATGTTCCCAATGCTCAATGGACTAGCCAACACTGATCTGTGTAGGAGCCATTGTGACAGATCAGATCATTTTTGGAAAAAGCTACATTTGACCATTTTATCTTACCTGGAAATGTACACAATGTATAAAATGATAACTCTGTCTTTTCTGCACATGAGGGTGTTTATTTTTGTAATGATAGCATTATTGTAGGGCCAACGTACCACTGTAAGCAAATAACCAACGCATGAAAGGAAGGACTCTCAGGATGGGACGCTGTGTGCCTTTGAGCATTCCTTTGTGAAGCATCATAACCAACCGTGTGAGCACGTCTCTGGCAGGGACAAAGAGGTAAAACACGGATTTCCAGGGAAATACTTTTGAAAGGCAAAAAGTGTGTTTGTGTGTGAATGTGTGAGTGTGTGTGTATGTGAGTATGTGTGTATATGTGAGTGAATGTTTGTGTGTGAATGTGTGTGTTGTGTGTGTGAGTGTGAATGTGTGTGTGTGTGTGTGTGTGTGTGTGTGTGTGTGTGTGTTGCTAATGGTGGGGAGGTTGTTAAAAAACAGCTCAACTCAGCAGCATGCTGTGTTCATTGCTGTGCCCATGGATTTCACACACAGTTTTGGAAGATGTGATTATTGTTTCATTTACGTGGACACAAAATCTGCGAAGCGTCAACTACACCAGTCTTATTTTGTGTGCTACCTTTTGGCATTCCCCATACATTAAAATGTCCTCTTGTCTCAGGAGCTGACCTCATATGCTGAGCAGCTGGATTCCTGATTCACTTCACCCCTGGATTTTGAGGGCCAGTTCCACTCTTCTCTTATACCCCAGAATGTGAGGAAGAGATGAACAGGTGGAGGGCTCGGTGCCTTTATTAGAGTAGGCTCAACACTGTGGTTCAGAGGACTCTTCTGCCTCCAATTCTACAGCTGGAGAGAAATGCAGCTCCCAGGCAATGATCTACTTAAAATATTTGTGCCTAACTACATGAGAATCTAATCAGATTCATTACTATATTTTGATTTTTTTTCTCTGCTGAAATGTTATGGGTTATTTTTAAGCACTGTCATTGGTTATCAGAATGTCAGACGTAATTCAAACTATGAAGTGCATCTTTTTTTTTCTAGCAGAAATTATCTTTGAATATAAAGGATGCATCATCAGTGTTTTAGAAAATTTAATGACAAGTAACATGCGTTATGTTTAAACTTACACTTTTCCTTAAAAAAGCAAAGCAAAACAGAACTTGTTTATTTGTTACATTTGATAGAAGTTGTTCAATGTATTTTTAGAAAGCTCAATTTGCAAACTTATTTTTCATGTAGCATAATGAGATGAAAACAAGACCACTTCACATTTTAAATTATAACTATTAATTAGGTAAGAAGCTCAGGGATTGTATTGCCAAGTGGAAATTGTCATTTCAGCTTTGCTTCTAATTAAATTAAAATACCAGCACCTACCTGTTTATATATATATATATATATATATATATATATATATATATATATATATACACACATATGTATATATATTCCTTTTATATTGGTAGATGTGTTCCTATAAAAAGGCATACAGAATTCAAAATAATAGCATTGATATCATTTTGATCTCTATAATTGCTATGTAATGGGGATATACTAATAGTTCTCGGTTCCCATTGATCTAATGAAAATTGATACATTCATAGACCTGTGTTCAGGGCTGAAATGTTGATGGTATGAACATTAGATTCTAAAGCGTAACATGGGACTCTATGGGTTCAGACTCCACAGCGCTTCATGAGCTGAACTGACAGCTCACACGGAGATAATAGAACGGCTGAAACAAGAAAGGTTAGGTGCAAGCATATGCTAAGCTTCATTTTAAGAGTCTTTCCGGAGTTAAACAGCTATACTGAGTGCTTTCCATTCTGATCACCGTTGCCAAGTAATTCCCAAAGTCTCATGTGGTGATGATGATGATGGAGGTGATGGTGGTGGTGATGCTGATGATATATGTATACAAGTCTTGGGGAGTCTTGGCAAATTTGAAAGCACCCTTAAAATACAAAGACCCTGTTTGTTAACAGATAAGTCTATTAAATCAGCAATTAAAAAAAAATAACCAAACAAAAAACCTCAGCCCCACAGGGGTCTTTGTATTTTTGAGAGGCTGCAAAGCTCTTCTAGGTCATGTGGGAGGACATGTGATCATTAGTCATGAGGCCAGGTAGATATACTTCAATACTTAAATAGAGAGATTTTCCAATTGAATGTGGACATTTTTGAGCATTAAAATTTGCATTTAAGAGACTCATTGGCATTTTAGTTTTTGCAACTGATCTGCTTAAAGTGTACGCTAAAATCCAAGTTGTATTTCTGTGTGGGAATCACCAACATTATATGATGTGGGCATCGTGTTGACTTGCTTCTGGGTGTAAAAAGATAGAAGTAGCTTTCAGCTCCTCAGCTCCTGTACATCACAGAGTCAAACCGACTTTCGCATATGGAGCTAATCTGACATTACTTTCCTAATTTTTTTTTTCCTGCAGAGATGTCAGAATACTGACCAAGTGCGAGCCAGGAAGATCACATCTCATTTACAGTTTATGTCAGAAACAGCCCAGACATTCCCTGGCAATTCCCGCTTGCTGGATTCCTTTCTTTTCCCCCCCTCAGTTCTCTAGGTAGCTCTTTTCTGCACGCTGTCTGTGGATGCTGGCTTCCAGCTGTCTCCGAGAAGCCATGCCAGTTAGAACATTGCCAGCAGGGTGCTTCCTCTATCTTCAGAATCAATAAGAAAACATCAGCCTAATTGATCTCTCAATTGTTTACTGAAAGCTTCAGTCTTACCATGAGAAAAAAAATCAGCGATTTAAAAGAGATATTCAAATTTTTATATGTATAGTGCCACACTAAGACCAATGGGTGGTCCCAGCAGCTAGATATTACTGGATTTTGTTGTATTGAACATTATAGGTGGTGGAACATCCACTACTAGGAGTTATTTTGTTTAATTTCATACATAGGTTATTTAAATATTTGACTACAAGAAAGGCATTCGTTATAAAGGTGACCAGACATATGTTATTGTGATTAATATTCTTTCTATTTGATTCCTTCAACAAATGGATAGTTTATTAAAAAAAAAAAAAAAGAAAACAACTTGGTAGGGTTAGCTCATGCTTGTAATTCCAGCCAAGGAGGCTGAGGCAGAAGGACCACCAAAAGTTCAAGGTCAGCCTAGGATACACTGTGAGTGTTAGAATAACCTGGAATACAGAGTGAGACCCAATTTCACAAAACAAAACAGAACAAAACCTCTCCCAAACAAAAGAAACAGTGAACAAAACCCAAAAAACAAAATCTAAAGTTACTGACAGTTCTTCTGGTTAAACCAGTTTTTGTTTTTGTTTTTTTTGTTTTTTTATTTTTTTTATTTTTTTTACTTTTTAAATCTTACCCAATTCATGTGGAATGATTGAGACACAGACAGAAAGGGGGTTTTGATGACACTTTCCAGTTTACTACCTGCAGTGCTGAGATGATAAATCCCTAAAGTAACCAGCCCCTTGAATCTAGGTGATATAGATCCAGTAGTTTGCATGGGGAGAACCAGCTGAGTAGGAGGCCTTGTTAACTCTCTCTATTCTCTTGAGAAATAAAGGCCCAAAATTTCCATAAAGCAAATGAGTTATGAGTTCATACAGCCCCAGGCAGCAGCAGCAGCAGCAGCAGCAGCAGCAGCTCCCCATAGAGTAAAAGCAGGGGTGAGCCTGGGGGCAGAAGGGAACAAATTGTATCATCGTTAAAGAGAATAATAAGAGGCCCTTGTTATGTGCTGGTTTCCTATACAGAGCCCTGCAGAGGCAGGAGCAAGCATGCAGCAATCAGGCTTGTCACCTGCCAAGACTCAGGACAAGAAGAAGCTGATCTGGTTCTTGGTTGGTAGGATGACATCGGACAGTTAGACGCTAGATGGTTCTATACTCAAAATGCCAGAGCACAGAGAGCCATTGGTAGATGTGGAGAAGCAGGGGGCGGCGATGGCCAGCCAAAAAATCAGGGTGCGAGCTCAGTAAGAAGTGCTAACAGGGCATTAGCCCATCTAGGACAGAAGGCAGAGGGGAAACTGGTGCTCTTCGTTCTAAGGAGAATGTATCTGTGCAATGACAGGTGTTCCAGGTGAGAGTTAAAGGGCCTGGACAGAAGAGGTTAGCAACAGTGACAAGCAACATAGTCCCCAGGCAGAAAACAAGAAGCAAACAGCCATCAACTCAAACTTCTTAGAAAGTAGGCCAACAAGGTTCGAGGCTTCACAAACGCTTAGTCGGCCACTTTGTCCCCAGTTGCTCTCTCAACAGCACATTTTTTCCTTTGCAAGTGCCAGGTAGAATCCTAAGAGAATAAAAGTCCACTCATTTTAAAGGCTGGTAGAATCCTAAGAGGATCAAAATCCACTCATTTTAAAGGCTGGATGGAGTCTGATGCCCAGGAAAGGTCAAGCCACATGTGCTATTCCAACAGCCTCACATACTACGTCCCAACACTGTGCTTTGAAAAGAAAACCAATGCCCGGCATGGTGGTGCATGCCTTTAATCCCAGCACTCGGGAGGCAGAGGCAGGCGGATCGCTGTGAGTTCGAGGCCAGCCTGGACTACAAAGCGAGTCTAGAACAGCCAAGACTACACAGAGAAACCCTGTCTTGAAAAACCAAAAAAAAAAAAAAAAAAAAAAAAAAAAAAAAAAAAAAAGAAAAGAAAACCAGTGCAAATGGCAAATACTTGTGTGAGGACTGTACAAGTGTCACTCAAGGTCCATGGGCTCACCTCTTCCTGAAGATGTCTGGAGGCTGTACTGAGGACTGACCACCTGCACTGAGCTTCCCCACGGACCCCTGGCCACCCAACGGAACCTATCTAGGCACTTGCAGCCTGGAGGAGCTATGCACTGAGTTGGAGACTTGGCTGTTTGGCAGCCACACCAACAAACAGTGATAATGCCCCTTTCCCAGACTCCCAAAGTATCTTAGCAAACCAGGCAGCCACCTCCCAAGGGAGCCAGGACATGGAAAACATCAGACACTGGATTCAAGCATTGTGAGGTATTAGGGATGCTTCTGTCCTCCTTGGAATGGAAAAAAAATCCCACCTTGAGTTCTTGGAGAAATCACAAGCCCAAAGTTAAGCAAACATAACCTCTGCTTTGTCTCTGGTACGAATTAATTAAAATGGTTTTAACCCATGTAGATTGCTCAGGCCACTGCGACTGTTCCAGGTTGTGTGGCTTTGTTCAGTTCCAAACAGAATTCGTAGGGAACTTGCCTGTGCCTTTATTTCTGCCCTTGCTCTTTTTTGTATCTTCCTTTGGCGTATGCTACTTTTTTTTTTTTTTAACTTTTCCATTTGGCACTTGGTGACTGTGTATGCATGGAAAATTTCCCAACATTAGTCGATAATGCCAATTAAATAAAACATTTCCATGTTTGAAGCAAAACAACAGAAGTTTCTTTCAAGAGGGTTGAAAGGAAACGGGGTACCACAGCCTGCTTTTGAGATTCCGTTCCTTTTGAAAACCAAGCTCCAAGGTGTCGAGAAGAAACTTGTAGATAAAATTTAAACTCTCTTTTCCGGAAAGATATTTTTGGCTGCTAACTCTCTCTATTATGGTGCCTGTGACAATGTTGAGATAAAAATGTGCCTCCTTTCCCCCAAAGGGCTTCTGTGCACAAAAGAGATGTGCATTTTCTACGTCAGAGTTGCATATACTGCTGAGAACCTAGTGTTATTAGAAGGATTTTCAGCAAATTTTAGATTTCATAAGCATGACTGTGCTGTGAGAAATAAACCGTATTTGACGCAGGATACAAATCTGGATGGCAGCAACTCATTGAGAGAAACCGACAACTTCTTTGTGTGAGAGAGAACTAATGTTATTATTCTTTCAAAACTAGAAATGATAAAGTATCCTTCGATTGTTATAAATAAGTCTGTGTTCATGTTGAAACATAATAGGGTTTTTCAGATTAACACTGGGTGGGTTAGACAAACGAAGGCATGGCATGGTGTTTGTATTGTACCAACTGAGTACAGTTTTTTTTTTCCCTCCCTTCTTCCAGGTGTGTGCAATGGCACACACCTGCCAATGCAGCACTCGGGTGGAATCAGGAGGATGCAAAGTTCAAGGTCAGCTGGGGTTTCATAGTGAGTTGTAGCCCGGGCTACAGAGCAAGAGCCTGTCTTGGGCATAAGGTGAGCAAAGAAAGGAAAAGAGAGAGGGTGGAGTGGGCTGAGGCTCTAACCTGCCAGGTGATATCCAATCAATACCAAATATGTTGGAAAATACTGAAGGGAAATATACCCATCCCCTGGGCACATATTCTGAGAGAGAGAGAGAGAGAGAGAGAGAGAGAGAGAGAGAGAGAGAGAGAGAGAGAGAGAGAGAGATCTTTCAGCATCTTTTCATTACACATTTAATATAGGTTTAATAATAGATTCTTTCAAATCACTTTGTACTTCCTATGAGCATGACTTGAACCCTTCATTAAAGCCTGTACTTGTGGCAGGATGGCCACTACTTTCTCCAGCTGTGTCCGACCAATATCCCAAGGGCCCGCCCACTTTCTATAGTCCCCATCCTAAGCTTCAGTCATCTGCATGTTTTTAATGTGTAGTTAGACCACATTCATTCTAATTACATTATGAAATGCCATGCCTTTCCACGATGGCATCTGAATAGCTTTCCACAAGAAGTCATTGGCATCTGGGATCCGTTACTTTCTGAACAGGGGGCCATCCCAGAATCCTGGAACTTTTTATGAGAGTGGAGAGCAAAGACTGTATGATGAAATGTAATCATCTCTGGCATAGCTGTCACAAACTTGGGCCCTTCCATGTGCTCCTGCCTTGCCTTAGTGGTCAGAGGCCTTAGAGACAGTCTGTTCTGTGAGTTGTCTCAAAGGAAGGGGAGGAAATGTTATCCCAAAGGTCGCTTTCTATATGTTGACCTTTGGATATATATATACATATCTCAAAGCCCTAAGCTACCTATAGTCACTGTTTTATTTTTCAACATTGATTCCATTTATAATAAAAAACAGTACATTACAGACCAAAATTATTTTTTTTAAGACATTGTATCATTTACTCCTGATCATGACCCAAAAACTTTGCTGATATTGTCTACCCTTTCAATGAGATGGGAGGTAGGAAGAGATCTTAAATAGATAGCTCAGTACTATAAGTCACATGAAAACAAACCAACCAACCAACCAAACAAACAAAATCCCCAAACAAAAACACACATTCAGATACATATCTATTTGGCCATCAAATTAAAACTTTTGAGTGTCCCTTCTAAACTCTTACTCAATGTCATTAAATGAAGGCACGTCCAGAATATTGAAGCAAGGACTTTAGAACAAAAGTATGATCCGATTTCTTCTGGGTTTTCCCTCTTTTCACTCTTTCCCTAACTGAGTCCCATCCCCCTGCCTCCTACCCTTTTAGAGCTTGGTCTGGAGAGCAGGACCTGGCAGCCACCTAATGGAGGCAAAAAGCAGAAAGAAAATGGAGTCTGGAGGACATGGCCCTGAGCCTCAGATGCAGTAAAACAGAGCTTCCATAGTGACGTCCAAAGTTCAAACCTCCCGCTTGACATCCATAGCCTCCATTTCTGGGGTACCCAAATTAATAGTAATGAAGAAGAAGAAGAAGCTTCATTTGTGAAGGTGCTGGTGAGTCGGAAGGAAGAACAAGAACAATCTCATCTTCTTTACCTTCAGGTTGCGGTGGAAAATTACTCCTCCAGTCTGAGGACTCTCACATCTCTCTGAGATGAGTTGTGAGTTAGTTATAACACACCGGCATTGAAAGTGGTCTTCCATGAAAAATACTGGCAATGCCTTCCTGCTTTTAGAATGTATTTTTAAAACAAACCCTTTCATTGTGTGTTCTTTGTAGAGTCTAAGAGACGATATGGAAGAGCCTTGTTCACACATACATGATGTTGTAGAAAGAAAAAACAACAGCAACAACAACAACAACAACACAAAACTTGGATCAAATCTTACATCAAGGCCAAAGTGCACTCAGCCACATGCTAGATAATTCACACCAGTGGGTCATTACACAGAAATAGTGACAGCTGAGAAAAGAATCCCAAAGAGCAGAAACAATACTGTGCCATCCCGTGAGACGACTTGTGTCAAAAGGCACACAGGAAGCAAGAGTGTCTATCCTCAGAACTTACGTACACATGCTTCATTCTCCCTAATGAATCTCATTAGCTTTATCCATTTTAAAAGTCTAGGTCTTTTAAAGATTTTGGTTTAAATACTTTGATTGGAAAATGTAAGAACTGCAACGTAATGTCTGTCTATTCTGGGAAGTGTTGTCTGAGAAATGGAGAGTAGAGGCATCAGTGAAAGGAATCATTAAAACACTTATCTTGGATTTTTTTCTCCTTCTCTAATGGATGCATTGCCAGGTCCATGTAGTTATAGCCAATCATATCTGAGACAGTAAAATGTCATTCTGATCTATGACAGGTGCCTTCCAGAAGCATGGCCTTTGGATATCTGGGGTGTATTTGTGTCTTGCTAGACAGATAAAGGGATGCACATTTTATGGTTGTATTTGCTGGCTGTTTGCACTCTCTGGAACCCTTGTGAGGGAACCAGGGCCTTTGTTTTCTTTTTTTTAAAATAATGATATAGTTTATTAATTTATTCATATTACATCTAAATTGTGATCTCATCCCTTGTATCCTCCCATTCCTCCCTCCCTTCCATTTTCCCCTTACTCCCTTCACCTATGACTGTGACTGAGGGGGACCTCTTCCCCCTGTATATGCTCATAGGGTATTAAATCTCTTCTTGGTAGCCTGTTATCCTTCCTCTGAGTGCCACCAGGCCTCCCTTTTCTACTCCCATCTCCATAGATAATGGCAAGAGACTTGACTGGTGTCATCAGTGCTGACAAAGGCTCAAAGTGGAGAACTCCTTTGCATGCATAGGCCATCCGACTTGGCCACTCTTCCAGACCTAAAAATGGGAGGTTGCCAACTCTCAACTGTGTGTCATGTTGAATAAAAGTAGTCAGAGAGGACTCTAAGAAGCTACACTGAAGATTGACATGGTGTCAATGAAATCTTGATATTTAGCCAAGATAAAACCAGACCAAGACAATGATTATGACATTGCATGAATGCAAGCCTTCAGGGAAAGAGGTTTGGGGTGATTGTTAATATTTCGTGTTCAGTTAACTACATAGGATTAAAAACCCATCACATGTGTTTCTATATGGTTGTGTCTGCCCTGTGATTATGTTTATTGGGTCCATATTTTAAAAACGCTTAAACTTCCCTGGCAGCCAACAAAAACATCTGTTATTTTATCATGCTGATTCAGGAGACATCAGAGAAGATAATACAATAATACACAAGAGAGCACTCGGTGTGGAGAAATTACTGAAAAATGAAGAGGGCAGAATTCTTGGTTTCCTGCTCAGACAGCATGATGAGCTCATTGGGTGACTTCATGAACTTGGCTTGTGAGCTCTTAGAGGACAGCAAGGGACATGGGAAGCTCCCCCCCCTGCCCCTTTCATCCAACATCATAACTCCCAGGAAGTTCTTTCCATCTGAGAACACCCTTTTTTCAGTTGACACTGTGTTTTTAATGCCTTTCATTTGCATTACGGAGCATGGGAGGAACGTGCTGTGTTCTTTCAAACAAGACAAAACCATGCAACGGAGGTGCCCCTGATGGCTTAACTAGAGGATAACTTCACGGTGAACGGTATGGGTTGAAAATAATGTATTCCCTCACAAAATACTAAAAAACCCTGGAGCTTTTCATAGAAGGTGACTAGGTCAGAGGTCAGAGGTAGCGTTTACTTGATGCATTTCTAGAGTGAGTTTTAACAACTGATGGGTTTTCTTTGATGAGGTCATAAGTATTTGCTTGAAAATAAAAGTTCTACATACAGAAGGGTCACCTTCTATGATGTCCCTAATTCACATACCATGGAGTATGGTGGTCCAGGATGTTTCTTGTGGTTCTGTACACGAGCTGGATTCAGTAGTGCTGTACGGTCTCTTCCTTCTGATCGCTTGATACAGCATGGGTGTCTCTCACATGCAGAGTGAAGTAGCCTCTGAATGATACAGGATCAGGAGGTTTCCTAGGAAACCAGAGCCTCCTACACACCCCGATTCCAAGGAGATGGTGGCCTCTAAGCTTAGCGAGGGTCTGGATGGTATGGGGCCCAGTTAGGGCAGCGGAGCAGTTTCTGCTTCCAGATTTTCTAGCTGAAAGGAGAGAAAGAGCAAGGGCAGTGAGTTGGTCAGAGAGCACACTTGTGATTGTCTTCCGGGTATGAGAACTGCACCGAATGTTGTTAATGTTGTTCTGTGCATCTTCATTAAGTGCTCAGGCACTAATTAATACTTTAGTTATCATGAACGTGGGTCATTATAAATATGTTTTTACATACACTATTCATTATAAAGATGGGTTTTTAAAATATTTATTTTTCTTTAGATAGAATTTTACTCAGTAGCCCAGGCTGAGCTTAAACTTGAGATCCTCCTGCCTCGGCTTCTTTGCTACTAGGGCTGCAGAAATTCGTCATTTCGGTAGGCCTTAGAAAGTATATTTTAAGCTGGGCATGGCAGTATATGCCTCTAATGCCAGCACTTGGGGAGGTAGAGGCAGGCAGATCTCTGTGAGTTGGAGGCCAGCCTGGTCTACAAAAATGAGTCTAGGATAGCCAGGGCTACACAGGGAAACTGTTTCCAAAAACAAAACAAAACCAAACAACCAAACAACTAGAAAACACATTTTTTCCTTTCCAGTTAAAACCAATGATTGGACCAAAATCTCAAAAAAAAAAAAAAAATTGGATGACTTTCTTTCACAATTTATTTCTAGACAAAAGCATTTTTATTTCTCATCTAACTCTTAAAGTTTCTTTCTGTTTTTCTCTCAAGTAGCAGGTGTGGAGCCCATTGCCACTGAACTCCCACTGTGCAGCATGCACACTGAGTAGTAACGTGAAGTCTGTCCAGGTGTGTGAGAAAGTGGTGTGGGGGTTTTAAATAAGCTAAGAGGATTATGAGACTGGAATGCCTTGCAACGAAGCAACTTGTTGTTTTTCCTGTTGTTGTAGCTAGTGAGGCATGAGGGTATGAGGCCTGAGGTATGAGGCATGGTAAGTATAAACAGTTGCAAGGGTTTTTATAAAAATTAACGTATTTGAGTAAGTTTCAAACTTCAGGAAAGGTGTAAGAATTGAATGGTACAAAAGGCGCTTGTTTGCTGGCTCCACACCTGTAATAGTCATCCCACTGGCTTTCTCTCCTTTTGTCTCTTCTCACACATATGTATATTTATATGTATATACACACATTCATACAGATTTTATTTTTTAACCATTTAATGCCACACCAGTATGCACTTCCTAAGAACAAAGATCATACGAGATTGACATCATCAGCAGGAGGGGTATACCATCACAGGCCAGAAAAATCACTGAACATTTGTGCTGATTGTGCCAGAATACAGCCTTCCTTGAGCTGACTGTTTCTGTGGCTTGTCACACAGGCAGCTGAGATGACACAGCCAGGCACAACTCTGACCATCGTGTCAGTGTTTGCTCTTGGAAGAAGCTTAATTATTGCTCCCTCAGGTGCTGGCATTTTGACTTTTGGTCTGTCAACTGTGACAGAACCCACTGTGTGTGTAGCTGCCACCTGGTCTCCTTGTGTTACCCTGTGGATTCATGGGTGGAAGTGGCTCCAACAAGCTCACGGTCTATTGTTTCTTTTTTAAAAATTTTATTTATTTATTTATTGAACATGAGTGCTTTATCTGCATCAGATCACATTATAGATGGTTGTGAGCTACCATGTGGTTGCTGGGACTTGAAGTCAGGACCTCTGGAAGAGTAGGCGACGCTCTTAACCACTGAGCCATCTCTCCAGCCCTGGTCTGTTGTTTCTTATGCTGCAATGAATGGAGTTTTTTTTTTGTTTGTTTGTTTTTGTTTTTGTTTTTGTTTTTTTATCTCCTTGCTACACTCTGTAGAGTTACTGTAGCTAAGTCATCTCCTCTGGAGTCCTGTTACTTTTTGCTATCTTCTAAGAAGTTGGGATTCAGCATCCAAGCAGTATAAAATTCAGGACATGGTGGCACACACATTTAATCCCAGCACTAGGGAGGCAGAGGCAGGCGAATCCCTGTGAGTTTGAGGCCAGCCTGGTCTATAAAGCGAGTCCAGGACAACAAAGGCTACACACAGAGAAACCCTGTCTCAAAAACAAAACAAAACAAAACAAAAAGATAGACAAGGAGCTTTTAAAATAGAGAAAAAGCAAAGGCTCATGGTCTGTGCTCAGGCATATTTGGAAATTTTCTGTGGTTGGTAGAAATGTGGTATAAGAGGAGACAATGAATGCTCTACCTCTGTTCTACCTCTAGATAAAAATGAGTTGCACTAATGTATGGAGGCTGGTGAGAGAGAGGTAAAATTTAACAAGTGTTCTTGGTTGCCACCAGGGAGGACATATTATGGAAACAGATCTAAGCCACTATTAAGAACATCTGAAGGGCAGTGTGTCCTTAGAGAGAGTGTCATGGTATAAGCTGTAGTGACAGGGAAAGGAAGGGGCAATAGGAATGCTTTGACTGACAGGATGTGTACTGTGAGCTGTTGGCTCTCCATCATTGTGGGGATGGCCAGGGAAAGCTTATGCTTTTACTCAGCCAGCAGTAGTCCACAGACCGCCTCACAGGAGAACCCGTATTATAGGAGAGTGACGGTTGTCATCAAGACACTCCCATCCCACAATAAGGATGACTCTTCTGAATTTCTATTTTAATCACTACCTGTGACCAACATGGGAAGGCTTCTCTGAGGCCATGAGTCCATGGAGAAGCTATTCAAAATCTGAGGACTGATATTGCTTTGAGCTTCCTCTGTGATGAAGGAAAGACCCTCCCTCCCCAGGAGTATAACTACAAAGCTAATAAAATTGTCCTTCTCTCTGCAAAGTCAAAGCCCTCACACAGCCGTTCTTGCTGGGAGATTTCACACGACAGTGTGCCCAAGAGAATGGCACTACTCTCTAAGTCATGCGACACCCCTGAAATCTAAAACAGAGCTCCGGGTGGCAAAACCCAACCCCTTCCAAAACCACCCAAGGCAAGCCAGGCATGCGCATGAGGATTAGGATGCGCTGAGAAGATTTGATTTGGCCAATAGTCAGAGACGCCCAGTCCAAATGTCGTGCCATGAGGCCCATGCTCTGGAAAAAGGAAGATGGTTCTCATTGGTGAAATCCTTGCTTCTGGGGGACATAGTTCTTTTGTGGAAGCCCTTGGAAACCATGCTTGGCTGTCTTAGTGCAGTTGTTTCTTATATTTTTGGTTGTGAGCCTAGCCTTTAGCCACTAAGCCATCTCTCAGCCCCAGTTGCTTCTTTGTAGCCTTTCTTGCCTCACTTTGCATGATCAGAGGACTCAGTCCATGATTACAATGGGGCTAGGTGGGAGGAACTGAGAGTGAATATGACATTTTATCCCTTTTTGCAATACGCCTGATCTCTAAGCACTGGGTTCTCTTGTAGGGCCAGGGTCATGCATTTAATCAGACAGGCTTTAAATAATATGATAGGACATGGAGTAACTGTGAACTGTGAACATGTTTGGAGCCCTTGCTATGGACTGCTGTCTCTTTTTCTACTGATAACTGACACACTTGTTTCGTGAAGGCTTAAGATATTCAAGGCGGGTGATTTTTCTGTTCTGTAAAGACCATTTGTAGAGAGATGACTGTGGGATATGTGCGAGGAGACCACACTCATCTTTTTGGTTCTCCTCTGTTTTAAAGGGAAACACATCTGGAATTCTAGGAAGAGATTAGGAAACCACAGCTTTGATGAAAGGATCCTAACACAAGAAGACTAATGAAAAAAAAATGCAGCATCTCAGTATACTCACTCTGTGTGGCTGGTGACAGAAAGCTCATGGGATCTGGAGACTTAGAGTTAATGGTGATGGTTGCAGGCCAAATTCAGCTCAGGTGATAGCACTGGCTGCTCCAGGCTATGGCCTGCAGTTCTGGGCACTGTGAATGCAACTGACTATGATGGCACATTATACGCCATGATGGACTCCTGTGTTACTTACTGTTTTAATGCCAAGAAGAGTGCAAGCGTGCACACACACATGCTCGTGTGTGTGCATGTGTGTGTGTGTGTGTTATGTGTACATTAGCACAGGTGATTACAGAAGTTAAAGGCATTGAATGCCCCTGGAGCTGGGTTATAGACAATTGTGAGTCCTTCCATGTGGGTGTGCTTGGAACTGAACTTAGGTCCTCTGCAAGAGCAATTCAGCCCTCTCTCCAGCCCCTGGAGTACCGTTTGGACTCTCTTGCTATATACCACCAGCTGGGAAAATCCAAACGCAGGCCACCCCTGTTTTTCCGAAAGCTGGTCTGACATTATTACATTGAAGATTTTATGTTCTCAGTCTTCAATAAATGGTCTTGGGAAGCTCATTCAGGTTGAAAACCTTAGAAAAAAAATATGGTCCAATCCCAGAGACAACAAATGAAAGTGTTTCCCACCCTTGGCTTGCCACTAGCAGAACAAAGGAAACCTGGCCCTGAGTGGGACTACTCAGGTGTTATCAGTGCGGCCATTCTGGTGAATTCAATGGGAGTTTCACCAAATTTGGCTGGAAGTGTAAGTGGCAGGTGGCATTGGAGGCTATCCCCATAGATTGGCCAGAAGCTCCCTTTGAGTTACAGATCTCTGAGAAGGGAGGCAGCCTCTGACCAGAGATACCCCATGGGATTCTGAGCCCACAGAAGCTGACCCGCTGACACTAACCATTGGTAGAAGGAAGAGCTCAGACCCTGGAGGCAGAGGGAGGCCATAATAACACCCCGGTTCTCCTCCAGTTTCAGTCAGGCGGAGCAAACTCATGACTCACCGGAAGTCAGCAGCGATCTCTCAGCTGTGCTATTGCTATCGCTGCCTGTACCACCTCTGTCCACCTGCTGTGTGAGCCGAAGAGCTGTTGCCAGACTGACCCTAAATTATCTTGCTGTACCAGATGCTCTGGGAGGCATCTCTAGACAGCGACCCCCCTTGCACATGAACTCACAGAGAGGCAGCCCTGGTAGTTAGTTACACTCAGGAGTATTCTTATGCTTTTTTTTTTTTTGATACCTAAGTGACCTTGGGTTATGTAATGTATATGATCCAGACTACAGGCACTGCGTGACTGCGGCCATCTAGTTTAACCAAACCAATGTAACAGCAATCTAAATCAAGCTTATCAGCAAAGTCTGACGGACATGGTGTGCCCCACTCTGTTGCATGTTTCTATGAGAGACAGAAAAGCCACACATAGTTTTTGTCCAAGGCCAGAATTGCTCCTGGGCTTATTAATTTTTGTGTGTATGCCCATGCATTCAGGAGCCAGATCAATATATCAATTCCTTTTATTGTTCTTCATCTTACTTTTGAGACATGGTTGGTCTCTCATTGAATCCTAAGCTCACTGATTTGACTTAGCTGGCTGGCAGTGAATCTGAGAGATCCTTCTGTTCTGTTTCCCACCCCCATTGTTAGGACTTCAGACCCTCCTGGGCCTGTTTTTTTTTAAAACATGGGAACTGGGATCCAAACTCAGGGACTCACACTGGTCTAGCAAGCACTACATGCATTAAGCCATCTCCCCAGACACAAGCTCAGTTTTAACGACCTACCATCAGTGGCAATGGCACACTCTGTGGATATTTTCTTTAATGAAGCCCCAGGTAGAGCATACATATCAAATGAACATATGGTTTCCTGCCTCTGTATTGCACTGTGAAGACTGTCCCTGGCATCAAGGTTCAGATTTTAGAGACAGCTCAGAAATCTATCTTTCACTCCGTGGACTCTAGCTAACAAGATGACATCAGCAGGTCAGTTTGTATTCTCTGATGGTAGATGGATCTCTGATCAGCCTTAACACATAGTCTGGCTGAACATGGTGGAGGGTTGACATGGCTTGCCAATGCTTTTGTTCTTGGATTAGTACCCACAGCATGCTGGTGTAATGTATGCAAACTTTGAGTAAGGAATCTAAGTGGTTTTCTGTAATTAGTCTTATTAGTCTTCTCTGGGACTTAACTGCATCTGTCTGTTGTTGTGTAGTTGGGTGGTTAAGCTCAGTGCCACACACCAACCTCATCCCATTGATGACATTCTGTTGACAGTAGTTCTAATCAAGTGGTTGAGTGAAGTAATCAGGGAAAGATCCGATGTGAGCATTTGCAAATATCTAATCTCCATTGTTGATTGGATGGTTTAACCATGTGAGCATACCTGGCTAAGAAGATGGCAGATAAGCAGGTGTATTTGGGGAAGATGAACCCTAAGCATCTCTGCCTATCCTTGCTTTCTGAGCGAGGCTGCAGATCCTATCGGCCCTAAGTAGCTTCTACTGCTAGTCACGTAGTCAGTTTAGGACTCCCACTGTCCAACCACATGAGGACCACAACGGGAAGGGAGATAAGACTATTTTTGCTACGAAACATACGGGGGGCCCTTTGCTCTGGGTTCCCAAGCTGTTGTGCAGCTCACCATGTGTGGCAATGGTCTGGTCTCACTGTGTTGTGCTGTGAGACACAGGGCAAGGGAACTAACTGCACTACCATGCTGCTGGCTCTGCTGTTTTCTCCACGCTCTGTGTCTATTTTTGTCATCTTTGGGTCTGGAATGAGCTCTTGCTGAGCCGTCAGCATCAGACCTCTATACCTGAGCTTTTTTCCTGACAAGAAGGATAGTGCAGTCACACACGTCCATGCACTTGGCAGTTTACATTAGATACTATACATATATGTATGCATAAATACATAGCTAAAATTCTGAATTGTTAGTTTTCTTTTCATATCAACTTTTAAACTGTAACTTTTCCAGGAAGTCAACAAAAAGAAAAATCCTCTTTAGGCTGTTTTATTCTATAAAAAATAAAAATAAAATGTTTGAAAAGCTTTTAAGCTTCAAGGTGAAGCCTATTTAAGGAATTTTCATTCTTCTTCATGTAAAGATTGAAATATTTCTTGTAGTTTTAGAGCTGGAGAAAATTTAAGAGATTAAAAAAAAAGACTGTTAATCTACACAAGAAAATATGCGCTTGAGAAGTGAAGGGATGTACCCATGTGTATTGGGTGAAAACATTTTATTTATTGTTTTGATTTTTGCATCCCCCCTTCTGCCCTTCCACTTTCTCCTCCCTATGTGCAAAGCTTTCTAAACTTGCAGCTGAAGCCAGGAACTGAATTGGGTACTTAGGAAGCTGATCAGTGTTTGCCTGTAATAGACTTCAAAAACCCCATTCATTAGAGAAATCATAAAAACAGAGTCACACAAAAACCATTTGGCGTCCATGAGTCATAGGCAAAGATCTCAGTGTTCCTAAGTAACGGGAACGCATCCTTTCTTCCAAGCCTCATTGCCCGAATCAGGCATGGTGGGATTTCTACTTATTATTGATTTTAACAGTACAGGCCTACATCTGACATGGGGACAAGAAAGCCGCATATAGTATTTCTGAAGCACACTGATCAGACGATTATGTGAAGAACATTCTATTCTATGACAGAAGTTTATGCATGATGCATTTTTCATCTTAACTTTCCAGATTCACTTTCACTAGCACTCAGCCCCCTTTGGGTCTAATTCAGGACTGGCAAGAAACTTGTTTAAGGATGTCTGTCTGTCTGTCTGTCTGTCTGTCTGTCTGTCTGTCTGTCTGCCTGCCTGCCTGCCTGCCTATCTGTCTGTCTGTCTGTCTCTGTCTCTCTCTGTGTATAAGAATATGTGCACACGTATGTAGAGCTTAGAGGACAACCTTGGGTGTCATTCCTCAGGTTCTGTTCACTGTTTTTTTGAGGCAGAGTCTCTCTTTCAGTGACCCTGAAGTCAACCAATTAGGTCAGAATGGATGGCCAGTGATTTCTAGGGATGCAACTGTCTCCACCTGTCCGGAGTGCACACCATCATTTCCAGCCATTTTGCATGGGTTTCTGGGGTCTGAACTCAGCTCTCCATGCTCGCAAGGTAAGCACATTACCAAGTAAGCAGTTTCCTCAGCCCCTCTTACACAATTTCTAATAGTCAGTGGTACAGATAGATAAAAATGCAACTTTTTTTTTTTTTTACCAAGTGTGGCAGCTGCTTCCTCCTGCTTTTAATGTGGAATGATTTTCTGCCATGGAAGAAAGCTTAAGTGATTATGGTTTCTGTTTACTGAGAGGATCTAGCCCCAGAGTCTGGATGACCGAATCAACACAGTTCTAATTCCAGGGCCAATTTGGTCAGTGAACTTCCGGTTGTGAAGAGGGTCCTTCGACAACCACCAGCACAGAAGGAATGTACTCCCATGAGTGGTTGTCAGCGGAAGTTGGCACCGTAATCCAGGGACCCTAGTTTCCATGCTTGCGTTTACTATATGGTGATAAAATATCTTTGGCATGATTCTCTCAGTTTTGGGTATGTGCCTTTTCAAAATAAATCTATTTTCTGCAAAGATGTTGCATTCAAAACAAAAGAATGTGTCACTTATAAGCCTTAACTCTTAGCAACATGCAATTTAATTAGATAAAAACATATCCTAAGGCTACACAGACTGTCTTTCCCATAATTATAGCCAGAAAGTGGTAGGCTTCAAAACAAAGCAAAACAAAATTGAAAACCCAAACAAAGAAGAACCCACTCTGCTTCCAGGGAAACAAAGTTGTAGGATTTTGCCTGTATACGGGAGTATTTAGGACACATCAAAATGCGTGGGGGTGAGAGTTTAACAGCCAACTTTAGACTTCTGGTGAACGTCTGGAATTCTGAGACATCACTATTTATTTTCATGAAACACTGATCTGCAGATGGATTTGCAGCTTCAGGCAATGTGGCCTCTAGTGGGCTTGTCAAGCCTGAGAGTGTGAGGTGCTCGTCTGTGGAATGTTCACGTTGTATTGCTTCTACATCCGAAATAAGCTACATCCTCTCTATTGAGCTTTAATCCTACTTTTATTTATTTTTTATGGATGATATTAACAGTTCACTACAAAAGTGTTCTATGAGAACCCAAGAGAAGCAGAAAAATACCATCGTAATTAGACAGGAATTCCCTTTGGTACCCTAATTATCAAGGCTTCACTGATAGTTAAGTGTCTCTTGAAATGTAGGCAAAATGCACACCTCTCAGCATTAGAAACTTCTAGAAACAAGGACATAACAGAACCTCAAAACTTAAAAAACATTTTTTCTAGACTCAACAAATTATACATATGAATTAATTATACTTTTTGCCTGTCAATAACACTCAATAGAAGATATATATGGTATGTGCATTATTATATCACGACCCATAGCCAGATTACAACTTCTATCCTGAGGTGGCTATGACCTTGCTTATAATGATGGTCAGCATTTGCATACTGATTCAAGTCCTCACTCGGGATAGGTTTCATTGTTCCAGATTAGTGGGTACATAAAACAGAATAACTATAATCAAATATAGCTGCAATTATATTTCTAACATTGTTATAAAGCTCTTATTTGGATCTACAAATTACTCATTCAAGGTTCTATACAAAGAAAATTGGTTGGTATCTATATATTTTTTAAAAAAGATTTATTCATTTAATGTATATGAGTGCTCTAAATCTGCATGTACACCTGCAGGCCAGAAGAGGGCATCAGACTCTAGTATAGATGTTGTGAGCTACCCAGTGGTTGCTAGAAATTGAACTCAGAACCACTGGAAGAAGCAGACAGTGCTCTTAACCACTGAGCCGTATCTCCAGTCTGGTATCTACATGTTAATCAGCTATCCTTTACTTATATTTGTTTTTATTGATTAATTAATTAATTTTACATCTTGATCACAGCCCTACTCTCCCAGTCCCACCCTCACAACCCCTCCCCCACTCCCTCTTCCTCTTCTCTGAGAGAAGGGGGGAGCCCCCCCAACTCACCATGGGTACCAACCCATTTTAATGGTTGTATGGAAATACTCTGCCTGTGATTTTCCTCTTGTCTTTATTAGGGGGTTCTACTGGATAAACGCAGGTCATTGCCTACACCCTGTAAGCATGTGGAACCACCAGGACCTCTAAAGCCATGTCTTTTCTATGTAACTACATGAAGATATTTGAACTCCTTCCACCATCTTGCTTATTCCATCACTGAAGTGTGAGGTCCGCCTGTGTGAGGCTAATCTTCCTTTAGTCCCAGGCATTAGAATGTCTTTGTAATCTAAGCGCCATGGTTTAAGTGCCTTTGGTCACATTGCTGGTCATGAAAGAAAATCTCTAGGAGTCTTAAAATATCTTCTCTCCCACTCATTTTGTTTTTGTAATTGAATCTTTGGACTACAGTCTTTCTCTAGTAACCTCTATATTTCTGGTTTTCTATTCTAGTGCTCAGGAAACCTTGTCTAATCAGTTGGGTTATTCACATCATTTCTCTACTGATTGAGGCTCCTAAGAATACAATGAGATGAAATTTTATAAAGCTATGTCATGACATCATTAAATTTAGATCAGAACTAAACACAGTGTAGGGTTATAGAGATTGGTAGAGGTTTTCAAATCTACCTAAAGCACCGGCTATTGAGTTCACCCAGATGTGCCATCCAGCACCAGTATTTAGTCTCTTTTTTCTTCATTTTGCCATAAGCAGTCCTGTTTCTCAGTGGCACCGGCTTCTCTCTCAGGGACCTAGGTTCTGGGACAAGGTACCTACGTAAGCCAGAGATTCTTCTCACCCTCTGTGACTTATGTCTTGGGGTTATGATTTATTTTCTATGAGTTGTACTTCATCCTTAAGACCTCTCAAGACTTTGCTATCTCTAGGAAATTTGGCCCCAACTCAGGCCTTTCCAGCACCAAAGATAGCTTCCCCTTGATTGGCTTAATTCTTTCTGAATAATGATTAAGGCTGCAGGTAATTTTCTCTGAAAGAGAATCTCAAAGTCATATTAATCCTCCAGGATCTGAGCGAGATTGTATTTAGCAATATTCAGGGCCTTAGAATAAAAGGCGTTTTAGCTGGAATCACAAGGAAGAAAATGCAACAAGAAAGATATTTTTATCTGTCGGTTGTAACGGGTTAAATAGTTGATTCATTGTCAAGCGCATAGAAGTCTTATTCCACTTTATATTTATTAATCCTATAGTTTGTGAATTGGATATTTTGTTGTCAAAATATTTAAGACAAAACTATTTTTCTTTATGAAGAAGTTCTTATTTCTCCATGTCATCTTCCATAAACTCCACTTGACTGTCCCCCTTTTCAGCACAATGAGGAGTTACCTGTTTCTTTTGTTTTGAAGAAACTTAAATATTCCAAAGTTCCTAAAACTCAGGGATATTTAAGTTTTCTTTTCAAATCAAAAGAAAGCAGATGCTCTCTCTTTTACAATAAAATATTTTCTTCATCCTTATGAAGACTTGACGATGTGGGAAAGGTAGGCATAACCTAGGTGGTAATTTCCACACATTTCTAGCATTCCTGAGATTTACGGTATGTGCATGGAGAACAGAGCAGTTGGCAGAAGTAGTGAATTCGGAGGATAAATGTGCCCTGTAGATTAGCCTTTCTACTTTCATTCTCTTTCTCTCCTTACCCACTATTGCCTCCTTGCTTCCTTCCTATAGACAAATGACCCAAATTATTTTTACATTCATTCTTGTACTTAAGAGTCATTATTTCAAACTGTGATGATGCTTTCAGCTTGTGTCCCACAGAGAGATGTCAATTACACAAAGCCAATTTATCAGGCAACCACACTGGGCTGGTAACCTGTCACTGCAGTTCTAGAAGGTCTGATGCCATCTTCTGGCCTCTGTAGGTATAGCACTCACATACACTGACATTCACACACATGTACACATAATTTTAAATATCTTCAAAATTGTAAATTTCAATAAATGAAAATATTTCCATTAAAAGTGGCTACGAAATAAGAATTTGCCACTTCAGAATAGCCGAGTAAGATAACATCTAATTTAAAAATAGTTTTAAAAGAGAAAGAGTTGCTAAGTGTTAAGAGTTACAATATTAGGAAAAGCACAAGAAAATTAGATATTAGCACTATCAGTTCATCTAATCTTTAAAACTTTCCTTGTCAAAAGAAAAATACATATAAAAATTACCATAAAACAAAACCAAGAGAGCCAGGAATTAAGTTACATTGATTGACATCCTGGATCATAAAATCAATTATGATTTGAGTTAATTCTTAGCCACTGCATTTTAACTATGACACTGGAGAAATTCTTCCATAAAGATTGTTGCTCACATTATATAGATTATGGTTCATACTGCATATGATGAAATAATATACACTTTTCTAGTTATAAACAGTTGAATAAGTATTATTAAAGCCAAATGTATAAATAAGCATATTTCTAATTAAACAATATTTTACCCTTATTATAAAATTCAAGCCAATGTCTGATCTTTAAAATCATGTACGTCACTCTCAAAAACTGCATTCTTTTTTTTTGTAAGACATCAGTATTATAAATTGATGGAACATACTAGTTCTGTTATCTGTGATAGGCCATCCATGTGTGCCTACATAACTCTAATTTCAGACATACATAAAGATGCCCATTCATCACACACACACACACACACACACACACACACACACACACACACAATGCTAGAACCATTTTTCTTTTGAACCAAAGACCTAAAAGAAAATCCATTTTGGTCTCATTCACAAAGAATGCATTAATGTGGTCCAGTGCTATAATTTTGTGAGCTATTCTCATTTGGAGTTTTTGTTATGGAATCAAAACCATTTCCTTCCCAAATTAGTTCTCCACAGATGTCTTATTAAAAAAAACCCATGGATACAGTTTTTGAGAGTGATGAAGTTGATTTTAAAGATCAGGCATTTGCTTTTCCTTCTCTGAGGAGATTGTAGTTTTTTAACTTATTCAAATGTAAGCATCTCTTTATTTTTTGGCCTGTTTCATGGACTGAGATGCTAAGAAAGTGCTTTCAAAAGGACAGTCACAGGGTTTGGGAATGGCCTTGATATGCTAATGAGAAAAATTAATATGATGTTGTTTTTACTGCTATCACACGACCTAACCCTATAAGGCTCATTGATAAAAGTGAATGCTTGTTTTCAAAAATGACTATATTATTTTGTAAATCTTGTGTGTGCCTTTGGTGAGAGCAATGTAACATTTTCTCATAAAAATGGCAGTAATTAAAGGACAAGTTACTGTTTATTTACTGTGTGTGCATAGACATGTGTGTTCTATGAATGCATGTATGTGGGTATGTATATGGACGTGTGTGTGTGTGTGTGTGTGTGTGTGTGTGTGTGTGTGTGTGTATTTGTGTGTGTATAGGCCAGTGGTAAAAGTCAGATATCTTCCTCTATTTCTAACTTATATTTCAGGATAGGGCCTCTCACTCAACTGGGAGTTTGCTTGTTTCAGCTCCTCTGGCTGGCCAGCAAACTCCAGCGATCTGTCTGCCTCTCTATCCGTAGTGCTAAGATGACAGGTGTGTCACATAACCTGGATCTTTAAGTGGGTGTTAGGGATTCAGGTTCAGAACCTCATGCTTATGCAGGAAGCACTTTGCCCACTATTTAAAAATTTTTGGAATAGCGTTTTATTTAAAAATGTGAATTCTTGCCCCACACAATAAGCCACCATCCCTTCAAGGATATCTTTATTTTCTGGAGTTCACCATAATGGCTGGGAATCTCTGGCTATGATCATACCACACTCACGGAAAGAGGTATAATATTGGGGTGGGCAGAGGAGAACAGCTCCAAAGTATTCTTAAAACCAGTGCTGGTTGTCTAGAGTCTGCCTGTTACTGATTACAGGATGTTGTGTAACCATTTTACCTCCAGGAACATTTGCTCTTTCGTGCTTGTCCATCAAAGACGTTTTGGGAGACAGATTTTTCGGGCCACACAAAATCACCTTTTGGCTTGTCTGCTGGTACAGGAAAGTGTCGTAGCATTATGATATGGTTACCACTGCTGTATTTAAGTAATACCCAAGCTGACCTAACAGAGTCACCCTCCCCTTCCATATTATTCTCATAACCATCCAGGTGTCATGTAGAAAGTACCTTATAGGATAAGGCTGGGCAGAAAGGAAGCAGGAAAGGCACTGAGCGGGCAGTGGAATTGCAGGTCTCAATGAGACTTGTGTCGTTCATGGCCCATAGTGAGAAGTGCTCTGAAGCAATGCCCAGTTCAACAGGACAGCAGGATGGCTCATGGTGGGGGAAAGCCAGCTGTCACAGGAACAGATGGAGGACAAACTGTTTTTGCTGGGCTCCATGTAATTAAGATAATAATAATAATAATAAAAAAGGCAACAAGACAACACCCAGAGCATAAAGTGGATGTGGGCACTGCAGGGGACCAGGAAGCCCAGTCTAGGATGGACGAGTCCAGAGGAGAACATTTTCCTCATCCCATTCTCAGTGAGGACAAGACGTCCACCGGGCGCTGAGTCCTGGTTTGAGCCTTTTAAAGCATCTTGTTAAAAATCAAAATAGGGGGCTGGAGATGTAGCTCAGCGGTTAAGAGCACTGACTGCTGAGTTCAATTCCCAGCAACCACATGGTGGCTCACAACCATCTATAATGTGATCTGATGCCTTCCTCTGGCTGCAGGTGTACATGCGGGCAGAGCACTCTATACATAATAAATAAATAAATAAATCTTTAAAAAATCAAAATAGAAGACAAGAGCACATAAGAACATATTTTTGCAAAGTCTAACTTAGGATCAGAACACCAAAGGCTCTGGAGGAGAATGCCTACTGCTCGTCGTTTCTGAAGTGTGGGGCCATTCGAGTTGTTAGTCAACTGACTGGAAAATACAAGAGAGGCAAATTATGACAAAAGAAAGGGAAATAATGTCAGTGTCACAGGGTCACTTGAGTTGTCACTAGGTTATACAAGAAAGAGGTCTTTCATATACACTTTATAGCTAAGAGGCCACCAGCTCTCTCCCCTACTCGTCATTCTGTAGATATCTGTGGAGTGCTTGCCAATGTGTCAAGGGCTGGGATAACAGAGTAACTGTCTACTACAGCACCAACAAGGTGACATCAGTGGTGTTTCCTTTTTCCTCTCTTCATCTCTTCACAATGTGGCCACAGCTCCAGCCAACCAGAGCCTTTCCCCCCAACTCACTCAAGTCTAGGTTGATGAATCATTTGATCTAGAGTAAGCATGGATGAAACTTTATGTCATTTCCTTTAAGAATTATATATGTGTGTGTGGCCGCGGGTGCATGCAGAGGCCTGAGGTTGGTGCAGGGAGACTTCCTTGACCGCTTCCCATCTTACTAACTGAGGTATTTGGTCTCTCAGTTGAACCTAGAGCTCACTAACATGCCTGGCATCCCTAGCCAGCTTTCTCTAAGAATATAACCCACCTCATGTTTTCCCAGTGTGGCAGCCACAGGCACTCTGTCACCCCCTACCCTTCAGTATTCACTTGGGCTCTGGAGAGATGAACTCAGGTCCTGATGCCTGGGCAGCCATACTGTGCCACTCAGTCATTTCCTCGGGACGCCTGGTGCTGTTTCTGTTGCCAGGGCTGTAGAGGCTGGCTGTCTTTTCTCTCCCTCAGGACCTGTGGCCAGGATTAAGACAAGCTAGAGGGGACATTCTAGAGGGCTAGTGTCTGTGGATCCAGCCATTCCTGCTGTGGCCAGTCTTAAACCAGGTGACAGACAGCCCAGATGGTGGCTGGCTTGAGTGAAAACAGCTAAAACCCAAAAGCACACACAGGCAGGCCCTGCCCAGATTATGGACACGGTACGCGCCTGTAGTCCAGATTGATCGTTTTGGAATTTTTTGTTGTACAAGAAAACCTGAACGAGATGCCTTTAACAAGAACACGTGACTCCAGCTTTATGCGGGGCATAGGACTTTCTTGTATGACTTATCTAATTACCTTGGTAACTGCCACATCATTACTTCTCTCTGCCCTGTGTGGACATGGTCTCAGTGCACAGCTGTCAGACTACAGACACCCTGAGGTTTCACATTGGATCTCTGATCTGCAGAATAGGGAGTTGGCTAACATGCTTGATGTGTGATACAGGGCATATAATATATACGCTTGTGGAGAAAACACAAATAGACAGAAGGTAAACATTGAGAACCACCACAAACTTGGAATACTTCTAACAAAAGCGTTCACACCAATCCAAATACCCCTTGTTTCCTAACAGGATGGCTCCGATTTAGGACAAACAAACAGGAAACCCACAGCAACACAACACCTGCTGGTCAGATTCCAGCTCTAAAGATTCCTGCTGGTCGAGCCTCGCAATCTGACTCCTCCTTCAGATCTGATTGGAGTGGACTCCCACACCCGTAAGATCTCCTATTTGCCCCAACCATCCACACATGACCGCCTTAACCTTAAAGAAAGACTCATCAGTAGAGATTAGTGGAAAAGGATCTCTGATTTCTGTTAATGTTCAAATATGTCAGGCTCCCTTTTCTGCTCCTTGCTGCTGTTTCTCATCTCTGGCCAGCTCTCCCAGCTGGGCCTTTGGCAAACAGCCAGTCCCAGGCTAAAGTGCTTCTCTGTTATCTGCTGCCGCCAACCCTGCTCCACAGAGACAGTGGTAACGATAAGTGCTAATTGGATGTATTTTTAAAGCAAACCTTTTAGTGACTTAGGGCAGAACTTCTCCAATATTGTTTCTCGTCTTCTCTCTGGCCGTGCAGGGACCACACAGATGTGCGAAGGGCTTAGAAGGGAAGTTTAAGGGAGCATTGGAGAAGATGAAGGGCAATCCTGTTTCAGTCAGGGGTGTGGTGGGCGGGGTGTGCTGGGCAGGGGGCGGGGCTATGCTTCCATTCTAGGACGGCCAGGTGAGTCAGGTGGGGTAACAAGGTCCAACAGTGTACTAGAATGAGCTACCAAAGCCACCACACCCATGTAAGCCTGGAAGGAAAGACACAGCATGACACTTGGGGGCAGGACTTCAAGCTTTCTTATTCTCATCCTTTCATCTAATGCAAGTAAAATACGTCAATGCAAAGCATTTGAAGCCCATCTGAACCGACAGTTTGAAATTGCATTCTCTACAATGTTATACCTGGGTTGACCTCAATTCCCCAGTAACTGACCTCCTAAAGGATTTAAATCTTACACTGGTACCAGGTGCTGTATTTTTTATATGTTACATACAATTCTAGAAAGCACGTACCTGATGGTTAGTTCGGTCCACCGTATTGGCGGTGGAGGGATGTTCCCTAGTGTTCTGGCGGATTCGGGTGGAGTTCTGCTGTTCGATGGTGGAGGAGGTTGGGATGCAGAATTCTCTGAAGCATCGTTTGAAGTTTTCATCCAGGAATGCGTACAGAACTGGGTTCAGGCAGCTGTTTGTGTAACCCAAAGCAATGCAGAAGTGCCAGGAAACTGTCTGAAAAGTGGTTTCTGGAATCGTGATCAGTGCTTTGATGATGACGTAGATGTGGATAGGGGTCCAGCAGATGATAAACACAGCCACAACCACCAGCACCATTCTGGTGATCCTGCGCAGGTTTCTGTCCTTTTCTTTGGAGCCCGACAGCATGCGCACGCTCTTGAGCCGTAAGATCATCAGTCCGTAACACACAGTGATGATGAGGACCGGCATGATGAAGGCGAAGATGAAGACGCAGATTTTGAGCAGGTTCTCCCAGTACCAGGTCGGGTGGGAGAATGTGAGGGTGCAATCTATGGACCCTGGAAGAAAAGAATTTTCGAGAGAAATTAGCGGCGACATTTCGTCGAATCATCAGGTATGGGAATTGTTCCTTTGCCTACTAATATCTCGAGCCTGAGCTAAACGAAGGCTGTTGCTTACACAGACTGGCAAGGAAGGGATTAAAGATATTAAGGAAGAAACTCATCCACCGATTTATAGAGAAATTATTCTTTTTTTTCTTCCTCCATTTTTCATTTTTTCTGCTCACTTGGATCACATTAAGATTTTATGAAGTGAGAAGTTATGTACATTTCACAATGAATCAGACATCTCATGGGGTTTATGCTGTTATAAAAGATATAACCAAGATTGTCCAAGGCTTCTAGAGGCTTCCTACTAATGCCTGCTTCCCCTTCACTTCCAGATAACAGCTGCTGTTACATCAGGAAAGGTAAATTTGTCAGTCAGGCAACCACTCGAAACAAGCCTCAGAAACAAATTCTCTGGGCTTGGCTTTAATTACTTTGGGGAAACCTATTCTATTTATTCAGCATTTTAGAGAAATAAGTACAGAGAAATCAGGAATACGTAGATATTGTTCTTATTAAAATACCCAGAAGGCTTGCGATTATAGAGGAATCTTCTCATTTAAAAACATTTAAAGGCGTTTTCTTGATTCAAAGGACAGTTTGACAAAGATTAGTGGACTGTGAATTCTGCTTGGCTCAGAACATCACCAACACATCATTCTGTAAGAAGCCCCATCCCTGCCTCAGGCCCATGTTAACCCTTACCCTGCCTGTATTTTGTGGTTGCCATGAACATTACAGGCAGGCCAATGGCAGAGGAGAGGATCCAGTTGCAGACGTTGACAATTTTGGCATTTCGGGGGGTGCGGAAGTCCAGGGCCTTGACTGGGTGGCAAACAGCAATGTATCGGTCCACACTCATGGTGCACAGTGTGAAAATGCTGGTGAACATGTTGTAGTAGTCTATTGAGATCACAATCTTGCAGAGAATGGTCCCGAAGGGCCATGTTCCCATCAGGTAGTTGACACTCTGAAAGGGCAGTGTGCTGGTTGCTAAGGCATCTGCCAGAGCAAGGTTGAAGATGTAGATGTTGGTGGCCGTCTTCATTTTGGTGTATCTAGGAAACAGAAGAACAACAGAGAAATTGTTGGAGACACCACCTGAAGGACTGGTGGCATTCTCTTAAGAAAACACCAGTGGTTAAGGGAGGACTCTGAGAATAGATCCAGGACTCTTTTAAAGTGATAGTGGATGTTTACAACTGAGTGCCCATGAGATAAACAGTAATTTCCCTAATTACATGCCTTCTTTTCTGTATAATAGTTATTAGAATAGAAAACATGACGTTTCTGGTGTTATTTATTTGGGACAGGGTCTCATGTATCCCAAACTGGCTTTAAGCCTGCTGTATGCAAGGCTGGTCTTGAACTCCTGATTCTTGTATCTTTAACTCCCAAATTCTGGGAACATAAGCATCCACTGACATGCTTAGGTTGTTTCCTAGTTTTTAGTGTGTCAGTCATGGTGACTGATAGAATTGGCTTGGGGAATTACCAGTGAGTGGACAATGATTCTAAACATATAATAGAACACTATATGAACACACACACACACACACACACACACACATACACACACACAGATTAAAATTATTAAGCAACAGTTGTAGCACAAGGGTGTGTGTTTCTCTACATGTGCATAGATAACACATCATAGGCGCATCCATGGACTGGTTGCCCAGGTGCATGGAGATGACCACTGGTATTGAACATAACAGGTAAGGGACAACTAAGATGGAAAACACTTCAGAAGCCCAATTTTGTCTTAAAGCTCAAGTAAGAAGATGGTGGTAGGAATAGAACATTCTAGAAGGGGAACAAGAACTCCAGCTGAGGGGTAGAGTTAAAATGGTACAATGAGTATATTTGGCATGCTGAATGGTAAAATCCTATGAGAGGGAAATAATACAGATGCCAGGAAATAGAAGAAAACGTGCGTTGTGATGAAGAAGCCCTGACCAGTGAATGATAGAAATTTAAGATTTTTTCGCTTTATTTTTAAGGTCTTTATTGAGTTGTTATTGACATGTGACAAATGATACCTAGTGAGTACAATTTGCTAAGTTTTGACATATGTAAATCCATGACATCACTGTCATCAAAATTGGTGTTCGGTAAGCATTGCCTTCAGAGCCAACTTTGCCATGCCTCTTCTGTAAATGGCTGTTAGAACTCGGCGGCACCTGTTTATCTGCCGCGTTTGAGATCTACAGCTGTGCGGTGCTTGCTCCAGTGGCCAGCCTGACGAGTTGCAAAAGAGACCTGCAAAATACAGTATTTTCCTCTCCAGAAAGAATGGCAAACATTTCCTCATGCAGCCCTGTAAGCCCTGCCTTTTCCTTCCAAGCCCTACCCCACCATTTCCCAAGCAACCATGGATCTTGGTGTGCTTTCTGTCTTTACCAAGTCATTTGCATTTCTTAGTATTTTATGCAAATATTCATCCAATATATGCCCCTTTTGGTCTTGTTACCTTCTTTGCAATTGTTTTGATGTCACCCCCATGGTTGCATGCATCAAAATCCTTCCTCTTACATTGCTAAGAACTTTTTCATTGTGTGACTATACCCCAATTTCTTCTGCCAGTCATTTATCCATAGGGAATGATTGGCTTTTGGCTGTTGTGTTAATCTAGTATGAGAACATCCAAGTAAAAATAACAAGGGCTTTCCCCTCCTGGCTAAATGTCTAGGAGTGCTGTTTGGCTTGAAAGCTTACAGAAAGTTGAATGGTGAGGTAGGAGTGATATGCGGAAATGTTTATAATAATAAATTAGATTGATGGTGGATACACATCCTGTGCACTTATCACCTACTGTTTTTCACATGTAATATTTATGTACTCACATTGTGTAATAGTACCCCAGCTTTAATCTGGGAAAATGCCTTTTTCCGTTCTCTATTTGTGAATCGTGCAGTTAGATCTCTCATTAGTTCAGGACATGAAGACGTTAAAAGATGGGCTCGTACGAAACACAGATGGCCTCCGGCTTCAATGGAGCCACTGTGGTTTGGATGCTTTAATTTTTAAAAACCTGGTTCACATATTTACAGTTTGGCCTCCAGTGTGATGATGTTTGCTAGTGAGGGGCTTCTAAGAGACAGGAGGAAGAGGAGATCTTTAGGCTACTGGTTGAGGTTTTGTCCTCAAACTGAACTGACCTAGTCATCCTAAGCCTGGTTAGTATTTGAGGGAGGGATGCTGTAAACAGGCAAGACTTACCCCTCCCCTGCATCTTTCTGGGCTTCCTCTTCCTCTGGCCTGTGGTCCCTTTCTCTAGCATGAGTGGCTGTCATGATATCACCCATGATGTGATGCAGAGAAGGGCTCTCACCAGAGCTGCTGCCATGCTGCTGGGAATTTTAGCCTCTGACACTGTGACCTGTACAAACTTGTTTATATATTATCCAGACTGAAGTATTTTTCCATAACCATGGGAAATGAGCTAATTAAAAAAAAAGCAGAGTGGTTGTTTTTGGAGGAGGTTTAAAAAATACAGAGCATATGAGTTTCTCCAGAGGGGCTCAAACCCAAGAGGTTTTATAGTCTACAGTTGTTGGGAAAACTCATTTGAGAACCATCCCCCCCCCCCCGGCCTGAAGAGTTGAGAAAGCAAAAGAGAATGCAATATATGAAACAAGATCTTCCTTAAACTTTTTGTTTACAAAAGGTAGCAAGCTCCTTTTAAATTTCAGTTTGTGTTTAGAGCCTTTCAGTGATGTGAGGTTAAAATCTAACTCACTCGGCCCCACACAGGTGATTTCTGTGGAATACACTACTATCGAGCCTCTGGTGTAGGGGCTCAATTTAATGTGCCAAGGTTGTTTTGGTCTCTCTGAACAGCAGGGAGCTGACACTTCAGACTCCTTCATGGACATCACCAGGACCGTCCAGCTGAGACTGTTTTCTGAGTTGCACTTTGGACACCTGATTCTGCAGAGTATGCAGAACAGCTGGTGGATTCTAGATGCGAGGCTACCTTAAGTTGCTTTAGAACTATTACTTCCTTAAAGGATTTTAAGATGCGAGGGAGGGTAGACACAGCCAGTTATCTTCAGGAGATAAATTAGTGGGATCAGTAAAGACCATATACCTAACAAATGTGATGCAGATAATTTCAACAGAAGCAAACAGACAAAACCAAATTATAATAGCAATCTTAAGTGTTTAAAATCACACACTTTGATGTTCAAGAAATTTAAACACTTTTGATGTTTTGATAAGTGGAAAGATTTTCCCAAGGCAGAAAAAAAATTTTTTTTAGATAAGCTATTGATGATAGGCCTGTGATCCAAACGCCTGCCTTATGACATTAGTCACACTCTGGAGAGGATCTTGAGGCAGTTTTCTGACTCATTACACTCTTAGTTTTTTTCTTTAGTCTTATCTGTTCACCAAGTACTTACAGTGCGTACTTATTTCAGTTAAATTTTTTTTCTCAACTTCTGAGTGCAGTGGTGCAGAGGCAGGCAGATCGCTGTGAGTTCAGGGCCAAGCTGGTCTATAAAGGGAGTCCAGGACAGCCAAGGCTGCACAGAGAAACCCTGTCTCGGAGAAACAAACAAACAAACAAACAAACAAAACCCAACAACAACAAAAACCATTTTCTCCCTTGGAATGAGATGTTTATGAAACAAGATTTGATTAGTGTTTATCATGAATGGAAAGCTGAGGGGATGCATATTAATTTTTCATTCTACAAAGCACATGCACATCCCAATATCATATTACATATGGTTAATACATACAATATTACCTGTCAATCAAATCAAACAACAAAGTAAATATTAGAAAGATCTTTCCACCAGCATTTTATGGGAGCATTGCTATTTAATTTTTCTTATTATACCTGGACACCCTTCTTCTGAAGTGAAGCAGAATTTTGATCCTAGTTACTCAAGTGTTGAATCATATCAGTGGCTTTCTAAATGTATGAGAAAGAAACATAGAGACTGGAGTTTTGGCAATGGCCCCATCTTTCTTCTTCCACAGCCCTTCATCTGGAGAAATGGTTTGCTTAGGGGAGGGGCACTGCTACTCAGCAAACGAGCCCTCCCGTATGTTCTGCTCGGATGTGGTGGTATCAGTGCGGTCCTAAGAAAGCCACCTGAATTATCACAGGCTCACTAGGGCCCACAGGGTGCAAACAAACCAGAATCATCAAGCGGACAAAGAAGCAGCTGAGGGCTTGTATTTGCTATTCCCTTTGCGTGAATGGGTCTTGACAGAACCTGTAGATACTAAATACCGCCCCGTCTCCATCCTTTGTTTCTGTTTCTTACTGTGCAAAGTGAATAGAAGTAAAGCAGAGGGAAGGAGCGAGGTGCTCAAAGCAAATGAGTGAGTCACACGGTCTGGGTGACCCTCTCTTGGACCCCAGGCTCTTCCTGTACCCGCTTCTCCACTAAGCAGTGACCTAAGTACTGTCTATTTATCCAATTAAGAATTACATAATACACACTTAAAAATATCTATTCTAGGTAGCTGATTAATTGTGTTCTGCAAACTAAAGGCACTACTAGGCAAAATCTCTTTATATATTATTGTGTTCATCTTAGGAACATCAATGCTTGACCTAGCAGAGTATCTACACGTACCAACCCAGTTGCTGCACTGAGATGAGGCTCAGCACAGCTCTTTCATCGATACCTTTCCACTCTCTCATGTCACAGGTGTGTCTCCTGCTTGTAAACATCCATCCTTTGCATGTGGTTATAAAGCAGCCACTGTCTCTTCCTACACTCATTCTTCATGCCGTTTCCCCACGTGTTGCTATGTTCTAAAACTTCACTGCTTTTGGTTCAGCTAAGGGTAAAAGAAACTGCAGCGAATCAACGTGTGGGGTGGTCTACCACTGGCTGTAGCCAACCTTTCTTCCATTTTTTTTTGAGTTATTTCTTTGGATTGTGATGACTCTTAGTTCAGAAATAGAACTGACAGAGGGAGGCCGGAAGCAGGAAGAATGCATTTTCCAATCTGGTTTGATGGCTTTATACCGTAACCTGTCCCTCTCATGGCTCAACGCTTTTCTCCATTATATATTAGGTATTCATAGTAATGTGAATTTTACGACGAGGTTAGTAGAAGAAAAGTCCCCTTGCCTTAACCCCTTTCTAACCTGTCAGGGTTTTAACATTTTGAGTGAGACAGAAAGAGGTTTAATTCAGCAAGGCTTGGTGAGCTTCTTTTATAAATTTGGCATGGTATTGGAAAGGCTTCCTTGTTCTGCCATGACCTTTGTGTCCATATCCCCACACAGAAATCTATATTTTTAATGGAGGATGAAACCTCCCTAGAGCATTATCTTTTCAATCTCATGATGAATGAGGTAAATCAAATGAAACAAAAGTGCTTGTCCTACTTGCAGGTAATTATGCAAGTGGAGACATTGTCAGGTGAACATCTGTCTGAATTTCTCCATTTCTATCCAGGTTGGCTGTATGTGAAGGGAGGCAGGGAATGAGGGAGAGAGGGAAAGAAACTCTATAATAACAAGCCCCAAAGGAAAATTCTTATTTTCCATAAATATAGAAAAAGGCTATATGTTAGTTGGTTATTTTCTGTTATATTTTCTACTTCCTTTATTAAGTCTAAACAGGGATGTCTCACTTTGCTGTAAAAGGCTTAAAACATTTCATTTGTGTTTCTTTCTGAGCCATGCTACATGGTATTTAAATGAATTTCCCATGGGCTAATAACAGCAGAGTACAGACGAGTGACCTCGGATGTGACTCTTCCCCTATAGGTGAAAACTGATTTACTTGTCACTTTGACCCCAAGAGAAGGACAGATAGAAATTTCTAGAAGGTTAAACAAAGAAGCATAGCCTTCTGGTGGTGAGCTAGCAACTCTCCATGTGTCCCCGAGACAAGGGACTGTCAGAGCCTTAGCTGAGCTCATTCTCTTCACCTAGTCTTTGTTTAATTTTATTTTACTTCCTTTTTAGCTGTTTGTAATTTTCTCTTGCTTTCCTGGATACGTTTTTGTTCATTTTAAAATTACATATATTTAGTGCATACTGACCATTCCCAGTGCCCCCCACTTCCCTCCTACTCCTGTCTACTCCTCCTCACACATCTCTCTCTCTCTCTCTCTCTCTCTCTCTCTCTCTCTCTCTCTCATTTTATGTTTCCTTATTTTATTTTGTGACACACCAAGATTAACCAGGGTCATCGTTGTGACTGTTATATCTTAGATTTACAAGAAAAATCATGGTTTGCCTTAAAAATTTTTACATTTATGATAAACTTGTATGTTAAACATATTACTTTGCCACACTGATTTATGTAAAATAATCAGTTAGAATTGGACAATTTTATTTTTATCTGTAACCTAGAGCTTTTGTTTGCTAATATACAGAACACACAGTCACAGACACACACACATACACACATACAGACACATACTACATTTGAAAACATCATCAGAGCATCCATTTCAGATGCTATGGTGTTTGGGTTCATGGATAGTAACATTTGCTTTTATTATAAGGACAGAGATTTTTAGAGCACAGACGCAGCTTTCAAATTCCGAGTTTCTGAGAGGACAAGAAATGTGTTCTGTGCATCCACAATACATAAAATCTAGCAACTTCATATAGTGGTGGGTCTGCAGACATTTCTTTAATATTGAAGGAACCCTGAAAAGAACTCTGAAATATGATAAAATAATGGAAATAGTATTAATACATTAAAAAAAAACAAATATCAGTGCCAATATTAAATAACTAAATTGTAGAAGCTTGTGAAGCTCTGTGCATGTGTAGGTTAAAATTCTTTAGAGTACACAGGCTATTGGTAAATTATTTTCTTTTGAAATTAGCCCAATAGATGTAGTGGTTCACATGAATTTTTGGTCATGTTTTACTTTACTTTGAGTGGTAATTTGGTGAAGTTATAATCAGTCAGTATAAATATATAAAGAGACACAGAGAGGGGAAAAAAGAAATAGAAACAAGGCAAGATTATCTGCCCTTCAAAAACCCCAGCACAAGATAGATACCACCAGATGCTTGTTGAAAGGGTCTGAATGAAAAAATGGATGTACAGTTGTTTAAGTTATTATGATAAGAGCAAAGTTTTCTTAGTGATGCAGAAAATTTGAAACAATATGTCTGGCTAATTCATTGTCAGAGTTGAAAGACATCAATTGCCTTTGTCACAGAAGCTCATGGGATAATACATCTGATTGGAATACCCTGAGTTATGTGAAAGGACCCAAGGCACAGAGAGCCGTGTGTATGAGAGAGTCCTCTCTGCCCTGTTTCTCCAGACTGCGCTGGGAACTGAAATGTACCTTCTATATTGCCTTGTGAGCCTTGAATATGTATGAGTGCTTTGCTAGCAAGGTTATAAAACACTTTGCCCCTGGGAGTCTGCTCATGGTTCAGTTCAATCAAGAAAACCATGGAAAACATTCTTATTTACTTTGCAAAAGTATGTCTTCTTAGAGTATCACTGAAATTAGTTTTCCATGAAGTGTGTGTGTATGTGTGTATGTGCATATCTGTGTGCGTGTACATATGTGTGCATGTGCATCTTTATATGTGCATCTGTGCATATGTGTGTTGTGTGAGAGTGTGCATGTATGCTTATGCATGTGTGTGTGTGCGCGCGCACACGAGCGCCCACGGGCGTATATTTTTCACAAAGACCTTTTTGACCTTGAGGTCATTAAAATGACCTAAATCGTAACTCCAATACATCACAGGACTTCACTGACTGTTCACAGTCCCCCCTCCCCACCCATCTCTAACAAAGAGGGAATGAAGGCAGGGCTCAGCCTTAGAGGTCTTCGGTAGCTATTAGGCACCCAAAAGTGCTCATATTAGTCATACAAATATAAGATCATCCGTGTGATGAAACATTAGCCTCGCTTCTCTGCTCCATTTCTATTTGTCAAAGACTGTTTTGTACAGACTGTTTTGCTCTTTACTTAATATGACTAACAAAACACCTGGTATATGCTGAGGATGTAGCCTAGAGGCTGTCCAGTTGGTGTCACAGTCACTGTAGTTTTCATTTACCTTGGGTATACTCACTGTTTTATTTTTACCCAGTCATGTTGGCCAGAAGTCATCTTAGTATCTTAGGAAATATAATTTTCATAGTTTACATTCTTACAGTATTTTCAATCTTCCTTCTTTTATATAAAATGTCTGTTAATTTGAAAAATTAACTTGGTGGCCTGTCCAGTTCGGGATGTGTGGGTACCTGGAGGCCAGCCTGACAGACATGTTAAACACAAGAAGAGAGGGATGGAAGAAAGGAGATGCTTGCTGAAACAACTTCCCACGCATCTTTATCTTAGCTTACTTTCCTATGCATACATTACTGATTGAGTCTTGTTTATTAAGTTATCTTTGTGTGTCCATTCAGACAAACTCCCTTTCTCTTGCAAAAACCAACTTCAAAGTGACATCCCCTGTTTATTGGAATAGCAAACCTACTATCTCTATCTATCTATTTATATATATCTATATATATGTATCTATATCTATATATCTATATCTATATATCTCTATCTATCTATCTATCTATCTATCTATCTATCTAAGGCTAGTGTACATCAATTGTAGAGTGCACTTGGACATAGTCATGTAAATTGTGCAGTCATCAGGAAGCTAAAGAACATAAGCCCTGGAGAGAGGCACTAGAAGTTCTCCAGTGATGTGAACAGATGAGAACAGGCCATTTGGGGGCATTGTAGCTACGGCACCTGCTGTACCACTAATGTTTAGGCCTGTGCGGTCAGCAATGCTTGTACAACAGGCTGAGGCTAGGCAATTATGGAAGTGAGTGTCTCATACCATCCCACCTCACCGATTCTCAGCTCTGTCTCCCTTGTCAGAGCCTCTGGCCATGCGCTGTGCCTGGACCTGGATCTCTACTGAGCTTTTGGTTATCTCTACCTATGAGATACATCTCACTTTTCCAAATCCTAGCCCCCCCCCAAATAAAACAAAACAACAAACAAGCAACAGAAAACTCAATACTTTAATTCTAGATGTTCTCAAAGCGAAGGGGCACTTAGTTGTAATCAAGTGATTTATATTTATAGTGGGCATGTTCATATATTCTAGGGTTAGCTTACATTTTACGGTGAGTGTGTACTCTTCTCTGAGTTGAAGTCTTAGGTGATGGGCAATCAAGGCGCAACCTTTGAAGGTAGTATTGGTAGTAATGTCTTGGGTGCCTGAAAGTGTCCTAAGAGCAAGCCTACATCCATTCAAGGGCTATGAACCTACAGACCAGTGAGTAAGAGAAACTCCCTCGAGTTTGTTAAGTTCCTTTAATTTTCATTCTTTATCATGTTAGAAGTAAACATCCAGGTGTAGCCAATAGGAGCATTGCGTTTAAAATTAGGACCCATAGTTCTGAGCATCTTGTTTATGACCTTAGTCATGTGGCTGGACCTTGATTTCTACATCCTAAAGAGCTGATCCCTTTACCCATAAAGATGACTGATGAACCAAAGGAAATGATAAGGGAGCCTCAGGCCACTTCCGCGCATTGCAGTGACAGCCAGCAGGAGTGGTCTGTTTACTGAGTGCTGGGCATGATTCTAAGAGTTCCCTTGGATGGTTCTCATCTTTAAAACAAACCTGTAGGGCACATATCATTATTTCCTGGTAGATGAGTAAGCTTGCATTTCATGGAGGCCAAACAGCTCTCTCAGGAACAAGGGAGGCGAGGAATCTGAGCAGATGGTTGAGTGGGAAGCACTGGGAGTCCGTCTCCCCACCGGGCTGTGATTGCACTGGCAGAATCTGCCTGACGTAAATATTTTGGAACTTTGGAGTACATCGAAGACTTGCAACTTCCGTAGGAACATTCAGGCAGTTAACTGCAGTTAATTTGGGTCAGTTTTCACTTGTTAACTGGCTAACCCCCACCCTCAGCCCAGTGGTGAGCCACACATGAGGTGCAAGAGTAGTTTTCACACTGTGTAGGCTCCAGATAAGGTAGGAAGTAAGAGCCCTACCTTTACAAATATTAGTGTGTGTGTGTGTGTGTGTGTGTGTGTGTGTGTGTGTGTGTGTGTGTGTGTGTTCTGGTGTTCTGGCGAACAGGTGCAGATACAGAGGCATGGAATGTTGTTGAAATCCTTTCCATATAGCTGAAGTAACTTCAGGGGGTTATAAAGGTCCTGAGATTTCCTCTCTAACTGTCTTCATTTTATTTTAAAGCACATTTCTTTTGGATGATAGGCATGGAAGGTTAAGACAGTCATTAGAAAGTGCATATATAAGAAAAAAAAAACCGAGAAAGTGACTATTTATGTTCAGTGAAAAGTACCAGCTCAGAAAATTTAGGAAAGACCATAATTTTCATCTCTGGCTGATGCCTGAAACAGATGATGAGCTACATGACTTAAACCCAAAATAAAATTTAAAAACCCACAAACTTCAAAGAAAGGAGAGAATTAGGTTCTCAGATTTAACAATGTTGTTGTATTTAAGGTAGATTTTTTTTTTTGCCAAAAATACCACAAGGCATGGCATAGGGAAGTGTCAACTATTTAGACAGAGAAGAGCAAAGGCAGGAAGGGGAATAAAGCCAAGGCTGTCTCTGAAAGAGAGAGGAAGCCAGACCGAGGAGGACAAACAACCACCGTTAAAACAAGTCCAAAGGATGGTCCACAAAGTAACAGGAGATGTTGGAAAACTAGGAAAAGGATGGGTGAGCAATATTGGTTAGAGTTGGAAAAGCTAAAGCACACCAAAGGGAAATCATAGAGATGGAGATTATGATAACTAAGATGGAAAATTACCAAGAGTGATATCGGAGCTGAATTAAATGAGCAGAAGACTCAGTGAGCTGAGGGTCCTCCGAGTTGACAGGACTGAATCTGGAGGACATAAAGAATGAAGAACGAAGAGAGAGAGTCATAGAGCCTAATGGATGAGTGGAAAGGCACAGAGAGGACCAAGGCATAAAGCAGAAAGAGAGACAGGAAAGTGAGAGCTGGAAACAATGCCAGGCACTCCTGAGGTTGGATGGATGGCATGGGCACGAGACGGTGACTCCTTGGTAGGATGAGATCAGAAGGTTACTCTTCCTGACTGTGCCAAAAGACACAGAGAATCTTAAAAGCATCAGACTTATCACGTGTAAGGAACTACCTTAGCAGGTTTCTCATCAGGGATGCTGGGAGCTAGAAGGCACTCAGAGAGCTAGAACACTTACAGCGCCCAAAGAAAGACATTACCATGTAAGGATACTTTGACAAACTTTCTTCAAATGTAAGGGAGAAATTAAGACATTTCTGGATAAAAATTGATGAAATTTGCCAAGCCATGTGCATCTCAAGACATCCTAAAAGAGGTTTTATAGGCTAAAATAAAAACAGAGTTGACAATAAGTTAAGGTCATATAAAGATAAGATCTCACTAACAGAAAATAAACAGGCAATTATAAAAGGTAGCATCATGGCACTAATGGTTTGTAGCTACAGGCTTCTGCTTTTACATGCGTTATACACCTGACACAGTGATAATGTCCATCTAAAAGGTAATATTTCTCCAACTTTTCATTGGCAGTCCACATTTTGTTTTTTATAGAAGATACTAATGTATTAAAATAAACACCGCCAGGAAGTAGGAATTGTGGCTTGATTGATAAACAATTAGAGATCAAGTCAATAAGCACAGGACACTTCAAAGAAATAAAACATCTGGACACCAAACATCTAAAACAGACCTGCTACCAACCACTGAAGGTGTTCAAAGTCATGAAGAGAGGAAAGCAAACACTTTGCTCACTCCAAGAGGCTAGCATCAATTTGATGCCAAGGCTCAAGAATCACTGCCAGCAAAGAAGTCTACATTCAACGTCTAGATAAACTCACGAGAAACTGATGCAAAAAGTTCTAAACAGAACACTAGCAGCATATTAAAAGGTTTGTAAGTTTGGGGGATCTTGGGTCTTCTTCTGGCATCTGTGGGCACCTGCACACACATGCACACAAAAACAAATAATGAATTAAATTCTTTAGAAAGAGTTAAAGTAGGGTTGGTAAAGCCCCGTGTTGTTCAAGCCTGAAGACTTGAATTTGATCCCCATGACTTAGGGTGAAGGGAGAGTTAACCCTTGAAAAACTGTTCTCTCACCTCAACACAACTGCTGCGACACACACACACACACACACACACACACACACACACACACACACACACACACAAACACATGCACACTCCACACCTAATAAAAAACTTAAAAATAGTTAAAATGATAAATGTTCATACTGTGCCAGTCTCACTCCAAAGGGAGGAAAATGGGTCCGAGTAAAAGGAATTGTGGAGACAGATTTTATATCCATGTCTGTTTGGTAAGAATGGCTTGCCCGCTCTTCTCTTCACTGCTACGTCATACACACAAGCTATCTGCACGAGAATCGGTTTTTACCGAGATTAGTAAGGTTCAGACACGTCTCAAGCCACGTTAACGCAAATAGATGCTCACAAAATCCCTGGTAGCAGCTGAGATCCCTATGATTCGTACCCATATTTGAAAAACCACTGAGATTCCTAACAAATTTCAGACAAGGAACTGCTTAACACTGTGGTTAGAAATATGCTGATGTTCCTTGTTACGCAAATAGACGGTGTGGATATTTACGACTTACTTCATTTATTGTCTGGGGTTTGTAATCATGGAGTTTGGATTTTTTTTTGACATTATAACAACGTATAATATTAAATGGTAGCACAAAACATTAGAAGTCTATACCAGATTTCAGAGCGAGAGTAGTGAAGTGTGGAAAGAAGAGGAGGAACTGTTCTGCCGGTCGCTCGGATTTTATGAGCAGTTTGATTAACGCTCAGGGCGATTTAACTGGAAACCCCATCTGTCAGGACCACAGCCAGGCACTTCCTTCTCAGCATTTCAGTGTGCCCAGATACCTGCGGCTACCTAAGTAGTTTAACATTTCATTAGTGTCTGCAATAGCAGCTTTCGAGGCCAATTGAAAGAAAAATAAAGGTAATGCAATTTAGCTCCCTGGGATCCTGATTTACATAAAATTGCACATTTATGATGACTGTTTTCCATCCAATAATTTCATAATTATTTTGAATTTAAATATCATGCCAACCTGGACTTTTTCTAGGAAACAAAAAGCAGCTTATTGAGCTTTTTTTCTCTTCTAAGTATTTTTAGGCAGAGAGTTTTGGAAGGTATTTCTCTTCCCCTGTGGAGAATCTAATAGCATTTGTTAGGGGAAAATATGATTCATGAATAAACCAGTAATTTGGCAAAGAGAGGAAGTCCCATTAGTTTTTAAAGGCTGGAAGTTCAGTCTTACGGTGCGACGGGGTTATTAAACCAACACAGGCTTGGCTTCCAACTTGGAATGGACTCATTTGGCACTAATAATGTTTCAGTCACAAAAAAGAAATGCTAAAAGTATGGTTTTAACAGGAAAACTCCAAGCACATATTTTCATGTGAAGGCTCTCTATGCACTACTGCATGGCTTTTGAGGATAATCTACTATTTTAAAAAGTTCTCCTTTGAGTTTTGCAGTAGTAACTGTTTATTTTCCTATCATATGGCTTATTTTAAAAAATCTGATGAGTTTGAAAATACATATGTACATAAAATATATACACTTATATATGTATATGAGTTTGGAAATATGTATGTATACATAATATATGTACATGTATATATGCATAATGTATATATTATGTATCAATTATACAAATATGTACATATATGATACAATATAAATCACTATCAATGTATATGGGCCGCTCTGAGAACAGTTTGATGTATTTAATATTCTTATTTTGTGATCAAAATGTTATATCTCACAGCTCCTCCCAGCTAAAAATCTTGTTATACTTTATATATAAATTTTATGAGACTTAATGTTTTACAGGATCTTGACACCCAAATGTGTATTTTAAATTTTCATAAAATGTACATTTTGGTCATTACTTTGTTTTCCAATCAAATAGTCCCTTCGTGGTTAACACTGTAGCATACATTCTTGGAACACATTCTCACATTTCTTTTTGGTAAGTGTGGATTCCCAATAAGACACATCTGTCCTGCTTTGGAGCGGCCTTCAGGAACCAAGTCGTTTCAAAGTGGAAGGGTAGATATGACGACAGAGGGAGTGTGGGAGGATCTGTGACGATGCTGAGAGGGGAGTGGGTTAGCATCTGAGTGGCTAGGATACGGCAGTTAATAAAAATGTGTTTGATTAAATGAGAGTAGCCAAAAAATGATATCAAGGGGTCATCTTTTTGGCCTCATTTGCTGAGTGTTTTGTCTCTGATGGTGACAGGAAGCTATTAGTTTGGGGTTAGCCTTAAATCGAACATTTTCCAGAAACAAAAATGTTAGTCTAATGTCTATAGCAGCCTGCTATTACATTTTCCGAAATCAAACATAAACCTCCGTGAGATGCGTTGGAATCCACAAGTTTTGTTACTCAACTTTACAGATGTGGAAATGTTAGTAATTTTGTAGCCATTTCGTTTTCTGCTCAGCGAAGTAAAGTGGCACTTCCTTTACTGTCCCAAGCTCTGCGCACCAGGTATTTGTGCTGGGTGTGCAGTAGCCATTGTGACATCTGACACAACCCAGAAACCCCTGCGTGATGCATGTCTCAGCGTAAGCACCTCACTCATGCATTTCCTTGTGGTGCCGTCCTGCTCCCTGTGGAGAAAGCCCTGCCCTACTCACCCGCTGGCACAGCTGCTGCCATGCCTACTTCTTTGTCCCAGTGAGGCATACCTTCATTGGGGTTTCAGGTGAAAAACTCACACCTAAGAACTGTGCTCTCAACGTTAGCAGATGGTCCACCACCAACAAAGCAGAATTCCACTTAATGACGATTTCTTGGGATACCTCGTTTCTTTCCAATCTGCTTCCAAGCAATGGAAATACGGGATGAAATGGAATAATCTATCTAAGGAATGTGTCTGGGATATGAAGAGGCTCAGCTTTAATACTGTGCATGAATAACTCCACCAGCCACGGAGAAGAGGATGGGGAGATGATGGAGGAGGAAGACCGGGGAGAGTTCTAGATAGAAGTCAGGGTGAGATGGGGGATCTGTGGTAGTCTTGGCATATGCTCACTGTACCTGGGCTCTCTGCACTCACACAGACATGTCTGTGACCTGGAGTTAGCAGTGATAGCGGATAACCTGCTCGAGTCTCACCATCTGCTGGTTCATCTGGGAGACACAGATACAGAGCAGAAAGGCTTGTCTTTTCATTTAATTAGGTGAATGCTTCAGCAAGAATCCTTGCATGAAGCTGCTGCTCTTCATCAGAATAAGTTTATTTATTTATTTTTAGATACTTCTCCAGATTCAAGTTCTGTTAGTCACTGTGGCTTCTACAGAACCCCTCCATGGGTATCCTTGGACAAATGATGTGGGAAAACGGTGACAAAGACTCCTCGATCAGCATCCGACTTTCAGCATAAATGTGCAAAAAAATTTTTTTTTCCAAACCAACCCATGGCAATTCCTTTTATAATAATCATCTTACCTTTAAAAATATTTATTTTATTACTTTGAATTATGTGTATGCATGCGTGTCTGTGTGCGAGTTGGTACTTGGGAATGAGGGGCTAATACATCAGATATTCAAGACCTGGGGTTCCAGGTAGTTGCAAGCTGCCCAATATGGGATACTGGGAACCCATCTTGAGTCCTCAGAGCAGCGTGTGCCTTTAACCACTGAGCCATCTCTACAGACCCAAGAATTTTCCTTTAGAGAATTCCAATTTTCTTTTAGTCCTTAGCTTATGAGGAGCAGCCTTCTAAACATTGTTTCATTCCTTCTTTTCCAATTTTTTTCTTTTCTTGTCAATGATACTGGGAATTGAACCCATGGCCTCACAGTTGCCTGTCATGCCTCCTAACCATGGAGCTACATACTCAGCCTGGATCTGTTACTTCACAAACCAGAAACAGGACACCAAAAAAAGGCAGAGGGTTAAAAATGACTGCAACATTAACATAGTATAATCTCGTCAATAATGGACATATGTACTCATGGGTGCACTGTAACATGCATGAAAAAGAATAAGAAAGGCTGAATATAAGGGCGTGGGGAAGGACCTAACGCAGGTGATGGACCCGAGTTGTGAAACAGCAGATTAAGCTAACTGGTACCCTAGTTCTATGCTTTTTTGAGGGGGTGAGGTGGTAGATAAGTACATAAAATATTAAAATGAAGGTGAAGTTGTACACTTTCCATTTCTAATGCCAATTCTGACTGTGCAGAGGTTATTTAGTTGTATAGACTTTGGGGTACTATTAGGTTAATGATTAGGATAATATAACTTCTGGCTAAGACTGGTATGTGATGCCTTTCACATTTACAAGTTTTCATTTTAAAATAAACTTTATAGTTAAATAAAAATATTATAATAATTTAGTGTACTAGAACAGTTCAGCTGCCTCACATCTCATGGCCCTATTGGGGTTTAAATGTAAGAGCGAAAAGATAGAAAAGGCAATCTCTATCCTTCAGACTTGTTTTCATCAAACTGGAAATGTCTGGTGCATGTGTGTGTGTGTGTGTGTGTGTGTGTGTGTGTGTGTGTGTGTGTGTGAGAGAGAGAGAGAGAGAGAGAGAGAGAGAGAGAGAGAGAGAGAGAGAGAGAGAGAGACTTATATGGAAAAGCTATGGTTCTTCAATGCTCAGCCTGGCACAGCAGCTGTCTCCTGATCATTTATTGACATATCAGCTCTGCTGGTCACAGATATGAAATGCTAGTAACAATAGCATGTGGAAGTATTGTCAGATCATAACTGAACTTTTGCGAGCTGGTTAAATGGTTTATCTTCTCCCTTAGCCTCCACTTCGGAGAAAAAGAAAGTTGCCATCTCATTTGCCTGCTCCGAGCTAAGTCTGGTACCTCAAAGAGAGTGCTTTGCTCATAGTTAGTGCTCAACCGACATAACAACTAATTATGTTTGATCTTCTTTAGTATCACCCTGCGTATCGGTTGCTTTTCTGTTGCTGTGATAAAACACCATGATCAAGACAAGTTATAGGAGGAAGAGTTTATTAGGGAGCTTATGGTTTCGGAGGGACCATTGTGGAGAAGTGGCTGGGGCAGGATGCAGAGCCTGCATCTGGAACCACGAGATGTTGCAGAGAGAGGGTGGGGCCATGGCTCAGGGCAGCCTGCGGCCCTCACAGCCTGCCTTCAGTGTGTTGCCTTCAGCAAGACTCCACCTTCTAAATGCACGTGAAGAGTGTGCTCAAATAGGGACGAAGACTTCAGACGGCTGGTAAATAATTTCTACCTGGTGTGGCCTCACACACTAGTAATACCAGGATGTGGGAAAGAGTGGCAGGAGGACCAGGGCCTCGAGGTCATTCTTGAACTCTAAAGAGAATTTAGGGCCAGCCTGGGCTACGTAAGAGCCTGTCTCCAACAACCACCTCCCCAAACCCAACATTTTGTTCCTTGGTTATACTTAACGTTTTTGTGAGAACTCTACTATTCAATATAATGAAGACTTTAAAAATCTATACAGTTTTAAGGCACCAAGTTTAATCCTGGGACACATGATTTATTTTCACAAAGGGTTAATTGACTTTCTTTTTTCATCAGAAGGAAAAAGATAATAGAAGGTTCTTTATTAGTGCTGTCTGCTTTTAATACAGTCACTTATTTTTTTTAAGCAACCTTAGACCATCATAGGAAGCAAACTCATGTTTAATTTCACTCAATCCATGTGCTTTTCTTTCCAGAGCTGATGGGGCATGCATAGGAATGAAATCACATCAGTAATAATTTCCTTTATTCTTCTTGGCAAGCACAGTCAGGTGCTGATGTTCAGGTTGTAGCTCTGGCAGCATTTTTCAATTAACATTTAATCTTCCCCCACAGAAAGTTCAACCTCACCCTGGCACGGAACCCAGAGCTTCAAGGGAAGAGTGTTGAAAACAAAACAACCTTTCCTTCCTTCCCTTCCTCTGCTGTTCCTCAAAGAGACTTAGTTCTGAAAGAGCACAGTGTGCCTCTAGCGTGTGATTCCACACTACACCCAATGCTTGCTTTATTTGTAGAGTTTGCTGACTTGATTTTGGCAGTTGATAGACGTTGTTTTCAAGTTTTGGGAAAATCCACTATGATTATTTATTTGGAATAAGCAGACAGGTGAGGTCATAGAACCTCCTCTTATCTCCTAGAAGCACTGCATTTTTTAAAAAAAACTTATTTCATTTAGACTAGAGAGTAAGACTCAATAGAAGTCAGGTGATTCTTCTTGGGATGATGTTTTAATGCCTGAATTTCCAAAGCTAAAATGAAGACAGAGCTGTGGATATAAGTAATTTTTTTTCTGACTCAGATGAACTCTTACTTGGTTAAGTACTTTTATCCCATGCTTTCAGGACTTACCTTTTATTGCCATACAAACTTAAAATAGAGATATTTAAATATCGGATTAGCAAATCGTTTGATATTTTTGGAAACATTTTCTCAGTCTGGCCTGGAACTCATCAGGTAGCCAAAGCTGGCTTTCAATTCATGGCATATTTTGTTTAAAATTTTGGTTTGTATTTCCTCTCCCCTCTGAGTTTATTAGACTCGGAGTGAGAAAATGTTAGTAGAAAAGACAAGAAGACTGACTGGGGTGATATCATGTGATGCTTTCCTTGTTTCTATAGGCTAACAAGATAATCTACAGATAAATATTTTTAAATGAATGAAAATTGTGACGTAATGTAAGTAAAGGTTCTGGGTGCATGCTACCATGCTGACGATGATGACCTGTGTCCTGTGGAGCTGAAAGGTGAAGAAGTTTGAAAGCAATCGACAAAGTAAGCAAATCGACAGAGTAAGCAAAGATTTTTACTTTAGTATCCAAATTATATCTGAAATTCATGTGAGGTTTAATATGGTTAGTATTCTTTATAAATCACTAGCTAATAAGATTCAAGTATTTTGGGTAACTGGCACACACATTTTATAATGGGCAGAGAATCAAACATGCCCCTTTGCTCCAAGGGTTAGCACTCTATCTATCATATCTGTTCTGAAGAGAACCAGGGGGCCACATTTAAGGAAAAATTTAAAACACCTTGGGCTTCAGGTCACCTGGAAGTTAATTTACTAGCTGCAGTATATACACCCTCCTAGGGAGTTCAGATCTTTTAGATCCCCCTTAAAACAAGACTCAGTTTCTCATCCACAAGATTAGCGTGGTGGGCCATCTGGAGCTGCAGGAGCTTTGATACAGGGTAGAAACATGGGAGTGCTTTCTAAATGCCAGTTCCTAGAGGTGGCTTTCAGAAACTGTGGATTAATTAGTCCTCTATGGGTGAGGGTCTCTCCTCCTGCTCCCCTGCCCCTCTCCCTTCCTCCTCTTCCTTTTTTTTCCCTCTTCTCACTTCTTTTCAAAAAGAACTTCTTAGGTAATGTTGATTTGCAACCAAGAGTGAGAACCATTATTCTGGAAGACCCAGAAAGCTTCTCCTATGTGCTTAATGGTGTTATAAGGTTTTGTGCAATGGCGGTGGTGTTCCACGGTTAGTTAAAGGGGAAAAAATCAAATTTTATTATCCTTTTTTTTTTTATGTAGACTGGGTTCCTTGTTAGAACTTAGATCTAATTCTCACTTAAGAACATTTGAGAAAGAGAATTCGTTTTTAGTAGGCCCTGTGTCATCCAGATACAATGCTACTGAAACTTAGCTCTCCGTGCAGATTTTGGCCTATGGTCATTTACCTAAGCTAAAGAACTACTATATCCACAAGAAGATGTCTTCTGGGCAACACTGATCAAAGGATCAATCATTTATGTGTGGATGGATGAGACTGCCAAGGCATGGAATCAAGTAGGGAAGAGGATTTCAAACAATGTACACAGAGTCATTGAAAAAAAAATGATGGATCAAATCAGGAATCACCACAGCCTCAGAACACCTGGGGCTCTGCTAACGGTTCCTCTTTAGCCAGCTGAAGAGACTTAAATAAAGGAAGTGACGGTGTTCAAAACAACTTTTGAGAACTATAGTAAACACATGTTTAAAATATAACTGCTGCATAAGTCAGAAAGAAAAACAGAGAAGAAACCATGCAGCTTCTGTGTTTCCAATGTCATAGATGTTGATAGGGTCATGGGACCCTGCCCCTTCCTGAGAATCTAAAAGCAATTATTCATTGATGAGGGAGGGAGAGGCATCCTCTCCAGTGGGGTAGCCACTTAAATATTGCCAGTGCTTGTGTAAGCAACATAAATGAAATCAAATGGGTCCTCATGAAACAAACATGAAACTTGGACCATTTAGGAAGAAGATGATCAGTGTGTGTGAGGATGGAACAGAAAAGAGTCAGGAGATTGCGATTATGTGCACTGTGAAACTGTCATAATAAACCTCATTTTATGTGTGAACAATGTATGTAAAAACAGAGGGAAGAAGGGCTTAAATATCTATCAATAATGAAATAAATCAATTGTAAAAAGCCCAAGTGGCATCTAGAATCTGCCAATCTTCGCCTGACCATACAGCGTGGGTTCAAGATGGCTTGTATGCAGGCATAAGTGGCTTTGAGGGTAGATTTTTATATGTGCGAAGACACTTTCAGTTATTCCCCAAAGCCTCCAAGTGACTGCAGGAGAAAACGCTGTGCAAAAGCGTTTTCTAGTTGCCTGGAATAAAAATGAGCACAAAGAGTATTTAAGAGAGGGAAACCTTTAGGAAACCCTCTTCTCTTAGCACTCAGCCTTAGTCACTGGCTAAAGGTGGTCAGGAATGTTGGCAATCATTTGGACCAATGGAAGTCTGGGGAGATACTGAGGCAACCTCACGTGGCTGTCACTAGAACCCAACATGAGCATCAGTGCAGGAAAAGCAATGATTCATGTCAGAACTGTCTGTGGAACCTGCATTGTTACCTCTTTCTCTTAATATTTTCTGAGCTTGAAAAATACATTATTGCAACAAAATTTTCTCTCTGTATCTATTATGAATATGACCAAGGCATGAGTCGAAAAATTTATACCTCCTTACCAGCCTTTGACGAATGAGATCTTATGGACTAAATCTAGCCTACCAGTTCTCTCTCTGATTTGTTAGCAAAGAATGATTTTTTAAAAAGTGGTTGAAAAAAAAAATAAAAAGAAAAACATTTCAAGGCATACGATCCCAATATAGAAGTTCAAATTGCAGTGTCCATATAAAGTTTTATTGAGACAGAATTGTTCTCACTTATTTCCATGATGTCCATGTCCTCTACTAACCTATAATGACAGAGTGGAAATATTAGAACCAGGATCATCAGGTTGTGGAAACAAACCATTTATTTTCTAGACTTTTTAAAGGAATGGTGGACAAGTGACCTTTCATCTCTTGGGCAAGTGGCATATGTGCATCTGGGTGCTTCAAATTGAGGTGAATCCTTACCTTGGCGTAGTTTAAATTCAAATTTTGCTCTGTCTAATGAGAGCATTTAGGGTATTAAAACAGGTTTTATTGTTCCTGATTGACTCTGTAGCTAATTGTATATTCCTACCATCCTCAGAGTTGGAGAGAGCAGATGGGTTTACAGAACCAGAGCCACTAAGTTGCAGGCAGAGCCCTGATAAAGGCACCATTAAAAATTAGGACAAAGATTTTAACATGTGCTAAATGTAGCTATCAAATCCTTGAGATGATGGAGCTATACACTAGTTACTATTTATTAGACAATTTCCTCCTTTTGCTTTAGAACTGCATTGGAAATAAAGCGTAAGACTTTAGATAATGGAACCAAATTCTACGTTATGTCTGCAGACATCCTATGTTCCCATCACGCAATTCTAACTTTACTTAACCCACTGTCTTTAGAAATATATGCAAATAAGTTAATTTTAATAGGTTTGCTCCAATATACAAGATAAATTATGCCGTGCCTGTTTTTGAATGTGTGTGGTGCACTGAGCTACCTGGTACCAAACCGGTGAGGGGACTGTGGGAGTTTACCTGGCTTTCATACTGTTGCAGTTGACGGCAGTGTGTGATCCAAGCGTGGAACTCGTCTCTGGGTGGTGAGCTTGCTGCTGTGTGTGATGCACAGCCGAGCTTCTTGATTGCCTTATTTGAGGAGGTTCTGAGTATCAGAATTCTCTGTAGACTTAAGCAATTGTGGCTCAAAACTATTTGGGAGATTTTGTAGTACTGTACTCCCCCTGCACAGATTTCTTTTCTTGTTATTCCCTAACCAGTACAGCATGCCTTCTATTTGTATAGCACTTCCATTATATTAGGATTACACTCAATCAAGAGATTGTTTACAGTATCAAATTCGAAGGCTAATACCGGACCATTTAACACGAAAGCTTGGGGCTTCTGGACTTGATATTTCCATAAATATCAAGGAGTCCTCGAGTCACATCCCCTTTGGATACCAAGAATTGACATTATTTCCTTGAAGATTGCTATGTATTCCATCAATCTTTATTCCAGGAGGAAACTGCAGAGGAGACTTGACTGAAATTATTTGGGCCTTTTAAAAAAATGTACTCGTGGGTTTTTGCACCCATTTTAGAGCTTGTGTGTGGGTTTGTAGAGAGCTCTGAATTACTTGAAGGGCTCTGTAAATTCCCTGGTGACTCCACACAAGGTGGTGGTCTGCTTCTCGGCTCTCTTGCTGTGAGCCAGCATCCACTCTGGACATTAGCTTTGCCTCTTTGGTTTCTCTGTAGGTTTTGTTTGAGTCTGAAGCAGGACAGCTAGGTAGAGCGAAAATGGAGGCACGCGCCATGGCGGCTGGAGGCAGAGCAACCACAGAGCGGTGACACAGCTGACTGTGATGGGATTGCTCAAACAGTAAAAGCCAAGACTACCCAAACTATCAGGGAACACCACAACTGACCAAGTCCCCCACTAACTGTGCTGTGTTTCAGTCTGGTACCTTAGTGTTAGCCTTCAAGAATTGGCTGTTCCCGTCATGCTATGACACATCCCCAAACTCCATAGAAGGATAGAAAAGAATGTAATAATCCCTATTCCAGAAATATCCTCCCTCCCCCACTGGAATTCATGAATAATCCACTCCATGAATGCTTGCCTATAAGACAGAGCTGTCCAAAATGCCTGGTGTCTTACATTCCCTCGTGTAGCCCTGACTTCCTCTTGGGAGTTACCTACGCTGTGTGATGGAATGTACTCCCAAATTCTTTGCTTTCCCCCTCTCCTTTGTGAATTATTCCGCGGATCATGCAAGAAGTAGAAAGCTCTAGATGGAAGTGTCAGCATGGTTTCTGAGGCCTCCCTAGTTTTCATCAACCACAGCAACTTTGCTGCTGAAAATGCCACCATGTATAGTGATAAAATGCCCTCTAGTATCCAAAGCACAAGAAAGCGGTTAGGTGACTTATGTGGGAAGCATGTATATTAGACTTCGTGTAAAGATGACTTCAGATGTGCATGATGGGCTGTGAGTTTGGTGGAAACTGATCTATTATGTTTATTAAACAGGATATCCTTAAATAGAGACATACATGGAACAGGTTCATGTATTGATTACCTGATGTGTTTCAACCAAAGGCTCATAGCAATACTATGGTAGCCATGGAGACTTTGCAGAGTATGATGAATGATGAAAACCACTGTATTCATTTCTTTTTTTTTTTTACTTTTTTTTTTATTTCCATGGTGACAGTAGCAATCGGGTCTCGATTCAAAGCTGATGGAGTTGCATGTGCATTTATGCACACACATACATATCTCTGTGTGTATTTGATCTGTGAATCACTGCTATCAATCCACAATACTGACTCCTCTTTGGCATAAATAACGTGCATGAACAAAGCATTTTTTCCTCTCTTTAAAGCCAAAGGTCTCCTTAGGTAATGGTTACCTATGATGTTTCTATGGAGTCATGTTTGTACTTCACATCTTTGACCCAGGACAGCATCCTCTTTACTTTTTTTTTTTTTTACATTTCTTAGAGCAGAACTTTATAAGAATCCTACTTAGGACTGGCTCATTGATGGTGTTGTGGAAGGAATAACGAGGACAGTCCTGAGAAAATAGAGGCGTTAATCGCATCATTGGCATCACCGTTCTTCTCATCACTGTTGTTGTTATAGTAATCTGTGATTCACTCAAAATACTAAGTGATTCTGGAAGATACTACCTTCACCTTGCCAGCAGCTGTAGCTCTGTGACTACTTAATCGTATTTGTTGTTTTAAGCAGTAGATGTAAGTGAGCTCCTTTTATTACTTCATGGACTCATTATTGTAATTTTCTTTTGTAAAAGAGCCACACAGCCCCTGAGATGACCTGGACACTACAACCTATGGGCAGCCAGTTAAATATGCGCAGCTACCTAGGCACAGTTTCCTCAACCCACAGATACTTTACCAGCACCTCACACATCATCCTAAACTGCCTATTTTTCCTGTTTCAGAGTCTTATTCCAAGAAAGTTATCTGTCCCCGGACTTAAGCACCTGATCTGGCTGCCACAGGTGGGTGTTTGGGTTGACCTTTCAAATAGAACTGCCTTTGTCGGAACTTTCAGTACAGAGAATAAAGCATAGTGCCGTGTTCTCAGTGAGAGACAGTGTCACCATGTGTCGCCAAGTGAACAAGTGAGAGGTAATGCCTTCAAAATGAATTCACCCAGCCAGCAACCCACTCAGCACTGGGAAAAGACCAAATTCTGTCTGCTCCAGCTGCTTCCTCTGCGACTACCAGCTCTATAGAAAAATAGAAGCCAAAGGGAATAAAAATGAGGAAGGAGGATGCTGAGACTAAAAAGGAGAAAAGGCTACTGGATGCTTTAGCAGTTGTTTCACACCTTTTAAACCCAAGAACTCACACATAAATCAGAGTGTTTTGTTATTTCACCGTTACTATAAACAAAGCCTCCTCTGTTAATCTAATCTAGCAAGGAGATTAGCTCAAATTATCAATTTATATAATAATAAACAGAAAGTGCTATGAGCTGAGTGACACCCAGGGGTGTTGAACTACTGAATATCTTTCGTTGGTTAAAAAAAATTGTTTTCTTTGTGTTGTCTCACAACACATACCAGTCCCTTCTAGTTCTTTCATTTTATGATTCTGTGATTCTGTTTTCCCCCAAGGAACAATGAACAGCATATTGTCCTTACCAAAAGCCACATTTTAATTACCGCCTTAGCTGTGGGGTGAGACTGGTTTTTAATCTCTGTGCTGAATTATGGAAAGTAAATGTGTTAAAGCATACATTTTTGTATTGATTTCCTCCCTCTATCTTTCCTTCTGCTGTTAAACTTCCTCTCAATAGATGGTGCTCTTTTCTCAGGGACATAGTCTGTGCCCAGAGATCAGAGAAATCCGCTTTACTTTAAACAATCATTAATTAAAGAAATCAGACAGGCAATTTGCAGTACCTTGGGAACAAAGGCATAATGAGGGAAATGATCTTCCGGTGACTCCGAGTGCTCTGCTGAAGCCTGTGACATGTGTGCTGAGTAGGTGAGGCAAATACTGCAACTAGACACGAAAGTGCCATGCTCAGGATGCCACATAACCCCACTGGGAAGAAGAACTCAAATGAGGAGCCATTTTAAAGTGACGGGGATATCCATCTACCCTAACAAAAGTGGGTTTATGCAACTACTTCACATTAACAGGCCGGAACTGAACATGTAACTCAGGACCAGCACACTCAGTATCACTCTCAGTACTGAGACCTTGCTCGCCCTTTGCCAAATTCATCTGGAATACCCCCAAGTAACACAAAGTAGACCTCAAACTCTTTGGGAGTAATTTCACTAGTTAAGAGATACTTTCCTCTCTACACCGCCCTGAACAACTCTCCGTAACACAGAATGCTGTTGCCTTTTATCTTCCCTAATTGACCCCGGTGTTTGCAAGCACTGAAAACTAGTTTGTGCCCTGAGCTGCCCACCCAGTCGTTCCAGATGGCATTCAGGACCCCCTGAGCAGAACTGAGTGCAGGAGGAGAGTGCAAACTGGGCTAAACATCACAACAGTATGCTTGCTGTATCTAAGGTACTCTGCCCTGGAGAGGTGCCAGGAAAGCTCCCTCCACCTGGCGCAGCCTCAGGATGGGAGAAGAGTAAAGATAAATACTCCCAGAACCCAGGAGAAGGGGTACAGCCGTGGTCCAGCCGAAATCAGCAGGTCTAAGAAAGTTAGCAAGCTCATCTCTTTAACCTACTGAGAAGCCTCTGCTCTTTAATTAGGGGAAAGCTAAGAAGAATTTTCCCCTCTCACTTTTCACAACTCCTTCTAATAGCTCGCAGAGAGATGGTTGACAGTAAGATGTGTTTCAAAGACCCTATTGGCTTAGAATAAGAAGGGGATCTAAGATGGAACCTCCCACCCCATATCTTAATAGCCTTGGCCAAAGAAACATCTTGGTCTTGGAAATTTTAACACTGCTTTACCAAGGGAGGGAGGAAAAAAATCCCTAGAAAAGTGAAAGTTCATAACAGGAACAGAGCTGTAAGTGCTCTATTTAAATCACCCCCCTCTTTGTACCTTATTTACTTCTCTGCCATTCATAGACTTTGTCCCCTTCTTCCCCCTGCTGAGCTAGGCACTCAGAACTGTCCTTACCTGACAATCACGTACATGACCAGGAAGTTTCCGAAGAGGCCCACCACACACACGATGGAGTAGAGGGCCATGATGGTAATGGCTGTGACCATGGAAGGACTGCCGGTCGGAGGGCACAGGCTGTCGCTCCCGCCAAGCCCGGTGCGGTTCAGACCGCATGGGTCGGACTGGTTGCCATCTACATGGGACAAGTTGAGCCAGGAGCCAGGTGCTGGGGAGCAACTCGCCTGAGCCAAGGGGTCCGAACAGTCGCTGGTGTTCCCTGGGCCGGTGTGGCTGTCCATGGTGCTGAAGGCCTGCTGAGGACTCTAGGCAGTAACAGAGCTCCCAGACTTTTCGGGTTCCACGCGCCTCTCAGCCTCTTCCTCTCCCAGCTGCCTAGGCTCGGTCAGTTTCTTGCACCAACCAGCCCTAGCGGAACGAGAGACGAGCGGCAGGCAGAAGGGAGCATCTGGGCAATTGGTAGTCTTCTCTGCTTGTAGCCCCCTCCCACCTTAGAAGTACACCGAGGCGAAACCCTAGCATCCCAAAGCTGTGCTCACTGGGTGGAAGGGAGGGAGCGCGCGCTGCGAGGGATCCAGAGACTGAAGAGGAGGGAGGAGAGAGAAGGAGTGGATTTTGCGCAAAGCAACTCTCAGAGTCAGTCTCCTCTGTCTCCGTGCACATCCGTGCAAACGAGTGTCAAGTGGGGTAGGAGGAGGCAGAAAGAGAGACATCACAGAGAAGGTTGGAAAGAGAGACAGTTAAGTTTCTTTGCAGCAATCACGCATAAGGCAGGTTGCTCGCAAAACTGTTTTTTCCAGCGCTGTTTTACCTTTCAATCAAGAAAGCCATTGATCCGTTATAATCTCAACGATCCTCAAACTGCAGTACTGTTCCAGCTCTGCTGCCCACATGCAATTACTCGAGGCTGGAGACCCACTCTTGCTGCCCGTCTTTACTTAGATCCCCATATCTGAAGCAAATATATTACTTCAGTTTCTCAAAATTTCAACCCTCCAAACCTGTTCAAAGCAACAGGGATCTTTTTTTTTTTTCTGAAAAAGAAAAAATTTGTGAAGGAAGCCTATTTCTTGGACCCCCTCCCCTGTTCCCTCAATTAGATTAGAAGGTTTATTAGCAACTGTTTCTCCCCCCCAGTGAAGAGGAAGCACAGAACACATTACAGAAACGAGGGAGGAAGGATTATAACCCATAAAAACACTAAGGAGCATAGCGCCTCTATTAGCTCCACTCTCGTGGACCTGCTTAGAAAGATTTACCCTTTGGCCTTTTCACTTCCTTCATGCTGACATGCTTCCTGGGATCAGGCTACTGAATCAAGGAGAAATCACACCATTTTATCCTTTCTACTATAGGGACTCCAAAATGAATTACATGGCTTCTTTAAGTGTGAAAAAGCATCAGACAAGATCCTTGAGGAGCAAGGATCATTTTAAAATGTTAGATCTCATGTCCAAGTTCACAAGGGCATCTGAAGCAGCACAATTATAAATTCAACAGTGGTGTGCTTTCTTCTCATCACTGGGTACGCATATGGTTGCACATACCCATAGTTTTAACTGTAAACAGTGGAAATAAATGGCCTTGCTTGGTTGTGGAAAGTTTAACTGAACTCTCACAGACTGTAGAAAGCAAGCTTAGAAGGAATGTGTAATCTCAATTTCATGTTTAGACATTCATCTTGAAAACAGGTAACTCACGGTTAAACTACTAATCATAGACTTTTGGCCAATGTGCTCAGTATTATTTTTACCCTTTTGTATTAAAGGGTACAATTTTAACAATAAAGTAGACAAGTTCTCCTAGAGACTCCTAAGACACCTTTAAACTTGCTCTCCTAGGAATAACCATGTCAGTTTGCACAACTGATGTGGAATCTGTGTGCGGCTCACTCATCAGTCTCTAGCGGACACACACAACCGCCTTCACCCCGTTCGCGTGAAAGACAAGTCAGCACATGGATGTTCTTGCTGCCTTTTCTGTCAGATTGTTTTGTGATAGAGCCCTGTAATCTCTAGTAGTGTGTGTTTGAATATGTTACTTTACCTCATCGAGTCATAGCTTTCTTCTCAGAGTAAGAACCTGATTGTTATTCAATCATGGGTTCTCATCTGAGATCAATATTTTCCTTTTATTGCTGTTTCCCATGCTTCGTAGAGAGTAATCGTTATCCTTCAATTACGACAAATGAAATATTTCATCTATCTATCTATCTATCTTCATTATCATCATCTATCTATCTTCCTATTTCCTATATGTACCATTCATTCAATATGCACTTTGAGAAGATGCAGATAAATGTAATTTATCTGTCAAATACAAATATTAAGTTAACCTTGAAAAGGCCATTGAAAAGTTATACAGAAATAATAATAATTTCATACATTCAAGGACCCCAAGTTCAACTTATGTTCTTAGTTTTTTCCATAGTTGCTCATTTCTTCCTAGAGTGATCTGAAGGTCTTAATGGAAGCTTAAATCTTCCACAAAACGAGGCAGATTATTAGAAAATGGCTCAGCAAACAGATATCCTAAATATTTATATACCCTGGATTCTAACCATGTAACCTTTAACTTCCTGGAGACTTAGTGTGTTGTCTGTGGAAATATCTGCCTTTTCACTGATGTTCCCCACTGAACCTTGGTTTTCCATTCGAATCAACAATAGTTTTTTACCTACTAGCCTAGACTTAATTTTTGGAATCAAGCCCATATAATAAGATAAGATTTTTTTTTTCATGAAATCTTTTGCTTCAAAGAAATGCATTAACGACATGGGTGGATCTGGCAATGAGCTGAAAGTCACTTATCTTTCCTGGATTTCAATGTCTATTGGCTTTAGGTATTCATATAATTGCCATTAGTGCACACTCATTTTTAGCAGTTTAGTCCTGATTGTATTTTTTTTAGAGTGGCTGTTAATGGAACACATGATTAACTGCTGTTAATGAGAGTCATAAATACTATGCATGGACTAATTACAGTGGCTAGAAGCACAGATAAAGAAGGCCATAAGCTGCTTCATCAGGAGAGTATGCTGTGTGTCCTGTCCGTACATCCTTCTGTAACATCTAAATGTGCATAGCAAATGGGAAGGAGGTTGGGTTTGATACAGTATTGCTTTAGACTGCTGGAATGGTGCGTGCCCCTTCAATGGGATGTAGTAAGTTTCCTTGCTTTAAAGTTTAAAAAGTAAAAATCAAAATTAAAAAAAAAATCTTCACCAGTCTCCCTGTGATAAACCTGAGAGGGGACCAGAAGTAGAGCCAGAAAAAGCCTTGAACTTTGAATTTTAAAAAGTAGCCCTGGAGAGATGGCTCAGAGGTTAAGAGAGCTGTCAGTTTTCCCAAAGGTTCTGAGAATCAGCTACAAAGCATTTTCCAAGGTTACATGTATTTGTTTAAATAATTAATTCACAGGTCTACGTACCTTTCTTTAAGTCTGGAAGCTCATTTTTTTAAAAAAAATTCTGGGTTTTATTCTTCAGCTTCTGGCTATAGAGGTTTGTCATGAACCTAGTATAGTCTCTTATCATTTTATACCTGAACAGCGGTTGCTCTTTATCAGAGTCACTGAAGCATTATTGAGCCCTCAATAAAACTTCTGTTTGTGCAGGTGTTATGGCTTGAACATAAAATATACCTCACTAGCTGAGGTGTTAGCACCCTTGGTCCTCAGCTGCTGATGTGGTAGAACCTGTAGAAGGTGGAGCTTGGTTGCAGGAAATGAGTGGCTGGGGCTGTTCGCTGGGGTCTTCCAGCCAAGCCCCACTTCCTGTCCACTGACTAATGCTTCCTTGTAGTCGCAACATGACCAGCTGCCTCACTGCATGACTCAACTGCATGACTTCCCCATCATGTAGAACTATATCCCCTCACATTGTAAGTCAAAAGAAACTTTTCCTTTTTAAGTTTGCATTTTACCAGATACCTGGTCACAGTAATGAGAAAAGTAATCAGCGCAGTAGATTGTCTCTGTCACAATTCATCACATTCGAAGTTAAAATTGAGACATTTAGAAAACCACATTTCTTTATCAATTTAGAAACATTAACAATACAAATATGAAACCGAAAAGGAAGTCGTTTTATTTATCTTAATGAATATCATCCCAAATTGGCCGCCAAGATCAACCAAAAGATATTTAGTAGGAAGAGTAGCCATGCTTTTTTTTTTCTTTTTTCTTTTCTTTTTTATTTTTTTGAGACAGGGTTTCTCTGTGTAGCCTTGGCTATCCTGGACTCACTTTGTAGACCAGGCAAGGCCTCAAACTCACAGTGATCCTCCTGCCTTTGCCTCCTGAGTGCTGGGATTAAAGGCATGCGCCACCACCGCCCGGTGGGTGGGCCATTCTTTTAACTGTATGATTCAGAATCACCTGATTCTATCTCAATCAGGCACAACATGGGTGGTTGAAGAATATGAGGAAAACTGAAGAATTGTTTGTATTTACTCAGATATGTGACCATAAAGAAGAGACAATTTTAGTGGCCTTTATAAATAATTGTGGTTGTTTTCCTTTGGTACTAAATCCAGTCAATCTTCATGTCTTAAAGGGAAGTTGGGTTATGGGAATTAAAAACCACATCAGTGATTCTTATCCTGTGGTACTTGTATATTTACCAGCTGGTCTCCTATTTTGAGTGAAAAAGTCTACTTTTTTTTTTTTTGAATAGTCTACTTAATCATGACTTTTTAATATTGCCCAAAGGTAATTGTGGACAATTAGTTCATGGCATATCCTATTACTTTCTAAATGCCAAAGGGCCCTGTTCTACTAATGGCTGTCCATACTTGTTAATATCACCACTGGTTATGTACGAGAAATTCCTAATATTATGATGCTGTCAAGATAAAAAAAAACTTTCCAGTTTTGTTGGGAAGCCAGAATTTCCTCATTGATAATCAACACTTCCAGTCTCATATTTGAGGTGGTAGACCCACCTTCATCTTAAAGAAAATACTGGCCAAACATAAGATTCTGCAACAGTGTAGACATCTGTCTTTCATTCAGTCTTCAAACAAAAATAGTCTCCCCTGGAAACAAGGACGTGGCTCCCATTACAGCTGTGACAGTCACATGGGTGCTTTTGCTTGTGAGTGACAACCATCTGTGACTTGCAGTGGGCAAAATGTTCTATGTGTACTTCCAACTTTCTCCCATGGGATGTCAAGGGTCAGGACATCTGTGTGTTTGTGTGTCTGTAATGTATATGCGTGTAGTCTATGCACACATGGTGTGTGTGCAGGTGTGAGTATGTGGAGGCCAGAGAGGATGTTGGGTGTCCTGTTCTATCACTCTCATTCTGTTCTCTCTTTTGAATCTTTCGTTGAACCTGGAGCCATGCTGGAGGCCAGGGAGTCATGGCAGTTCTCCATCATCTGACCTCCACAGTGCAGGGGTTGCAGGAACATACATCACACAGATGACCACACCCAGCTTTGTAGGTGGGTGTTGGGAATTTGAACTCAAGTCTTCACACTTGCACAGCAAGTGTTTTTACTTGCTGAGCCATCTCCAATGGTGGACATTTTATAAAATTAATTTCTATCCATGCATCAATACTACTTTCACTTTCAGTTCTTGATGCAGGAGGGTAAGGGACTCCCCCCACAATGCGAGCTATTGTCATTGCTCTTGATTGCCCACCTGGATTGATGACAAGACCCCCCTTTGCTGAAGACTCTCATATTTGGTCACAAGACTTGGAAAAAAATCAAATTGATACTATTCTGGAAGCTTCTTTTCTGCTAGCTAACTTTCACAGGGTCAGCAGGTCCTATTCAGTTTGCTATGGGGAGAAAAGTGACCATCAGTCTTTTCCCAGCTGTGTGTCCTGCCAGCTATAATAATGACCAGCCTGTCAAGATATATAGCGTGATGTTATAGTGGTAAAAAAAAAAAAAGCACTTTCTGGTTAGATTTAGGGCCCTATCCGCAGGAAGAAGCTCATTCCTGGTCTTGTAAATCTGGCCAAGAACTAGAAGCTCAAAGGCTCGAGGGGTGAACCTACTGTAGTTTGTTACACAGCCGTAGTATCAGACTGCTTTCTAAATATGTATCTGTACATGGCAGCTCTCAGAGCTCACCAGAGAAGCATCTTTGTGCAGTGCGATATGGTTAATATAGAGGCTCACAACTTGTCAAAGGGCAGAGATATATCTGTGGCATGATTGGCCACAAAGTGGGGGAATCTGCTTTTCTTTTTTTTTTTTTTTCCCTATGAATGGGAGTCTGTGCGGAATGCACTTATGAGTAGCAGGACAGAGTGGATTAACAGTGATGCCTGTTTTGCCAACCATAGTTTGCATACTATCTCCAACTTACTCTTCTAAAAGCCACATATCTCCATAGAATTGTTAAAATGAAGTTGTCCCTTGTTGATTTGTTGACTCTTAGAAGCCTCATGCGTCTGTAGACCACACCTTCCAGCTTACTGATTTAGGCACTGGCTTCTCTGCTTTTGTTTCCTTTCCATCCATTGAGCAGATTGTCATGGATGCCACCAGGTGGCAGGCACCCAGTCTCCTCCCTTGGCACTCTCTCCTGTGACCCACATCCTTCAGCAACTTTCTTCCACTTCTATTAAAATCTTATTAACCTGCATTCTTACGACTCTGTTTCTCAGGGCTCCTCTCCTGTCTGTTCCTCCCTCTCCTCTCCCCAAACTTCCATCCTCTATGGATCACAAGGAAAGCAATGGGGGCAGCATTTCTTCGAGTATTTAACTCTGCTCTCAAAGCATCATGGGAGAACCCATGTGCAGAAGTACTTGTAACTTTGCCTTGGGTACTTCGAGGCTGCCCTTCTTTTGAAAAATGGCTATTTATTTAGGTTTCTGTTTCTAAGCCAAGTCTTGTCTACGACTGTTTCTCTGTTTACTGGTGGTCCTGTTTTTTCTTCCATCCTTTAATATCAAGACCTTTTATTTCAGAGGCCATTAAGGACTTTAATAAGGCTAAATTCGTTGGCATTTCAATCTCTTCCTCTCCTTGCTCTCTCTGTCTCCTTCTCCTCCCCTCTATATTTATCTCTTCATTTATTATACTTCCCATTTTCAATGTCTGTTTTTACTTATCCTAGGGCTATATATATTTTTTTTCTGTGCTTGTATTTCATATGAGGCATTTCCAGCATTCTTTTCATTCATTTTCTCAACATGCCTTTCCTGGTGATCTCAACTCATGCTAAGCTATATTCTTTGGTGTATGTGGTGATGAACCCAGTCTAGACCTCCAGCTCTTACTTTTACCCTAGAGCAGTAATTTTTAACTTCATTAATGCTGTGACCCTTTAATACGTTGTGGTGAACCCCCAACAGTAACATTATTTTTACTGATATTTCTAACTGTAACTTTGCTTCCCTCCATCTTTGGCACCTTGCAGTAGGCAAGGGACTAAAGTATACGTTTCTGTTTATGGTAAAGTTATGTTTGAACCAAGGATAAGGAGCACGGCCATGGTCAACTTACACACCTTGCTGATGGTCTATTGTTTTAAGCATTCATAAAATGTACTTCCTCATAGTGTCCACTCCATAGACTTTTTACATCCACTTATAAAAATTTCCGGCATATTTTAGCATGATTGCAAATATTTACTAAGCAATATTACTGGCCATGTCTACTCCCCGTTCAATCCCAATATTTAGTTACTGAGATAATTGACTTAATCTCATAAACACACTCTTGTTGCGGGTATCACTTCCCTAGTTCAACCTTGTGAGTTCTACACTGGTCTATCTTCCATTTCACGTACTCACTCCATATACTGCTACTCAAATGAGAGCTAGAAAAGAGATAAGGTGACTGCTGACCTTGCTCATTGGCTCTCTATAAACGGGGAGGCGGGAGGGATGTTGCAGAGCTGACATCTTGACATCTTCAGACCCATCCCCAGAGCTGTGCTTCTGGTCCTCACTGTTGGCAATTTACTCGTTTGAGTTCTTCTCTAGTTAGCTTTGTATTACTCTGCGTATATTGCTTATATTTATCTTAAACACCAGGACTACAAGAAGCTTGAAGTGGGGAAGGATTTATCTCAGCTTACAGTTGTCAGATTTTCTTTCTTTTTTTCTTTTTTTTTGGGGGGGGGATTAAAGGCGTGCGTCACCACGCCAGGTTCGGAGGACAACTTTTAGGGTTTGATCCTTTTTTTTTTTTTTTAAGATTTAGTTTTTTATTATTATGTATACAGTGCTCTGCTTGCATATACTCCTGCAAGCCAGAAGAGGGCGCCATATCACATTACAGATGGTTATGAGCCACCATGTGGTTGCTGGGAATTGAACTCAGGACCTTTGGAAGAGCAAGCAGAGCTCTCAACCTCTGAGCCCCCCAGTTGTCAGATTTTCTACTCCATCACCAAGGGACGTCAGGGCAGGAACTCAAGGCAGAATCCTAGAGGCATGAACTGAAATATAGTCTGTGGAGAAGTGTTGCTTACAGTCCTGCCCCTACTGGATTGATCAGGCTGCTTTCTTTACACAACACAGGGCTACCTGCTAAGGGGTGACTTTGCCCACAGAAGGCTGGGCCCTCCCACATTGATCTTCAACTAAGAAAATGCCTGATGGACTTGTCTACAGGCTAATTTAATGGAGGCATTTTCTCAGTTGAGAGTTCCTCTTCCAAAATGATGCTAGTTTGTGTCAAGTTGGCAAAAAAAACCAACCAGGACAACATGGTTGGCACATGTGAACACTTAGGAGCCAGCATACAGCGGGTGGCTAATATTTGCTATGGTCTCTCTTGCCCTGGTGTTTTGCTAATTTTCTTTGTTGTCACATAGTAGATATTTACAAATCTGTGTTGACTGTGGAGTGCCATTTCTGCTGACAGTGTGGGCTGTCGTGGATGGAATGGAGCAAATCCTCAGTCATTTCTGCAACTGCCACAGGAAGGGATGCAGACTCAATGGACAGTCACATGCATTGCAGACACAGGAGGAGGAGACCCTCAGCAGGTAATGTTCTTTCACGATTTCCCCTTTATAGTAAAATTGGAAACTGCCTGACTGTCAATAATTTTTGTTAGTATTAAGAGACTCTGTTTGAAATATGATGTAAAGAAATATAAACCCCTTCTTAGAACTTCTGATAGGATTAAAGTACATAGATTTTTTTAAAATCACCCTTTTCTTATTGTTTGTGATGCAAAACTAAATCAAAGTTTATGACCTTAGAATTAATGGACAGTTTTTCAGTGGCTGAGATTCCTACTCTTTATTGGGAGCCATATATTTTAGCTTTATCTGTGTCTGTTTGCAAGTAGAGAACTGGTTTAATAAATCTTGGCCTTACTGCTCATCCAGAACCCATCCCTCTTTCTCCTCTCTTTCTTTCTTTCTTTCTTTCTTTCTTTCTTTCTTTCTTTCTTTCTTCCTATATTTGAGAAAAGATTTACCATATAGCCTAGGCTGTTCTTCCACTCTCAATAGGCTCTTTCATTTAACCTCCTTAATTCTGTGATTACAGGCATCGGTAGAGATATACAAGGATACAGGCTTTAGAGTTATTTCTCAGCACATAGGTAGTATCTAAGCTGGACCACAGATGATACTGATGTTGTCAGGGTGAGTTGTTATCCAGTAAAGAAACGCTGTGAGAGAAATTGTGGGTCCAGGAAGAGAAGATTAGCAGATGCTAGGGTGTGTGTGCAAGACTGAAGTGTTTGGGGAAACAGCCCAACATGAGGTGTGTAGACTAGGCCTTGTCTTTCCAGGGATATACAAACAGGAAGAGAACCGTGTCCTTCATCTAAACATGCAGTGCTTTAGGCATTTCTGTATAAGAAAGTGACATTCTGCTGAAAGAGAATGGTCAGTGACCTCTCCTAGGTCAGTGTAAGTGTAGTTAGGGCACTTTTACTATTTACCAGAAGTAGAGTCAGGTTTGGAATTCCACACCTTTAACCAGCAGAGACACAGAAGGAATGACCAGGGCACAGTGTAAAAGGGGAAAAGACTTTGAACAGGGATACTTTCTTCCTAGGGGGAAAAACTCTCTGTATTTATACTTGTCTGTCAGTACTGGAATGTCCAACAAAAATCAGGAGAAACAATGGCTCTTCTGTCTGGTGGACGGTCAGCAGCAAATTCATTATGTTACATACGAGATGGCTTGATGCCTTTCACTGTGTATGTAGGTGGAAGGCGAGATGCGTCAACTATAAAACAACAGATACTCTTCACTTAAATGGTCCGAGTTAGTAGGTTTTATTTAGTGTATGTTATTTCATCACTATGTTTTCTAATTTAAAATTTGAATTATAAAATAATATGATGATTAGATCAATTAGAAAAGTGTGGACTGCAGCAGGATGTGGGTGTGAGTAAGGCAGATGTGGGAAGTCCTCATGGCCCCTTCAGACTTTTCTTTTCTTAATTTTTAATCTGTCAGTCTACAAATAGGAATGGGACATTTTCTTGGGACTAACTGTGTACCGAGCACTGTGTGTGCACGTTATGTGAGGTAATGTGACTGGATTACTTGTCTACCCAGATGAGTAACCAGGGGCTATGAGGAGGGGACGGAACAGAGGACTTCATGGGATGCAACTGTAGCCACTGCGGCCCACCTTTCAGGCACCCTCAGACTCAATACCATCAACAGCCTAGACCAAAAGCTGTTTGTTCTGAGCGACCGGGTTTTAGACTTGGCCCGATGTACTATGAGCACATTACTTCTCAGGGAAGGCTTTGTTTATGAGAATCAGATAGCCTTCCTGTTTTCATTTATTTAAAGATATAATATCAGATAGTGTAGTGGTTAGAATGGAAGTAACCACCGCAGGCTCACAGGAAGTGGCATTATTAGGAGGTGTGGCCTTGTTGGAGGAAGTGTGGCCCTGGGCATGGGCTTTGAGTTTTCCAATGCTCAGGCCAGGCCAAGTGTCACTCTCTTCCTGCTGCCTGCTGATCCAGATGTGGAACTCTTGCCTTCTTCTCCAGCGCCATGTCTACCTGTGCGCTGCCATGCTTCCTGCTATGACAATAACAGGCTAACCTCTGAGACAGTAAGCCAGCCCCAATGAAATGCTTTCCTTATTAAGGGTTGCTGTGGTCATGGCATCTTTTCCCAGCAATAGACGCTCCAAGATAGATAGTAGAAAGTGTGACGTGCTAGCAAGGAAAATAAGTCAATTTTGTGTCAAAATCAGATCGATAGCTGAGTAATAAACCAAATTAGGTGATGTGTATTTGGGATATTTGAACTTGATTATGTAAATGAGATCAGGGCCATTAATTGAATAAAATTTTCTGGACACAATTACTACTTGATGGCATTGTTCTAAATAACTTTGTTTGTTTGTTTGTTTGGCTGGTGACCTGATTTTCAGTTCCAGACTCCACCAAACTCAGTCTCTCTGCTGAGTGTTAAAACACCTGACGTAGAGAAAACAGTTCCCATGCATTGCGACTTCACACATTCTGAAATTCCTGCTATGTATTGACAGCTTCAGGAAGCAACTTAATGCCATACTACTGAACCAGAATTCATGGATATAAAAACTTTTCTAGTGGGAATTCTTCAACTGCACTTTAAAACATTATAGAATTACGGTGCATCGACAATTTGATTTATGTCAGAACGTAGTATACGTATGTACAGTAAAGTACAATCTACAGGTGGTTAGGGCCTCTCTACCATCACCTTTCCTCTTGTACTTTCAGTTAAAGACAATTGTTTTTTAAAACTCGATATTGTTCTGTATATTTTAAAAGTCCTAAACAGATATGTATAATGTCCCTTTTACTCTTAGTTTTTTTTTAAAAACACAGTTTACTCTTTCCATCCCCTTTTCTTTTTTATGCTTGTTCTGTGATTGTATAGTCTACTACTTAGATACTTGCTGTGAGTGTGTATGACGATAGGCAGAGACACCTGAAATTCCCTGATGGGTGCAACCACTCACCTCGTGCAGATGTGCTCCACTTTGTTCATGGAGTTTGAACTGTTCTCAGGCTTTGTTATTGCAGCCAATAGTGTAATGTGTATCCCTGTATGTTAGCCACTGCATCTTTCACAAGGATTCCTGGAGATAATCCTGGGTAAAATTTTATGTGAATCACATTGTGTGTGTGTGTGTCTGTGTGTGTGTGTGTGTGTGTGTCTGTGTGTAATGTATAATTTGATTGATATTATCAATTGTGGTCCTTGGAGATTGCATATTTTGTAACTCCAGAAGGGATTTATCTGAGTGGGATATTTCTTTGACAGTATAGTTTCAGCCTTTCAGAGGGCTTGCTCATTAAGTAGAAAATGATATTTTCATGTAATTTTAATTCCTTTTGTTTCTAGAAAAGTTGCCTAGCTTTTTTAAGGGCTAAGAACTGCTGATGTTTAATTTACTACTCAATTTTCTTCGGTCAATATTATATCCCATATAAACATAGAGATGCCTTTTTATTTTAATTTTATGAACTCATCTTATTCTAAGGATATTACCACTTTAATGTTTTCTAAATTTGCCATTTATCTCATGGTGTTTTTGCCATGTAAAATAATTTTGTTATATATTTATACTCACCCATTTTCCACACGCTTACTTCCAGATTTGATTACAGGAGGCAAATTATATTAGCTTTCTATTACTATAACACAATACTTGATGCTATTAGTGGTCCCAATCTGATGAGGGAACACACTGTGGTGGAAGAGAATGAGCCCGACTGACCTCAAGAGCTGTTTTATACTGCTTGTCAACTCACCTGGTAGAGAGGCTTCTGGACCCATTTGTTTGGGACCCCTTGGTTATGTTAGTTGAGTTGGGAACATCCACCTTGAACATATGTGGCCCCATTCCCTGGCTTAGGTCCTGGACTGCATACAAGGAAAGCTTGGGCTGTGTTCCGGAAATTGCCACGTCCTATTTCCTGATGGCAGGTGTAGTGTGACCAACTGCCTCATGCTTCTGTTGCCCCGTTTCTCCACCATGATGGTCTGTGCGCATGTGTAAGCAAAGGAGGCCCTTTCTCCCTAAAGTTTCTGGGTTTTGCTTTTTGTTTTTGTTTTGTTTTGTTTTTGAGACAGGATTTCTCTGTGTAGGCCTGGCTGTCCTAAAGTGAGCCCTGTAGACCAGCCTGGCCTCAAACTCAGAGATCTGTCTGCCTCTGCCTCCTGGGTACTGGTATTAAAGGCGTGCGCCACCACCATCCAGCTCAATTTGTTTTTGTTGGTTTATTTTAACACAGGAATGGGAAAAGAAACTAATACATCCATGAAAAGGCAAATAGAGAGGTAGAGCGGTGGGGAGTGGAGGAGGGAGAGGGAGGGAGGGAGGGAGAGAGAGAGACAGAGACACAGAGAGAGACAGAGAGAGAGACAGAGAGAGACAGAACATGCCCAACACTTACAAGTGTGGCATAAGGCCACATGTCCTGAAGCTCGCACCACCTCCCAATAGCACCTCATTGGTGGCCATGCCTTTAACACATGGACATTTGAGGGACAATTTGCCCAAACATGGCAGAGATGATGGAAGAAATTACCTGTGTAAACTTGCAGTACAGTACAGCACAGTACAGCATGATTTTAGTTTTATTTATTTATTTATTTATTTATTTATTAGAATAATCTTGATACTTTGGGAAGTTACTCTCATGTCTGGTGAAAGGCGCACATGTAACTTATATATTTTTCCCACTTGGTTATGCTAATTCACTTACTAAGAAGTTTTTTTTTTAACCATAGGGCTTAAGATATCACCCTTGAGATATTATATATTATGGATATGAAATAAAATTGGTTCCAAATGTTCTGTTTTATTCCACTAATCATTCTAGTTTTATTGTAATAAATTCCATTCTACTGTGAGACTTTCGCTCCTAGGCATTTTCCTCATCTTTTTCAGTATTTGTGTTTTATGAAGTGAACCAGTTAATTCTTTTAGTTTTTGAAAAGAATGCCTAAAACATTTCAGTGTTATTTTATCAAATTTGCACATTACCTCTGGGAGAACTATTTATTTATAATACAGGTCTTATTAAGTACCTGATATGATTTCCATTCATTTAAGTTTATTTCAGATTTTTTTCTTAAAGTTTAGACGTTTTTAATTGGAAATTAGTACATGTATTTACTTTTGTTGCTGTAGTTATTCATTATTATATTTACTATTGTCAAGTTGACTTTCTTTTATCCTATACATTATATTTAGTTATGTATGTAAACAAGGGTGACATTGATCTTTATATATTAACTTTACATCCTTTGTGACTTGGTTTAATTCTTTACTTATGGAAGATTTAAAAATGATTATATATTAATTATATGATTATCGTTACTTAAAACAATTTTTTAAATTTAAATATATTTTAATTATAGTCTTTCCTTACTCTAAGTCCTTCCAGATCCTCTCCCATTCCCTACCCACCCAACTTTAAATTTCCTCAAAAAAAAACAAACAAAAATCCAGTACAACCACAAACCCTGTGGTGGTTGTTCTGAGCCACATGTTTTCCAATGTTAGTTGCTTACTGCATGCTCCACCCTGTCCCTGAGTTTCTTACTATTCTACAAGCAAACCCTCTTGTAACTGAAGTGGTGCTGTGTAAACTTGCCTCCAAATTATCCCTGATTGGCCAATTAAAAAGTGCCTACACCTGGGTAGGGTAGAAGAGGGGTAGGTGGAGCTAAGGCTCAAGGGCTTGGGGCACAGGAGGATCATGGGAGGGAGGGAGAGGAAGGAGAGAGAGAGGCTCACAAGGAGGAGGAAGAAAACAGAAGTGCCATGGGTTAGTGTGAAGAAGAACCACCCAGAAGGGAGGCACGTGCTCTGAGGACGGGCAGATGGAGAGAAGCATGGAAAACATTTGTAAGTATTTAGGGGATTTTGGCTGGGATTAGGAAAGATATCTTTGGGGGTTAGTGTCTGCCCAGTTTCAATGTATAGGCATACTAAAAATCTAACAGGTGTCTGTGTCAGGTATTGATCCTACAGCAGATTAAATAATAACTGCTATAATAATTGTACATAATTAATAGTAAATATTAATAACCATTTCATACATCAAACCCTGTAAAAACAATAAAACAAAATAAAACCACACCCCAAAAGAAAACATAAAACAAAACAAAACAAAACACCAAACTGTAATCAAACAGAAGCACATGAAAAAAACTATGGGGTCCATTATATGTGGGTCAACTACCCTTAAACATTAGATATGGCAGATTTTTTTTAATTTAAGGGAATTTTAATTGCACTTTCTGCTTGGGGTTTTATATATTAAATCATAGCATGTCGATAATTAGATCCCTTCTAAGTTCAGACTAAGCATAGTGTACCTCTCCATACCTTGAAAAGTCACTAGATTCATCATAAGGATTTATAAACGGGGCTATCAGCATAGTTTATAAGTAGTGCATATGTAATTGTGCCTATAAAGTTTTCCAGTTTTTCTCATTGGCTGTATATTTGCATTCCTCTGTATGATTCACTCTTTATTTTTCCTGGCATCCACTAACCTACCAGCAAGCATTTTGTTCATGGTGAGAAGCCCCTTAAATCCCTAGTAGTTATATTTTTTTCCCTGTGACCCCTAATTGACTTCTCAAAGTAAAACAGAAGTACTTTTAATAACTTACAAACCCCTGTAAGATTTGCACCCACCCCCACCGCTTACCCTGTTCCCAGAGCTCTGGGACCTCACTTTCCACCGTCTCTCATTTCCACTATCTTGCCATGTGGGCTTTTCCCTTGGAATATTTCTACCAGATATTTTACCTCCTTAGACATGGATCAATTAGATCAAATTGGTCAAATGATCACCACGGTCTAGGGTCACATCCACATCAAGGTAGATGCATCTCAACCCTAACTCTTCTTATGCGATTCCTCATGTTTTCCCCCTGTGGGTTGTATCACCTGTCAGGCCTTTTGCTCCTAGCATCAATAATATCATCTTTAGTACTGAACTTCTTCCCTCACAGGTTCATGTTCTGGTCTCCAGCTGGTGTTGCTCTTTTGGAAGTTTCTGGAGAGTTAAGGAGGTAGGCTTAGTTGGAGAAAGCAGACCTCCAGGGATATGCATTTCAAGGTTACAGCTAGCACTCAGTGACTTTTCCTGCGTTCTATGAGGAACGAATTTCCTTCCCCGTAGGCTCCTGCTGCCGTGACATCCGGCCCGTGTCCCAGAGCCAAACACCTACCACGAGCGCAACTACGTCTTTCCTTCACATTGAGTATATAACATATTTTGTCATAGTGCTGCTGAAGTAAACGCATTCATGTTCACTGGACGGTAGAATGAAGGGGAAGCAACGCGGTTCTAGGTGCAGTCCGAGGGCTCAAGGGGCCTTGGCTGCTTCCATTTGTCCACTTGTTCTCTTAATCTTTTCTAAGGCCCTAAAAGTGGGACAAATGTCAGTCAAGCACAATTGCCTCATTACCTTAGCTGAGGTCAGCATCATTCAGTAAACCTTAGACAAGGTCTCCGTGTGACTGGTTATAGACTGGTCATACAATCGGCACCTACTGCTGAGTGAGGCAATTTTTGTGTCAACAATAAAGACCCACCTTCAGCACTTATTCTTTGCTTTATTTAATATGTATCACCATCTAACAAATCAAAACTTACTTTTGTGTTTATTTTGTGTTCATTGTTTTCTATCTCTTAACCTTCGCTTCATGGAGGTAGGGAATTTTATCTACTATGAAATTGGTTTTCAATAAACATTTATTGGATGAATGAAGCCACAGATTATTCTTCTCAATTCTGCCAACATGAGTTAATCATTTGGGACACCTAACTGACATTTCAGCTGGAACTTCCCAAACTCTTCTGTCTCCTATAGGTATCAACATATAGACAACTTAAGTGAAACCTTCCTTAGAATCTTGTATGTCATGTTTTTAAAGTTTCAGTCACATTTTGTAGGCTCTGATATCCATCACGTCCTTATTACTGTTGTTTCTGGATTGCTGGCTGAATTAGAAAGAGCGTTTCTGAGGCTCTGTGCTCATCTTCACTTGAGAACTGTCCTTTCTGCTCAGGGTCTGTATCTTCAAGGGCAGGGATGGCTAGTTCATTCATATGCTGTTGAGTCAATGTCTTCCTCCGTATTTTTTCCTTATTAGTAAACTTTATTTTTTCACTATTTTGTACATGTAAACTGTTTGTGTATTCTGATCATACCCCGCCCCATAACCTCATCCATCCTTATTAACCTCAACCCCTTACAAACCTCTTTCTCCTATTTCCTGGTTTTGCTTAATATCTCATACAGTTTAGGGCATCTGTGAGACCTCGACTTTGGAACTAAGCAGGAGATCGTGGCTAGCTCATCAAAGCTTTACAGGTGGATATTATGCCTGCCCCTCTCCCAGAATCTATTCATTGTCAATAGTTCATTGGTAAGAGCCACATTCATATGGGAAACCTCTTACTTAGATGGGATATTATTAGGAAGTGGGGTCTTTGGGAGGTAATTACACTCTGTGCTTGAAGCCTTCTTGATTGGATTATTAAACCTGTAAGAAGGGACAGAGAGAGCATCCTCTCTCTCTTTTTTGTGTTCCATGTGAAGACTCAGGAAGAAGACAACCACCCACAGAGGTCCCGTGCCAGACTCTGGCCTTGCTAGTATCCAACAAACAAGTCTACTTTGAGAGATAAGCCACTGCTGTGTAAGCAGCTCGGTCCAAAGGTCCTACAGTATCCTGCCATAGTGGCCCTAACTGCCAAGATGCTTACTGTCCCTTGTTCATTTTTAGAGCACGTTCACTTACATTTATAAGGGTATAACTACTTGGGAAGTGCTCTTCCACCAAACTATATCCATAGCCAGGGGGAAATTTTTTAATTGTTCGAAATATAGCTGATAATTGAGAAATTATGTCAAAAATTTTACCTTTGTATCTAAGACTCCAGGCTGGGCTCCAAGGTGCTGCGATGTTGAACCAGTTTGCAGCTAACCCTTTGGAGTGGTGATATCCAAGGCAGCTCTAAGAAATGCTGACAGTACTTTCCTATCTGGTTCTTGTCTCACAACCAAGAAGAACTGAGGTAGTGGCTTATGAAAGCAGATAGAAGGACAACAAAGCTTTTAGCATACGAGAGGTCCTGAAAGGGGCTTGTTGAGGGCAGCTGAAGTAATGGAATTTTTATATCTTGGTCTAAAAAGAGAAAAAGAAAGCAATTCCAGTTGGCTTTTAAATTGTGATAAAAAGCTCAGGACTGATGAAGGAGGGCGGGCAGAAATGAAGAAGCCCGTGGCAGACCTTCTTGGCAATCTATGTCAGCCTTTGAGAAAAATAGTCTACTTTTGGAAGTCTTGTCAGGAAGTGGCCCTGGTCAATAGAATGTGTCTGGTCCTGTGCCCAGATCACAGTGACCCAATGAGCCTTCCCAGCCAGAGATTCTTTGTCCCTGTGTGACTCATTTTGGGGTCTGCCTCTGTCCTGTTTCTATCATCATGAAGGCCAGTGTTCTGCCTAAACTGGGAACTAAATGTTTGTATTTTTACATTAAAATTTCCTAATAGTTCCTAGTGCAAGAACACACATATCCATTCATCACTCAGAATAAAGCTTGTCAATGTACTAACCGCTCTTTCCTGAGAAGTAATAATTTTTAATTACTTATATTATGGAAGTTTCTAGCTTAAGAGAAATTAGAAAAAATATTTATTTCTATGATTTTAATTGTTTTCAAATATTTTACACTTGCCAACTAAAACGTTTTTACTAAAATCTGAGATTGTACAGGCTGCTGCCATTGTTCTTTTGTATCTACCAGATCTAGAGGATAAAATTCTGTGTGAAAGACACTACACATTTGTAACCAAGCTGGGAGCATCCTCAAGGCTGGATAGATTTCATAATGTTAGAGGGTTCGGGGCAGGCTTCTGGGGGAGAAAGGTAATCAACATCCTACCCAGCTATGAACCTTCAACTATGATATCAACATGGTAGCCATGGTGTATACATTTGTGCATTAGTGGTATAATTGTTATGGGGTAAACAACCAATTTCTGACTGTGTTGTAAGCTTGTTCCACAGGAGAATTTCATATGGAGTATTTTAAACCTGGCTACAACACCCACCTTTGAAGGAATCAATTGCTGTTTTGGTAAATTGAACTGATGTCAAACTGCCTTCTAAATATTTATTTTTATCCTATAGATTGGTGCTGCTTTCAGGTTTGGTCACAGAAGCTTCCGTTTGCAGTAGGCAATGGTTAATGCAGAGACCCATAACTGGTTAGTGTACTGGAGAGCGGAAGGCATGTGCTCAGGTCTAAAAGTGACATCTGTCATAACCCATTCAAAGCTTATAGAACATTGCAGAAAACAGTGCGGAATAAATATCATAGCCAGCGGGAGGAAGGAGTTCTGAGAAACACTGTCTTCTAAATGTGAAGGTGCTGTATTCACGAATACACAGCAGTGGTGCTACCTGCACAAGACCTGCATAACACTAGGCCCCTCAATATTCCTTTCTGGATAGGATAGGCCACTCCTCCCTGAGGAGCCATAAGTAGTTAATGGTTGCTGAGGGAGGGGAGTCATATTACTCTGTGGTGTAGCCACTGGTAAGTTGCCCTTGATGAAGTCAACACCCGCCACCTATGCTCACATAGACAGATAATCCTAAACAAATGCAGGAAAATATACAAACACAGAGATGCGGGGGGTGGGGAGAATACATGAAAATAAAAGGTTTTTTTTGGATGTAGGAGGGATAAGAAGGAATAAAAGGTAGAAATATATGATTAAAATACACTATGTGTGAAATTATGAAGGAATAAAAACGGCCAGACAAAAAATCATAGATTGTTACATTTTTAAAATTAGTAATTTTTAGTCTTTGTCGAATATGTTATTGTAAATACTTAATTCTGTAATTATTGAATTGTTCTCATCCCATAGGCATTAAAAAAATCAATAATTCTCTCCTTACTTGTGTCCTTAAAACAAAGATCCTATCACATGTGCAGTAGCAGTGAAAAAGGTTTTGAAGATGTTAAATCTATAATTTGCAGTCCAATAATAACTGATTCAGTTGAGAGTTTGCAGTATCATTTGGTTATTTGGAAGGTTGAGTCATCTTGACCCACAAGTATCACTGATTTTCATTAAATGAACATTTCACTTGCAGATATATTTAAATCCAATTTAAAATCCTCTCTACTCACATTTTGATAACATGATTTTAATAGTCCTATCTGTATCAGTTGTCCATCTATGAAAAAAATACATGAGTCTTCTTTGTTCACAAATCCAATGGATCCCAAGATGTTTTCCTTTAGATAGGTGAAAATATCCCATCCAGTGAGTAAAATGGGAAAACTCAAAGCTATTATAAACATTGTTATGGTGATTTGTAAACCATTGCTCATCACATCTATGCAATTGAGTCATATGTATTATTTCACTTGAATTTCCTTAAGCTTAATATTTTTTGGCATGTGGCTATTTGTCAATGCACACGCATGTACACATTGATAAGTATGCAGGCAGTGATGAGACAGTTCATAGTGAAACTAACATTTTAATCAATTTTTTCATTTGTTAAAGCTTTTTTAATCTTTCCTTTTGCCTATGGCTTCTCTTTCTAAATATTTAATTTCTAAGACCTAGAAGCCCTGGTTAAGAGTTATTCAAATGTCTAAATGGACAATAAAGTGAAAGTATCCAGGTAGCCTTATGAAATGCATTATATAAAGTCAATGTTTGGCTAAACTATGCCTTATTTCAAGGGCATTTAAGGAAAACAGAGAGCCACAGCCACAGCCACAGCCACAGCCACAGCCACAACCACAGCCACAGCCACACACACCACCACCACCACCACCACAGCAACAACAACCATTTAACTCCTCCAATTGCTAACTACCATGTCTATGTTTCTGCTCATCATTTGCCTGCTGTCTCATTACAGAGACAAATGAGACTTAAAACATTAAAGAGAAGATCATCTGGTAGCCACTCTAGGGCTACTAGGTAGAAAAGATTCCTGCAACAAAATAAGTTGTTTTTCTGCCTCATTTCATTCATTCACACTTCACTGCTCTTTCTGTTATTATCTGAGAGGGATTTTAGAGCTCTGTCCTCCACATAATAGCAAAGACGTTGATGGGATGCAAGGGCTGGTCCTTCTTATACAATGGCTTTTATTGCATGGCAACAGCCACAAGAACAAGAGGCTTCAACTGCACAAAAGCAGGGCCTTTCCCGTCAGCTCAGCAACCCAGCTCAGCCAGAGTCAATTGACTAAATTCTCCGGTTAGCAGCAAAGAGAGGTACTTAATCCGGACAAAGCCATCACTACCCTCTGAAGAGAAGCCCACCTGAGGCAGCTGCTGTGCTCTTGCTCACCTTCCCCCTGTTGAGCTTGTGGAACGCAGACTTGGAGAAGGCTTGCAGCCTTGGACCAGATCCCATGGCTTCAAGCTCTGTGAAATATTCTCTCCGAAATGAGCCTGGAGGGCTTCCCAGCTTTGGTGTCTCTCCATTCTCTTTTCAAGGACAACAAAGGAGTTATGGGAAGAGAGGTGAGCCTGGACAGTAGCTGCTGCCTTTGCAATGATGAGCCAGCAGAGGCCTTGGCAGGATTTGCAATTAAAACTCTGGTTTTCTGTGTTCCGATAGAAGATCAAAAGGGTCTTATGGTGGTTTGACTGAAGCAGAGTTATAAGGAACATCAGGTGAAAGGAGAGTCCTTGCCATTAAGAGAAAGCATTTGAATGAATGGCTGTTGCCGTCCTTAGTTTTGTTGTCAACTGCACACATTGGTGATGAGGGACTCTCATTGGAGAAATTGCCTTCATCAGACTCACCTGAGGGCTTGTCTGAGGGCTATTTTCTTAATTAGTGATTGACATGGGAAGGCCCAGCCCATTGAGGGTGGTACCATCCTTGGGAAGGTAGGCCTGGCTTGTGTAAGGAGGCATCCTGAGCAAGCCATGAAAAGCAAGCCAGTTTACCGTGTTCCTCTCTGTTCTCTGCTTCAGCTTCTGTCTCCAGGTTCCTCTGACGATAGATGGTACGTTATAAGTCAACTAAGTTCTTTTCTCCCCGAAGTTGCTTTGACCAGTGTCCTGTCACGGTACCAGAGAGGAAAGCTAGGATAATTGTCATTTACTGAAGTCTGTAGTCCTAGTACTGTTGAAAACATTTAACCCCTATAACCTGCTGTGAATAATCCATCCGACCATCTATAAACAAACCCTCTATCCAGAATTGTAATTGTGTGCTCTGTTTGTTTGCTTTTCTGCTGCCACTGTACCCTGGGTGCTTTCTTTTCATCCCTGGTCTTTTGTTAGCCTCCAGATTGATTGCTATACCTGTAATCTTACTTAATTTTGATTTGTTTATTACTTAGATACATTTTCATTTTTAAAGCACATTTATATTTGAGGAAGTCTATAAAGAAACTTTCCTGAATCTATGTACAAGGTCTTTTTGTTGTTTAAATATAGCAACTTAGACACAAAAGAGGTTCAATTATTTGTCCTTATTTAACTGTACTTGGAACTGATCATATTTTTTCCAGTCCCCTAAATTCCCACAACAGGGCCTTAACTTTCACATTATGTAGTACAAAACACTCTTCTCTCTATCCTCTATTCAAATTAACTTTTATCTACAGAAAACATATGTAGCTGGTTTGATATTATGATATATTGTACATTCCAAAGTCACTAAAACAGTATTTTCAATTTTCTTCTTAGATAAAAATAACAATTGTGTATATTTATGCGGTACAATATAATGTTTGGATCAGCGTATGTGTTGTGGAATGATTAGGTTGTGTTGATCAATTTAGACCTGACCCTGTAAACTATTGTTTATTTTAATGTAGTGTACCTATGAAAGCTGGGGAGGTCTTTGTGAGGGAGAGAGGAGTGAGGGTAAAAACAGGGGTGTTGGGTGGATAGATGCAGGTACACATGTGCAAGGTGTGTGTATGGAGATCATAGGACAACTTTGTGTGTCACTCCACAGGTATTTTTCTCTTTCTTTCTTTCTTTCTTTCTTTCTTTCTTTCCTTCTTTCTTTCTTTCCTTCTTTCTTTCTTTTCCTCTTTTTTGATGCAGCATCTCTGTGGTGCACCTAGCTAGTCAGAGATCTGTCTGCTTCCATCTTGTTGCTAGAATTTGTGGTTACACCCAGCTCTTTCTTTACAGGCGTGCTCGTGATCTGAACTCCTTCCTGCAAGGCAAGTTCTTTACTGGCTCAGTCATCTCCGCAGCCCCTAAAGTGATCGTTTGAGAACATAAGGGCCATTCTGTGGTTTCTGTGATCTAAATGCCTCTTGGCCTTTGCAGTCAGTGGATGGCGTGGCTTTCACTTATCTAACAAATCCGTCCTCTTCCTAGCTGAACCTCATCTACGGCAGCTTTACTTTGTGTTTGTGTGAACATAGTGGAGTCTGCCCTTTCTCAAGCCACGTTAACAAAGGTGTCCCTGTATCTCTTCTTCTTTGTGTTACTCTGTTGACCAGGCTTCTCTGTTCAGTAGGTCTCCCTATATGCCAGTGTAGCAGATAGGTCTCACCTATAGTAGCAAAATTTGTGGTCTTTCTATTGGGTACCGAATCTCTTTGCTAATTGCCTTGACAGTACCTATCACATCACATTTATACATAAGCAGACTCATTTGTCCACTTTACCCATTTTCTCATCAGAGTGTAGATTTAATTAGTGAAGAAATTGTCTTCGTTTCATTCACTGTGTACTTAATATCTCAGACAGTGACAGGACACAGAAAATACACAATAAATATTTATCAAATAAACACATAAATGAAATAGAGTGAAATATCGTTTCCAGATATGTTCCATGCCAGAGCTCCTTAGGGCAGAGAAAAATAAAGAACAATTACAGTTATAGAGTTTAGGGTATGGTTTATGAGCTCCTGGGGTTTACACTTATTAAAACCTCTACGAACTTCAATCCAAGTGCAATTTGAAGTCCATAAAGAAGCAGTAAAAGGGAGCATAACTGGGCAAACTTCTTAGCCTCTGATTTCCCGAGCGATTCTCTCTGCTGTCTCAAGGCACAGAACGACGTCCATAACAGCGACTGCTATCTGTGTGCTGCACTGGGACGGACCTTCATTTCCCTTTGTGGCAGCCGATGGGAAAGTCATAGACCACAGAACCCGGAAAGCACAGGTCGGAGACTGAGATGTCTTTACCGAGAGAACTACTGCCCCTCCCTTTCACATATGTGAGAAACTACAGAAGAACTGTAAACCCCTGCCATTTTTATCAGCCACACGGCTTCTTTTCCTTCACCAATAAGAAATACTTAGGCAGACGGCGAGTACTGTATGTCACATTTTAATTGTGCTCTTACTTAGGAGCAGCAGTGTGTGAATTTAAGCCTCAAACAGGGACTTCTGTTTCCAGTGGAGACGGCACCAAGGAGCAGTTGTCACTTTTTGCTCAAAGGAACTAAAAGTAGATGACAATAGTTTTCAAGATTTTGGAAGTCAGACAATGAAAGAGTGATGTTAGCTGGGTAAGAGACCGGAAACATGTAAGGTCGGCCTGGGTAGTGCCCCAACTTCCTGTCTGGAATCCTGAGGCTGTAGTGAAGGAAGCAAATCCCAGCTAGAACCTGGAAACCTCAGAGTGGAGGAGAGAAATTTAGGAGACCAAATTGGCTCGAGTAGGCTACACAGCATTCTAGTGTTCAAGAAGGTCTTGGAGAGGGCTTTGGCGGGGGGCGGCTCCCTCATGTTTCTCGGTGTGCCTTAGTAAACATCTTCTTGAGAGGCCAGAGAAAGGGCATGAGAATGAAGTCAATGGCTCTCGAATGAAGGTTGAGGATATGTCCTGCTGCATAAGACTGAAAAGCCTGCAACTCACAGGACATCCCCCCAAAAAAAACCCCCCAAAAACAAAAACAAAAACAAACAAACAAACAAAAAACAAAAACAAAACAAAACAACAACAACAAAAAAACCAAGATTGAGTGGAGAGGAAATGGCATTTAGAAAAGGCATGTCTGGTCCTATCTAAAAAAATCTTAAAAGCAAGACCCAAGATTGTTTCCAAGTAAATTATGTGTGTCCTAGAAAAGAGTGGAGAATATTAATAAAAATAAAAATATTCTATATCTAACGAGGTAAAATTGATATTACTGGCATTATCACAGTGCAGTGCTGTCAGATGTTCTTAAGAAGCAGTAGGGACAGGACTCGTGGTAAGGATAGAAATCCACCAGCCAAAACAGAGCAAAACAACATGCTTGACAGGATGAGGAGACAAGGCAAGACACCTTGGCTCAGATTTGAGACTATTGTGTGGAATAATAACCCACGTGCTCAAGAAAACTGCAGAAGGGGCAAGTGGAGACAAAGCATACATCCTCATGTCACGCTTCTGGAGACAACATTAATGATTGAGGGTACACACACTCAGGTGGCTTAGTAGCATAGAGCACCTGAGGAGAAAAGGCTTCTAAGTATACTGATTCAACAACAACAACAACAACAAAAACAAAAACACTTTCAAAATGAATTACAGAAGGGAGTAGAATGGAAAGATGGCAATAACAAAGGCATGATGGGACAGCTTCAGGTAGCTTCTCTCTCTCTCTCTCTCTCTCTCTCTCTCTCTCTCTCTCTCTATATATATATATATATATATATATATATATACATATATATATATATACACACACACATATATATACACACATACTCTAGGCCAATAAATATTCCCAAAGATAAAAGAAAAAGTAACACAAAACCTGTGCATGTAGGAAATTGTCAGAGAATAAAAAGTAATATAAATGAACACATAATAAAGAGGTGGAAAATATTTTATTCTAACTGTTACCCAAACAAATATGGAGTGGCTGTGTTAGTATTACTTGAAATAGAGTTCATAATAACAATACTATCCATAGTAAGGAAAGCCTTTTTGTGAGTAAGTTAGCCAATTATTGGAAAGATTATTTTAAAATATTTATGCATTTAAAGTAGTGTTTAAGAATACATCCAGAGAAAGCTGAAATCTGAAATAGCAGCCCTAAATAATAATAGGCAAATTCACAGTCACAGTTCTCAGTACTGACTGGCAATTACGCAGAACAAAAAGATCGGCGCGGAAGCCTTGAGAAGCCTCATCTAATCTGAATTAATATAGAGAGCACTACTTTACATTAGACCAAATCATAAAACCTTCTGAGTGTACGTGAATGGTTGAGCAAGATAGATCACGTTCTGGAACAAACCATAAGCCGTGGGTCACAACCCACCCCCTATGGGGTCATGTAACTGAATGGGATAAAAATATGGCAAGAGTAAAAGGTTCCTGCACACACAGTGACCATAGTTAATTCACAGTCAAACAGGAAATGAACTGAGGCAACACTTCCTGTTGTACAGCGCAGCTTCACTGCAGCCTTCATCTGAGCTCATGACACCCACACTTCTCACTGCATGGGCTACCACGCCACACAATGCCAACTATATTGTCCAGGCCGGGCGTGGTGGCGCATGCCTTTAATCTCAGCACTTAAGAGGCAGAGGCAGGTGGATTGCTGTGAGTTCAAGGCCAGCCTGGTCTACAAAATGAGTCCAGGACAGTCAAGGCTACACAGAGAAACCCTGTCTTGAAAAACAAACAAACAAACAAACAAACAAACAAACAACATTGCCCAAAAAGCCTCTGCTGAAGTTGGAGATGTGCATGCTGTGGACTGCAGTGTTTTTACATAGCATCTAGAGTTGGTTGTTCTTATGGAAACATCATGGTTTGTCTACCGTGAGAGCAAAAGTTTACAGTTTTTCCACCACCACTCACATAAGTGCTGGACTGGTTTATCACTGGGTTGCATTGTTAGAATGTCTGATTTTAAAAGTTGCCATTTGAATTGCAAATTTGAGTAGAATTAAAAAATGTTTAAAATTCATTTTGGATTGGAGATTAAAACAGGATTTTGAACAATTTCTGAACTGCCTCCAATCATAATCTGCCATTTTATACTGTGTATTTATGCAAAGCAGCAATCCCACTGTTGACAACTATAAAATCAACGTATTGATCATGACTCTGAAAAACATCGAAAACACTTTGCATCCTGCGGGAAGAAATATTCAGCCATGACTTAAGATCTTATTTGAAAATAAGCAGGCCCATCAAATTTACATGAAAATGCATTTTTAGATTTAATAAAGGTAGATTTATTTAAATTTATTAAATTTTAGATTTAAATTATATGTATGCTAAATAATTATTTTTAAAAATATATTTTTAAATCGTATGTGTATGCGCATGCGCATGTGCGTGCACATGTGCATGTGTGAGGGTGTCCACAGAACCAGAGGATTCCCTGGAGATGGAGTCGCAGGTAGTTGTGAGCTGCTTGATATGGGTGCTAGAAACTAAACTTGAGTCCTCTGGAGAAGCAATATGTGCTCTTAACAGCTGAGCCATTTCTCCAGCTCGTCAAATAATTATTTTAGAATAAAATTCCTATGACTCACTATCAGTAAAGTACACAATTTTTTTACACACCTGTATATCTGAGTATATAAAAATTTATCAGACCAAAAAAAACTTTCCAAGATTAATAAAAATGAAAGCCACGACATATGCTGTGGCTTTAAGCAGTACTTGAAAATTTACATGCTAAGGCTTCGCAGAAGATGTCTGTTTCCGCTGGAAAGTACTAGGGAAAAAAAGAGGAAGTAAAATACACAGTGAACAATGGAAAAGAAACAAAAGAGAACAGAGAAGAAGTCGATGACACTGAGAACAGGAGAAAATAAGAGAAACCCACGGCAGAGCCTTTGTGAGAAGGTAAAATTGCAGATACGTCATTTCCTTTCCTGAGCCTCAGGCCTTTGTGGAGCTCTGACCAAGCCTTCTAGGTGCTCAGTTCTGCCTACAGCAGTTTCCCTCCTTGGCGGGAAGGAACAGAAATGGCCTTTCAGAAAGTTGGAGTGTCAGGCAGCGTCCCCTTCCGCCCTTTGAAAGATTCTTTCTTCAGCCCGCAGCAGTTTCCTATTCAGGCACTGGTCAGTATGCTCAGGAGCAACTGCGGGCTCAGGCCTCTTTTCTGCAGCCTCTTCTGTTCAGTTAACTGTACTTGCTCTGCTTTGATGAGCCCCTTTAACGTATTTTCATCTCATTTTTAATTGTCCATTCCATAAGTTTGAATTCATAACAGATTTTTATCATTTGTACCTCCCTTATTCACCTCTCCTATCTCCCATCATCCCACGGGCGCCCTTTTTCTCAGTAAGCCAGCCTCCTACGACCCTGCCTTCTTTCTCTGTTGTCCACCGAGCGGGTTTCGTCACTAGACCTGGTGTGGGTGGGGAGTTATTCAGTGGAACAAAGGCAACTTATTTGCAGCCGTGCCACTGAAGAAGTGACACTGCATTGCAAACAAGCTTTAATTATCCACGGTCCCTCCGGGTAAAGGGGGTCCTATATGTATTTCCCTCCTCCATGATGAAATGTTGATCGGCCGGTCTTGTGCAGATGACATGTCTGCAGTCAGTTCACGAGTGCAATGGTTATTCCTTCTCTCTCTTTGTGTCTCCATTTCTGTGTCTGGATTTCCTCTCCCTAGGAGATTCTCTTACAACACCAAGCTGCGGTGATTTCACACTCACCTTTCCCCACTTCAGGTCTTCATAAAATATTTATATTTCGTTTCATTGCATCAGATAGGATTACTGATTCCTTTGCACTCCATTTCAGTTAGGAAAAAAGAACTCTAAGCTTTTTTTATTTTTGGTGCATTTCGATGGCATGTAATTCTGGCTTCTCTCTTTGCACTTCTCTCTGCTTGTCCTTTCAGTTTGATAGATATTTATTTCATTTAAAATTTTTTGGAGAATTTCATACATAAATACTATATTTACATCATTTCTACCCCAGTCTCCTCTTTCCCCTGCAACTTCTATGTTCATCCCCCTAATCTCTTTCATATTCATAATCTATTCTTTAATGTTGCTTTACACACACACACACACACACACACACACACAGTCCATTTAGTGTTGCTGTATGTACATGCATTTAGGGATGACCACTTGGATTTGGACAACCTGTCAGGAAGCTCATCCCTGGAGAAAACCAATTCTCTCATCAGTCATTGATTATCTGCAGCTTTTCATATAGGCAAGGGACCTTATGAGGTCCCCTTTCCACGATGGCATGTCAACTGGTATTATAATTATGCAGGTCTTGTTTAAGCAACTGTTTTGTTGAGATTCTATGGGACAACCATTTGAGTTTTTAATTACATTGCCTTCTATATCAAATTGGACTTTACTCATGCATTTTCTTATTATACTTCACTAACAGTGGCAGTTAAACACTGACGTGTTTGTTGAAGGATAGAAATAAACTGTAGTTTACTGCATGTATTGTCCTTGGCTGGTGCCATAGTTTGAGAAGGACCCCTGGACTCAGATCGAACCCCTACCCAGATCTAGCCAATGGACAGGACATTCTCCACAGTTGAGTGGAGAGTGGGGACTGACTTTCACATGAACTCTGGTGCCACATATTTGCCCACGTCCCCTGGATGGGTAGACCTAGCAGCACTCAGAGGAAGGATAGCAGGCTACCAAGAAGAGACTTGATACCCTATGAGCATATACAGGGGGAGGAGGTGCCCCTCAGTCACAGTCATAGGGGAGGGGAGTAGGAGGAAATGGGAAGGAGGGAGGAATGTGAGGATACAAGGGATGGGATAGCAATTGAGATATAATATGAATAAATTATTAAATACTAAAAGAAGAAATGAACTGTAGATTTACAGTGATATAAACCCATGATTTTCCTCAGAGTAAAATACCATGTAGATATTTGAATACTCTGAGAAGGCATATACTGAGTATTTTTGATATTCAGTGATGATTTATAGATACTACATATCAAAGTAAGTATTTTAAATGTGTTTAAAAGCCTTACAAATTTCACATTTTCTGCTACCATTCAAATGCTGCATGCTCCCAGATTTGACTGAGAAATCACCCAAAGAACCCATGGTACATACAGAATTGCTGTCAGTGACTTCCAGCCAAAGGCAGCAAAGAAGCACCCATAGCAGGAACCAGGCTTATTTCTTGCTTTAGCAAGGGAAAAATGCATACCATGAGGAGCTGTGGGCCATCTCAGAGGGAGAGGCGTGATTTTCTATTATGATCTGAGTTTGTGTTCAGTGACTCCTGGGAACATTAAAAAGTAGGCTAAGCTCTTGATTGGGAGCTTTCAGAAAGCAGAGACCTTTCCACCTCAGTCCATTATATCTGGAAGAAGGCACACTCAACTGAGGCCAAAATTACCCATCCCCGCATATTGACTGGCACAGGAAGGTGTTTAGGCATTTGCATATTTTGGACAACATCAGTATTTTTAATTGTATTTGCATATAATTGAATATGATTTGGAGTGGTTCTGTATTTTTCTGTGTGTGTGTGTGTGTGTGTGTGTGTGCATGTACACCTGTGTGTACATTGCACTGTGTGTACACATGTGTGTGTACTTATGTGTGTGCACGTACATTTGGAGGCTAGAAGTTGACATCAAGTGTCTTTCTCATCACTTCTCCACCTTTCCTCTTTCTTATTCCCTTTACATAGACTTTTACTGAGCCTGGAGCTCATGGATTTGGCTTAGACTCACTTGCCAGCAAGCCCCAGGCATGCTCCTATTTCTACCTTCCCAATCCTGGTGTGAGAGCACACCTGGTGCTGCTCTGCCTGGGTTTGTCATGTGGCGCTGAGGTCCAAACTCAGGCTCCTGAAGAAAGAGCCTTCCTGGCAGAGCCCTCTTCCTGGCTCCCTGTCTTTATATTGATCCCACACAATCACAAATTGTCCTTGCTTAATATTAGTGTTTCTGAACTTGTGTTACAGGAATGAAGGCTGAGGTAGAGCTACAAGCTCCTGATCATCTTCTGGCTTTCAGGGTCACATTTTGGTTTTCCTAAAATAAGTTAAAATGAACCTAGATAAGGTAGATTCAAAGATTTAAAAGTAGGAATAGTTGTCAATACAAAGATGATTAATGTACAAAATCAGTATAATTCAAGGCAGCGTTCTCTAGAGATATAACCGCACATCTTACTGGTTGTGCTTTCTATATGTTTATAGAATCCTGAGCTATATTTCTGTGCATATCTGCATGTATATATATACACACATATATTTGTAATATGTTATATTTTGCTATGCATGTAAAGAGTTAAGCATGCCAATGGGATTGATTTATAGAAATAGAAACCCTGCAACTGAGCAGATACAGCTTTTCTTATTGGCCATCATAAAATAGACATGTCCATGGGTCCAGGCATCAATCTGCTTCCAAGCATGCTGTTTGGAAACGGACCTCACTGTATCCGATATTCTAGTCACACTTAGACGCATTGCAATACACCGCCATGCTCAGAGTCTGTAGGAGAGGCTGACTTCAGAAGCCCGTGCCAAAAACATCCGGTTTGTTCTCTTTGACCTTTTGTGCTGACGATGTGAGAATGTCCATTTACAAGATGGCACAGGCCTTGAAGTTTATTTAATTATTAGAGTTTATCAGTGTGAGTTAGTTTGATGAAAACCATACACCAAAAAATGGCTCAGAAATCTGATGAAGAATATGTCTTACAGCCTACCACATTTATTTGTAGACAGTAATTGATTTAACAACAACCAAGAGAGAGCTGTGCATGGCTGAAGTATGTGGAAAGTCTCTTCTTGGGTTCATTAGTCATTCTGGGCTTCCTGATAAGGAGTAGTGAGCACCAGTGTTAAAGCATCGCAAAGGCACCTGCACTTTTTCATTTTTCATTTGAGGGTGAGTTGTTTTCGTCATCCTTCTATTACTATGTATATAGTTCTTGTTCCCACAAACATTCTTCTGATTCCTTTTAGGCTGAAGTTTTCTATTTATTTTTCAGTAGTGATACCAGCCAGGTGAGTTACATAAAACTGAGGTATATAGCTGCGCTTGGTGGCTCATGCCTTTAATCCCAGCACTTGGAAGGCAGAGGCAGGAGGATCTCTGACTTTGAGGCCAGCCTGGTCTATACAGTGAGTTCCAGGACACCCAGGGCTACACAGAGAAACCCTGTCTCAAAAATTCAAATAAATAAATAAATAGATAGATTAATAAACAGCTTTTAAAAAAGGCACATGAACTCTGGTGCCCCATGTTTGACCATGTCCCCTGAATGAGGAGGCCTGGTAGCACTCAGAGGAAGGATAGCAGGCTACAAGAAGAGACTTGATACCCTATGAGCATATACAGGGGGAAGAAGTGCCCCTCAGTCACAGTCATAGGGGAGGGGAGTAGGGGGAAAGTGGGAGGGAGGGAGGAATGGGAGGATACAAGGGATGGGATAACAATTGAGATGTAATATGAATAAATTAATAAAATATATAAAAAAGGTAAAGAAAATTTTTTACCAAGAACCTAAGGTATATAGCACTGAAAGAAATAATAAAATGACAAACGAAAAAAGGAAAGTATAACTGTATATGATAAGTAAGTAAATCCAGTGTCAGAGAGAACCACAATCCATCCTAGTGTACATTACAATGCATAGTTCTAAGATCAGGCATCCTGATGCTCACCTTAAGCCTAACCATTCAAGAGGCTGAGGCAGGAGGATGATCATTTTTAGACAAGCCTGAGCTATACCACTGCTCTAAACCAAACCAGCAACAGCTCTCATCCAAATGCCCATGAGTGTCTGGTAATATACCCCTCCCTCCAAGAAGCAGCCAATTTCAGACATAAAGCAGGAACATCTTATTTATTGTTTGTTCAACAGATTCCCCAGGTTTTTGTTGTTTTTTTTTTAAATTTTTAAAATTATCTTCTGAGGAGCAGCAAGAAAATTGGGAGAGTAGTTAGAAGAGCTGGTTTTTATGTTGACTCCAGCAATAATTAGTCCTTTGGCATTAAACTACCCACTGTGGTTCAGATATTTCTTTTCTAATCCAGAGAGAAGAAAAGTGATTCCTAGTCTGCCTGTCAGTGTGATGGTCTGTAGGTATGACAGATGTCTGTAGATAATTCGTCTGGAATGACGGTGGAAATTCTGTTGTGAAAGTCTCATACCTGGAGAGACAACGGCACGTTCTTAGTCACTCATCCCACAGCTCTGATTTTATATAAACGTATACCTCCTGAAGCCTACTTCAGATTGTGCATATCAGGTGATCTAAACGTGGAAGCTCTAAAGGGTCATTGTGTGAAATCCGGGTTAGATACTTCTAATATACGATAGCATAGAATAAGCATTCCAGTTGGAGAGGTTTAGCGACAGACTAAATGCATTGTGCCTTGTGAGATGAAAACCAGACTTTAGCGTTCACAAGTGTAATATCATGATGTCAAGTTGTCAAAGTTGGATTTTTGATGGTTAATTTTCTCTGTCACTTTGGCTGGCTTTAGAATTACCTTGGAAATATATGTGTAGTCATATCTACGAGGGTGTTTCCAGAAGGGATTAAGTGAGGCAAGAGGACCTACCTGGAGTGTGTATGACATCCTACTTGGCAAGGGTTCCAGGCTGAGTAAAAAAGGCCAGGAAAACACAGACATCGCCCTTTTTTCTTCAGTCCAGAATATATATATATATACAAGTTCCAGTTAGATGGCAGCCAAAGCTATCATCATGCTGCCCCTATGATCCATTGATACAAATAAACTTCTTTTCATTAAAATAATGTACACAACTTATGTTGTACTTTTTTGAAATCTAGCTTCCATGAATATCTCAAACTGCTTTCTATTTTCTTAATCCACTGTTTTTTGGATATGTTTAGAACTATGTTAAAATAAAATCCTCATTACTCCACTTGAGATAGAGATGTCCAGCCATCACAGCATCCCTAGTTATGGTCTAACTGCCTAACTCACTGCATGTGTGTTGAAGCTGCCAAATATACCATCTGAATATTTAGTGAGCCGAGCCAACACATAGAAACACAAACACACATCTACACACACACACACACACACACACACACACACACACACACACGTATATGCATGCGCATGCACACACACACACAACACATGGGCACATATGTTCACACAATGCACACAGACACTCGCACAAGCACACACAGATACATACATGCAAGCATACAAGCATACACTGAGAGACCCTCCCCCTTCCACCAAAACACACACACACACACACACACACACACACACACACACACACACACACACACTTTCAAGTTCTTACCTAGCAATAGAGGACTGAAACATGGATGCAGAGGAGCCGGTAAGAGGCTTATTCGTTTGCGTGAGTGACAGGTGGTAGGGTCTGGCTTGAGAATACAGCAGATGAGAAGTTGAAGTCAGTGATGGCAGGTTTTGTAAAGAGTCCAACAGGCCACAAGGAGAAGAGAAACAGTCTAGCTATACCACCTTCTTCAGTGTTGTTTTTCTTAATTGTTCTTCTGTAAGTGGCATTATTGTTACTTCAGATACTCTAGCCAATAAATATAGATTAACTCTTGATTACTGATCAAAGAGGCAGGCTGTAGTTAAGTTGTGATTATTAGAATCACTAATGATGAAGGTGCAATCAGCTAGAGGTGAAGAATATTAGGAAATAAATAAGGTCCAAGTTGGTGCCTTGGAGAATGCCAATGTTGAGAAGTGAGGAAGAGACACTGAGTGTAAAAAGAAGAGACTGAGAAGAGAAGATCAGGATAGAAGGGCGGGAGGATGGCTCCGTCTGAATGCAGAAAGTGTGAACTGTTGAACCAATGCTCTTGAACTGACAGATCACATGAGAAGAGGTTTGACAATATGAATATCATCATTAAACAAATTTGTTAGTTTCAGGGGACTGGTAGAAAATGAGAGAGTGGATGGTAAGAATGAGGTCAATAAAGTTAAAAATGGTTCCATTTCCTTTTGCTACTCAAGAGAAATCTATGCGAAGTTGGAGGGGCAAGATGTTGCAACAGGTTAGGTGATACCACCCAGTGTCTGGGATGAGGATGAGGCAGCGAACAGATGAAACCGGCTGTGCGAGTGATCCTAGGTAATTCCAGAAGCAAGCCTTTGAATAGATGAGTGAAGCTGGAAATACAGAGCGCGGTTGGAGAACTGACCTTCTCTAAGGCTGTGAGTCACACCACAGGAAGGATGCAGGGTCCATGAGCTGGGCACTTGATCTCTGCTGAGGCAGAAAGCCCTTTCCCATTGTGTTCATGTTTGTAACTGGAATGTTTGGGGGAGTGTTCTCAATGGGTTGGACAGTTAAAGAGAAATCCTTGGAGTCATGAATGGACTTGACGTTTGAGGCACATGGGAAATTCGCAGTGTCTGCTCATCTCCTGAAAAGCGATCTGATCCTGACCCTCTGTTAATCTTCCTTTGTGTTGTTCAAAGGTCACTGCTATGGTTAAGACGTAGTCTGAGTGTATCCTGCACACAGCGCATAGTGCTGAGTACAGCGTGTTCAGTAAAACCTGGCCAGAGTTCATCAGGTGTTTAGGGATACTTTCCTGGAAAGAATTAAAATAGCTCTTATGGGGACCTAGTTAGGATGCTCAGGGATTTGTTATAAAAAGTAAAGACTTGCTTTCCACACTCTGTTTCCATGTCTTAACATCTAATATCTCCCTCTCACAGGTACTTGTACATTGGTGCCTTCTGTCATGATTGACACAGCCAAGATGTTCCTTAGAAGAGCTCAGCACGCATTGGTATCATGCTACATAGATCTCCAAAACTGTGAGTATGCGTTAGTTTCTATATAGAGTATTAAGAGTCTATATTATTTTCTGTGTAGAATATTATAAGTATATGTTACTTTCTATGGAGAGTACTTGGGTTCAGGTATTCTGTGGTGGCAATGGAAAATGGACTACTGCGGTCATGAAACTGTCTGGAATTACTGTTGCTGTAGGATTTATGGAGGTAAGGAATGTGAAGTACTTCCCACCTAATATCTGCTGGGCACAGATGTAGGATGTGTGTGTGCAACTGACGGAGATGTTGTCCATGACACCTTATTACGCTCTGTAGATGCAGGCTACTGCAGTGCCTTTGCCTGGCATTGTGAATGCTCTAATAACAACGTATGGGAAAGTTATTGCAGGGAAAACAATTCTGTACTGAAGAGGGAAAATGAAACCAGACTGCACCTGCCAAGCTGCTCGAGCTGTTCAACAGTGTCAAGATAGCTTTACGTTCTTTGAGGAATTTAAATTATTATTGTATTAACATCCTGTCTTGCTTCCCCTGCATTCTTTCTAACACGCATTCATCTGTGACAATGAAAAAGGTGACTTTGGTTTTCTCTTTCTACTTTATTCCTTATTTATAAATGAATAAAAAGAAATGTAAGAAGAAATTAATCTCATGAATAGTTAGGGTTTTAAGTGATGTTTAAAACAATCTTAAGGGGTTGGGGATTTAGCTCAGTGGTAGAGCGCTTGCCTAGCAAGCGCAAGGCCCTGGGTTCGGTCCTCAGCTCTGGGAAAAAAAAAAGACAAAAAAACAATCTTAAAACATCTCAATATAGTCCTTGGAAACAATTTAAAAATATTTAATATCTCCCCTATCTATCTATCTATCTATCTATCTATCTATCTATCTATCTATCTATCTATCATCTATCTATAAACTATCATCTACCTACCTATCAACTATCATATCATATCATATCTATCTAGCTATCTATTTCATATGTATGTATGAATATACCTTCCTACCTATCTAACATCTGTCTATCTACTGTATTATTTTTGTGTTAGTGATACTAAAATATGTGGGGAAAAACTTGAAGGAAGAAGGCTGTTTTTTGGCTCATGGTTTCAGGGGATCTTGGAAAACATGCACGGTAGCAGGTGTGTGTGGTAGAGGCTCCTTATATTTTGGAAAACTAGAAATCTGAATATAACTTAGAACAAGGTGCAGGTACAGCCTTCGAAGGTCCGTCCCCAACGTCCTACTACTCCCAGTGAGTTCTCCAGCATTCAAAACAGTGGTATAAGCAGGGGACCTAGTGATCGAAACATCAGTTTTGGGGAGAATTTCAGGTTCAAACAATAGCTGCTTTGTTTTACATTTTTTTTCTTTTTTAAAAATTAAATTTACTTAAAAATTTATTCACTTTATATCCTGATAATAGCCCTCTCCTCATCTTCTCCTGGTTCCACCCTCCCTCTCTCTTCCTTCCATCCCCTTTCCCTGGCCCTCAAAAAGGGGGAGCCCTCCACCTGACCCCAGCCTATCAAGTCTCATCAGGATTGCCTGCATCCTTTTTCTTTGTGGCCTGACAAGGCCTCCCTGCCAGGGGGAAGTGATCAAAGGACAGGCAACAGAGTCTATGGCAGAGATAGCCCCTGCTCCCCTTACTAGGGGACCCACATGGAGACTGAGCTGCCTATTGGCTACATCTGAGCTGAGGGCCTAGTTCCTCTCCATGTGTGGTCTTTGGTTGGTGCATCAGTTTCTGCAGACCCCACGCCCACCCTGGGCCCAGATTTGTTGGCTCTGTTGGTCTTCTTGTGGAGCTTCTGTCCTCTTCGGGTCCTTCTATCCCCCAACTCTTCCATAAGACTCCCTGTGCTCTGCCCAAAGTTTGGCTGTGAGTTTCGGCAGCGTCTGTTTCCATCGCCTGCTAGGTGGAGTTTTTCTGAGGTCATCTATGTCCTGTTGCCTCTTTTCAACCACTTCTAGTGTCTGTTCTATTTGTCCTTCTGAATGAGAATTAAGCATCCTTCCTAGGGTCCTCCTTGTTACTTAGGTCTGTGTATTTTAGTGCGGTTGTCCTGTATTATGTGGCTAATATCTGCTTATAAGTGAGCATATACCCTGCATGTCCTTCTGGGTCTGGGTTACCAGATCTATCCATTTGCATGCAAATCTCATGATGCTCTTGTTTTTAATAGCTGAATAGTATTCCAGTAATTGTTTTTAGGCCTTAAAAAGCCAATGGCTTTCTCATAGTTTTCATAATGCAAAATATGTTAACTTCAAATTTAAGATTATACACAGCTTTAATTGTTTCAAATGTCCAGAGTCAAAGTCTCTTCTGAAACTCAAAACAGTCTCTTAACTTTGAGGCCCTGTGAAATGAAAGAGAAAGCCTGTAGTGTAAACCAAACAAACATTTGCAGAGCAAACATTTTTATTACAAAGGGAACCAATTGATGTATAACAAGGAGCCACTTTCCCTAAGCAAGACCAGATAGCTCTGAAGCCTGCGGCTGTATGATGTGAGTTCCACTGCGTGGGTAATCCCATTCTCATGGCGCTGTGCTCACTGGCCCAGCTTCATGTTTTTGCCTGCAGCCTTCCTTGACAGATGTCCCATATCCCTGGCATCAACATCCTGGGGCCTCCAATGCAGTTTAGACTTTGCTTTAAAAGCTTCACATAGGACCTGCCATGGGGATATTTGCAAGGAGCTCAATCCTTCCATGTATTTCCTGTCCTCTGACACTTTTCTTTGGATCCCTAATGTAAGCCACAGTGACCACGTAACTCTTGCCTCTGGTATACCAGAAAATCCAGCACTATTTGAACAATGCTGATGAGCTGACTGGGGAAATAGGCGGGCCATGTTTTGTTGCCGCTGTAGTGTTTCTTGGTTCCTAGAGGTCTGATTCCAGAAAAATACTTCAGTGTTTGACTCTTGCTGCAGGGCTTCCTAGAAGCTGTCTTTTCAGGCTCTCTCTCTCTCTCTCTCTCTCTCTCTCTCTCTCTCTCTCTCTCTCTCTCTCTCTCTCTCTCTCCAGGTACTCTCTCTTCACATGAATGGCTTTAAAATGAAATTGTATTTTTATATACCTTGGGATCTTTGATAGGAGGACACCCTCAAAGACATTTTCTCATTGATTTAACAGGAAGTGACTGGCTTCCTTTTAATGCTGCTAATATCTTTAACATTATAGCTGCTTCAACTAAAACCCCTGAGTTCTTGCTCTTTGCCCACCCAGCTGTGAAGAGTGTAATCACAGGAACCCTGGAAGTGAGGTTCAGAATAGAGGATACAATTTTGTCAACAACTGGATGTAAACAGTCATATTTTCACCTTAACTCTTTGAAATAGCACATTTTTTTCAAATCATTCTGTTCCTTTTTTCTCTCCCAGTTCTCACCCAGCAATAGCCATTGGAATACCAAATGAATACTGTCTTGACATCTTCTCTGCTAACTAAGCTTGTGGCAGAGGATCCAGGAAGCTGACACACAGGCTGGAATTAGGGAGAATTATAATTTTATAGTTCCCCCCCATTATGTCAGCCAAACCCACATCTTATATTTTTGGTTGTGAGTCTAGCCTTTAATAGCTGAACCAAAACCAAACCAAACCAAACCAAAACAAACAAACAAAAAACAGCTGAGCCATATCTCCAGCCCCAAATGCACATCTTAAAGGCTCCAAAGTTTTTGATATATACTAGTATAACAAACTGAGACAAAGTTAGGAAAACATGTGTGTGTGTGTGTGTGTGTGTGTGTGTGTGTGTGTGTGTGTGTGTGTGTGATTTCAGATTCAAACAGTAAATCAGTCTATCCATCTGTCTATCTGTCTTTCTGTCATCTATTTATCCATCCATGCATGGTGGTTGGAATAAGAATGGCTCTCAGAGACTCATATATTTGGACTTTAGTTCTTAGTGTGTGGAACTATTTTGGAAGGATTGAGAGGCATCGCCTGACTGGGAGAGGCGTGTCACTAGGGGTTGTCTTTCAAGTTTCAAAAGCCCACGAAAGGGCAAGGCCTGATCTCTCGCTGCCTCCTGCCTAAGGATAAGGATTTGCCTCTTAGTTACTGCTCTAGCACCCTACCTGCCTGCCTGCCACCACGCTCTCTGGCGTGATGGTAATAGACTAACCCACTGCAACTGTGAGCAAGCCCACATGGAATGCTTCTTCTGTGTACTACTTTGCTCATGCTCTTATACCACAGCAATAGAACAGTAACCGAGACACCTTCTATCTGTCTTTTAACCTCTTTATCTATTTAGCCTGTGAGCCTTTGTAGATGACCACTGCATTTCTGTAGATAGGCATTCAGTTATTTGAGTGGTGAGTTAAAAAGTATAATGGAAGCTCAAGAACCAGACTGTTTATTGTCTGTTTACAAAAACAAATAGAGCTCTTTCGTATAGAGGATATATGTAGCAATGGCCAGCAATAAGACCCTGGGGAAATAGAGACACCTGCCATGTATCCTTCTCTACTGTGAACAGAAAAATTACATTTTAAGAGTCTTAGATAAAACTACAGCTATATCAAGATAGTGTTATTAGTCAGAACAACTTCTGATGTATTCCGAAACACACTGATATGGAGAATGTATTTATAAGAGATACATTTTGATGGTGGCTCAGAAATTCAGTAAGTGTTATGATGTTAAACTGTTTGGCCGGTTTCAGAATGTCGTTTTCTGCTCTCCCACATATTTGTAATTTTAGACCAAATGTAAGATGTTTCTCTTGTGGATAAAAACATCTGGCTTTGAGTCACTGAATTGTCTAATGGAATAAGCAGCAGAAGCATCCCAGAGTGATAATGGACAGGCAATCTGAGCGCACTGTTTGGCTTACTTAGCTCCTCTAGGGAGCAGATAGTTCACCATGTGGAGTGAGAAGCAGCTTCAGAAGGAGCAGAGATAACACCAGAATTTTCCAGATCTTTGCCTCTGGAGACACCACCTCATCCAAGTATTGAATCTTTGGGGCTGGCGAGTACCCACAGGCTAAAATTCAAATTCAGATCAAAGCAAGGGACTTAATCAATTGCCGTGGCCAGGCATAACTGAGCATGAGCTATACGCCAGGATAGCTAAGACAATGTGGTCTATGGATTGCTCACAAAACCCCAATGGCTTTTAAGGATGATGACCACTGGGAAGCTTTAATTATAATATAAAAGATATGTAATTAGGGCTGGCAATATAAATTTAGGAGGGTATAATTATAATCACAGCATAATTAACAATAGTAAAGATCCCTGCTTTTCATTCTGTTACCTATGAGTGGGAGCTCATGCCATGAACTCATATTTTAAGCATCTTGGAGTAATTTTACTTTCTTCCTAGCATGTGTATATATATCACTAATATAATTTGGAGTATTTCTGTCAAGTCCACTGATGCTAAACAGACAGTTATGAGGGGTTTAGGCATGATATAAAATTAACAGGAATCTTTCACTGTTTGGAGACAGAAATTCTAGGTATTTCAAGGTCAAACGGGAATGGAAAGAAAGCTGTCCAGATAAGTAACTGTGAAAATAAATCATGGCAATGCTATTTATATGAGAAGCGTAGCTTTTCCTCTCTCACATTTATGTGCTTTAGTCGGAGGACTTGGGGACCTGTTTTTAATTTCATTCTGTCTGCAATGGGAAATAAAGGTCTAACAGTGAATAACCAACTGCAACAACTTTCTTTAAAGACAGCCATAAGGGTCACAGTTTTTAAATTGTAGTTTTGGCAATTGTGGTGAGCTTAAACTGGGGACCTCGGAGAAGTGAAATCTGAGGGGAAAGAGTCAGTACCAACAGTTCTAACCCTTAGGTTTATTGTAAATATTTTAGAAGAAAATAAAGTAAATAAAAATACAATGGCAAGTAACTCGTTTCTAGAAAACAATGGTATTCTTAGATGTTTGGGTAGGTCAGCTCTCCAGGTATTCCACTTTCTTCTATATGTAATGACTAAATGCCCAAAAAGAGTAAACCAAAAATTCAGTAGTGTGGGACTCACGAGAGTTTGGTATCGGGGCTTTGTCAGAGTAGCCTGCGTGGACTTTCATGTTGTTTGCTTGAAATTCTGGAATACGGGGGAGGATGCCTCTCCTAGGTTGGGGGTGTAGTGTCCCACCATCTTTGAGCATACAGGAGGGAAGAAGCAGGCGGGACGGACTGACTTCTCGCCTGTATTGAAGGTGTGGAGCCGACGGTTTAAAGAGTATGTGAAGGCTGTATCAGTACAAAGCATGCTCACGTCTTGGCGCTGCTAGGGCCACCTCAGCAAGGCTGAGAGAATGGAGCCATGATGTTGCACGTCACGGAAGAGGATGCAACAACTGTGGAGATGATTGACAGGGTAAACAGACACTGGTATGACAGAATTGATTTTGTAAGAATATTAAGAGTTCTGTGAGAAACAATTGTGCCTTTAAGGAAATATAAATACCACACCTGAAAGACTCTTCTGGGCTGAGAAAGCACAGTTTCTCCGGTGAACACCAGCAGATAAACCTTGAGACTACATCACCATGAGACTGACAACCATGCAAGTCAAAGAGCAGAAGCAGTCTCAAAGTCTTTAATAAAAACACAGAGAGAATCACTACCTCGTGGTGAGGGATTTGATTTACAGAACCAGGTAACAGATATGTGAATAATTCAAAAAGGGAAAAGAACAAATAACAAATATAGATTTCGTCCAAGTTGGTTGGCAGAAAATCCTGACCACTGACCGGAAAACTGACTCTTGTATATTGTATGCAGCCAAGATATTGTGGAAGAGTTAGGGAAGAAGAAACCAGACAGCTTTATTCAATAGCAACGAAAGCAGCAGCAGCAGCAGCATCAGCAACAACAGCACAAAACAAGCACAGAGAGTTTATTTTATTAAATGATGTAATTTAAGCACACACTCACAAAGATTGTACAAATGAACAGGGCAGCCCAGGATGGTTTGATCCATGGCTCTTCAAGTTGGCTCTACCTGTTTCCCTCATAAGTTGCCACTTCTTTAGGATTTAAAAAAAAAAAAACCTCCTTTCCCCCTAGTTTATTGAAAACCATGTTGCATCATCTTTATAGAATCCACCCTGATCATAAGAACACTGTGGAGTTTCTTCTTCCTTTTGTGTAACTGTGTCGTCAATGAAACTTTCTCCCTCCTCCATTGTTAAAGAAATGAGCAATGAGCTGGGGAGACATCTCAGCACGTAAGAGTGATTGCTGCACAAGTCTGAGCTGAGTTCAAGTCCCTAGTACCCACATGAAAAATCCAAAGATGACTCCATGAGCCTGTGACCCCAGCACTGTCGGGTTGGGGCAGAGATGGTAGGATTTATGGAGCTTGTTGGTTGCCAGCTTAGCTCCGTGTTCAGTGAGAGAAGCTGTGTTAAGGGAATGAGGTGGGGATGGTGGAACAGAATACCTAGTGTCCTCCACTGGCCTCTTCACACTCATGCAACCATACACATTCCCATATGTAGGTATGCAAACATTATACACACACCATACACAAAAATAGTTTTGAAGACTATACAAGTTGTTAGTAGGGTATCATGGAATGCAATAAATATGGTGCTATGAATATGAGCAGACACTTGAAGCTCAAATAGAGATTTTTTTTAAAGAAAAAACATAAGTTAAAAATAGAAAATTTAGACAGAAATACTTGAAAATTGATTGTTTTCAGATAGGTAATCTGTGCTGCTTGGTTTTGTCAAATTGACACAAACCTAGGTGTATCTGATATCTCAACTGAGAAAGTTGCTTCGTAGTGTTGGCCTGGAGGCAATTCTGTTGGTCATTATCTTGATTAATGGTTGATGTAGAAGGCACTGCCCACAGTGGGCAGTGCCATCCCTTGTCAGGTGATCCTGGAATGTGTAAGGAAGCAGGCTGAGTAAGTCATGAGAAGCAAGTCAGTAAACATCACTCCTCCGTGCCTCTACATAAAGTCCTGCCTTCAGGTTCCTGCCTAGAGCTCCTTCTCCGACTTTCCTTCATGGTGGACTTTAAGCTGTAAATTGAAATAAACCTTCTCCTTACTAAGTTGTTTTTGGTCACTCATCTCATCATAGCAATAGAACTCTAACCAAGTCTACGTTTAGTGAATGACTACCCCTCCATATCTATCCTTACACTGCTTTATTTCTTTCTAGTCTATCTATTGGAACTGGAAAGTAATTTTCAAAATATGCATTCTTAAATAAATTCAAACATCAAAGATACATTTGGTAAAAGTTGTATGTCTTTATGCATCTCTGTGTGTGGACATGAGACCTGATAGTTTGGAATGATGGATTGCTGTAGACTATTTTGGCCTCAGATGCCCAGGAATATACCTGCTCTGGGTCTTTAGTGCAAATTAGTCAAAATAAGACATTTAGATGAACTATAAATTTCATATTTAATTTGAAAAAGAAATGGAAAGCTTAAAAAGCCTAAAACCATTTAGAAAATTGAATCTAGTTGATTTTTTTTCTCCCACAGTGACCATTTGAGTTAGACAACTGTACAGGCTGACTTTAAGAAATTCTTCAGGAAATTTTGAATTGCAATGTTATACAAACTATTCACAGTAATAGGGTGAAAAAGACCCAAGTGAAGGGAAATTTAGGCAGACAAAACAGAGAAGATATGAGAGATAGATTGTAGAGGAGGAAAGTCTTAATGGAAATGCTGTGAGAAATGGTTGGCAAAGACAAATATTGATTTTTGGATTTCAATTATCTGTTATATCCATAAATTACATTTGGGGCAGTTAAAGCTTTAAATATAAAATGAAAACAATTAGACACAGATATAAGCTTCATCTCTGTGACTTTTGAAAAGGGATTAAAGAAAGAATTTATCAAGTGATAGTAACACCTTAAAGAACTCAATAGAACTCTCTAACTTCAGAACTCTTCACCACGAAAAATGCTACCAGAAAAAGCAAGAAAGCAAAATAGAGGAAGATATTTATAAGGCATACCCAATGACAAGTGTTCGGAACACCCCAAGAAAACCTTAAAGCAACATAAGCAACATCAAACGACGGAGTAGGGGCATGTTTTGTAGGCGTATCGCACACATCAAGGATTGCATGAGAATGTAAGAAGGGGTTAGGAAAGATGGATATAAGTGAAATGAATCAATAAAAGGGATTGATGTGATTAAACTTGAAATAAACGATGAGGGGGATAAACATTGAAAACTATAGATGGGGAAACCCAATCTAATCCAGTCTAAATCCTGCTCATGCTTTCTCTATCCTCCTCTTCCTCCCCATGGCCTACAATAAAGCAGACAGAGGCAGTATGAACATACACTGTAGTGGAGTGAGAGAAGACATATAATCGAAGACATAGCATGTGTCACAGTAATTACAAAAGAATAAACATTATTTGCAACATATGACAAAGGTTTTAAAAGGCTTTAAGGGAATTAAATGCTGATAAATTCAATCAGTGTAGAACAGATATTTGATTAGGAAAAAGAATTTTCCATTCAATCTGATAATAAACAGGGCTTTGTGTGTGTTTATGTAAATATGTTACATTTCTTTATAAGTATTAGTATTCTTTGTTTCACTTATTTTATTTGTTTTGCAATTATATATTTGTCTTTATTTTGACCTTTGCTTTTTTCTGCAGTGTAGCCTAAAATAGACATTGGGGAAAGGTGATAGGCATGAGAGGTACAAGGTAGGAACACAGAAGAATAAACAGATTTGAACTGTAATTTAAATAGATTATTATATACTATAAATATGATGATATATTTATATAAATGTAGTGCATTATATTTAACATAACATGATGAGACCTATATAATTTTGCCCAGTTCAAATGGCAAGATGATTTGAGGCCAGCAAAAAAGCTGAATATTCTTTTTCATAGCTGATTCTGTTGCAACAGGGGTGGTGATAAAAAGTTACCCCATTCAAAGTTTTCTCTCGTCCTTTCCACCTTCAATATTTTTACATCTCACAGAATCACAGTGCAGTGTCTGAGTTAGAGCACAGAGACAGGTACAATTCCACCCTCCCTGTAGGTGGGCCTAGGCTTTCCACAACTTCTGCAGTTCAGGGGACACCAAGGAAGAGAGGCTGGAGAGTTTGTAAGAGCTGGAATAGCAAGAACTCGGCTGTGAAAGCCTCTTGTCGGGTTCTGCATAAGCAAGACTTGAACAATGGCAATGTCAACGGTGTGACAATGTAAAAGGGGAGATATCTGATGGGTTCACCTCCCCTTGACATGGAACTATACGGGACTGATGACTCCTGAGAGAGGGAGAGAGAGAGTTAGCTTCTCCCAGGGATAGATCCCCGATGGTTGTCCATTCCAAAATGCTCAGCCCTAAGACCATATACTCACAGACAACAAAACCAGACTAGCGTGTTGCATTTACATATTTGTATACACACGTCTCTCCACCCCACCCCATGTATATGTACCCATAATTGGGGGGGAAGAAGAGGCTTTCAGTTTGAGAATGAGGGAGTACGGGACGAATTGGAATGAGGAGATTTGGGAGGGACTGGTGATAGGAAAGGCAAAGGGGGAAAGTGATGTAATTAATTTTAGTTTAAAATATGTGAAATAGTAAATAAGTATGGCCATGAAAATGCCCCCTGATGTCTAGAGTGAAGGCTGCTCTGGGCACCTAGCCTTTAATGCAAGGCCTATTCTCACCACTTGCTATTCACTTCTTCTGTTTATGGGGGAGTAGAAAGGATTGCAGGAAAGAGTAGGCAGAAGCATGAGGCACAGATGGCCACTCTGACCAGGGCTCCACTGCCTTTGGACACGTGCCCAAGCCTGCGGCCCCCTGTACTGCTGCCACACATGGCCATGTATGTAGGGTGAACCCTGGCATTTAGAGAAGTGACAGAAAGAAAGTGCTACTCATAAATTATCTCGCCAACCAGCATCCTCTTCTTTTCTAATATTTATCATACTAAAGCCATAGAATATTCCATGCTTTATCTATAAGTCACACATACAAAAATACTGTAAGAGCACTCAAAATGATCATGAGAATACACAAAAATAATAGCAGACCCGACAGAAGCTAGAAAATCAGGGGAAAAAACCCCAAAGCTGGCATAGAAAGTTCTGGCCAGTGCTCTACAATTACACATGAGCCAGCCTGCACTGTGTTGCCTGAACTCTGTAGTGACAAGCAGACTTACAAGAGGAAGGAGGAGAAGGCAGAAAGACAGATAGAAAAGAAGGAAAATACAGACAAAACCGCGCAAACTCCTTCAAAGAAGCTACCTTTAATAAAGAGGTGTGTTCTCATGGAAATTCAACAGATAGAAAATATGGACCTCTATGAGCAAGATTCCAAAGACAACACGACTGGACCTGGTAATAGAAAGGGTGATACAGAGAAAGATAGTCAGGCTTCCTGTTTTAACATGGCCAGTTGCTTTTCCTATGTTTTAAATTAGCATCATACAAGCAATCAATTAACCAACCGACAAATCAAACAAAAACAAAGAGAGAAGAAGGCTGTCTTCAACATGTGGCTTTCGTAGGCTGAAAAGAGGATGCCGGAAGAGCTAAGGGCTGGAAGGTAGCTCAGGGCGGAAGTGCTTGCATGGCACTCACAAGACCCTGGCTTCTGTGCACAGCATCAAGTGACCAACAAACAAGAAATGAAAAGCCTAAGACAGGAGTGGTCATTAAGGAGTCGGATGATGTTACAAGACCACCTCAAAAACATGAATGTATTAATATATCCGGCCATGTGCAATCCAGACAAAAAGACAGCGGGGAACCAAGAATCTAGACGGACAGGAAGTAATGTGGTTCTGCTGAATTTCCTTAAAGGCAAGATTCAACAACAACAACAACAACAACAACAACAACAACAACAACAGCAACAACAACAGCTTCTTAAGAGAGATAAAAGGACCAGAGTGAAGGTTTGTAGTGAGACGTGGATTTGTTTAACAGTGGGGCAGAGACAAAACAAATGAGGTAATGGCGTATAGTGGTGATAGATGTCAAAAGATAGAAAAGGCATAATGTGAAACAGAAAAGAGGAGAGTAGTGGAGAACACTGAAAGTGCACTGTTTTCACTTTCTTTGCGGCTGAAACCTATGTTTTTAAAACTCGTAAATGAAGTTATAAGTAACATTTCCTGGGAAATATGTTCCCCAACACATGATTCATAGAGAAACAAACTAGTAAAAAGTATGAAAAGCAAAATATCAGTTGTGCCATTGATTATACAATGAATAAATTATAACCTATATATAAAATGTGGTGTTATTTGTATGTCTATGCATAAATGCCTACATCCAAAATGAAATTTAATGAATAAAGCTGCCCATACAGTACCCCAAAAAAGTAATGAGGTTAAAGTAACTAGAGTGCATGATACAGAAATAACAGAAAAGTAACCAATTGATAAATGGAAATGGGTTAAATGAACTCATAAGGAAAAGAATCAAACCATATCTACAAGAAAATATTGAAACTACGTGGAAAGAAAACCAAGATATTAAAAAACTTTTAAAAATAATCATTTAGTGAAAATGAAATCTGTGATAAATGATTATAAAAACAAACAGTAAAATAAATGCCCAACACAAGTTTTTAGAAAAGTCATAGAAAATCAAAGACAGCAAAAGGAAATAAGTAAAAATCAAAGAGACAATAATAAATTAGGAAATAAAAATTATTAAAAATAACAAATAAATCTCATGTGAATTCTTTGGGGGTGAAAATAGACCATAAAAAATTTAACTGTTAAAGAAAAGGAAGCAGAATGCCACTAAATAAAACATAAAACATGTTAATGGGAAACAACAAAGACATGAAGGGAATTTAAAAATGCAAATGAGACAACTCTGCTCATATTGTGCAATTTAATTTGATGAAATACATTTTCTGAAAGAATGTAAATTGCTAAAATTGCCCCCAGAAGATAGTGGATAATAGCAGTAAGTGCTGTTTCGTCTATGTTGGGCAGTGTGCTAAGGGCCTCACATACCTCAACTCTTTTATCGTTCATAGCAAAATCCAGAGGTATTCTTTTATTTTATTGTTTCCATTTTCAGATGAGGAAATGGAGGTGCCATCATGCCATCATCCAATGGTCACAGCCTGCCAGGTTCAGATCTTAGATGCAGTTATGGCTGTCTGGACCTGCACGAGGGCCCAAGGAAAGCAACTGTTGCTGAAGTAGTTATGGCTGAAAATGAGATCCTTTTTGCCAAGATCATCATCCTAGAGAGAAAAACAGAAAAGTATTTGTATGAGAGCTAATCCATACTTTCTGACCAGCTCTAGAAGAAGCAGACTCTCTCAAGATTTTATTTTATATACAGGAAACCTAATTTGGATGTTGATTATCCCAAGATATCTTCTATAAAATGTTAGTAAGTCTGTGAGAAGGGAAGTCATTACAATCAGTTGTGTGCCTACCTGTGAGCCCAGTAGGATCCGATGGATAATTTTGAACCTATAGGCATCCAGATGGCTCTAAAATCAATTTGTTGGGTCACAGAAAACAAGTACAAGAACAAAAACAAAACCAAAACACCCCCAGGCACAAAAAGACACAAGTGGAGGAAAGGGAGTTGAAAGGAGGAAGAGGAGTGAGAAGGTAGAGGCAGATTAAAGAGGACGGGAGGGCAATCACAGTGCCTTTTATGCATGTATCAAATTGTCCAAGAATAAACGCAATTGATAAAAATGTCAACAAATGAAGCTAGCATGAGGATAGTGCCAAAGTTTCTAAGTAAACAGAAATCTAGGCAAACAGTGTCGATCAGCACATTAACAACATAGGAAAGAGCATTTGATTCTGAATACAAGAAAAGACATTAGAAAAAAAGCTGGACTTAGACTCATCAATGAAATGTCTGCTGGAGGAGCGTGCATTATTATTTTTTTTTTCTGAAGTAGGTGGCCCATGCCCCAGTGGATGGTGCCTGGCACTCATTACATTATGGCCATCACTAAATGGACCAGTGGGTTATAAAAGAAAAAGAGGATGATGATGATGATGATGATGATGATGATGATGATGATGATAAATGGAGTTAGGAGGGGGGTGGAGGGTTGTCTAGAACCAGCAGGAATCAAAAAATGGTAAAGTGTTGATTGAGTGTGAAGACTGAAGTGAGGAATAAAGACGATGAGAAAAAAATTTAATTTAAAAAATGTATTCACTTTACATCCCAATTGTGGTCCTCCCCCTCCTCTCCTCCCAGTCCCACTCCCTCCCTCTAGTCCCCATTCCCCTCCCCTAGTCTTCAGAGAAGGAGCACCTTTCTCTGCTACCAAATGACCCTAGCTTATCAAGTCTCATCAGAACTGCCTGCATCCTCTTCCTCTGTGGCCAGGTAAGGCACCTGCCAGGGGGAAGTGATGAAAGTGCAAGCAACAGAGTCCATGGCAGGGACAGGCCCTGCTCCTTTAATAGGGGACTCACATGGAGACTGAGCTGCCTATCTGCTACATCTGAGTGTGTGTGTGTGGGGGCTAGGTCCTTTCCATGCACGGTCCTTGGTTGGTGCATCAGTTTCAGCACCCCACCCCCATCCTTGAGCCCCGATTTGTTGGCTCTGTTGGTCTTCATGTGGAGCGCCTGTCCCCTCTGGGTTCTTCTATCCCCCAACTCTTCCATAAGACTCCCTGTGCTCTACCCAAAGTTTGGTTGTGAGACTCAGCTTCTGCTTCAATCCCCTGCTGGGTGGAGTCTTTCAGAGGACCTCTATGGTAGGCTCCCATCCTGTTCCTTCCCTTCAACCACTTCTGGTGTCTTTTCTATTTGCCCTTCTGAATGAGAATTAAGCGCAAGAAGATCAAAGCAATACCTGGCAACAAGAAGGCTTGCAAAAGCTGATAACTTACGCCAAGCAGATTTATTAAGAACTGCAGCGATGTATATGCTATTTACAGGTGGAAAACTAGTGAAGATGAGCAGAGAGCTAAGTTAGGCAGTATTGACAGAGAGAACACAGGGTATCACAGAAACAGTTGCCAAAGGACTGATAACAACAGCCTAGGGGGGCCAATAAGGTCCCCAGAAGCATGCAACATTGACTCTTCTTTTAGGCACTGGCTCCAGCCCCATTTTGGCCTTGACAAGTCAGCTCCTGGTAAGGACACAGAACTAAAATTCTCATTGTCCCTTTGTCTGGGCACCTGAGAAAGTCTTGGGTTGTTTGGAACCCACAGAAAGGTGTCCAGGAGGCATATGTGTGTGGGGGAAGCATGTACACTAAACACATTATATGCATTCCTGAAATTGCCAGTGAGAAAATGAAAACTTAAGAATAAACAAATAAAAAGATATGAGAATTCTGTTCTGCGGTGATCTGATATGGAAAATAAAGCTAATAAAAGTTAATTTCTATGTTAATTTTTTGTTGGGCAGTGGATTCTTGTTTTGGAACAGAAAATTGTCCAGTGCACGGTCACTGTAATGATTATTGCTATGTGCCTTAGATTATGTTCCACAGACCAATTGCCTAATAAAGAGCTGAGAAACGAACCTAAATATTGATGAAACCAGGCACACTGTGCCTCTTCCACACATCTGAGAGGGTGGTTGGGATTAACATGTCCAAACTATAGAATCTTAGCAAGAGCCGCTTGCACCCAGAGCTGCCGCTGTGAAGTCCTTAGAACATTTATTGGAACAAATATTTTGGAAACTGTTTTGAATGTTGGCTAATACTAAATTTTTGCATATCGTCTGACCCAGATGAAAACGTGCATAGTCTCATACATGTTTGCTTATGAGACATGTTGTAAAACATATACAAATGTGGTAAAGGGAAAGGAGTGCATGTATCCACCTAAAGACAAATGCACAAAACACATATGTAACATGTGTGTGGTATGTCACAGCTTCCTCATGACAACATCAAAATTCAAACAACCAATCAATAGTATAATGCACAGGTAAATGGTGGTAACTCTGTTCAGTGGAGACCTGCATAACTATCAAGTAGACCTGCTGCTACTTGAAGCAATCATGTCATTGTCACAACGATTCAAGGATAAAAACAGCCCCAAGAGGCTACATTGTATGTGGTTCCATTTATGAGCGTGAGGTATAAAATTTCACATTTTGCTGTACTATGGTAGCTATGGTGTGAGATATAAGACTTGTCTGGGAGAATGCATGAGACCACTTTGTACCCTAATCCTACTCATGTCTCTCTCCCTTCATATCTTCCCTCCCTTCTCTACTTCCCTCTACCTTTGCCACCTCCTCCCCAACAGAGAAAAAGGTCTTGTCATGGAAGCTGTAGTGTGTCACAGTGAGTCCCACACTATACCTTTTTTTTGGTAAATGTTCAGGATCTCCATGACACAGGACAACAGCAGGATGTCCCAGAGCAGTCCCAGTGAGGTTCCAATATTGATAGTGCAGCGGAAGCCAGAGGCCTTGTTCCAGACTAATAATATCCTTTAATTTGTAGAGTGTTGTACAGCACATCTGCTATTCATATATCATAGGATCACAATGTGGAGGGTATGTGCTTCACTTATAATATTCCAAATGGTAGGGCTGGAGAGATGGCTCAGAGGTTAAGAGCACTGACTGTTCTTCCAAGGGTCATGAGTTCAATTCCCAGCAACCACATGGTGGCTCACAACCATCTCTTCTGGCCTGCAGGCAGAATGCTGTATACATAATAAATAAATAATTCATAAAAAATAATATTCCAAATGACACGATTTAAGAGAGACGTGATTTCCCTACTACAAAAGTCATTTGTTTTATTATCGTTACAAAAGATTACTTCTGGCAACTGAGATTCTACTTTATGCTGAAAGAAAAAAGTATTTAACAAAGTTCTAGCATTACTAATACCACGTCAACAATACTTTAGGTACAGGAAGAGAAGCCACACAGTCATCATCACATTCTAATATACCGAGCTTGCAGGAGAGCTAGTTCTCCTTCGTTCATTTTGTCAAGGAAGAGGGTCAGAGTGATTTTCAAGTGGCCATTACTATTTTATTTTAATGCAAGCATTCAGATATTTGTTTTGTCTTGAGATGGGGGGTCTCATGAAGCCCAGGCTAACCTTAAACTCACTGTGGAGCTGAGAGTGGCCTTAAACTCCTGATGCTCCTCCCTCTGGTGGTGCTTATTATCTGTTGCACAATCGTCCACACCCTATTCCCAGTGCTGACGCAATGATTCCATTCCTTCAATTTTGTCATTTGTTTTTATTTTCACCTTGAAAGAACAAAAAAAAATGACTATAGAACTTCACAGAGACAGGAACTATCTATGACATGAAATTGAAGTCCTCGCTCCCCCACTGAATCTGAATCACTGTGCATATGGCGTTCTCGGCTCCAGCTTCTTCTGGTGTTACATCAGAATGTCTTACGGTCTCTTTTAGTTCAGTTGGCTGGTACTTATAACAAGAGTCTGAGTGCAGCATCATTGAGCAACTAGTTGTTGCTGCCTTAGAGGAAACATCCCTGATGCATTACGTAACACGGTTGCATAGGCCAGAGTAGCAGGTGGCAAGTGGGATGGCTAGCATACGGCCCTAATCATCTCCCTGCCACAAAGTGGTCAGCTGCCAACCACTTGATAACTGTGTGTTATCTTTAGTAGCTGTGTGTTTTGATATCTATCAGGATCAAGAGGACTATATATACTAGAAGGAGCAAATGTTTCAGGCACCTAAGGGTTAATTGACAGAAGTTTTTAGGTACAGTACACCAGAATAAGTGAACCAACCTCTAATCCCTGAATTTCTGTTCTCTCATGTATCAGATAGCTTATTGCATTGCAGCAGGTCTCCCCCTTACAATATTTATGGTAATTGTGGTAATTCATGCAGATTAGGCCATTAGCAGTAATTAGAAACTGTTGAGTTGACAAGATTGTATTAGATTCTATCCCCATCTTCCTAGGTAATTCAACACTAATTTGTCAATAAAAGAAAGAGGTATTGGAATTCTCAAGCATGCTTTCAGTTGTAATTTTGTTGTTTTTCTTTTCTGAAAATTAATTATATGAGTTAGGTCTTGTTGAAAACCACATCAAGAGCTATATTAGATTCATACATCATCATTTAAGCCCTGCACAGGAGCTGGGTCCTACCACGTCAAGCACACAATCTGATTTTGAGAAGATGGTCACAAAACATGGGTGTTGTTGAAATCCCTTCAGTGGGGGGGCGTGTCAATGATGGCTTCCTCCTCCCTCAGAATGCCCAACAACAAACCATGGTACAATTGCACCAAAATTCACCCTGGGTACCAATGAGTTTGTTTGCTTAGCAAACAAAGCACTGGTAAGTGGTTGCTGATAGGGGTTGTTGGACCCCAAGGCAGCCACATTGAAAAGTTTTCCCTCAGCATGAATGGTGGCCTACTGATAATTATGTAGATGAATCTTTTCCCTGGTCTTTCTCAGTCTACATAAAGTAGCCTCTCCCTGAGACTCCAAGGCCACTTGAAGCTTTACACGCAAGAATTGCACATATATTCAATGACCCTCCCCACCCTTATCCATTCTGTGAGAGGATACCATTAGCCAAGAAGCCCAGCTATGATGATCATTTGTAAGCAGACACAGCTGTTCTTAGGGAGATGGCTGTTATTTGGCTTTGGGGAATAGTGCTATGCAACACTGGGAAAAACATCAGACTCTATAACAGCTCCATATGTAGTCAGGGACCCTCCCCCCTTCCTAAGCCTCAGACTGCAGTAGAACAACTTCTGAGACCCTGCTTGGTTGTACCGGAGGAAATGTTTCAGTAGGTTTTCCTTTCTGAATACGACACCCACCCATTCTTAGAAAGGCTTCTTGGCTGTATGTGGGAGAGTTATATTACATACAGCAGAATTAGACCTCATTATCCTCTTTGAACATGAAACACAGCATAGAGAGACATGATTGGGTATTTTGGCAAAAAGTGGACTTGTACTGGTTAGTCTTGCCTCTTATCCCGACTGGGTTAAAGGAAGCCTAAGACCTAGAAGCACACCTCACCTCTGCATGCCTGTGTGTCTCATCCATGAGAGGATTTCCACACAGGATAGTGACTGCCAGAAAAACTTGACGTGAATGTCATCGGTACCATTTAACAGGGAGGAAGGTAGTGTGCACATGCATGCAAATATCCAAATCCTCCCTTCAGTACGAGTGTGCCTGTGTCTCCCACTAATATATCCTGAAGCCAGATGCCAATTTCTTCAGGCTGTCAGTGCAGACACAATACCAAAGACTTCCAGGAAACTTTTTTGTGCCTTCAGTTTTGGATTGGGACTTCTGAAGCAATCAGCTTCTTGGAATGAATAGCTACAAGGTTCCCCATCTGGCTGGAGTGCAGTTGGCTACTGTTGGATGCAAATCAATCCAATACATTTCCCTTATAATAGGAACATACTTCCTACTGGTTCCATTTCCTTCGAGAACTCTAATGCTACTTTAATAATCTACAAACAGTGGACTGGGATGCAGGGACCTACCACAGATATGAGTAACGGGAAATGTCCATGCATAATAGACATTTCTAGTTCCAACAAATAGTGGCGTCTCCTTTGTTTGCTGGGCATGTGAGAGGTAGCATATCCCACCTTTCTCATAGTTAAAAATGAAAATTATCTAGTTCTAGATACTATGATTGAAGCAGCTATGATGTGTAGAATACACTATGTATGATTTTCTAATTTTTATTTTTTTCTGATATGGACACTATTAGCATTCTAGACGGTTGGACACTGGCCACTCTGACAAGAAAAATAACACACTGAAAGGAAGCACATCTAAATCTGAGGTTGAGCATATCTGGGTAGAGGACACCAATTTCCAGCGTTCAAGCATGTCTTGAGGAACTTATCAGAAAACTACAAAACAGAAGAGGTTGAGGTAGAGTGAGGATTACATGGAAGCTATGAACTATTGGAAGCCAAAAGGTAGACGAGTGACCCAGTGAGACCACGGGCAACTATCTTGAGCACAAAAGAAGATACACATGTTCATCTGATGTTAAAAGACGCTTAACCTGAAAGTTTTAAAAATGCGAATTAAGAGTGACAAATGAGGATCATGTCTAAGTCAAAGAAATTGGAAATGGAAAGTGTTAGCAAGGCTTTGAAGGGACATCACGTGCCTAGGATGCAAATTAAAGCAGTCTGCCAAGTCATTGGCATCACTTACTGAGAGCGAATGAATTTGTCCTTGTGGTTCAGCAGATCTGTCAGCTACACACCAATGAGCTCATAGGTGAAAACTGGAGTATGGGTACTAGGAAGCAGGGCTGAGGAGAGCAGGAGCTGGACACGGCTCAGGTTAGGCAGGACCCTCAAAGCAACATTTCCAAACTCCGTTCTTTGCCTTGTGTCTGTAATGTGAAAGTCTGGCCTTTATGTGGCACTACACAGTTCTTTCATGTCTCTTTTGTGTGTTTTAATACATCATCTTCTCTGCTTGGTCTACTTTCTCTACTTTGTCTTCAAGTACCAATATTTTCTCCTAAGCCTGTTCCACTCAACTTGTAGGGTTTTTCCTTGTGTTTTCCAGTCAGATTGCTAACTCTCTCAACTCCATCTTTATTTCAGCTTGTCATCTTTAATGTCAGTATCTTTACTGAATTCAGTTTCCAAATCCCTGGTTGTCTTTATCGTTTTATTCAGCCACATGCTTGGGTTTTCTTGGGCATCACTCAAGTTCATCATTTTTGAGTTCATTGAGCTGTTTTTTTCTCATCATCTTCAACTCTTTGAAGTCCTTGATGAAGTTTATGGTTTTTGTTTGTTTGTTTGTTTTTTAAGTTCCATGCCCTGGTGTTCATCAAAGTAATTCTAACTGGAAAACATTTCCATGCGACTGGTGGATTTGGACTGGGGCATACTGTCTTGGTTTTTCCTATTCTTTTGCAATGAGATCCCTGCACATGGCCTTCTGTGATTGGCTGTGTCCAATGTTAAGTCTCCTCTATTGAGTGGAAATGTTTGCTCAAAATTTATTGTCATCCATGCTTGGCTAAGCTCATATGAGGTCAGAGGACTGGGCATCAGTCCTTCAGGTGCCGATTGTTAATTTTGGATTTGAGGAATGGAAGTGATTCAGATTTTGTGGTAAGCAAGGGAACATGGGAACTGACAAGTAGCTGGATCAGCTTAAGCTGCTGTGCATGCAGTGCTACCTGACCTATGCCTAGGAATGCGAGGATAGCCTGGGTAGCCTGAGGTCATGGTCACTCACCTGTCCAGGCATGTGTACAAGCTGAGGAACTGGGGTGAGGCCTGAGGATTGGGGATGACATGGGCAGCCAAGGTTCCAAGGATTTAACAGGCTGGTTCAGCACCCCAATGTCCTGGGTTGGGCATGGGGACTGGATATGGTACAGGTAGGTGAAACAGACTCACCAGCCTGTGGTGTGCAACCAGGGCCAAGCCTATGGTGAGGCACAAAATCCCCTTCGTAATTTACTTACACTCATAATTTCTTTCACTGATTTTTACTTCTCATGAGCAATCAGTCTTTTCCTACATCTCCAAAAATGTGCCTCTGTATCTGTTTTATATAATTGTTACTGTTTTTACAATGATTTTTGTCCTATTGTTGTATTATTATTATTTCATTTCATCATTATTAAAAAATTGTGAAGGCTTTCACCATAGCTCAGTGGCACAGCACTTCCTGGCATGTCTGAGGCTCTGGACTCTATGCCCAGCCTGGTGACAGTTGCTGTCTTACAGAAATCTTTTATAAGAAGGCTAGATCTAAAGCAAGTGATGGCCATGGCTGTGTCTGTCTATGCACCTCACCCATTGTCCCAGCCCATAGTTTTCAAAACATGTTTTATGGGAGTTCCTGAGAGAAAACACACACACACACACACACACACACACACACACACACACACACACACTGTGCGTATGCATATGTATCTTGTTTTCAGATGTTTTTGGGAAAGAGTTATAAGCTAACTGCTTTTTAAAAAGAGGCTAACATATATTATTAGACTACTTAGAACTCCTAGTGCCCCTAAAAGAAGTGAATCTCCATCAAACTTTAAAGCATTCTTCTACAGATTCACTTAAAATAATATTTTTTTCTTGTTTACTCCGGCATTTGACACAATCCTGTTTATTTGTGAGGTGTGCTCTCTATGTTCTGCCTTTTTATCAAGGACGCCCTTCCATTTTATTCTCTGCCAGAATAAGAGAACAATGCTTTGCCAAAAATCTGAAGAAAAATGGAAATGACTCATGCTCTCCTAATCTCCTTCCCTCAGATGGCTTTGTTGTTCTCAGCTTTAATTTCAGTGGTGGAACCAGGACGCATTCCGGGGCTAATTCGGCAGACTACGTTTGACATTGTCTGTCCTTATGCCCTATTCCAGGCCCTATGCTTAACTACATCTCCTCTCTCTGTCTCTCTGTTTCTCTGTCTCTCTCTCTCTGTCTCTCTGTCTCTCTCTGTCTCTCTGTCTCTGTCTCTCTGTCTCTCTGTCTCTCTGTCTCTCTCTGTCTCTCTGTCTCTCTGTCTCTCTCTCTCTGTCTCTCTGTCTCTCTCTGTCTGTCTCTGTCTGTCTCTGTCTGTCTCTGTCTGTCTCTGTCTCTCTCTCCACCCTGCTGTGTTCCCACCATCTTCTGACCCACGCAGCCTTTCTGTATGGGATCCATTATCTAAAAGGGGGCTTTCATCCTCTCAGTCCCATTAAAACTTCCATTTTCTGGGCATAGTTGTTAGGAGAAAATCATTTTCACAATTTCACATAGTGAGAGGTAACACAGCCTAATGTGTGCCCTCCCCTTTAGGATTTTAGCAGGTTTTTTTTTCCAGTAGAGATGAGATTTCTAAGCATAGAATTAGAGGCAGCAAATAGTCAAGTACACTGCATGGGGAACGCTCGTGGGTGATGTTTTTGGGATATGCACATCAGCCCACAAAGGAGTGACCTTTCCTTAGTGCTGCACTGGCTTTGCTGAAGTTCCTGATCTTAGTCATTAACTTGGACAACGGGCTACAATTCTCATTGGCGAATTCACTCTTATTTGTATTGTTTAGAGAAGAGGTTGGAAGCCATGGCCCTATGTCTGTATGGGGACAGCCTGAAGGCTAAGCTGGGAAATACACACACACACACACACACACACACACACACACACACACACACACACACGTATATACATACACACATATATGTGTGTATACACATATATATATATGTATGTATATTATTTATTTATTCTTCTTTCATATATTCTGACTGAAGTGTCCCTTCCCTCCCCTACTCCCAGTCCCTCCCTCCATGTCTCTTCTCCCCAGATCCACTCCGCCTCTGTTTCCCCTCAGAAGAGAGCAGTCCTCTCAGGAGTATCAACTGAACACAGCATAACAAGTTCAATAAGACAGATCCAAACCCTCATATCTTGGCTGGACAAGGCAACACAGTAGGAGAAGGTCCAAAGCGTAGGCAAAAGGCTCAGAGACACCCCACACTCCTGCTGTTAGGAGTCCCATAAGGCACCAAGAGATACAACCATAACACACAGGCAGATGACCTAGCTCAGACCCAGACAGCCTTAAAACTGAAAACAAAACAAAACAAAACCAAAGAGGAGTATTTTTAAATTCCCTTTTTGTTGTTGAGATTATAATTTAACTATAGTATTTCTTCCTTCCTACCCCTCCAAACTCTCTCCCATTTGCTACCTCACTCTCTTTCAAATCTATGACCTCTTTCTTCACAATTGTTATTACCTACACACACACACACACACACACACACACACACACACACACACACATGCACACACACTTACACATACACATGCACAGACATTCCTAAATATATTGAGTTCATGTAACATTTCTTGGTATGTATATTTTCATGGCTAATCATTTGGCACTGGACAACCAAATAGTTTGCTCTTTTCTGGGGAAGATCACTCCTGCTCCCAGCATCCCTCAGTTGCCTATAGTTCGTTGTGTAGGGATGAGGCCTCCTGTTCTTGGTTTAGTTCTTTATTCCAGGACACAAGAATTTGGCAGTTTCAGCAGATGCCCTCTGGACTGAGATCGCTGCCTATAACAAGACTGCAATTTTCCCTCCCTCCCTCCCTTCCTTCCTCTCTTCTTTTTCTTTTAACTCACTGACTTTTATAAGCTGAGCCTTCACTCTGTCACTGAGCTACATCCTGGGCTCTAAGTTTCTGAGTCTCAATATGACTCTTTTCAGCCTCAGAGTTCGGCTTTGCTCCTTTTAGTGTACTTTTATACTTAGCACACCTTTCCTCTATCTGTTTGTAGGACCACTGTAGGCAGCATCTGTCAATGGTCCACAGTATGAGTAGAGCAAGTTCCTTTTATAGATTACACTTGTTTTAATAAATGGCTTATACTGTTGATACTTGATTTATCTAGTTCAAGAAGCAAAATTCAATTTCCTTTAAGTAATTTGAGAATTCATACATAGTCACTACCTAAGTTTTTACTTGTTCAAATGTTATTTTAGATAGTCAAAGTTTATGACCTTTATTTCCTGTATGTAACGGTGGCTGTAAACAACCTATATACTATGGTTGTTTAGATTATTCATTGTTATTGGAGTGGTATCAATGCCCATAAACCACCAGGCTTTTGACTTCTCTGTATTCTCCTATTGGATGCACCTGAGAACTTGTTTTTGTTGTTGTTGTTGTTTTTGGTTCCATGCCATCCCTGAAGGCTATACTAAGATCATACTTTCTCAACCTTACTATTCTTGCTCAGTGATTCTTAACCAAAGGGCAATTTTGGCCCCACCTTCTACCATGAGGAGGACATCAGATACCTAGATGCACATTTGGTCACCATAGGCATTTCTTACACTCTTACTAAGCAATAACTCATGGTAGAGATTCGCTGATCCAGACATCGCTAAGATGGAAGTCTAAAGCCTTCACTTTGTTCTAGAGTTGAATGAATCTGGGTAAAAAATAGAGAGCCAGCCCCATTTTTCTCTCCTTGGAAGCCACTTGGTTTCTGCTGCACAGAAACCAGAAGAATTCACATTTTTGCCATGAAACCCATCCTGTGACCTAGTTATTATTTCGATACTGAGTGTTCTTCTGTAATTTTCATCTGAGGTTAGCTCTTTGCCATTTAGATATGCCCAACTAACAAGCAATGCCAGTTTGAGGTCTCAACGAACAGCAGACATTGAGTAATGTCTCTGCTTTTTGGATGGCATTAGCATTTTGTCACCTCCTGAGTCTTTGTTACAGTCAGTCCCTAGGAGCTATTATTTGCCTGCATGGAAGTCATCTGTGTATTCACTGCTTAGTGCTTGGAAAAAGTGGCACAGATAATTCTTCCATGAGGGCCCTACGCAACTAATTCCGGTCCCCTAATTGGCCTTGGGACTTGATTGCTGCTCTTCTCACTGGGTGAGCCTAATTTCACCTGGACACTGATGCTTCTACTTGGCATCCAAACAAGAAACAACGTCTAGGCTTCTTCCAGCCACCACACTCTTCAATGTATACCGTGCAAGGACTGGTAACTGAAAATAGTTTCATTTTGGCTTGCTTACTTTTTTGAGATATGGTCATACTATGTAGCCCTGGCATGCCTGGAACTCAATATGCCATAACCAAGCTGGGCTCAATTTGTAGTGAGCCACCTGCCTTTGCCTCCTGAGCAGACAACAAGCCCTGTTCATTGAGGGTTCTGGGTAATTTGATATCTCTCTTTTCGTCATGGTTGATACACGAAGGAGGCTTTACACTTGAAATTTTGACCTCATCTTCATTTTCATAGATGGATTTTCTTATGTTTCAATTTCAACTTCATATTTTTATTTTAAAAATTATCTGTAATTTCACTATTCATTTTTCTGTGTACTGGATTTATTTTTACAACAACATGAGATAAGTAATTTATCTCTCTTTTACTAATTTTTGGTGATGGCAGATGAGCGATATGACAAGGACTACCTCGTTGTAACTTCTGACTGGCATTTCTACGTAATTAGATAAAATTACATCATGCTTTTATGAAAGCAAAGATAAACATTCTTCACATATCACTTGAAATAATGACTTAAATTATGCAATAATTTAAGATCATATGGAGTACAGTATGAACTAACATTAACTATTGTATCATATATATTATTTGTAAAATTGTGTATAGTCTCATTTTCCATAAATATAGTTATGAATCTTTCAGGAATGTATAGTTTGTGTATTATTATTTCCTAGTTATTATCAAATATATTAACTTTTCAGTTTCTATAATTTCTGTTATTGTTTCTGATAGACAACATAACAGAGATGATCTTTTTTCAAATGAAGAGCAGCATGTAAGGCAGTCTAGATTATACCAAATTATAAAGGAATTCAATGATTATAACTTGGTAATATCAGATGGTTAACCTGAAAACATATTTTTAAAATTTTAACTTATTTCCACAATTTTATTATTAAATATAAATAGAATTAGTTCTCTACCACATCTTGCTATGATCAGTTATTCTATAGTGTTTTAGGCCTTGGTTATATAACAAGAATAACTAAACTCTTTGAATCTTTACAACATAAAGTCCAAAATCAGAAAAAGATTCATTCTGAAATGTATATGATATGGAAAACTTAATAATACTTCATAAAACTGACCTAAAATACAGAGACCTTATCCTCAAGAAAGTAAAAATTCATTAAGTCGATGAACTGTGTCCTCTCAAGACAGCTTACTGCCCTTAGATCTCACATTCTAATCAAACTTTATGATACAAAGCAATAAACTTAGGAGTCAAAAGCATCGGCTTAGAATAAGAAACACCAGTGGTTTGAAACCTGATAAAATACATGTGAAATAACTTGCCCATCATTTCATTCTGTGTGAAAATGTTCCCCTTTGGATTACACTTTCAAGGTTATGTTGTTAAATTAAGTTCACTCAGTGCCCCAGTAAAACAAGATGGTAGCTTAAATTATATTAAAATTCTACGAAATAAATTTTAGGGACATTCATAGACATTGACCGTGCTCTAAATGGAAGAGTGGAATAAAAGGCCAACTTATCCTCCTCGCTCTTGTTTAGACTGGGAAGAACTAACAGCCAAGGTGGAGCTTATGATATTTGTTTTTTCATAAAAAAGTATCTAAAACGATAAGAACAGCATCTGCCTCTTTGTGAGCCACAAGGCATTAATCTGATGCGTAAGTTACTAAGAAAACTGATCATTTTTAATGCTTCTTCATATATTATCAGACTCAGGTAATCACTATTAGAATTAAGTTCACTATAAAATAATTATTCTTCAATATAGGTTTATCTTGATCTTCACTGTGACAGACATTTAGTAATTGCTTTTCTCACAAGTCTTCTGCCCAAATGTATCTTGAGGTGCATAATGATGTCTTTCAACAAAGACATAGTTACATATATTTGAAATACACACATGTAACTATATATTTCCTGAACTGGGCTAATGGTATCTGCAAAAATAAAAATAACTAACACGCAGAACCATGAGAGTTATGAATTTCAAAGAACAACTAACTTTATTTAAGTGGCAAAGTTTTTCCTCAAGTATTTTATTATAGTAATGTTTGATAGTGAGAGTGAGAATTTTAATGACTGGAGATATAGTTTTTTTTTAAAAATAATACTGAGAAATATCAGAGGTTTTATTACATGTACAGAGAATTAGATTTCAGGGACATGTCAGTGATTTATGAACCAGTTTCTGCAGACCAGTTTCTGCAGGCGGAAAAGATTTCAGGATTTGTAGGAAAGTTAGCTTGACAAGACACTTATGAAAATCCTAGTCTCTCAGGTAAAGCTGATGCAAAGGCAAGAGCACAGGGGCTCCGTTCGCTGTTGGTTCACCTACTTTCAAATGGATGGAAGCTGTGACTGAGGAAATACTTTACATACTGGAAATTCTTTCTCAAGCAAACTTTGTGAATCAAAATATGTTCTAAAATTGTTAAAGTCTATTTATCATCTATGTATCTATACATCTATCTACTTACCTATAAACCATGTATCTATCTGTCTGTCTATCTATCTATCTATCTATCTATCTATCTATCTATCATCTATACGTCATCTACTAACCATCTATATCTAGTATGTATGTATCATCTATCTATCTATCTATCATCTATCTATCTATATATCTATCTATTTATCATCATCTATTTCCTTCATACCCACTGATGAATGGATTGGAGTGCATACTTAGTAGGGATGAATAACAACATACACTGTGCTGGTCTATTTTTTGGTTGGGAATTATTTAAAGGTCCTTTTGAGTTCATCCAAAGAAATAGTTTACCTGCAATTATTTAAGAAATAAATGGTATTACAATGGTATTACTATATTCTTTTCCCTCATCTTACAGGATAGAACAGTATGTTGATTTGAGTGTCTGTTAGTCTCAACTCAATATGATATTAAAAAAGAATGCTGGATAAAGCCAGATGGTACAAAATTAGCATTGATTAATAAGATGCAGGATGCCAAATATTGCATGAAGCACATGGGTGTGAAAGCTTGTTTATCTGAGATTCATCTGGCTTGCCTTTCTACTAGAGCTGAGAATCCTATATATAAAGAAAATTAGAAGTGACTTTTTCAGAGTGCACCATCAAGCTAAGTACAGTTCTGGTTGTAGAGTCAAAGTTCAAACTCTGTTAGCAAATGTTAATAATAAAAATGAGAACTTGAGATGTATTGACCACATGTCAAGGGGCTTCCCAATGTACTGCTGTGTGTAAAATAGAAAAGGGTGAAACCAAGTATTTTAAACATTGTGGAGAATAAAATTAACTCTTAAGGTTTAATATGAAAGCTGTAATTTTTAGATATTTGCAAAGGTACCAGTGGAAAGCAGTCTCCTGTAAGCCAATGAAATTGTGAATCATGCCTCATGCCAAGTCAAGGAGGCTCATTCAGCTAGCCAAGGTGTTTGGAGTATTTCTTCAGAAACATTAGACACAAGTTAAAGTTAAAATGCAGATTTACTTCAGTCAAATGTTTCCACATAGGCCTGTACTTAAAAGACATAATACGTGCATAGTGCAAGCTTGAACTTGTGGATGTGTTTTGTTGTTATTGTTGTTGCTTTTGAGTTTTAATACAATAGAATCAAAATACTCTATTTCAAAGTCATCCAAAGAAATAGTTTACCTGCAATTATTTAAGAAATAAGTAATTGCAGATAAGAAATGGATAATCTCAGATAAGATGAAATCAAATATCAAAGAAATTACATAGTCCTACTTGCCACCTGTTGACTGGAATTGCTGAGTTTCAGATCCAAGTGACCCACCCCAGGACTTGTGTGTTTTCCCCATCATGATAACCCTGAGGCAGAATAGATGTTATTCTTAGGAATAGCTTAGTGATAAGAGCTTATTAACAACTGCACTTTGGCTTTTCAGGCCCTCTGTGTTTTTACTTCCCTCTTACCCACCAAGATTTCCATCTTTGCCCATTTATTTGATGTGCATCAGGTCAGTTTTCACTTGTCCTTCCTCTCCAGTGTGTAATGTTGATATGTTCATTGTTCCTCACTATTGGATAATTTAACTTTAGCATCCTTTATTATTTTTATGGTCTTCTTAATGAGGCACATCTAATCCTTTTGTCTGTCTCTGCAGCTTGGCTTGGTTTCACGTTGATGGTTTTGCACTTTCTGTCATGTTGTAGAACAAAGAGAGACTCCGGGGCCTATTATGGAATTTCTAAGTACTAGTTATGAGTGGGGAACAAACTAAATTAGGAGAGCTCAAATGTAGGGACAGAGGCACAGCAAAGAAAGAATCCTCTTAGCGTCTCCCTGAGCACCTGATGCTCCATGACCTGTGGGTAAGACTGTGACTTTGTAAGGAATATCTCTCCAACGTTACTTAAGTTGTTTATTTATGACACCTACTCCTGCAGTAAAATCTTCCCTTTCTGGGGGATGAAGGAACCTATGATGAGAGACCCAAATCAGAGGAATAGCATATTTTCTCACATGACCAAACTCTCCTTGACTTACCACTTTCCTCATTTCCAATTCGTCTGTAACTTGGGTCCTAAGGTTTTGGTGTAACTTTCACTATTTTACCATGCTTCCTTGAAAGTCTTGTCAGGACAATTCCTTTCGTGGTGGAAGACTGAACAATCATGACATCTGAGTCACTGAGCTCACCCAAGAACATTGGTGTGGCGTGGCTTCCAGGCATGTCAGCCTTAGCGAACTTCTGGCTCTCTGTGTCTCGGTGATATGTATAACTATGGTCTGAAAGCTGTATTTAAATGATGCCTATGGAAACCCAGGATATGTTCATCAGTGCATGGTAAATGCACTTTCTTCTTCATTGTCCTGGACATTATGACCTTCTTACAGAAAGTTAGAATTTTAAAGCATCATTTCATGTTTTGGTACATATTCGGTGTCAGAACAATCCACAGAATTGTCACACTAACACAGTGACTTACAAGTCATAATTCAGAACTAAAATTGATGCTTTTCTGTGTAGAGATCAGTGTTGTTCTCTAAAATTAACTCATCGTGTAAATTTGCCAACTATTCCAGTATAAGAAATTTCTACTTTTATTCATTTGTGTCCTCTCTTTCTTTTGGTTAATTTGACTAAGGGTTTGTCAGTCATATTGCTCCTCAGAGAACCAACTCTTTGTTTTATTGTTACATTGAGTTTATTTAAAATTTAATTTTATTATTCCCTGCCTTGATTTGTATTATTTCTTCCTATCTATTCCTCTGGGGGGGGGGGCGGGTGTTGTTTGTTCTTATTTTTCCAAGGCATTCAGGTTAGTTATTAAACTATCAATATGAGATCTCACCGACATCTTGGTGAAGCTCCTATTGCTGTAAATGTTTGTCTTACGACTACTTCCATTGTGTCCTATTGGTTTTTGTATGTTGTGCTTTTATTTTCAGGTATTTCTAGAATTAAAAAATTTTCCTTCTTGTTTTCTCCTTTGTCTCAATTTTTGATCATTCTGTGCTGTTTTGTTTTCATGAGGTTGTATACTTTGTGCTATTTCTATTGTTGATATATAGATGTATTCATCTGTGGTCACATAGGATGCAGTATATTCCATCAGTTCCCCAAAGTTTATTGAGACCCAATTCAAGGAATAATATGTACTTGGTTTTGAAGAGGCAGCCCCATTGTGGTGCCCATTCTGAAACCCATCTCATCCATTCTGTCACCCCATTGCTGCTGAATAAATACTTTTTTTCTTTTTTCCAACTCACTTCTGGTGGTTAAATGAAATGAAATAAGATTTTGGAGATAAAATATTCAGAAACATATTAGTTACATTAAAATCTTTTTATAATTTAAATTACATTTATATGCTTTTTTGGCTTATTTAGAGCTAATATGGTGAAAATTTTCTAATAAAACTCAAGAAATGAGACAACCATTTATATCTCTCCTCACTCACAGGAGGGTGACATGATTGAGGAACACTGCAGTATTTTCAGGTCATGTGTCCTATGTGGCCTGTGACAAGTATCAGCAGGAATGTAGATAGTTTGAAGCAGGCAAATACAATTTGCCTGGGGTGAAAGCCATATGAAATGGGGATTTCAGTTACTCCTCCATTCATAAAATATTTATGCTTCCCATGTACTGAGCCTAGTTAATTCATTAGAAAACAAAGGAAGTGAACAAAAAAAGACATGAGTTGTAAAAAGCACAGAGACTACCTTAGGTAAAACTGGGAAATCATTTCTGAACAAATAAATCATAGGAACAAAAGACACAGGTTAAGAAAAAGAAGAAGAAAAACAAAACAAACAAAACAAAACACAAAACAAAACAACAACACCGTGTGCTTTGGACCTGGAGATTAGAATCATTGTCAAACAAAACAATGGGATTTTTAACAAGAATTTTTTATGGAGTTCCAAGGACAGATCACCACTCTGTTGCACTTTTGGTACTTAGATGGATGCCCAGTCCTGCAGTTCACTCCTCTTCACGAATGCATCAACATGCCTTTGCAAACAAGTGCGTGTACACAACCCACCCTGACTCCCACACACGGTTCATGTAGAAGATGTTGGACAGCAGCATCCGAGTTCAGGAGGGCTCAGTCAACCTGTGGAACAAGCTGCAATGCGTGCTGTGGTTTTGATGGGACTCTCAGGAAAATGTCCCTGTGACCTCAGCACTCAGACACTGTTCCATGGATCCTGCACATCGTCTCCTGTTGACACATAGAAGGATGATTTTGGTCACTTGCCACTCGACACTCTTCTAATGTCAAGAGAAGATGTTTGTTACCCTCAGAGCTCCTGGTGCAGAGATTAAGCAGACAAAACCTACTGTGATATAGTTTTCTTTCTTTTCAAATAGAATTACCTTCTAAGAATTACCTACCTTTAGGCTTCTACTATTTTGGAATCATCTCCTTTACTTAATCTTTCAACTCTATCAGCCAAAAATGACTTTAAAATCTTACATGCACTTATTTCAGAAATTCTTGAAAATGGATCAAAGAAATTTAAAAAATCCACTCATGATACCATCATAAATAAATATTGTTACATTTTAATATATTTAAAATTTTTGGGTGAGAAACAGCTGCCACATTGACCGGTAGGTGAGCTGTCTCAGCCGTGGAGGCGTGAAGCCGGGTCACAGCACTTAGCGCATATGGCTCCCATTGGTGAGAGGTGGATTTCGGCTCTGCTGGGCTTGAACACGAACCCTATCTTTCCGGGTCCTCCACCCGGGCTCAGGCTCATCTGGGACAGTATCTAAAACAACAGTCCAGCTTCAGGCATTGGCTTGTGTGGCACTTAAGAAACTTCCTGCTTCCCTGACAGCAGTCCTGCAGAGGGAGTGTCCTAGCTTGGGCCTTGGGCACCTCCCAGCGCCTCCATGGCCTTCACAGTGCTAAACCGGCTTCCTAAAGACTCAAACCCACCTACGCTGCTGCAGCAGATTAGCAAGACCCCGCAGCCAGACGCTTTCAACTACCAAAGCTGCTTCATGCAAGACATCTTCGCTCATTTCCCCAAGGTCTTGTTTATCTATCGGACCTATTACTCAAGAGATGAGGGGTTATATACCTTTCTTGTAGATGGACCCCGGGTCCAGGTTGAGGATCTGCTTGCCTGAGCAGTGTACTTCGCTATCCCCACCAATGAGGATGCCAGAAGTCTGGCCCAGATGTTCCAGGTGTTCAAAAGTTTAACCCTGCATGGGAGAGAGTCCACACCATTCTGATGGATCCTCACTTCATCCTGCTGCCCACCCTGACCGTAGACTTCACCGCCGCTGAGGGCTTGCTGTCAGCCTTCCACATCTGTAAGTTCCTCCAGGGCAAATTCTATCAGCTGTCTCTGGAGCAGCCTTTACAGGGTGTGCTGCTATCCTCTCTGCAGAGCACAGTGTGCTTCACCACAGCTGGCAGCCTGAGGAAGCTGTACATGCTCCTGAGCAACTGTATCCCTTCCTCCAGGCTGCCTGAGCTCCACTCACACTAGCTGCTCAACGACCACATCTGGCTGTCCTACCGCTGGAGAAGCCGAGCCCAGATCAGCCGGTACTTCCGGAGCCTGGAGGTCACAGCGCACATGCTCAGCCAGCTCTTTGGCACCACCCCGTTTGAGAAAAAGGCATGGCATCTGTGTTCTGATACATATAGCAGGACCCTTCAGATAAAGCAAGCCTCAACCTGGCTGTGACTCCCCAGGACAGTCACACTCTTTGTCAGCCTCAAAAGCCCCATCACAGAGCAGCTGGTGGAAGCCAGGATCCAGCACTCCCTCAACGCCATCTGCACGGGGCCAGCCGCCCAACTCTGCCTAGTGGAACTCGCCGTGATTCAGAAATCGATGCACCTCATTGACTCTGGCTCCGAAAAAGTGAACATCCAGATTCTGGAGGACACGCATCCAGCCAGCTGCAGCTGCCACCTTAACCAAGCCTTTCGCCTGCCCTGCTACCACATCCTAGCCATGCTTAGTGCCCAACACCAGGGGTTCCAGTTTGACGTGCTGTAAGCTCAGTGGACCTCAGGCTGTGCCACCAGTCTAGACAGCATCCTGGGCAGCAAGTGGAGTGCCACCCTGGATAAGCACCTGGCTCTGACTCTCCTCACTGAGGAGGTAGGTTGGCTCTCTCTCTCTTTGTGTGTGTGTGTGTGTGTGTGTGTGTGTGTGTGTGTGTGTGTGTGTGTGTGTGTGTGTTTTCAAGACAGGGTCTCTCTGTATAGCCTTGGCTATCCTGGACTCGCTTTGTAGACTAGGCTGGCCTCAAACTCACAATGATACTCCTGCCTCTGCCTCTTGAGTGCTGGGATTAAAGACGTGCGCCACACACTCGCAAGAGGTAAATCGGCTCTTACAGCACTGCAACAAGGAGGAATTGGAGCGTCGCTATAGCTCCCTTCGGGAACTAGTCGACAGCTGGATCTGCCCTTTACGAGCAGGTACAGCTCTGATCACACACATATACACCCAGCACTGGGGAATTGAGCCTAGAGTAGCACGTATGTTAGGCAGGTAGTCTACCACTGCCTCTTTTGATTTCTCATTCTGAGGTAGCCTCTCACTAAGTTGCCCAGGCTGGCCCCAAACTCAGTACATAGCCGATGCTGGCTTTGAACTCTTGACCCTCTATTTCCCAAGTGATGACCAATGCCTCTCTTTAGGCTAGTCTACTCTAACTAGGCTTCCAGGCTAGTCTTGAACTCACTCTGTCTTCCTTTCATTTACCTTCTTTATAAAAATGTGTTGTAAGCTCAGTTAGTCATATATGTATTGTAGTAATTATAATCATGCCATGAGAGTGGAAACTTAAATCATATTATTTGTATTTATACCCCATAAAAATAACTGCTACTTAATATCCACGTGGCACTGAACGACTGGCATAGTGACGAGGCAGACATCTTGTCATGACTCACCTCTGTCACTTAGATGTTCACTTTGAATCTGCATAGTGATAAGCTCAACCTTTGGTTCCGTGAGCTTAATTTAAGAAAATAACTTGAATTCAGAATTTCTAAGTGTTTTCTCAGTCTATATTTAGTGTGAAATTAACACAAAAGTTGTGTGCAGTATTTATTAAAATGGAAGCTTAAGTGAGATTGTTCTACTTCCTCTACAAAAATGAAGATTGAATGATGGAACTCATGCCTGAATTATCTTCTGATATTTCCTTTTAATGAGAGCTAAGCATAAATAGAGATGGTGTAGCTATAATCTTTAATTATATCCAAGCCAGATCCTTGTAGACAGTCACACCCCTTTCCTATTGTGAGGAAATACAGAAGCCACTATCAAATTATTTTCTGTTAACAATTTTAACATAAAAATCCATATTTAGAAAAAGGTGCCATTTATAATACATCTAACCAAAATTTGGGGAAATTATTGGATAACCTGTACAAATTATGATAGTCAGGATTTTTTTTGCTTAACTGCTTTTTACAAAAGTAATACTTAAGAAATATGAACAAGAAGTTCATTAAAGGAGCCAGGTGTGGTGGCACGCGCCTTTAATCCCAGCACTCGGGAGGCAGAGGCAGGCAGATTGCTGTGAGGTCGAGGCCAGCCTGGTCTACAAAGCAAGTCCAGGACAGCCAAGGCTACCCAAAGAAACCATGTCTCAATAAACAAAACAAAACAAAACAAAAACAAAAACAACCCCCCAAAACAAAAAAGAAGTTCATTAAAAACACTTACATTACTTCAGATTCTCAATTCTTCCCTAGTATGCTTATATAAATAGAATAAACATATCATGTTATAACTCTAAAATAAATTAAAATGTTTTATCATGTTAACAGTTCTCAAGACCTACCTTTTCAATGCAACAATACCGTTGACTATAGACACAAAACAGGTGTCAACAAGGTTACCTATTAATGAGGGTCTGTCCCAAAGGTATATTTGTTCTCTTTATGCAGCAGTGATATTAGAAGCATAATAAATATAACTGTATAATTTAACAATCATAATCCGTTTTCTTCTAGCTTGGGATTTGACTGTATATGTACACAGCATTGTTAAGAACACAGCATCGTCTCTTTTGTTTCTAGGTCAGATGGGTGTACACAGAAGCAGAAGTGTTTTTTGAGCACAGGAGTCTGCCCCCAACTGACAGCACCAAACACCATGTGCACTGTTGATTCCCAGAAAGAATAAAATTGTAGGAAGAAGTCAGTGTCAGAACCTCTGTGTTCCATGAAGAAGCTCCTGTTCCCAAGAGTCAACCAAATTCTATCTGTGCAGATTTCTGTCTCTACCATTTTCCATCTCTACTCTCTTGCAGATGCTGCAGGTTCTGTCATCCTGGTACTTGGCAGAGATTCCTATCATAATATAAGGTGTCTAGTGACAGACAACCCAGCTGTATCTGTTTCCTCAGGAAGTGTCACTTAGTGAGCGGAAGTTATCCCACCTGCTCCTTTCCAAAGCTCCTGAACAAAATCAAAAAAGAAAATCTGTAGTGAGGATTTTAGATGCAGTGGCATCAATTCTGTTGGGTCCCCTATGCAGCCAGAGGATCTAGGGTAGCTAGAACAGCCTACCCAATATGCCTGAGGGTCAGCCTCAGTGCTATTTAGGATCTGGGCTAGGCCCAGAGGGATTGGCTCACATTCATGTGGAGTACAGTGGCTGTTGTTTCCTCAGTGTTTTTGGTTATAAGCTAACTACATTAAAGAGAAACAAGAAAAGATAAAGGTCAATTTATACTTTTTGGTTTTCTTTTTCTTTTAAACATTGTCAGTTGACTTTTTTTGGGGGGGTGAATTTGCAGAAAATGTTTTTTTGTCTTTACTAACTTGGCAGAATGTTAATTTCTGGGTCATTTTTAATTTCTCAAGAATTTTCATACAATCTAAGCTGCTTGGGGGAAGGATGGAGAGTTCAAAGAGGGGAAAGAAACCAGCACTGTAGATCCATGTATATTAAATGCAAGTTATTATGCAACAAGTAATTTTCTACAGTTGAACTGGACACATATTTGAATATGGACAAGGGATACAAGAATAATGTACAAGATGAGGAATTGTGGATGCATCTGCAGAGTTCATCTATTGCTATGGTAACAGATACATCCTAGCAACAGCTGCTTGGTACACAGCTGACATGGAGTGCTTAAGCCCAGAAACAAGAGGAAAACGATCCATGAAGACATACTTAGTGTGTGTAGAATTTATATTTTTGAAAAATTGAAATGGACAGTAGAAAATCCATGCATAAACACGTTAAAAGAACGAGGTTACAGAAATCAAGGCTTATTTTCTCACTATCGTAGAACACAGCGTTTGACGGGATAAGCTACAATGATGGCTGTAGCATCCTGGTTTCAAGGTCACATGTGGTGTGTGAGATGGCCAGTCTTGGTGAATTATGTCTTCTGGCTGAATCGATAAGACAGCAGTCAACTATAATTTTAATGTCCATACGTTCCTCTGAGCTATTCTTGGAATCAACAAAATATAAAATATTTCAAATATCCCGCTGTAAAAGGGAGAGACTCCAAATAGCTTAAGATTTTTGTTAAAGCTTGCAAATACCTGTCCTTTTTAGTTATGAAAATAGTTTTGTAAACTTCTTGAAATTTCCTGGCTTAGTGATTCTGATGTTCTTCTTAGGTTTCAGTGAACATTTATGTTATAAAACAAGAACAGCAAAACATCTTCCATCTGTTTGTATGAAGGGGCGAAAGGGGAGAGGGAGAGGGAGAGGGAGAGGGAGAGGGAGAGGGAGAGGGAGGAGAGAGAGAGAGAGAGAGAGAGAGAGAGAGAGAGAGAGAGAGAGAGAGAGAGAGAGAGAGAATTTGTCTTTACAAATATTTTCTAAGGAGCAAACTTTTCTTCTGTAAGTTTCAATAACTACATGAAAGGTAAGGAAATCAACATTCATTAAAGGCTGTTTTCAAATTTGTTGGATCGTACAAAGCTACATCTGCCGAAAATCAAATCCCTACTGCAACAAAAGTTGGTAGCTGGGCATGGAGAGATAATCCTGTCTCCCCCCTCCCCCCCCTGCTTTTTAAAGAACTGTTTGTGTCCTGTATCAACATGCACTTTGCATATAAATGAACCATGTGTCAGAGCCACATCAAATTCAACAATAAAGCAAAGATTAATAAAGGTTGAGGTGCTTGTTAATGAACACACCATCAAAAAGAGCAAGAAGGAGGTGCTCCAAACTGAAGGCTCTGACCTTTTCCAAACCTACTCTATTTGAGGTTCTTTAATGCTTATAGCTCCCTTCCAAGCCACCCCAGATAGGAGGGAAAAGACATTAATGGGAACAGGAGAAGTAGACCTTTTTGGAATCAGTTCCTGGGAGCAATTTCCTGGCACAGCTGCTAGGATTTTTATCAGACCAGCAATTCAACCAAAGTTGCTGCTGGAACCTGGAACAGCAGTCAGAACCCAGAGCCCTGAAAAATTCTCTGGAGCAGTTCTCTGTATGAGCATCTCAGAGTGGAGCGATGAATAACCAAACAATATCAAGACCCAAAAAGCCCCTGCCTCCTGTTTTGGTTATATATCTCCTCTCAGATTCTGTATGTACTAAGATGTGTTTCAGCTGACAAAAACCAAGCCCCTGCATGAGGTGATTAGTCTTCTAGTGGATAAACATTACCTGTTCTCTCACAAGTCTGTTCCCCATCCCACACTTCGGATCAAAACAAAAACATGTTGACATCCATTACATATCCCCCTTTCTATTAAAAAAATTAATAAACTATATACAACAAAAATATTATGAGAGAGATCCAAGATGGCGGTGCCAATCACACACAGCTTCTGATCAGCAGGACAGCCATGACTGCACAGTGACCCAAAGACCAAACTGAGAACTACGAAACACCAGTGCTGCGTATTTACAGTTGAGAGGGATCCACATTGTGTGGAGCACAGGTGGGTCTGACCAGTGGCCACCCAGCTAACCCACAGAAAAATCCTAGAGGACAACCCACATCAGCCGTCATCCTGAGAAAGACTGTGAGACATCCATGCAGCTTTGGGCTCTCATTGCCCATGCGCTGCTTACCAGATCTGAGACAAAGAACAAACAGGCAGAGCTGAGTCCAGGCACCAGACACAATCTGCATTAGCTGCCATCTTGAAAGAGACTGAAGGGCACCCAAGTAGCTTTGATCTCTCTTAGTCCCACCTGCATCTTCTTACCAGTCTAGCCAGCGGTGTCACAGAGCAGATAGATAGAACTCTGCCCTCTCAAAATGGCCTGTGGAGCATCCGAGCACAGGCCATTTTGGGTTCTGATGTCTCTCAGTCCCCCAGCTGCTTACCAGCTGGGCCCATCTGTGACACAGAGCATACAAGCAGAGCTGAATCCAGACAATGGCCACAATCTGCATTAGCTACTATCTTGTGAGCAGCTTCAGGCCTGGGTCTATCTTTGCCTGCCTGCCTGAAGCATACTGCTCTGACTCAGCTAAGACACAGAGCAGACAGGGTAAGCAGAGACCTGTGCAGGCCACAATCCACAATAGCTGCCACCCTGTGAGCAGCTTCGGGCTCTGATCTCTCTCCACCCACCTGAGGCTTATTAGCCTGATCCATATAGGTCACAGACAGACAGACAGAGCAGAGACCTGCATGGGCCATACTCCATATTAGCTGCTATTCTTTGAGTAGTTTTGGGCTTTGGTCTCTCTCCGCTGGCTAGTAGCTTACTGACTGAGCCCAACTAGGACACAGAGCAGAAAGGCAGAACCCTGTCATCTCAAGAAGGCCTGTGGAGTACCCTAGCAGCTTTGGGCTCTGGTTCCCCTCAGCCCCCAAGCTGCTTACCAGCCTGGCCCATCTGGGATACAGAACAGATAGGCAGAGCTGAATTTGGCATGGGCCAAGACATGCATTTGCTGCCATCTCAAGAAGGTCTGTGGGACACCTGAGCAGCTTCAAGCTTGGATCTCTCACTGCCCCCAGCTGCTTACTGGCCTAGCCCATCTGCAACACAGAGCAGATAGGCAGAGCCCTGCCATCTCGAAAAGGACTGTAGGGCACTTGAACAGCTTTGGGTTTGGAAATTTATTAGCCTATTCCTCTCCTGCCTGACCCAACTGGGATACAAACAGGGAACCCAGCTGAACTGAGCTGGGTGCAGGCTCTAACATCCACTGTCCATCATTGTGAGAAGGCCTCTGGGGATCCCTAGAAAACAACCTCAGTATTGGAGCTCTCTTTTACTTGCTCCCAACCTGCCTGGCCCACGTGGACACAGAGACCTCATTGGAGGAACCTCTAGGTCTGCTAACACCAGAGACAACCAGATGCCTAGAGGACAGTGCAATAAGACTACAAACAAGACTCAGAGCCATATAACACCACCAGAAACCAGTGATACTACCACAGCAAGCCCTGTGGAGATATGAACACCTGTGAAACACAAAGAGAATACTTTAAATCTGAGGTGATGAAAATGATAGAAGCCTTAAAAGAAGAAAATGAATCACTAAAAGAAATACAGGAAAATACATCCAAATGGCTGAAGGAATTGAATAAATCCTATAAAGAATTACAGGAAAATTCAAACAGGAGAAAGAAATGAATAAGACTATTCAAGATCTAAAGAAGGAACAAAGAAAACAATCTGAGACAATCTTAGAGTTTGGGGAAGAGAACAGGAGCAGTGGGTATAAATAACACCAACTGAATACAAGAGATGGAAGAGAAAATCTCAACGGTGGAAGATATGATTGAAATTATCAATACATCAATCAAAGAAAAGGTCAATACTAAAAAGTTGCTGACACAAAACACCCAAGAAGTTTGGGACACTATAAAAAGACCAACTCTAACAATAATAGGAATAGAAGAAAGAGAAGACTCCAAGCTGCAAGGCCCAGAAAACATTTTCAACAGAACCATAAAAGAAAACTTCCCCAATCTAAAGAAAGAAATGCCCATGATCATACAAGAAGCCTAGAGAACTCCAAGTAGATTGGACCAGAAAAGAAAATCCTTTCACCACATAAATAATAAAAACATTAAATGTAAAGAAGAAAGAAAGACTATTAAAAAGCTGCAAGAGAAAAAGGTTAAGTCACATATAAAGGCAAACCCATCAGCATTACACCTGACTTCTCAACAGAAACTGTCAAAGCTAGAAAGGCCTGCATGGATGTCATGCAAACACTGAGAGACCGCATGTGCCAACTCAGACTGCTGTATCCAGAGAAACTCTCAATCACCATAGATGGAAAAAACAAAATATGCCATGACAATACCAAGTTTAATCAGTATCTAACCACAAATCCCTCTCTACAGAAGATACTAGATGGAAAAATCCAATTCATGGAGACTAACTACATCAAGGAAAACACAGGAAATAAACAATTCCACATCCACAAATCCAAAAGAAAAGAAACACACACACACACATTCTACTACCACAAACATCAAAATAAGAGGAACTAACAACCACTGGTCATTAATATCTCTTACCATCAGTGGCCTCAACTCCCCAGTAAAAATATACCAGTTGACAGAATGGATGCAAAACCAGGATCCATCATTCTGCTGCATACAAGAAACACACCTCAGCAGTAAAGATAGACATTACCTCAGAGGAAAGAGTTGGAAAACTGTATTCCAAGCAAACGGACCCATAAAACAAGTTGGATTAGCCATTCTATTATATAATAAAATAGACTTTCAACCAAAATGAATCAAAAGAGATGGAGAGAGTCACTTCATCCTCATGAAAGGAAAAGGAACGATGTCTCAATTCTTAACATCTATGCACCAAATGCAGGAGCACCCACATTCTTAAAAGCTACCAACTACCAATATTGAATCAAGATCAGGTAAACAAATTGAATAGTCCTATCATACCCAAGGAAACAGAAGCAGTCATCAAAAGTCTCACAACAACAACAACAACAACAACAACAACAACAACAACAAGCCCAGTACCAGATGATTCAATGCAGAATTCCTCCAGACTTTCAGAGAAGAGATAATACTAACTCTCTTCAAAATATTCTTCAAAATAGAATCAGAATGAACACTACCAAACCCGTTCTATGAGGCCACATTCACTTTGATACTTAAACCACACAAAGACTCTACAAAGAAAGAGAATTAATTCACTTGTATAGAATTTTGTATATAGATGCAAAATTAATTTTAGATACAGTGGTATAGAATTCAAATTAAGATTATTCTTCACACACATTATATATATTTCTACTCTAATATGTAGTATTGTACCCATGTAACGATTATAATTCAAGGTTTTCTTCCAATACTTTGAAAGTTCTATTGCAGACTGCTTAGGATAAATAAGTTATACAAGTTAATTGATAGTTTATCAAATCATGGTCATATCAATTGCTAGTCTATTTTTATCACAAGAATATATATCTTAAGTGCAGCAGATAAATATGATTCTATAGAAAGATAAGGTAAAATAGTTAGATAAGATCTTCAAAAACCTCAGAGACATACAGAGTATGGCAGTTAAAATATTTTTATTATCTTAAAGATACATTAACAATGAGTCAGGTTAACTCCTGGCAACAGCCAGCCTACTTCAAAGAGGATGATGAGCATCAAAGAACCTCCTTATGGAGATGGATTCAAATGTGGCAAACAAGCCACTGGGAAAATGTCCTCATTTATACCACAGACAGAAATCTGTCTAAAAAGTGCAAGCTTGGACTCAGGCAGAGTCGATAGCCAAACTCTGCAAAGACACAATAAGCAAGTCCTCAATAGTTTTGGCCTCACAAATGTGTCTGTCAGATATATTGGGCCAGAAGGCTGAAGATGATGCTCCAATGTTATAGAGAGTTTTAGGTAACTGTTCAGGTAGCAAACTCTCTGTCATCTTGTCATTTGGGAAGCTGCTAACCTGTACCCCTTGTATACCCAGGCAATTAATTTTATTCCTTCTCAAGTATCTGATGGAGTTGAAGACCAAATAGTTTAGTTTTACAACTACGCTTAGTTGTTTATGGGTTAAGTTGTTTTTAGGTCTACATAGATGTTTTAAGTTGATAAAGATGAACTATGATATTGATTTACATTCAGAATTTTAGACTCATCAAGATAGGAAAGATGTTTTTTTTAATGCTGCCAAATACAAATAGCCAAAACACTGAAAATGTAACATTTATGTAATTCCTGATTGTTCCATGGTTCTTATTACTATATGTAGTTTATTGTATATATGTGTAATAATGTAAATGGATATGTAAAAAATAAAAAATATTTAATAAAAATATTTACGAGAATTATTCTGTAAAAGTTATGTTTTTAAAGACCAGTCCATTTGTATTTGACAATCTTGGAGAGTTTTTTCCACTGTCTATTCTATCCTACTGAGTCTTATCATTGTATTCAAAGTTTTTCTAAATCACTTTATTATAATTTAGATTTATCAACCTCTAAACATGCTTTTAGATTTTAAACTAATGCTTATGGTAATACTATGGCTATCTGGTCTTCAACACCATCAGAGACTTAAGAAGGAATATTATCTAATATGAAGGAAGTGCAGGCAAACAATTTCCAAAGTATAGACAAGACAGAAAGAGTTGACCGCCTGGACAGTCACAGATTTTTCTCTATCATTGGGGCATCCAGTCTTCAGCTTACCAGCCCAAAATATCTGACAGACTGTTCTGTGAAGCAGGAATTTTGAAGGAATGCCCTTCCTAGTCTCTGCAAAGCTGGACAGCCAATTTATCAGTGTCATGCTTGATCACAGTTTAGACAGTCAGTCTGCTATCCGCAGAAGAGATAAGAACAGTTCCTCGGTCCAGTGGCTACTCTGCCACACTTGTTTTTTTGATGCCCATCATCTTCATTGAAGTAGATTGGAGATGCTGCCAGGCAGATGTGCCTTTCTGTCAGAAAAGCCCTTTATTATTAAATGTTATATTCTGTAGATCTCTGAAGTGTTTGAAGATTATCTATTTGCTATAGTGCATAATCATATTTCTCTCTCTCTCTCTCTCTCTCTCTCTCTCTCTCTCTCTCTCTCTCTCTCTCAATAGATTTATCTATCTCAGTATATCTAAATAAATAAACATTGTTTGATTTTACCTATGCACTATCTGCTTAACTTTGAAAACATATACAAAAAATGAAATAAGCTTCTTCTGTAATTAACTAAAGCAGTATCTAATAAATAAGAATTATACTACTATAACTACTAACTTGTATCTCCAACAATCCTGAACAGTTTGTAATAGTTAGCTCTCATAAGACTAGACCTTTACGCCACATTTTTAAATAAGTTGCATATGTATAATACATTAAGCAAACATTGAACAAAATCTATCAATGTACAAAAGTATAATACATAAAGCAATAATTGAACAAAATAATTTAAATTTCTATTGATCTATAATACTAACATAAAATATTTGAAGTTAATAAATTCAATAACCTACCTTTTATCCTATAGTTCTATGTCCTCCCCTTTTATCATTCCTTTTTCCTTCCTTTCCCCTAACACTAGGGATAGAAAAGTAAGAGAGAAAGAAAGATAGAAGGAAGAAAGAAATAAATCCCTAAATGTAACCTTTACTAACTAATAACCAACCCCCCTAGGCAATAACAAACATTTGGTAACCCACCCAAAACACCTACTGCACCTATTGCGAATGGGGACATCGTGTTCTCAAAATTACTTTGTGCTGTCTAGTGGTAAAAACATCTTTTGAATATTCTTAGAAAAATATAATATTGGCCAAGCGCTGGAAAAGCTAGCTGTATCTGTTTCTATTCAGTTTGTTTTAGTATTGATCCTCTGGGCTAGCCCTTTTAAAGTTCACACACAAATAAATTCTTGAAGAAACAGCAGCTAAGCAGTCTTGGAGGTTGAATCACCTGGGCTACCTGTTTTGTCTTCATTATTATCTCGTTTTTTGTTCTGAAAAATAAGCAAACTTTAAAAAGTATTAGTACAGGTACTTTCTACATATATGTGGAATATGCCAGGTGTACAACTTATCTAAAATTAAACATCTGCCCAATTTTGAGCAGGTATAAGGCATCAAATTTATACATCTGTTTGATCTGTAATATCCATGCTGTATGTAAGAATGACATGTCATAAGGACCAGGTGGCCTTTGAGATTCCCTTGCTATACAAACTCATTCATATTACAGGTAGTAGGAGGTCTTCCCTGGCCAGATCTAATCTTTATAAGTTTTGTTGGTAATCACATTATTTTCATTCCCTGTAGCTACATAAGCATAATCATGTCCTCATCTCAGAATTATTGCAGGATTCCAGTCCATTGCCAAGAGATCCTTATAATATATTGGTTGTCCTAGTTCCTCAGTTTTTTTCTATAGCCCAATGTCTCTTAGCTGCTCTTGTTTCTTTTACACCAACATTAAGAAAATTTCAAGTCAACAGAGCAGTATTTAATCTGTCCTTGTGGGTCTTTAAACTTCCTTTTTGTTTAATAAACATCTCTTTTAAGTATGATTAGCTCATTCTACAACTGCTTGTCCTGTAGGAGTGTGTAGTATATCAGTAATGTGCTTTATATTATAATATGCAAACAATTTTTTCATCTTATTGGATACATATGCAAGAGCATCATCAGTCTTAATTTGTGTAGGTATTCCTATAATTGCCATTATTTTCAATAAGTGTATAATTACACAATCAGCCTTTTCAGAACTTAAAGCAGTTGCCTATTGAAACCCTGAGTATGTGTCAACGGTATGATGTACATCCCTCTGTTGCCCAAACTCTGCAAAATGAAACTCATCCATGTACCAGACTTCATTCCTTTTGATACCTCTAGAGTTACTTCCAGTAGACAATGGAATTTGGTTATACAAAGAACATGTAGGACAATTTTAATTATGTCTTTGTCTTATTGCCAAGTCATAGAGAATTTTTTCTATAAACATTTACTGTTAACATGATGCTTTTCATGAAATTTTGAGGCTTCTAACACATTTCCTATTGGCAATTAATCAATTTCCCTATGTCTTTATGCCAATGGACCTGGTAATCCTGTATGAAACCAAATATAAGTAATATACAAGGGACAGTTTCTACTTCTGATGGCCTGTTGCAATTCCATAAATAACAAAGTCAAGTCTGAGTTATCAGGAGTAAATTCAGCAGTTTCTATATGCAATACAACTCCTTCTGCATACTGAGGGTCAGTAATTATATTAAGAGATTCAGGAAAATCTAATAGTGCCATAACGATTCCATACAATTCTGATTTTTGTACTGAGGTATATGGGCTTTTGATCAACTTAGTTATTTTATCTGACTTATAACCTTCCATTTCCATCCTGTTTGCACCAGTATAGAAGGTTGGTGCATCTAGAATTGGTATTTTCTTTGCAAAACAAAGAAGGATCCAATTAGTTCTTTTTACAAACTCTATACATTTGCTTTTCAGGTATTTGTTATTAATTTCTCCCAAGTAGTTACTACAAGCTCTTTGCCAATATTTATTGATTACCCCAAATGGCATAATCTCAGCCTTAGTAAGAGGCACTACATTTTTGCCAGGTCTGTCCCTTACACTTGAAGCACTCTTATTCTACTTTTTATAATTAATTCAGAATCTTTTCCAGAAGCCCCTTGTACTCTTCTATGAGTACCATTTACTCCAAAGTGAGTGCACCTGTTATTTTGAGGTCTGGAATATTCAACCTTACAGTTTCTTTGTAAATGGCCAAATTTACCACAATTAAAGCACTGGGTGTTTTGATATCTGAGACCTCTAGCTACAGCTTGTCCTATTATATTGTTTTGATGCTCCTGAGAGCTAATGTTTACCGTCTCTCTTACCCACTTATCTAATGGGGCTCCTCACGCTTTTAGTGGTCTAATTGCTCTCTTACATTCAGTATTTGCATTTTCATACACCATAACCAGTGTCAATGCCTGTCTGGTCTCAGTGTCTGATATGGCTCTATCTAGAGCTGAACCCAATCTCTCTAAGAATTCTGTGAAGGCTTCTCTAGGGCCTTGAAATACCTTAGCAAATGAAGTCGTGGTTTCACCAGGCTCCTCAACCATGTTCCAAGCTCTTAAGGCTGCGACATGACATTGTTTAATTACTACATCTTCAGATCGGCTTTGTTCTCTTAAGTCAGCATAACACCCTTCACTAAGCAGTTGATCTTTAACAGCATTTATCCCCAATGTTATATTTTGTTACTTTATTCTCCTGGATTAATTTCTCCATCACAGAAATCACTATAATTGTTGAGCAGCTTCTAACACAGCTGAGACCAATCCCTTCCAATCTTGGGGGAAAAGTCTATGTCGTATAGCCCAGTTACTTAACATTTGTTTAGCAAAAGATGAATGAATGCATCCCATACCATACAGTAGCCTCTTTAAAATGCTTTAAATCTAGCATTCTACTGGATGCCATGCCATCTCATCATAAGCCTCACCACCATCATTAGCAAGGACATGTTGCACAAAGCCAGGAAAAACTGATAGTGCCTGTGTAGCCCTAGAGAATTCCTCTATCAGAGCTCTTGTCTCCAAAGCCCCTTTGGCCTGTCTGCTTTCCCATTCCTTTGGACTCTTTATAGTCTCTCCAGCTTCCTGTTTTTTTCTCTGCGCCTGGTGCTCAGGACACCTAGCCATGTCTCAGTGTGGGGAGGCAACTGTGGGAAACAGTGGATCTCAGTTACCAGGTGTTTTTCCTTTACTAACAGCACTCTTTGTTTTCCCAATGCTTCAACTTCTACCCGCAAATTCTCTAGTTGTACAGGCAACTCTGCAATCCTTTCTAGAATGGTAGAATTTACTGACCCTTCCAGTTTTTATATCTTCTTGGTCTTTCTTCCAATTCTTTTAAAAATGTAATACAGTAAAAAGACAAAGAAAAGAACAAGCAAAAAATTTGCTCTGGATATAAAGCAGGAAAAGACTTTGCAACAGCAGCTGCGATTTTGCTGACACCCTGAAATAGCATCTCTATCTTCAAAACCTGTATCTTTCTCCACAGCTTTAGAAGGTAAGTTACCCATTATGCCCAAAGCACATTGGGCACCATCTGTAGGCTTCCTACTTTTCCCAAAGCAACGTTATTTGAGGTCCTTTAATGCATATACATCCCTTCCAATTCACTGACCCTAGATAGGAGAGAAAAGAGGCTAATGGGAGCTGAAGAAGTAGACCTTTTTGGATTCAGTTTCTGGGAATGATTTCCCTGGTGTAGCTGGAAGGATTTCAGCAGACCAGCAATTCAACCAAAGTTGCTACCAAAACCTGGAACAGCAGCTGCAACCCGGAGCCCCAAAGAGTTCTCTGGAGTGGTCTCTCAAGGAGTGTCTGGAAGTAAAGCAATGAACAGCCAAACAATACTAAGACCTAGAAGGCCCTTGCTTCCTGTTTTGGATATGTATTCTCTAAGAGTCTGTACTAAGATGTGTTTCAGCTGGCAAAAACCAAGTTCCCCCCTCACCTCTGGCACAAGGTGATTAGTCTTCTTCTAGTGGATAAGCATCATCTGTTCTCTCACAAGTCTTTTCCCCATCCCACATTTGGGATAAAAATAAAAACATATGTACATCCACTACACCAAACTGATGAACTGTAAGAAAAGGGAAAGCTTTGAGAAGTTCCCATGCTGGGCTGTTGTTTTGTGTAGACTGAACTCATGGCCTCTGTGTGCTGAGAATTTGACCTTCCAGGAATAGGCAGATGTGTTTAAAAACATCTTCCTTAATGGAGAAATAACTGGAATGTGGAGCCTACTTAGAGATGTAGTCATTGGGTGCTCTGGTGGTGTGATTGGTTAGCACATGGTACTTATTGGGATATAGCCATGAATTCTGTAGAGAGTTGTCTTTTACTTGTAGTTTGTATTTATATTACAAATTTGTTTCTCCATCTTTGAAAATTTTATGATCATGTCTACCCCCGTTGTCAGCAGATAGTTGCTGGGGGAAGGGGAAGTCTGATTTGAGGATGTGGCCACAGGCAAGTTTCCTGGGTCCCAGTGGACAGACTCATCCCCATTCATAAAGGAACAGCATTAACCGGGCTTAGTGAGTTATATAGTTTTTTAAAAAAAAAAAAGATATGAATTTGAGAGAGGTTGTGTTGTGTTGAGGCATATATGGGGGAAGTTACATAGATAGGGGAGTGTTACCTGCACAGGATCTACACAATATCAACCACCTAAAATCCTGATGTAAATTCGGTACATACATTTTGTCTCCTGTTTAAATAATCTGTTTTTTTTAACCATCTAATTAGAGAATGTGCCATTTTCCTCTCTGTGCACAAAACTTAGTTTCATATGATAGATACCAATGGTTTTACATTTACTTTACATGTAAGTCTTAAATAAAATCTGTACTAAAGGGGCCATCACATGATTTTGAAAGGTTGAGCTTACTTGAGAACTCCCAATGATGCCAGCCCTAAGCCATGGCAACTTGTCTTGGCTTAGGTTGTGATGTCTGATATCTTGGAATGTGATTTAACTATAAATTAAAATCTGGGCTTCCTTTCTTTTCATATTTAGTGGAGCCAGACAAATAGGAGTTTTAATCTTGGGGACCTTTCCTGGTGACTAATGCCAGGGCCAGCTGTCGTGTTGGACTTTTGCATCCATCCACTTCTGTTGCTTCTGAAACCACTCCAACACACACCCATTCTAACATAAACAACACTGCTTGCCTGATGTAGCCTCCAGGTGTGTCCTTTGGAAATCTCCTTTTTCCCCCTCAATCCCTGAAAGTCAATGACTGGAGGTGAAAATGATTATGTCATCAGTATGTCTTGAGGAACTTTGTTGACTCCTTGTGTTTGCTTTAACTGAGACCTGAAGTGTCTATTCCTCAGGGGACAAGACTTTGATCAGTCTGTAATGATGTTAGGAAGTGGAGGGACCTTTAGGACATGGAACCCAATGGAAGGAAGTTAGGCCCCTGGAAGAAGTGTTTCATACAATCCCTAGTGGAACTCTGCCCCTTTCTGGAGAGAGCTCTCTGCTTTCCCTATAGCAGGAGATAGAGAGATCTTGTCCACATGCACTTTCTGTGATGTGGCCCCACAGGCCACATCAATAGCAGATGTCCACAGACTGAAACCTACAAAATGTGAGAACAAACAAATATTTCTTCTTGTTAAATCCATTTCTTTGGGCATGTTGTTATATCAACAGAAAAAAAAGCTGACTAGCCCAATATCTCTTTAAAATTCTGGCATCATAATTACATAAAATATACTTTCATATCAGACCTGTTGGAAAGATGGACAGGTGTGACAGCCATCTGTAATCCCAGATGTGCAGGCAGTGGCAGAGGATCCTGGAGCTAAGCTGCTAGCTAGAGCAGCCCTGTGTATAGCTGGTGATGGTGCACTAATAAATAAAGGGGATAGATATGGAGGAAGATACATGATATCAACTTTGGACCTCCGCATGCACACATGTGCACATATGTATACACTTATCCATATACACATGTCTAAACACACTTATGCAAACTCATATACATAGACACAAACCATCACATACACAACACATGCAAACCCATGATTTTTTTTTAAATAGACAGCAACTGAGAAAATTGAAGGAAATGAATAATATATGTATATGTCAAAATGCCAGATACCGGCATATGGCTATCACTTAGAAACAAACTTTTAAAAATCTGGAACGACTGAAGTGTTTATATGTCTTTAGTGAATGGTTGCAAGGCATATCCTTTTTGTTGCATGTGTATGTGTGCCGGACACAATTAAGTGGGCATACGTGTGTGTGAAGCTGTACCTGTCTGTGTGCAAGCATGCATGTGTAGGCCAGCATTTGATATCAAGTATTTTCCTTCATCTCTCTCTCTTTTTCTGAGGCAGTCTATCATTTAAACCTAGGGCTCAACAATTTGGCTAGTCTGCCCAGATAGCTTGTTGCAAGGAGACCCTATCTCCACTTCCCGAGTGCTGTAGCTAGGATACTGCATTCCCCTTTTTACATGGCTGATCGGGATCTGAACATAAATGTTCATGTTTATTAGGCAGGCTCATTACCCATTGAACAGAGTCAGCCTCTAGAGGGCATAATTTTATCAGCATGATCATGACCGCAGTGCACACACCAGCATGCACAGAACCATCTGGATGATTGACCATACGATGCCCAGTGACTGCTGATTTTATGTCACGAGCTTTCAGACCTGGCTCTTGGTTGGGATTCATAGTTGTTATTTTGTGATACACCAGCGCTCATTGCCTTATCACACCCCGAGCCCTGAAGAATTAGTGCTACCTTATTTTGATTTAGTTATGACTCCATGCATGCAGGTAGCAAAATAAAAGCTATGGAAATCATCATGGATTTCTCCTCATTTACTGTCTGTTCTATTCAGTCGTTAGCTCCTCAGTTTTATAAAGCCACCTTGACTTTTAACATGCCAGTCTTCACCGTTGCAGCCTGTCCGCATTTCAATCAATTCTCCTTGCAGTTCCTACCGGAGCTTTCTAAATTCGATTGCAGTGGTGTTAGTCTCCTGTTCAAAACTTAATTACACCCTGCTTCCCTCACAACCAATGCAGCTTCTTTTGTAGAATAAAAATCTTCTCAGCCTTTAGCCCATCACTCCAGCCTTACATCCCCTCCAGCTCTTCAAAATCCGGCACAGAGGCAATATAGATTATTTCCTGAGCTGTGCCTGCTCACGCCACACTTTTTACTGAGAACCCTTTTCTTACGTTTGAATTCAACTTTCACTTATGCTTCAGGGTTACCAGATGTGCTTCTCCGATGTTTTTTAAGTGAAGACTTGCAAATGAAAGAAAACAAACTTAAGGGCACAGTAGAAACTTGTGCCTCACTGTCGGCTTATGGTCCATGTTTTCTCATTGTCCCTACATTATTTTAAGACAATTCTACTCACTATGGTTTGTTGTGAAAAAAAAAATGCAGTGGCTTCAATAGCAAAACCCCCTGTCCCATAGGCTTAGGAATTTCTGTACTTGGTCTCTGGTTCTTGGAACGATTTTGGGCAGTTTAGGAGGCATGGCCTTGGTGGAGTGAGTACATAACAAGGGACCAGCTTTGTAAGTTCATAACATAGACCTACACCCAGCTGGTTCTCTGCTGCATGCTTGCAGTGAAGGATGTGATCTCGTGCCTTCTTGCTCTGGCCATTATGTCTGCTTGCTGCTATGCTGCCCTGTCACAATGGACTCTCATCTTTCTGAGACCATATGCCCAAATAGACTCTTCCCTCTATATGCCTCCTTGGTGTGCTTTGACACAACGACAGAAGATGAACTAATGCAACAACTCTTAAGATATGCTTTCTTAATCACACTTTTGTAATGTTATCTAAAATAATTAATACTAATGCCTTAATACTATAGTAATTGTCTCACCCATGTTGTGGTTTTTGGTTTTTCTTTTACTTTCTGGTATTAAGTGTGTGTGTGTGTGTGTGTGTGTGTGTGTGTGTGTGTGTGTGTGTGTGTATGTGTGTGTGTGATGAATCTGGAAAATGTAAGGAAGGAAAAGCCATTACAACTGGTCTGCGTGTCCATTTTTCTGTACTTTTTTTCCCCCTCCAGTGTTCCTCCTGATGACTTATTTGTGGTAGAAATCAGATTATCTCTCCTCTCTAAAATGTTCCCCATGGCAACTTATTTAATGAAAGAAATTAGATTGTTTATCGATGGGAATTTCCAATGATCTGGATTTTGCTGATTGCACCTGTTTGTTATTCTAGAATGTTCTTCTGTCTTCTCATTTGTCTGTCTTGAAAGTTGCATATATCGCTTTATTCATATTTAAGTTTGGTTTACTTATTTGTTTTTGTGACACTTGCTCCAGAGGTTCTAACATGTTCTTAGGAATCATGTTGCTTGGCTGTTTCTATGGATGGAGCTCTTGACACTCAATGCATTAATTCCCTGAAGATTGCGACATAGACATAATTTCCTTCTATTCTTCCTTTTTCCCTCAGTAGCTAGACTCCCATGATGAACAGAAACACCCTTTCTTGTTGTCTTGTGTCTACATTACTGTGCTGGCTAGTTTTGTGTCAACTTAACACAGGTAGAGTCATCTGAAAGGAGGGATCCTCAGTTGAAAAAAAATATCATCATAAGACAGGCTGAAAGCAAGTCTATAGGGCATTTTCTTAATTAGTGATTGATGGGGGAGGGGCCCAGCCCATTGTGGGTGGTGCCATCCCTGGGCTTCTGATTCTGAGCAGGCCATGGGGAGCAAGCCAGTAAGCAGCACCCCTCCATAGCTTCTGCATCAGCTCTTGCACCTAGGTTCCTGCTCTCTCTGAGTTCCTGTCCTGACTTCCTTAGATGATGAGCTGTTATATAGAGCTGTGAGGAAAATAAACCCTTTCTTCCATGAGTTGCTTTTGGTCATGGTATTTTATCACAGCAATAGTAACCCTAACTGGGACAGGTAGACATTATTTACCAGCTTCTATTTATTTTCCAATCTTTAAGCCATCATTGACCACATCTTTTTTTTTTAATTATTACAAACTCATTTAGATATATTTTTTTCTACAGAAAAGAATTTATTTCGTTGGTCCTAGTGGCACATGTCTTTAATACTAGCATTCAAGGGACAGAGGTAGGCAGATCCTTGACTTCCAGGCCAGCCTGGTCTACAAAGAGAGTTCCAGGACAGCCGGGGATACACAAAGAAACTCTGTCTTGAAAACAAACAAACAAACAAACAAACAAGCAAGCAAAAAAAAAACCCAAAAAGGATTTACCTTTACTTATGCATATGTGAGTGAACTCTCTCTCTCTCTCTCTCTCTCTCTCTCTCTCTCTCTCTCTCTCTCTCTCTCTCTCGTGTGTGTGTGTGTGTGTGTGTGTGTATGTATGTGTGTGTGTCTGCAGGAGAGTGTGTTTCAAGCTGCTCCACTGTGAGTGCTGGGAACTGAACTTAGACTTTCTCCAAGAGCAGCAAGTGCTCTTGACTCTTGAGCTGCTTTTCTAGCCCTTTCATGCTTCATTTTTTTTTTAAAACTAATGTTCATAGTGTTCCATTCTGGGTCCGGGACACCCCCTTAGGTTGTCTGAATTCTTTAGTTAGAGCTTAGGAGTCTTTCTTTAATATTTGCCGTGAAACAAGCTATTTCAAGATCAGCCTATTTATATAATGAAATTATCCATCTCTCCAAAGAGTTATTTTATTTCGTGAAATAAAAGATAAGAAATACTATGTGTCATAATCGTACTTCCAGTTCAAACTGAGCCTCGGAGGGATTTTGATTGGGCTCCTGTGCTTTGCCTGTGTCATCTCACACCCACGCCGAGAGTCTTACATGTACAGGTTGTGGTGAAATATCACATAGCTACTCATTACAGTTATTTCCTGCTATAAACACAACAATATTGGAATTATGACATGAAACCCCCTGCTAATGATGTATTTTCCAAAAATAGACCAGTCTACTCTTCCAGCTCTTTGTGTCATTTGTCTTCGGTCTCCTTACTAACAGTTCAAGCCTCTGTTGCATTCCCAAGTCACGAGCACAGCCTTTGCCTCTGCATAGACAGCTCCCCATCAAGACACACACAGACTTCACTTTCCTAATATTTCTCAGGAGGATTGTGCTTTCACTCAGTGGGAGAGCATTTGCTTAGCATGGATGAGATCTTGGGGTTAATTATCAGCATCCAAGCAAACATTTCTTAAGGCTTTTTTAAAAATTAAGATTGCTTTTTATTACTTAAACCATTTTCCTATGTCTGTGATTGAGGGAGACCTCCTCCACCTATATATGCTCTTGGAATATCGAGTCTCTTCTTGGTAACTTGCTATCCTTCCTCTGGGTGCCGTCAGGCCTCCTCATCCAGTGGAGATGGTAAGAAAAGGGGCACCAGAGTTCGTGTGAGAGTCAGATCTCACTCTCCACTCATCGGTGGAGAATATCCTGTTCGTCGGCTAGGTCTTGGTAGGGGTTCGAAGTTTACTGCCTGTATTCTCCTTGGCTGGTGCCTTAGTTTGAGGAGGCCCCCAGGACCCAGATCTGCCTGTCATAAAGTTCTTCTTGTAGATTTCCAGGACCCTGTGGATCCTACTATTTCCCCATTCTTCCATGCTACTCTCACCTAAAGTCTCAATAGGATGTCCTCTCCTCTGACCCACTTTCCTGGTAAGTAAGGTTTTTCATGGGATGTATCCCTTGGACTAATGTCTTGATATAAGTGAGTATATACCGTTTGTCTCTTTTTGCTTCTGGGTGAACTCACTCACCCAGATAATTTCTAGATCAATCCATTTGTCCACAAATTTCTGGAATTCCTTGTTTTTAATAGCTGAGTAGGAGAAGGGGGGAAGTGGGAGGGAGGGAAGAACAGGAGGAAACAAGGGAAGGGCTAACAATCGAGATGTAATATGAATAAATTTATAAAAAACATTTAAAAAACCATTTTCCTAATTTAAAAACCAAAGTCAAGTTTAGTTTTTATAATGTAGGGTCTGCTGCTTTTTCTTGTTTCCAATTCCTCATTTATCATTATGTCTATTTTAAAATGTTTATTGCTTTTTTTCCATATAAAACAATACAACACTGAAGTTACATTGTTAAATAATAAATTGCGACATACTATATCCACTATATCATTTTCTTGTTTTTATTAGTTAAAAAAAAACACTCCACCATAAACAAGAACATTTCCCTGAATGTAAACCCTAATTGTATGTAAACACGGTCTTCATTTATTTTTATTGTTACACAGTAATCCATTGTGACTACATTATGTAATATAAACAGCTCCCTCCTGAGGTACATTAGGTTTCTCCAACCATCTCAACAACAAAACGCCTTATACATCTTTTTCCCCCCAGTGTTTGCCAGTATTTATTTGAGGGTATGTTTTTGAATATAGAATTGCTAGGTCAGAAGATAAATGCTATGAAGTTTTACTGTATCCTTTCAAACTATCTTCTACAATGCTTGATCCATGTTATTTTCTCTCTGAACTGCTTCTTATATTATTTGACCAAATATGCTTTCAGAGCTTGTGCCAGTGTTATCAATGAAATGCATATTAACCTGCATGTCCTTTTGTTAGGAACGAAGCTACTACAGCCCCTCATTTGGTTAAACCTTTATTACTAGAATTGATTTAATCTTGGTAGGTCACCTTCATAGATCCACCAGCCCTTTCTTAGTTTTATAAACATTTTTCAATATAGAGAATTATAGGTCATTTATTTAAATATGTTTAAATATGTTGCAACTATGAGTTTTACACCATTGCTTTGTTGCATTGCTCTTTTTAATCAAGCCTCCCCCCCCAGTGCTATAAAGATTTCTGTATTTCTGTTTCCTGGATCAGCTCTTACATTGGTACTTGTGCTTAGAGGCGAGCCGCAAACAGAGTCCACGTTTTAGAACGGAAAGCACACCCACATAGTAAGGCCCCTCTGTAGCAACGATTCAATATCAGCGCCAACCAGGGCCTCCTGCTCTTTGAAAGCTCTGTTGGCTTTTGCATATGAAATTGGTATGTAGTAAACCTGATGGTCACACCTCCAGCTAGCAGCTCAGAAATTCTCTGTTCACCGAAGAGCTTGGCGTCAGTGAGGCTGACTCTTTCGTAGTGTGCACGGTGTGATATGGTAGGCGGACAATATGCTCAGACGGCCCCTTACCCTGATTTCCCCCTAATCTATTTATTGCTTAATTTTTAATTTGTTCACTTTACATCCTGATTGTAGCCCCCTCCCTCATTGCCTCCCAGTCCCACCCTCCCTCCCTGAATTCCCCACCCCAGTCCTCAGAAACAGGGAGCACTGCTCCCCTATCATCTGACCTCAGCCTATGAAGTCTCATCTGGACTGCCCGTGTCCTCTTCTTTTGTGGCTTGGCAAGGCTACCCTGCCAAGGGAAGTGATCAATGAGTGGGTATCAGAATCCATGTCAAAAGTAGCTCCCACTCCCCATATTATGAGACCCACAAGGAGACTGTGCTGCCTATCTGCTACATCTGAGCAGGGGGTCTAGGTCCCCATCACACAGGGTCCTTGGTTGGTGCATCAGTCTCGGCAGCATCCCTCCCTCCTGGTCGGATTTGTTGGCTCCATTGGTCTCCTTGTGGAGCTCCTGTCCCCTCCAGGTCCTTCTATTCCCTGATCTTCAATAAGACCCCCTGCTCTCCACCCCAGAGTTTGGCTGTGAGTCTCAGAGTCTGCTTCTATCCCTTTCTGGATAGAGTCTGTCAGAGGACCTCTATGGTAGGCTCTAGTCCTGTTCTTTCTCGTCACCTGCCTCTGGTTTCCCTTCTGAGTAAGAATTAAGCATTCTCGCTAGGGTCCTCCTTGTTATTTATCTTCTTTAGGTCTATGTATTGTAGTGTGGTTATCCTGTATTATGTGGGTAATATCTGCTTATAAGTGATTATATACCATGTGTGTCTTTCTGGGTCTGGGTTACTTCACTCAGGATGATCATTTCTAATTCCATCCATTTGCCTGCAGATTTTGACATTTTCTTGTTTTTAATACCTGAGTAGTATTTTATTTTTTTTATTTTATTTATGCATATACATATGTCTCTAATCTTTTCTGTGAGTTCTCTGGAAGAGTGTCGAATTCCTTGGAGCAGGAGTTGTAGGCAGTTGTGAACTGTCTGACATAGGTGCCAGGAATGGAACTCAGGTCCTCTGTATGAGCAGCAAGGACTCTAAGCACATAGCCATCTCTCCATCTCAAGGTGGTCTATTTTCTAAGAAGTTTGGATTGCAATTAGGAGGACAGATCCATCATAAATGGACCATAGCAGTGCTAACAAAAACCTACCAAAGCATTTAATTTTCATGCTGATAATGTGAGGCACTGAAGTTTTAAGGCACTTAAAAAGCATAACTACACTGCAGATGCTACCTAGTCATTTAAAATCCATTAAGATATTTTACATTTTAAAATTCTCTCAGGCTCTCATGTTTATTTCATTTTTCAGGGTGATATCTGGCTTCTCATTTTGGACAGTGTACTGCAATAACTTCTTTATGGGGCAAGGAGATGGGAGATGAATATTTTGCTTTTTAATTTTTACAGCTTTCATGGGTTCCTTCTCTTCAAAATCACAGCCGAGAACCTGCCCCCCACCAAGGAGCAAGTAACGCTTTTAATAATTCCACACAATACCCTGGTTTAGTAGAAATACATTTGTATAATAAAAGTATAATATTTTCTCAAATATTATGTATTATTTTAAAAACACAATTTTTAAGTAGAACAGGGTAAGGTGTCTGCCTTTTAAATAGATAAGCATGGTCTATTCAAACAAATGCTGATTCACTGAAAGGGTAGAAGGTAAAAGGATTCTGAAAAAAATATAGGGAAAATAGAACAGAACAGATGTTAGACCAAATTAAAATGCAATAAAACATAGTACCTAAGGCACATAAAATTAAAGAGAAAATTTGAGAAAGTTATTTACTTCTCTGAGTGCTCACTAAGCACTGAAAAACAGATACACATAAAACACTCCCATGGCAGGATTTGTTTAAGGAAAACAAAGAAAGGCAAGAAAGTCTCAAAAATGTACAATTTATAGGCAGAGCTAGCCTCAAGCTTATTAGCCAGCTATTACTTCCTCCTTGTTGGAAGATGGTGCTGTAAAGTCATCATTCAGATCGTATGGGGTATAACCTGTAGTAGCCAGCAAGCGTAAGCTTCTTTTGCAGGATCATAAAAGCATTAAATACAAAAGCAGTGGCCCAGACAGCTCTCGTGCCTCCCAGGTCTAAGGGTTCTGAACTTGGCTTGCAGTTCCAGCTGATTACCAGAGATGGCGCTGAGTGTACAGGGAACCTAGGGCTAACCTGAAATCAGAAACAGGAAAGAAAAGGACTCAAGTCTGTGAGCAGGCATCCTCAGTTAACCCCAGCAGCGGCTCACCGTCTAGGAGAGGGAGTCTGCAAGAGGGTGAAACAAAGCAAAACAAATCAAAACGATTTGAGCGAGGGGCATCTCACCTTAGGAAGGCTGTAGGACTAAAAATCCCTCCAGAGCAATGAGGCAAACAGAACATTGCAAGGAGACAGCAGGGATGCAGACCGAAGGCCTCAGAGAACTTTGAGCAGTCTGTGTTTCCCTTAGGTTTAATCACCCTTCAGGGAAGATTTTATTTGTCAGGTAGACTATGGGAGGCAGCAGGCTTTTATATCCTAAATGCAGGGGTTGGGGTAGAGTGGAGTGGGGACTGATCATACTCTTTCCAGGATTAGCAAACAGAAATCCTAGAGTGGTGTGTGTGTGTGTGTGTGCGTGTGCGTGTGCGTGTGCGTGTGCGTGTGCGTGTGTGTGAAATACAGCTGCTAACGTCTTACGATGTTGATTTAAACTTCCCTCCCAGAAGCAGGTATGTGCGAAACCGGCGTGTCCCTCTTGAGCAAGGTGGATAACTGTTTTTCCATCTAGTTGTATAAGAAGCTGATATGGGCACGTATGCATGCACGTGCATTACCATATAAAAATAGAAGAATGGGAGATTTCACATGACAGAACAACAAAAAAAGTTACTCAAAGCACCTCCAGTCAGGGTGGCAGGGGTCCCTCATGTTTCTGTGTTACTTCATATACCCTCCCATGTTTCTGTGCTACTTAACCAATTGCCAATCATAAAAAGGATTTGGAATGGAAAATAAGTAGCATGATTCCCCTGCGTTTATGCTTTGGAATTCATAACTTGAGCTCACATAGCTGTGGTTAAGGAGGTCCTACGTACTTTCTCCCATCATTATAAGTGTAGTCCCTGAATCAGCAACAGCATTGGTGCCTGCAGCATGTTGGGGATGCAGAACTGGCAACTGGCAGCCTTTAGGTGGGTTTGCTGGTCAGAATCTGTGGGTCCACAGGATCCTCAAGTGCTGTGCATTCATACTGAAGTTTGAGGAATTCTATTCTAGATTCCAGAGATAGATAGATAGATAGATAGATAGATAGATAGATAGATAGATAGATACATACACACACACACACACACACACACACACACACACACACACAGAGAGAGAGAGAGAGAGAGAGAGAGAGAGAGAGAGAGAGAGAGAGAGAGAGAGGCATTAAATGATTTGAAGTAGGCAGGATGCTGCAGAATGGCCCAGTTATGACCCATGTCCTTAGTTTGTGCACAAGGGTTCTAGGGAAAGGAGTCGCAGGGGAGTTGGAGATGATGCTAGGAGAACTCTTGCTTGCATCTCAGACGAGAATCAGCACAGCCTTGGAAACTAAAGGAGCATGCTAATATTCAAGGAAGGAGTGTGGTATGCAGTGGAAAGGAGTGAGAGGAACCTGTCTCGCAAGACATCTCAGTTCTCAGGGACACGGGAAGCGATGAGAAAGTGTGTGCATTTCCAGGGGCTTTGAGGGAGTGGACACCAAAGTCAGACAATGAAGTGTGAGTCCAGGTGACTGCTGACCTAGCAAGATGCCCATCCCACACAAGTAACTGTGAACATGCCCCACTGCTGTAGTCAAAGAAGCCATTCCTGCTGTGATGAGCAACAGAGCGGAAGAGACCCCGTAGGGAGCTGAAGAACACTGCAGGAAGGAGAGCACCGGTGCCCCCATTGCCATAGATGGCATCAAGGCAGAGCAAGTTCAGAGCCATCACCTTTGTGCAGAAAGCTGGGGTGAACCTGGTTGCCGTAGCCCTTCCTCTTGTATATCTCTCCCCCACCCCCACAGATCTAAGAAGAAGAGAACAAAGGAGGAAAAGGAAATCAGAATAGACCCCATCTTCTCCATCATTCCAGGAGCTACATTTACAACTCAAATCTGTTTTCAAAAATAAAATGTTTTAATTAGTCTGACAAGGCTTTATTAACCAGAAACATGAATATTGTTCACTAATCTGCCAAGGGATGGGTAGAATAATGCAACCCAGCAGAGTTAGCCATAGGAGAAAAATCAAGCCAGCTGATGCAGCCATCAACATCTCCTTAAAGAGTTCCACATTTCAGTGATAAAGGGACATTTGCGTTTGATAACAATGGTCCTTATCTGCCTGCTCCTTGGAAGCCAAGAAGAGACCAGACCTATTCTCCTTGTCTTCTTCCCAACTCCACTTTCATATTCTTCCATTGGTTTAGGTAGAGTTGTTCTATTTCTGTCTTCACTTCTGGGTAACTTTATAATTATTTTGTTGAAAGGAATGTAGTATTTACTTAATGTTTACCAAAACAAAGCATACTCAACTCCCAGAAATGGACGAAAGGCCACCTTGATGCATTTAGTTTCACTTTTGTTTTTCTCTTGACATCCGTGCGTTCTCCCAGAAAAGTCACTATGGAATACTGGTACAGGTTCCTTTTTCTTGGATCTTAAGAATGGTCCAAAGCCGAGGTAGAGTCTAGCCATTTTATACAAATTCCAACTGGAGAGATGAAACAATTTAGAAACATCAAACTCTAGGGCAGAACAGTCTCAGTTCACCCATTACCATATGCAAGTGGATGGCCTGTGAATTAATTCACACAGTGAGAAGAGATCCTTGTCTCTGATTAGCCAATGAGGCCACTACAGAGACAAAAAGGCCCAGAGAACCCCACAGTGATGGGAGAACTGAGGGATAAAATGTAGCGTACTGGAATCTTTCCAGGAATAATTAATAGAGATCCCTTAGATACCTTTTAGGGATTGATTTTGAAGTTTGTGTTCAAGGTCTTTTTTTCTTCCTTCTTGCAGTTTGCTTTCTACGACATATTGTTATGTGTTCTTAGATTCAAAAACCTTGCTAGACACATGAAACAAAGCTGTTTGTTTTGCTGTTTCTATAACAAATTTGTAAGAAGCCTATGGGAAAAGATTTTGTAATAATTACCTCAAACATCTCACATTACCTGTGGATTTTAATTTTTTAAAAAATAGATTCAGCCTTTTAGATATAACCAAGATTGGCAGGAGGAAGACCACCTGTGAATAAGCAGACATTCATGTCTCTGTGCACGGTCAGATTACATATTCTGCTCATGATTCACAGACTGACACAGTGTAATATGCAGAAAGCACATGCAGCAGATCCTAGGGTCTTCAGAGTCACATGTAGTTGCTCTCAGGAAGAGGATGACTTGTGTACAGCAGCCTTGTAACTTGAGCACACTCATTCCTCCTGAGCTAGACTACACCATCAGCATGCTTAGGAAAGGGCAACATTTCTCATCCTCAGAACTACTGTCTCTGGACAAGTAAACGCTCTTCATTGCAGGATGCTCTACAGCTGAGCTGCACTCAGTAGATGCTGGGACAACTCAAACTGCCTCTGGATATGGGGTGGGTGTAGGTGGGGTGAGTACCATGCAACTGAGTGTCTCCAGGTTAAGGAAATATTTGCTGAGTTGCCTGCTCAGTGTTATGAAAACTAAAAGAGTCAGTGATTCTGATTCTGGCTGTCTACAGTTCCCTGTGTTTCCTGCAATGCCATTTCTGTAACATCTGCTATCAAATCAAGTCAACCTGGAAGTGTCTTGCTATGCACTGGATGACATTAAACTTTCAAGGGCTTGGTTATGTCATTTACATGCGCCATGAGGTTCTGTCTTTACTTGTTTTCTTTCTCTTTGTATTTTTCTCTTCCCGTTTGTCACAGTGCCATTCGTTCCGCATGCTGCATTTCTTAAAGATGGCAGTAAGCTTAGCCAGGTCTGGAAATTTGCTATTACAAATTGAAGCTGAATGCACAGGTCACCCAATCGCATTGGAGCCACAGTGTAGCTTTCCATTCTGGCGTGAGGGCTTTGATCACTTATCTACATGCAGCGATAGTACTTTCGTTACATCTACCCTGCCGGGTTCCTGTTCCTATCTCACCCACTCCGCTCTTGCTACAGACTCTTTTGATAGATACAAACAACTTGACAGAGAAACAACAATGAGACCTGCTACCAGGAAGATGAAAAGATGCGACAGCCGTGAGAAGTACAAAAGGCATGGGTTTGGTACTCCCCGGCAACAGGCAAGAACTAGCAGGTACAAGTCCTGAAAGCTTCTAACAAGAAGAAACACAGAGGGGGGAGTCCTCCAGAGAGCAGAGAGAAGGCAGCCATGCGACGCCTGCAGCTGAACTTGGCATTTCTTTTGATGCACACACCAGTAAGATGCACGCTTCCCAATGTAACATAGGCAGCCTACAGAGCACTGCGAAGTTATCCCTTACGTATTTGTCTTAGTATGCTTGCTGTTGCCATAACTGGATGCCACAGATTGGGTACTTTGTAAATAACAGGGCTATTTTTAGCTCACGGCTTTAGAGGTTGAGTAATGATGTGTCAAGACCCAACATCCAGCGAGGACCTCTGTGCTATGTCATCATATAGACAGATGAAGCTTTGGTCTCTCTTCTTCCTCTTCTTCAAGCCATGAATGCATCTTTGGGGCTCCAATATTGGCACTTGAATAATGCTAGTTAGCTTCCAAAGGCCTTATATCTAGCTACCCTTGACATCTGGCTTTTAGGGTTAAGATTCTAATCTTTGACTTATATGGGAGATACTCAAACCATAGTCGCAAAACAGAGGTTGTAATAGAGGGCAAGACATAGCAGCAGGTGGTAATTATGTGGAAGAACTTGAGTCCCCATATGACCTCGTGGCATGTAAATACCTCACAGACACTGTGAAAAGTTTCTTTTAAAAGTAAGCACAAAATTTGTCACCTAAAAGGTCATTCACATCAGTAACATCCAACATAATTGGGAAAATGGCACTGACAATTCAAAGTCCAGTGCTGGTGGTGGAAGGCATAAACAAAACAGGATATATTCATGCCACAGAATACAACTCATCAGTGAAAAGGATCAAGTCATTAATTTGTGGCATTGGTCACCTTACACCCAACAGTATGATTTACAGATTTACAGGTTGAAGCTTTGCTCAGAAGGAAGAGTAGTGATCATGACAGCGGGGAGAGTGCATGGGTAGGTTCATTTCTGAGCCCACAACAATCTCTAGACATCTAGGGCTTAGGGGTATGCCTGTTGTAGCCGTTGAAGCTGGAAGATGAATTTCATGCCGGCTCCTTGGGAGAAGACAGCAAAGTCTTTGTTTGGTATCTTTCCTAGCTTCTGTCCCATGTATGTCTTTCCTTGATTGATTCAAACTTGCATCCTGTCTCTATAGTAGACTAAAGCATGAGGACAACAATCTTCAATGAGTTCCTTGAGGCCCTTTGGGGAGTTACAGAAACAGAAAGTAGCTTGGAGACTCCAAGTGACCTCATAATTGGTGTCAGAAATGAGCAATATTTGTGTGAGGACTGTGTCCTCCAAGTAGACACTCAGGGCTACCTCAAAAACCATAATTTATCATTTTATTGTAAAGCCTTCTCGACTGAATTTCTAAATAATTTGTAGACAGGACAACATTGAAAGATTAAGCCCTTATTTAATATCTTTCTGGATGTTGGCAGTTGATAAATGATTACTAGAGTCATGTTTTCAAGGTGAGATTTTTATCTAGTTGTTAGAATGGCATTGGTCTAGCCATTACAGTATAGTTCATCCAGACCAAGAGGAAAGCCAGATGAATGCTCATGTGAACAGAGTTGACCTGGATCAAATTAAAGAACTAAAATAGTCAGCTGGCTCATCTGAGACATGCACCTCTGTGACCCCCTTCTCATGCAGGTCCTGGGGATCCGAACTCACGTTCTCAGGCTTCTACAGCAAGCTCTTTGCCAGCCAGAGGACCCATCTCCCCAGCCCCCTCATCTTTATTTTAAAACGACATCTCTCATACTCAAAACATAAACAGCTTCATTTGTTCATAACTTCCCTCAGATATGGCTTAGTGATTCAGATTCTTCTGAGAAAACCACACCAAGTAACAATGCAATCCTTTCCACAAATATGCACCTAGTATATTACTCATTTTGTTTTGAAACGTTGAGGCGTAAATATTGTAGGCTAGCTATCAGGCACAGCTGATGCAGGCTGCTGTAAATTTGCAAGTTTGCTTCATTGCTGCTATTTGCTAAGATCTGCTCCAGAACGTCGGTCTGAAAGCTGGTGCATTCAGGAAACCAGGGCCTTCAGAACCCCCACGGGAACATATGCCCTGAACAGCCGGCATGTGATGCCTGAGCACCTGGCTTAGGCATTTCCATCACCTGTCTTCCTGCTTGCCTGTGATGATGAATATCCTGTCTACATGTTTTATTGCATATTTCCGAGTGAGTGGTGGCAGAATAAGTACTGGCAGATTTTGATGCTTTTGTAAAATGCTAACAATTCTCCTGTGGTTTAAGTTTCTGAAGTTCTCTTTCTTGACTTTCTAGCCATGCAACTTCCTTAATGCTAAGCAATATTATTGTGTTTGCCTAAACACTTGCTAATTTTGTTTACTGGGAATCCCAGCTGCCATTCTCCTCTGTGTGTCCTTTGCTCCCATCCTTAGGTCTCTCCAGTGCTTTCTGCACATAGAGCTCCCTGGGCTTTTTTGCTTAATTTTTTTTTTTTAATTTTCATTTTCCTTTCTTCATGGGACTATCAGAGGTTCGCCTTTGATCACAGTGGAGATGCTCACTCTCGTTTTAATGAGAAGAAACTGAGTTTAATTAGAGAGGAGGAAAAACTTGACTAATGACAAATTGCTGTTAAGAGGCAAAGCCAGCTTGCCAACTTTTATCTGTCTGACTACAGAAATGAGCTAATGATCTTTCTACTACTTATTGCTAATCCTTCCTGTCACCTAAAAGTCTACATACCTGGCTCTTCAGAGTTATGGATTAGGCCAGGCTGCCTTGACTGCTGTGTCTGTGCTGTGTGCTCTACACTGCTGGCCGTCACAGGCGCAGCACCATCTCTCCTCACTCTGAGCATGCACTGTTTGGACATTTGCACACTTATAATTTCAAATTACCTTGTGAGACTGACAGACATGAAGACACTCATAAAAAACCTGGGCAAAGGGCACAAAAATGGCACACCTCAGGCCTTGAGCTAGCAAACATTTGTTATTGAAAAGGCAGGATTTTGAAGATGTTTCACTTAACTGTTATTATGTATTTTAAAAATCAGACACAATTTATTAAACCCCAGAAAATAACTTTGCTGATACTAAGATTCAAATGACTACATTTCAAAAATCCTGTTTCAGCTAGGTAGTTTTCCAAGAGACCCTTCCACCCCCTGGTGTGTGTGTGTGTGTGTGTGTGTGTGTGTGTGTGTGTGTGTGTGTGTGTGTGTGTGTGTGTGTGTGTTAACCCAATAGAGGCTGGCATAAAAATAGAAAAGAGATGCTGTAGGCATGGTTTGTCTCCACGGCCCGGCTTTTTCTTTGATGCTCATAGCCATTAAGCTCTGGTCTGTAGTTGGGGTTTTCTTTACTCTCTCAATGTCACTTAAAATTATCCCTTTGAAGAAAATCAAACACACCCAGAGCAGAGAGGGCAGATACTGGCTGGGGTTTGTATTGGCTGCAACCCAGTGGGGCCAGGTGGTGGCTCAGTTCACTGGTAGATAATACTGTGGGGCATCTGGAACATTCTGCATTCCACAAGCAAATTTTAATCTCATTATCTAAAAGGCAATCAGAATGGAATAGCAATCAAGTCCCTCAAGAAACTATGGGAAGAAAGAAGGCAAGGGCATGCCGTTCTGTCACTTTTATCATCAGATAGGGCGTTGGCAAAGCAAAAAACAGACAGTGATTGAAGTGGAACCCGTGTTGTGTGTGTGTGTGTGTGTGTTTCACATGGTTGTCTTCCAGTTTCCAGGGCTTTTGTCATCTGCGGCAGAATGGCTTAGCATCATGCTAAGCACACTCCTTGATAGGGTGGGGGATCTTTAACTATGGAAGGGGATTTGATCAGAGTGGAGTGGAACAGGGTTAAAAGGAAATTTCCCATCTGGTAGGACTATGATGTGTTTTCTTATCAAAAATAAACCTTCAGTCAGTCTGCTTGTAGAGTCTACCCTATACATTGGAACACGAATTACAGAGACAATATGCCTTGAGAAAAATATTTGTACTTTTAACCTATTAAAATTTCTTTAAGATATTCAGAAAAGGTGCGTTGTGTGTGTATGTGTGTGTGTGTGTGCATGTGTGCATGCGCGTACATGCTTGTGCATCATGTGGAATCTAAAAGAAAAGAGTGTCCCTAACTCAGAAATAAGCTTCATTCCATGTGAAAGTGAGCTGAAGAGGTTACATGACCTCTCTTGTTTGGCGAGGGGTGGGAGCAGACAGTTTCTTGTATAAACAATGACACAGAGGTCATCCCACTCTGAGGGAGCCGTTAATATCCTTTTTCATAATTTCAGTCAAGAGGTTCTGACTCCGTGACTTGCCATGGCCTGAGCTGTCACCCTGAGATGGTGATTTAGACTTTGTGACTTGCCATGGCCTAAGCCATGACTTGCCATAGCCTATGCTGTCACCCTGAGATGGTGATTTAGGCTCAGTGCTTGAGAATATGCCCTTCTCTTGAAAAGGACCCAAGTTCAATTCCCCCTAGCCAAACCAGGAGGTATACAGTCATCTGTAACTTCAGCTCCAGGTGGTCCTGTACCCTGATAGCCTCTTCTGGCCTCTGGAGGCACCTGGACTCATGTGTACATTCTCACACACACTCACAAATATACATGTCCCCTGGAGGGGGAGACCTGGTGGCACTCAGAGGAAGGACAGTAGGGTACCAAGAAGAGACTTGATACCCTATGAACATATACAGGGGGAGGAAATCCCCCTTGGGAACAGTCATAGGGGAGGGGAATAAGGGGAAAATGGGAGGGAGGGAAGAATGGGAGGATACAAGGGATGGGATAACCATTGAGATGTAACAAGAATAAATTAATAAAGGAGAAAAAAAACAAAAAAAAAATCAAAATCTTGTTAGTCCCATGCTTGGGGAGAAGCTAAGAGGACCAGGAATCTGGAAGGAGCGACAAGCCTGCCGGCTATAGGATGCGCCATTCACTGCTGTGGTCATCTTGAGAGAAGAAATGTCCTAGGATGTTTATCAGCCAAAAGGCTGCAGAGAAATATAACCAACATGCACATATCTCTTGAAACTTCCATCTACCTTGCATAAGTACATTTGCTACAGATACAGGTTTATTGTAAGGTATTAGACTATGGAGGGTGATGAGTCCCAAGACTGCCATGTGCAAGCTGGAGTTTCCAAAAGCAAAGTATGTTCTGAATTTGAGTGAAAACAGATTTAGACTCCAGGCAGGGAACGCAAGTTATCCTTTACTTCCTTAGACTGCTATTAAAAGATATCACAGATGGGGTAACTTACAAAGGTAGTTATGTATGTGAGTGTGCTGCACAGCAATTGGTTGTCCAGTGCCAAGGAGTCAGCTCTGAATACAGACATGCAGGTAACTTTAGATTTGTTGAGAAGGTTATATATAGAAGTGTGTGTGTGTGTGTGTGTGTGTGTGTGTGTGTGTGCGTGCGCGTGCGTGTGCATGCGTGTTGCATGCATATACATATATGTGCATGCAATAACATTTTAAAACAGAAGTCATGGGTTAGAAGGAAAACAAGGAGGAGTACATGGTAGGGTTTGGAAGTAGGAAAGAAAATGGAGAAATGTCATAATGAAATTATAACCCAAAAGTATCTAGCTAAGTTTATAACCAAGGTTTTTCTTTTTGTTCTCTTAGCTTGTGAGATACTGATACTGAGGTTCTAGATTCTTCCAGAGTCAGAACATAAGGACAGAGAGGAGTTAAATGGAAGGGAAAACAGTCCTTCCTCGGCTTGTTCTGTGGTGGTGATCCATCCATCGTCAGAAGCCAGATGGACTTGGCAGGATACAAGCAGACACTGTCCCCTGCACAAGGCTTCTGCAGGACTCTTGAAGTTATTCCAACAGTGAGATTTCTCACCTCAGAGTCCCTGAGGGGAGCAAGAAGCATCTGTATTTTTGAGCACTTACTCCCCTTTCATGCCCTTGCCATTGGGCTACACCTTTTCCTGGAATCTGTTTATCCCTCCTGCTGCTGCTGTCTTTCAGTCAGACTGTAGCAAATGCACTTTGAAAGTGATCAGTGCTTAGCCCAAAGGAAACATTTGCTCACTGTCCCAGGAAGATCAGGGTGTACAGACCGCCCATTGCTGCTTTCATTTAACAAAGAAACGGTGAACAGGGCCCTCTTGAAACTTCTAAATGAACTCTAGCCAGCCTTCTCAGCTACTCAGATGCACAGAAGCCATGCCATGTTCTTAATGGTCATATTACCCACCCCCACACCCAGATTAGCTTAAACCAGAAAGCATTCGACACCTGCTGCTCCATAACACATGTTCCTTAAAATAGTCCCTTGCTCCCAGTTCTGATTCTGTATTTTCAAGGAACGTGAGGAGCTTAAATGTCAAAACCAGATGCCTAGCTACTGTTCATAACTCCTGCATATTACTGTGGAATATGATGTGTATTTTCTTAACCCAGAGATTTAAAATATCCTTTCATCTATTTTATACAATATGTATTCTCTTTCATTTATACCTGTTTAATAATTGGTACTGTACCAGTACCGCCTGGATATTTGTAATGGAAAATTACAAGGTAAACATTGGACTCTATGGCCCACTGTCTAAAAGAATGGTGGCTCAGAGAGACATGCATTACTAAGATGCTTTTCAGCACTGACTTAGTGGCTTTGAAATGGATAGTCTGAACCTACAGAATGTGTGTGTGTATGTGTGTGTGTGTGTGTGTGAGTGTGTGTGTGTGCTTGTGTGTGTGTGTGTGTGAGTGTGTGTGTGTGTGTGTGTGTGAGAGAGAGAGAGAGAGAGAGAGAGAGAGAGAGAGAGAGAGAGAGAGAGAGAGAGAGAGAGACAGGCAGGCAGACAGGCAGGCAGGCAGACAAAGAGAGAGAGACAGAGACAGAGGGAGAAAGTCTGTTTTGATAAAAGAAAGTTTAAACAAGGATGTTCACAAATTGCATACCTCTCAGAGCCACAGAAGTTCAGAGAACTGTACTCAGCATTGGGCTGTGTTTATAGACAAAAAGAGCCCAAAGAACCTGGAAACAGGAAATGAAAGTGGATGAGCCATTTCAAAGTCCTTTGCTTACAAAGATCAAAGCACACAGAATCTTAAGAAAAACCATACTGGCCTTACAGCCTTTTTGGGGGAGATGTCCAGTACTTTTTATTTGAAAGTTCTCTGGTCAGATGAACAACTCAGTTGGAGTGTTAGAGCTTTGAACTCCAGCATGAGTGTTTCCCTTTGACTTAGTTTATGGTGACCTAGTGTTAGAGCCCAGCTCAAATCAACATCCACCTTTAAAAATGTTTAGTGACATGTACATACTGATATTAGATTGTGTTGGGTTGTCTAAGGTCTTTGGAATTAAAATGAAGTCATTACAATATTATTTTTAGATTTATCTTATTTTAAATTATGTTTGTTATGTGTCTTGGGTATGGTTATACGTACAACAATTTTTAATAAGACAGCCAACCACCTGCCTCTACCAGTTACCCACAAAGTTCAAGTATATAATAATGTTAGAGTTCTAGAATGCATTCATTATTTAACATTCAGGTTTTTTTTACATTTTTTATTAATTTATTCTTGTTACATCTCAATGGTTATCCCATCCCTTGTATCCTCCCATTCTTCTCTCCCTCCCATTTTCCCCTTATTCCCCTCCCCTATGACTGTTCCTGAGGGGGATTATCTCCCCCTGTATATGCTCATAGGGTATCAAGTCTCTTCTTGGTAACCTGCTGACCTTCCTCTGAGTGCCACCAGATCTCCCCCTCCAGGGTAATATAAATGGCCAATGTTCTTAAGCAACCCCTGTGAAAGACTCCTTTGACTCCCAAAGGCTGAGAAATGTTGCCATAACTAGACTAATGGTTGAGGTCACTCTAGGAAGTCTGAGTGAACATTTAAAATCTTTGAGAAGGCAACAGTCACCTTTTAGTAATATTTTTACTAGTTAAGAAGTACAAATCCCTAGTCATAGCACTGAGGCAATATGATCACTTGAGACCTGAAATTCATGGCTATCTCCAGCAACATAGCAAGATTATATGAACAAAACAAACAACAAAACTAAAAAGTTTAAAGACATCTTTGTACCCACATATATTACTTGATTGCCAATATAAATAAGATGACAGTGGAACTTTACAACTTCTATTTATTCATTTTCCTTTGGGTTATTATTGCTAAATTAATTTAAATATGTCTGTTGGGCATTGTAAAGTAACTAAATGTGATTATTAGATAATTATGCTAGGAATGAAAGTCAATAATAATAATGATGAGTGCTTTCTTACTAAGACAGCAATTAGGATGTTTAAGAAAACAAAATAACATAAAGATTTCAAACTTTGGAATAGATAGACAAGAATCTTTATTATATATTTAGTTCATAAAATGGGCACAAAATCATTTGAAAAGCATTTATTATCTTCTAAGTAATTTAAAATATGCCATTGTGATCCTGCTTGTGAAAAAGTGTTAAGGCATTTTAAGTTTGGTTTCTATGGAAACCTGTACTTTGATAGCTGATGGATTAAAATGATTCATTTCCATTTGCACAGGGTCCGTTTTATGGGTAAAAGATGATAGAGCCCAAGGACAAGGTTGCAAACGATGAAGAAATGTCCCCTCAAATATGAATTATTTCAGATATTGTAGGGGTGAGAAAGTAAGGCAGAGATTGCAAGTTCATTTCTGTTCTTACTCAGTAGATGCCTGCTGCTTCTGTCCAGGTGGCTATAGCAGTGATCAAAAAGAAAAAACATTTAATTAAAATGCTTAGGCATATCTTTACTAGCCAACTTTAGTTGCATTTAGCCCACTACCTTCAATCTTCCTCTTTCAAAATTCTTATCTGTATTTATGAATATCTTAACAATTGTATTTTTTCATGCTCTTTGTTGAAAAATACCTCTCTCCTTTTTTTTTTGAAGGAGCATTTTAAAAATGTTGTTAACCTTTATTCAGACAGTGCAAAACATGTAGTTTATTTCTACTTTTGTTCTTTGTTCTGTTTCATTGGGTCCCAGGCAGACGTTTAGGACGACTGTGAAACAGCAGCAGCAGCAGCAGCAGCACTTGCAATGTGACAAGTTGACCAGCACATTCTCTAAGCTGTGGCATTTTGAAAAATGATTTTTGTATGGGTTGAACTACTTCATTTTGAATCAGCATCACATGTGCACATGTAAAACAAAGCCAGAGGTTATCATAGGCATCGGGTCTGAGCAGAAGAAAATATCTAAGGTGTGTGCTTACTAAACATACGTTTTTCATAAGTTTAAACTCAAACACATTTTTAGTTGGTGAGAAAAATATAACATTTTATAGTCAACTATAGTATTTAAAGCTATAATGACATGGCTCCATCTCTACTACAATCATTACTCCCCTGCCCCGCCCCCACTCTCTACACTTGTTTGTAAAGTAAGAGTTGGCTGATCTGATACTAATATTTCCTTTTTTATTACTTAATTCAGATTACAACTCAATTGTTATCCTATCACCTGCATCCTCCCATTCCTCCCTCCCTCCTGCTTTCACCCCATTCCCCTCCCCTAGGTCTATGACCAAGGGGGACCTCCTCCCCCACTATATGGTCAAAGGCAATCAAGTCTTATCTTGGTATCCTGCTTATTCTTTCTTTGAGTACCATCAGGCCTCCCCACCAGGGGGAGGTGGTCAAATATGGAGCACCAGAGTTTATGTTTAAGTCAGTCCCTGCTCTCCACATAACTGTGGAGAATGTCCTGTCCATTGGGTAGATCAGAGTAGGGGTTCAATGTTTACTATTGTATTATCCTTGGTTAGTGAAATAGTTTGAGCAGACCCCCCTGTGCCCTGATCCACCCATCACAATGTTCTTGTAGGTTTCTAGGACCCTCTGAGTCTTTCTATTTCCCCATCTCCCATATTTCTCTTACCTAGAGTCTTAGTAGGATGTCCTCCCATTGATTCCAGTCTCCTGGTAAGTGAAGACTATTTGCAGGTGATATGATAGTGTACATAAGTGACCCCAAAATTCTACCTGAGAACTCCTACAGCTGATGCACACCTTTAGCAAATTGGCTGGATACAAAATTAACTCAAAAAAGTCAGTAGCCTTCCTATATACAAATGACAAACATGCAGAGGAAGAAATTAGGAAAACTACACCCTTCATGATAGCCACAAGCAATATAAGATATCTAGGAGTAACTCTAACCAAGCAAGTGAAGGACTTGTTTGAAAAAAAAACTTTACATCTCTGAAGAAAGAGATGGAACATGGCATCAGAAGATGGAGGGATCTCCCTTGTTCCTGGATTGGGAGAATTAACATAGTAAAAATGGCCATCTTACCAAAAACAATTTACAGATTCAATGCAATCCCTATCAAAATACCTACACAATATTTTAAAGACATTGAAAGATCAATTCTCAACTTCAAGTGGAAAAACAAAAAACCCAAAATAGCAAAAACAATCCTACATAATAAAAGATCCTCTGGAGGAATTTCCATACCTGATCTCAAGCTGTACTATAGAGCAACAGTAATTAAAATAGCATGGTACTGGCACAGCAATAGGCTAGTTGATCAATGGAATCGATTTGAAGACCCAGAAATGAATCCACACACATATGGTCACTTGATTTTTGACAAAGAAGCCAAAACTAATATTTCTTCTACCCTATTCTGCTCACTTCTGGATTCAACTCTTGTATAACTCGTGAGCTTCCAAAGACTGAAACAATGCTGGTGGAAGGGTTAATTCTATAGCAGGAAAAATTCTGGCTGAAGCAATCATGGTAGGTTTTTAATTTTTTATTGGCATTTTAAAGTTTAAAATATACACACATATTTTCTTAATTCCTTCACTTTTTAAAAATCTCTTGGCTCAATTAAAATTTTTGAAATATTCCGTAACCTCAATGACTAATCTAATTACTTTTAGCTGAAGAATACAACTGTATTTTATAACAGATTTCCACAATTGTCAGCTACATGTACTTTAATTACTTTTTATACGATAGAGAGGAATGAAGGAATGAACAAAGGTGTTTCTCAATAACTACAGGCATTAATTCCCCATTTATCTACATTTGTTTATTGATGTTTATAAGAGCTGGGCGACATTCAGCTGTTTCTTCTCTTTCTTCTCACTCTGACTTTTAGTATTGTACAAGTCACGAGCTTTCAAAGACTGAGACAATGCCAGCCGAATCATTAATTGTACAGTAGGAAGATTTTTTGGCTAAAGGAAACTCTTGCAATCTGTTTTCAGTATTGGTAGTTCAGCTCCATGGGGCATGAGTTAGAATCTGTAGGCATTTTGTAGGGAGAGACAGCTAGACATGGGCTTCTTGAGTTCCAGTTTGGATAAAACTCTGGCTCCATTTCTCTGAGATGATCTCAATACTGATTCTATCTGCACCATGGTCTGGTTTCATAAAGTGTCTGGACAGAAAGCAATTTACTGGAGAAATGGTGTATTCAGCTTGTGATGGCATCATTAATGGAAGTCAAGGCAGAAGCTCGAAACATCTTGTCACAACCCAAACTCAAGAGCAAAAGTACACGCTTGCCTGGTACTCAGTTACCTTTCTGTACTCTTACAAGGTCCAGAGTCCAAAACTGTGGAACAATGATGCCTGTTTTCAGTCTTGGTTTTCCAGCATCACTCAAAGCAATTAAGACCACCTCCCACAAACATGTGCATAGGCCACACTCTGGTCTGTACAATTCCTCACTAAAACTCTCTACCGAGGTGATTGTAGGTGGTGTCAAGTTGACAGCTAAACTAAGCATCGCGTGTTAATAGAATATATTCAGTGTTTCTTTAGTTCTTCTCAGAGTGCTACATGATTGCAGAAAAACGTATAAACATTAGGAGCCAAAGACCCAGGCTTCACTTCATTTGCAAAACCAAACCAAACCAAACCAAACAACATGCCCACTCCTTACCATCTCCTCTGGGTGTTCTCTTCTTGTCTTAGTTCTCTGTCCTACATGACACCTCTATCCAACAGCAATAGGAAAGGCTGAGATTTGTGCTGGAACTGCGTGAGACTAAACACAATATAAATGGCAAGTGGGCAGTTGCCGACCTCTGGAATGCATGTAACAAAACAAATAACACTCAACATTGGAAGCAGGAAGGACTCAATATTAAAGATATTCAAGATACCTTCTCTGGCCTAAAACAAACTTACCCTCAGGAAGACAAGACAGGTAGAAAGTTGACATTGTAGTGTGTATTTTGAAAATCTTTATGAAAATAATTTGTAGTTAATAGTAAGTTGAGAAACATTGCTTTTCCCTGCTCCGTTCATGAAGTGAATATAGGACAGTACTCAATTGTATACCAAAGGAATTCTGGCTCCATAGATGATCAGTCTACAGAGAAATGGAATTAATTTCCACATTAAATGTCTGGAAGTTATAGAAAGAAACTTAGTTTAATTTAGTTGTCACTGTAAATGACATAGGCAGCAGCTTACAATACATATTTAACAAGACACATTTCACTACTCTGACAGATTGCTATAAAATTACATTTTGTGTAATAACAAAGACAGATCTTTATCTAACTCAAGAGATGAAGGGAACCATAGTGTCTAGGACAACAGGGACATTTAGGGGTAGAGAGTGGGAATTATGTGAGGTACAAAAGAGCTTGACAAAGAACTACTCACTCTAAAGGCTGAGGCCAGGGTTTTAGGTGCCCTGCCATACTGGAAGACTACAGACAAGGACTGTGGTGAGGACTGCAGAGGAAGATGTGTAACTGACCCCACTGTGGAGGAGAGCTATGAGTACGTGCATGGATCCTAATAATGAGGCTCAAGTGACACTGCTGTTGGGTACTGATGAGCCCCAGTTCAATGTCTGTGCTATACAGCCGTGCCTGAAAGCTGTACATGTGTGTGTGTCTTTATTTAGATCACCATCTTTAGATGAGAAGTTTTAGTTCCTTCCTCAAAAATATGTCTGTCAGATGTACTGGGCCAGAAGGCTGAAGATGATGCTCTAATGTTATAGAGAGTTTTAGATGACTGTTCAGGCAGCAAACTGTCTCTGTCAGTTTTTCTTTTCACTTTAGAAGCTGCTAACCTGCACTTCCTGTATACCAAGGTAATTAATTTTATTCCTTCTGAAGTCTCTGATGGGGCTTAAAGACCAGATAGCTTAGTTTTACAATTAAGCTTAGTTGTTTAGGGGTTAAGATGTTTTTAGGTCTAGATGGATGTTTTAAGTTGATAATGATGAGTTATGATAGATACTGATCCATATTCAGAATTTTAGATGCACCAAGATAGGAAAGATGTTTCCTCAAGGTTGCCAAATACAAATAGCCAAAACACCATGAATGTAACATTTATATAATTCTTGATTGTTTCATGACCCTTTTGTCTGTATGTAGTTTATTATATATGTGTGTGTATAATAATATAAATGTATATAAAATAAGTATATAAAATAATTTTAATTTTATTAAGGATTGTGTAATTGATCTAGTTAAGAAGGTATAGAAGACATAAAGGCAGAAGTTCTTTTTAAAAGATTTTTCTGAAAAAATTTTGAAATTTTTATTTAATTTTATTTTATGTGCATTGGTGTCTTGCCTGCGTGTATATCTGCAGGAGGGTGTCAGATCCTCTGGAACTGGAGTTACAGGCAGCTGTGAGTGTCCATGCAGATGCTGGGAGTTGAACCCAGGTCCTCTGAAAGAACAGCCAGTTCTCTTAACCCCTGAACCATGTCCCTAACCCTAAGAAGGTCTTTTTTTAAAGTCACTTGGCTGAATCCTAATCCATCCGAGGATAACAGCAAAGCCAGGACACTTGCTGGTATTGTAACTTTAAGGCTGTGGTAATGGACCAGATTCTCCATCTCCAATGGGATATTTCCAAGGGAGAAAGAAGAGACTTCCAGCAAGTTGAAATAATGGTACCTAATGGAAACGTGCCCTTGTGTGGACAGAACTTGAGTAATCCTTTGCTTAGTGGCTGCGATGTTGACTGTGGGCAAACAACTCCATGTGGGAGTCATGTTGAAAGATTCTGTACTTTCCTCTCCTCAGCTGTAAGGTAGGGGTCTTGAGTCCTGACTCAGGATAATTATGGGGTGCAGGTGAAGCCCCTGAAGCACAGTACGGGCTTAGAATCTGGCAGTGTCGCACTAGGAGAGCCTGAGGAACTCACAAGCTTGGCAGATGTCGAGTTCAGTGGAACATTGTTAGCATCAGAAGTTTGTAATTTCCAGCCTATTTCAGTGGGACAAACAGCCCCCTCTATAAATTATAGCCATTTACTCTTAATTTATTATTAAATTTTCATTTTGAAATGAAAAACAACTCCTTAAATACAGTGGTGGCCATGCTGTGGTAGGCTGCATGAACTAGAGAAGGCTGATTAAATTTTATTGGTTTGTTTTTATCATCTGCAAAGCCATGGTTCAAACCAGGTGGACACGAAGGTCCTTGCCCATGTAACAGTCTATGTGTATATTTACCTCTTCCCTCTTAGTTTCCTCCCTTACCAAATACAGAGAAATGTCATAGGCATCCAAGGCAAGCACTCTTTTCTCCCTTCTAGATTCTCATTAAATGCAAGCTGATGGATTGATTAAAATTTGTCAGTATAAACTCTATTTCTCTATAGATTTGAGTGAGCTTCTCATGCCTTTGGGCAATTGCGTTTGAGATAATCTTCACAGTTGACTGAGTGGTAATAAAGTTACCAACAGTTCCTCGGGAAAATAATTTCCATCCCTATGATTTTCAGATATGTATCTATGAGGAAATGGCAAATGTGGTGTGTGGAAACTCAATAAGATGGATGACGACTCTTGTGGGAATCTTAATAAAAACGTCCAGAAGACCCATGCCAGTAAGACGCAAAATGATTTAGAAGGGGAGAAAATCCCAGGAATGCCTCAAAGAAGCATCTGCTGAAACCACATCTTCTCTGCACAATTTACCCTATAATGCTCTGAGGGCACAGGACTGATAGGTTTTACTGAAGGCAAATGTCATCTGAATACAGCAACAGTGAGATTCTAGGATGAAAACAAACAAAACAGTAAAAACAAAACCCAGAACTAGAGGTAGGTTGTGGAGTTGGGGACACTATTTTAAAAAATTCTGGGCATTAGTGGTGTACGCCTTTAATCCCAGCACTTGGGAGGGCAGAAGCAGGCAGATCTCTGAATTCAAGGCCAGCCTGGTCTACAAAGCCAAGGACAGCCAAGGCTACACAGAGAAACCTGCCTCAAAAACAAAACAAAACAACAACAAAAAAGAAGAACAAAACAAACAAACAAACAAAAAACAACGAAAACCAAACAAAACCAAACCAACCAAAGGGGGAAACAAAAAGTAGAGATTGGTAAAACAAAGACAAAATGTCTTATACGTATGACACCTGGTATCAGTCTCTGGCTTCTTCATGTGACCACAAAGATGAGTGTATACACACACCTGTACATCTATGTATACAGGTGTACAGGTGTATATATACAAGTTATAAATTAGGAGCTGAAAAGTGAAGGCACTGTGACTAGGATTCCACGTTTAGCTTGTGTGGGAGGCAGTGCACACCGAGTAAGGTTTCAGGTCCAGTGGTCTATCTTGAATCAAGGCAACGGCCCGCCCTATTGGACAGAAGAGAAGGCGATATTGGAACTCTAATATAACAATTTCTTCCTTTGAGCCTCTGTCATCTGCTCTGCCTCCAGGGTTTGTAGTGGGGTATGGGGTAGGCATAGTTTTTAGATACTTTTTGGTTTCTTTCCCTACCACCCTTCTCCACCCCAATTCCTTTCAACTCCCCAACACTAGGTGGGAGAGAAAGAAGGTTAGAGGGGAAAGGGGGTGTAGGTATCTTTAGACTACTTCCACTGGTTAGGAGCAGCAAGTTGTGAATGGAATGGGTCTATGAGCATTTTAGAGTTAGACTTCCAGCAAGCTGCCTGAAAACCAAAGCCTCCATGCTCCTGAAACTCCTCTCCTCATTCTGTCCACGGGCTGTTTTATAAGTAGCCTGTGAGGTGACTGAGCAAACCAAGGAGCCATCTTACCTGTCATCTGGGCCAGATTTTAAAAAAGTTTCTAATCTTATGTAAATAAGACTGAAAGAGATGGAGAGAGTTTGTTTTCTTACGAACATCGATGACTCCTTAAGTGGTGATTTGAGGCTTCTTGCTTGGATGGATCCCCACCTCCTTTTTCTTTTTTCCCTTCCTATTCCCAGAGTCGCCTCCAGCTAGCCTCAACTCCATTTGTACCTCTAACCATCTAACACAGGGTCTCCCATAGTCCAGGCTACAGACGTAGTCTCACTATGTAGCAGAGGGTGGCCATGAACACCTCACGTTCCACCAGGATGGTTTTTGTAAGAGCCACTACCTTATTGTCTAAGCTCTCCTATTAATTTGTGTATGATTTAATAATGTATCTTGATTTACTTTTGAGAGTTAAAGACAGATTTTAAAAATGCCTTTTCACATAGTCGTTCTAAAAGTTGTTTACAGGTTCATCAGCAATGAAATGAAGTATATTTTTGAATATCCCAGAAATGTCCTATTCTGGACATGGGAAGATGGAGTCCCATTCATTTTGGTATCAAGATAAACTTTGGTTTGTTAATTTAGTATGTGCATACTACTGAACGCAGCAGAATGGCATCCACATTGGTGGAGCTTTCCACGGAAAACATATGGCCCTTAAGTCAGTGTTTGCTAACTGGGAAGGGGCTAGAAACACCTAATGGGTACTCAGTAGACATCAAGAGATACAGCCTGTACTATGTCCACATATCTTAAAAAACCAGTGGTTCTCAACCTACCCTTTCAACAAGGTTACCTAGGGCCATCAGACTATCCAGATATTTATATTATGGTTCATAATAGTAGCAAATTACAGTTTTGAAGTAGCAACAAAAATAGCTTCATGGTGGGGGGGTCACTACAACATGAGAAACTGTATTAAAGTGTCACAACATTAGCAAGGTTGAGAACTATTATCTTAAGACAATAGTGCCTTTAATGTGTGTGACCAAGGAAGGTGTCTGGCAGAGCTAATTTGGTCTCAGTAGTCTGGGAGCCAGTAGTAGTGATAAGACTAGTCGCAGGACATATTTTGCATATTTAATACAGACCATGAAGGATTCATTTTTGTGCTTTGATCGTGAGTCCATTTTTCCACACAGCAGAACTGAGATATGCAAGGCTGAGCCACATGTGCTCCAATCTTAAAGAAACATACTGCTGGAAAAGGAACATCTTTCCGTACTCAGGAGGCTGGACTGGGTGGCTCAGAAAATTAACTCGTTTAAGCATCATTTGGCTTTATTTGAAGTAATTACTGACTTCATACTTCTATAAAATTGCTTGCACCTGTGTTTCCTCCAGAAGGCTTTGACGTTCTCTTTCTCACTGTGCTTTATAACAAGCTTCATGTTTAGAACACTGTTAGGTTTGCAAAGATGTTTCAAGCAAGTTTTCATGTATTTGGAATAGAATTTTATTATAGGCATCTTCTATCAGAATGGCACATTTATAACAACTAGTGAACCAATCCCAATGTCTTATTAATTAGTTTTTAAGATTTATTTTTATCTGTGTGTATGTGTGTGTTGGATGGTAGGGGATGTGCAGATGAATACAGCTGCCTCCAGAGGCCAGGAGAGGGTCTTAGGTACTGGGAAACAGACTTGGTTCCTTTGTAACAGCAGCAAGTGCTTTTAACTGATGAGCCATCTCTCTAGCCACCAACTCTGGATTTTTTCATTTATTTTTCTCTCATACAGTATATCCTGATCATAGTTTCCCTTCCCCTCAGTCCTCCCAGTCCCCCTCCCTCTTCCCCAGGTCTGTTCCCTCCCTCTGTCTGACCCCAGAAAAGAGAAGCTGTCCCAGGGACATCAACTGAATGCAGCACAACAACATACAGTGAGACTGGACACAAACCCTCACATCAAGGCTGGATGAGGCAACCCACTAGGAGGAGAAGGGTCCCAAAAGCAGGCAAAAGAAACAGAGACATTTCCCTCCCACTGTCAGGAGTCTGTTTAGCAAAAAGATTTCCTTAGAGTCCACGCCCCTTTTATTAAAACATAGATTCTTTTTTCATACAATATATTCTGAGTACAGTTTTTCCTCTCTCTACTTCTCCGCGTTTCTTTCTGCCTCCGCTCCTATCCTGATCTACTCTGTTTCCGTCTCTCAGTAGAAAAGAACAGGCTTCCAAGAGATAACAGTGAAGCATAACAAAATAAAATACAATAAGATAAAACCAGAACCCTCATATCAGAGTTGGACAAGCCAAGCCACCAGAAAAACAGGAACCCAAAGAGAAGGCAGGAGAGTAAGAGACAACCCCTCATTTACACATTTAGGGATCCCATGAAAGTACTACACTGAAAGCTATATAATATATACGCAGAAGACTTGGTACAGGCCTGTGCAGGCCCAGGGTATCGGTGACTTCATTTGTGGAAAAATTTAAATGATGATCTCATTTTTATTCCAGAAATTCAAATTTCCTTTCTCTTTGGATGAACTTGGTAGTTCATCTTTAGAAGCGATTGCATTAGTTCCTGTCAGGGGACTGAGTTTGGGAGCACGCTGCTGCCTCGCTTCATGCCTTGCCAGCTCTGATGTTCTCTTGAGGCAGCTCACGTTTTGCTGTTTGGTTGGCCCTAAAGTTAAACACAAGCATGCAATGCTGCACTTAAGCATGTGACTCAGGAAGTAAATCCTCTTTCTGTGACAGGTAAGTGGTCTCAGACATTTTTTTGACACAATTGGAATAACTAATGGCTTTCCCTTTTGAAATTGCAACACACCGTCTCCTGGCTTCCCTGTCCCGTTTGCTCTTGGAATCAATGTGCTTCGCTGGTGAAGTCCTCCCTGATGCCCAGCCCCCACACTTTCAGTCATCCCAATGTCACTCACATGTTATGACTTCATAAATCTGGCTGTGAGCATTTTATGATAAAAGCCTCTTTATTTGTGAATGTCCGCAAAGAGGTACAGTCACCGTGTTTGTGCTTCTGGGCCAGGGATACAGAATTGTGGTGCAGTTGCTCGAGAGCATACCTATCTATTTGCTTCCACGCTTGAAAACAATTTGTCATCCAGAAACACACTTTTCTGAGGTCGTGCAATGAGAAGGCAACTTTACCCTTCTGCTTCTGAGAGCGCAGCTTCTACAGGTGCATGTTTCTCACTGTAGATGTGGGTCTTAGAATATGGACACTTAATCTCTTTCTGTCGTTTTTCATCTTAAGGTTGAAGATCAAAGAAATGACTGATTCAAGAGAAATCGGGACTGGAATTACACATGTTTTTTTACAAAGATATCAGAATAGCTGCCAGAAGAGTGTGGACATAATCAAGCACAATTTAATAAATATGCAGGAAGCAGTCATTGGGGTTGATGTCTCTGTTAAATGTCAACAACATTTGATTTACAGTTATCTCCACTTCTGCTTAGCTGTGGTACACAACAATGAACCCTTCTGTAAATATCACTTAATTTAGAAGAGAACAAGGGTCACTTTCTCAGCCAGGGTGACAGCGGTGATTTGAGTTCTTTCCCATAAGTGTAAGACCCAGAATTTGGCTGAAGATGACCCTTTTCAAACATCAATCAACTTGCTGTTTGAGCAGCCCCAGAGTGCTTCATCTAAAGCGTTAGCTATGAAGTGATTTTACTAAAGATTTCATTCCCTCCGGGATAATTCTCACCCACAGAATTTATTTTGGTGCGTGTTGTATATTTAAAACTCCTTATTTTCCGAAATAGCTGTGAGTCTAATGTTGGGGAGTGATTTGGTAATACACACCATTTTTTCTAATAACCTTTTGTGGTGAGTTGGCATTAATTTCTGAGATTCATTCTATACAGACTTGACTGGAGGAGGTTTTATGATCTTGCAATACTACTCTGATACCCAGGTAATTATGAAATGGTCTTGCAAAAACAGTTTTAGTCATCAGAATAAGAACCCTGGACTGTTATGTGACCATAAAACTGAATTTGTTGCTTGCTGGGGGATATCTTTGGCTAGTTTCAGCCTCACACTGTAACTGTACTGTCAGCATACAGGAAAGGACCTAGGTAGCATCCTGACACCCCTGGGGTCTGTCTGCTTTATGTAGGTTTTTGTAAGCAAGATGAATTCAGAAGTGTGCATTTATTGTTTGCTTGGTCATTAATTTTCTTTAAAAATGAACTGGAGAAAATGACTGTACTGTTTTTAGCCATTTTATAAATTTTTATGCCAATAACACTTTATAAGTGCCACTGTATGTGCACACATACACACTACCCCCACCGCTATCACACAAACACTCGCCACACAAATATGTGCTTTATTTCTTTATTTGGATTGTCTCGTGAGCTATATGACATAAATAACCTTGAAGAAAACAAAAGAAAAGTAAAAATGATTGGCTATACATGATTTAAATGTATTTTTTAATCATAGTTCGTATTTAATATCCTCTGATTTTTTTTAGCAAGAGTGACTTGTTAATCCAAAACCTTATAAAACAGAAAATAATGTGAATCTAAGAACTAAAGCACTTTTCATCTATGTTTGAATTTTATCACAGCATCTTCTAAGCAGATTTTATGTACAGTTTTGTACAATTTTGAGGCCTGAAATTTGTTTGATTCTTCCTAAACTGACAGAAATAAATGATAAGGGATGTTAGTTATAGACATAATCAGGATTATAGCACCAACTTTAAGTCTATTCCCTAAGTGTAAGACTTAGAATTTTATTGAAGATGGCCCTTTTTGAACAGGATTTCTACCCCTCACATGCACAGATTTTTCTAGGTGTAGGGTGTAGAAGAACATGTAGTTTAAAGTTAAATCTATGAATTAATTTTAGGTTGTCAATGCTGAATAAATGGCAAATTTAAGGCATGGTAAGTTTGGTTACCTTGTTTTCTGGAAGGTGAATTAAACAGGCTGAGTACACAGTAGGACAACAGGCTGAGTACACAGTAGGGAAGCAGGTTGAGTACGCAGTCTTGAGTGATTTGCAGGGTGTGGAAAAAGTTCATTCTCAAAACTGATCTCGTAAGACCTTTCCAAGATTATCTGAGTATAAAAGTCTTCCAAACTCATAAAACTTCCTCCTATAAGGACTGTATAGGCTGCACTTTGGAAGTTGATGCCATGCCACAATAAATGTTCTAGGAAAAAAATCAAAAGATATTTTCAGAGAAATGTATCATCACACAAACATCCCCCAGGACTCTGGAGGAAGGTTCCAACCACGGCTGTCTTGAATGTTCCCTAATGGTCTAATCCATTGATGGCACAGCTCTGGAAGGGTATTATTAGGAGACAGTGAGGTTTTGGGAAAAGTGGAGCCCTGTGAAATGCCTTTAGGTCATCGGAGGAAGGCTTTTGAAGGGGACAGTAGAGCCTTGGCCGTTTCTCTCCTTTATTCATATCCTGGTTATGAGGTCAGCTCTTTTGTCGTATCCTCTCACCACAATGTGCTATCGTACCACAGGCCCAAAGTAACAGGGCCAAAAAATTGTAGATCAAACTGTGACCAAGAGAAACCTTTTCTTCTTATAAGTTAGTTAATGCAGACTTTCTGTTATAGTAACGAAGACTAGCACAGCCACATTGGATTCTGGCTTCCAATGATGATGATAAAAATTGTTGTGTTGTTCTCTAGTGCAAGCCTGAAAGTGACAGAAATCAAAATGCTGATCAAAATGAAAGATCTCTGTGCTTGTGTAACTTCTAGTGGACTTTGGACTTGAGGTATTGAAGGAGCTTAACAGGCTACCAGTGATGCCCAGGCTCTTTCTTATCAAATAAGTCCTGTAAGTACCTGAATAGGGTGCTTTTTAACCTTCATTTCACTCTGTATTTGTGCTGGCTAGTTTTTAATGTCAACTTAACATGAGCTAGAGTCATCTGAGAGGAGGGAACCTCATTTGGGAAAACCTTTTCACTGAACAGTCTGTAAGCTAATGTGTAGGGCATTTTCTTAATTCGTGATTGATGTGGGAAGGCCCAGGCCGCTATGGTGGTGCCCTTTGTAGGCTAGTGGTCCTGGGTTCTATAGGAAATAAGACTGATAAACCCATGAGGTCTATCACACCTCCACATGGCCTCTGTATCAGCTCCGGTATCCAGGTTTCTGTGTTGAGTTTCTACCCTGACTTTTCTTCAGCATAATGGGCTGTAATCAGGACTTGTAAGCTCAGACAAACCCTTTTTTTCTCCACGTTGCCTTTAGCTAGCCTATCACAGCAATAGAAATCTAACTAAGACAATATTTTATAATTTGTGCCCAAGTTTTAACATATGTTGCTTTTAGTTTTGATTTTGGTTTTCTTTCTTCTTGTTCTTCCCCCCTCGCTCCACTTCCATATCCTCTTTCCCCCTCTCTTTCTTGGTTTCACATTCTTAATGTCTATAAGCTCTTACTAAACAATCTAGAATATGCTAGACTTCCCCATACTATGGTGCTGGCAAAGATTTCAACTGAGAAGTGTCTCAAAATAGGAATGGGAGAGACTGAAGTGACTCTTTACCCTTTCCATCCAGCACTACCCTTATTATTTCAAATGTTTTAGCTTAGGAAGAAGAAAATTTGAGAAGGAATAAATAGAAACATCATTTAACTTTCTTAGAATTCCAGTGTATTAGAAAGTTGTCTGTGTCTCTGAAATGTGGATCAGGGTTATAACTAAATTTTGTGTGTGTGTGTGTGTGTGTGTGTGTGTGTGTGTATGTCACACACACACACACACATTTGGAGAACAGAGATGTATCTTTCTTAGCCAATTTCAACCTTATTTATTTCTGAGATAGACTCCTTCACTGAACCCAGAGCTCGTTGGACTTGGTAGACCAGTTGGCCAGCCACGCCTATTGTTCCACCTGTGTTTTCCCAGTGTTCAGATTACAAGAATGCACTAAAGTATCCTAGCCCTTTATGTAGGTGCTAGAGTGTCAAACTTAGGTCCCCAAGCTTTCTCAACAGGCACTTTATCATTTGACTCATCTCCTCAGCTGCAACCTTCTCAAGATCCATGAGTCTGTTCTCTAAAGCAAGGTAAAAACTAGACAAAATCCATCTAAGTAAACTATTCATGTAATAATTATTCAGCTATCAATATTTTAATTAAAATTGCGAAGCCCATATCTTACGAAATGCTGTTGGTTAAGATTTTTATAAATTAAATATTAAAAAAAGAATGCATCATGAATTCAACCATAAGTCATTATCCTGAAAGTTATTTAATTAAGACCCAAAGACTTCAGTTACATAGACAATTCAACAGGATTAAATCCTGTAGATTCTGTTTCATAGAAAATGCCACAGGCAAGATTTGGTTAACATGCAGGCAGTTGCTGACAGCATGCCTCTACGCTCTGTCTGATAATCATGGAGTCCTCTGATACTCCTGAATGCAATCATTTCCCAAGAGGTTCTGAAGAGTCAGGCCTGAAGTTGGGCGTAAATGTCACTTTATCTTGCTGTTTCCTGATAGGGAATATGTTCCTGTAATTAGCCTGACCTCTAACTCTCCAATCTAAGCTTGACTATGGGCAATTACTTTCCTAGATATATGTCTATCATCAGTCCATGTAGAGAGCAAAAGTGTCTCTAGGCTACTCAGCTGCTGAAGTACTTCACTGTGGGTAACTTTTCTTCTCCGAGACATTGCTTGTTGACATTTTAACGTCAAGTGTGCTTATGTGTACCAGGGACTCAACTCTGAAAAGACAGGTTCCCAGAGCTGTGCATCACAGTTCACGCTTGTTAACCTTGTCAGTCGCAGAGCATCCTCATCTACACAAGAACATTTGCTATCTGTTTTTAATTCCTTGTAATTGACATCAGTACTCTTCATTTTCCATCATCTCTGTGCTGGCAGTTTTCCAATTGTTTCCCATTGTTGAATGCCTACCCATCACACATTCAGTGACTTAAACCAGCACAATTTTCTTACAGTCCTGAGAGAGCAGAAGTCATAAAACCAAGGTATTGGCATGCCAGCAGAGTTCCTTCTGGAGGTTCAAAGGAAAATCTATTTCTTTGCTTTGCCCAACTTCCAAAGGCTGCCTAGGTCATTTCCCATGGCTCTCTTTCCATCATCATAGCCAGAGACAGCATTTCTGATCTCTCTGTGTCTATTCGTCATTTTTATTGTTCTGACTCTCCTGCTTTGTGAAATCATCGAACCACTCAAATAAAACAAAATATTCATTGTGTCCCGAGAACTCTAACCTAATCACCCCTGCCCAGTCCCTCTTCTCATGCAGAGGGACATATTCCCGGGTTCTGGGGATTCAACTGTGGGCATCTTTGAGGATGGGCATTATTTATCACATCGAATTCATATCACCATATTTAGTCAAATACTAACATTACTTTTTTCTATTCTATGATATTAAAAAAAAGACTGAATATCTTGTTCAAGGTTGTGAACCGTTACTGAGTGGTGGATAGAGCTTCATACACAAGTCTGTCTGCAAAGTTCACGTTTTTCCCCCTTAAACCATAAATTCCCGATATAGATTCCCCAGAGACTGTTCCAGATGGCAATATCACATAGTCCCAGGGGAGGAAGTTCAGCCATAAGGCAATGAGAGAAAGAGGAAAGCATCACAGTAACCTCTGAGAGGGGATTTGTGATGACTGTGATAGTTTTGTGTGCTCCAAATCAACTGACGATAATGCAAGGGCACCTGCCCATTAAAGTTGGCACATCCTGGCCTTCCTTACATTTTCTGTTCAAGAACAAGTGATAAATTGTTTTTGGGGAAGCAAAACAAGGACCCTACTTAAAATCTCCATCCAAACAGAAGTTATTTAATTTTGACAAGCTTTTGGTAGAGCCTGTATTCCCTTATACAAAATGTGTACAGTTTTAAAAAGCAACCTTATTTAACAAAGGTCTTACTGACTAATTGACAGACAATCTCTCCGTTAATTACTTATGTCAGGACCTGTAAATATTAACAACCTCCCCACACACTTGAAAGATGTATTTATATTAAAAGGTTTTTTAGTTCTGAAGCAATGGTGGACAAATTGTGAGTGAGTCATGGAAACGGAGATTATTATTAAGCTTAAACATAAAAATAGGAATGAAAACACAGATGCTTTAGCTAATCTGATAACAGCAATGCTCCAAACTCTTTGGCTACAATTTCATTTCTGTGAGGAAGGGTTATGAACCAACCAGGTGGTTTGTAATGTTTACTGAGTATTTGTCTTGTTGGGTTAAAACTTATAAGGAAGAAAATCTATTTCTGCAGTTACTTTTTATTTCAAATAAGTTTTGAGTAAATTATTTGAAGATACTAAATTTCATTCCATGGCTACTCAATAAGAAAATGGGTAATTGGATTTATAGGAAAATCTCCTTACATTGTGTTGTGGAGCCCTTGCCTCTGAATTATGACACCCCCTTCTGAAGGGAGGATGAAGCTCAGAAAAGTCATCTCCAGTGGAGCTTTTTAGATGTTGGCAGCACCAGGAAATGCAACGTTTGTGAGTTACCACCTGTTGTAGATAGGGTTTCATTGATAGGTAACTTTCTTTTGGTTATTTGTTTTTGGTTTTTTGAGTCAGGATTTCTCTGTGCAGCCTTGGCTATCCTGGACTCGCTTTGTAGACCAGACTGGCCTTGAACTCACAGATATCCACCTGCCTCTGCCTCCTGCGTGCTGGGATTAATGGCGCGCACCACCATGCCTGACTGATAGGTAACGCTTATAAAGGAAAATATTTAATTGGGGGCTGGTTTACAGTTTCAGAGATTCTGTCCATCCATTATCATCATGGTGGGAAGCATGGCAGCATCCAGGCAGACATCATGCTGGAAGAGCTGAGAATTCTCCACCTCGGTGGGCAGGCAGCCAGGAGGATGGTCTCAATCCATTCTGAGCAGAGCATGAGCACAGGCAACCTCAAGGCCTGCCCGCACAGTGACACACTTCCTCCAAAGAGGCCACACCTCCAAATAGCGCCACTCCCTGTGTGCCAAGCATTAACAAATGAGTCTATGAGGGCCATTTGTATTCAAGCCACCACACTGGTGTCCACTCCCTGGCCACCATACCACCCATATTAGGGTAGAGTTTCCAATGATGCATCTGCCTTTGAGTCATCTATGCTCCTGTAAATAACCGTCTCTCAAGCACCTGTTAGTGACATCAGTAAACTCAGTGGTCAGCCAAGCTAGCCCTGTGAAAATGTTTCTTCGGTCTGTTGCTGGTGATCTATCTGGGGGCAAATAGACATTTGGTCATGTCTCCCCAGGAAAAGGCTTTACACTGTTTCAAAGTCATCACAACTCTTTCTTGGATCTTCAATAAACAAACTGGGAAAACATCAACATTTCAGGCTATTTATTTATTTATTTATTTATTTATTATTTAAATTGAAAGCTGGCCAAACATTTTATTTTTCCTTTTAAAAATTTATTCTTAGTTTATATATTCACTTTACATCCTGATTATAGCGCCCTCCCTCTTCTCCTGATCCCTTCCTCCCACGCTCTTCCCCCATCCCTTTTCCTTTTGAGAATTCCCCTATATCCCACCCCAGCACATGAAATTGCATCAGGACTGAACTCCTCCTCTTCCACTGAGGCCAGGCCAGGCGGCCAAGTTAGGGTGAAGTGATTGAAAACATGCAACAGAGTCCATGTCGTAAACAGCACCCACTCAGCTTACTAGAGGAGCCACATGAAAATCAAACTGCCCCTCAGTGTCATATGTGTAGTGGGCCTAGGTCCAGTCCATGCCTGCTCTTTGGTTGGTGCTTCCATCTCTGTGAGCCCCCATGGGCCTAGGTTAGTTGACTCTGTTGGTCTTCTTGCAGTGTTGCTGTCCTCTCTAGGTCAGGTTCTTCTTTTAAGCTCCTGGTTTCACACATGCAATTTTCGTTATCTTTGGCCTGGTCACAGTTGCACAGTTGCCGCTTCTGGTTTATAAAACCTCTTGTAAACGATACCCTCTTTGATTTGATTCGTCATTATGTAATCACTAACTGAATCATTAAAAAAAATGTAACATTGCTAAAATTTTATTTCGCCTGGGAAAGATGTGACTCTCCTGAGAATGCTTCCTTTGTTTATATCCACTGATTGGTAATCAAGTCGTCAATAAATAAACACTCAGTAAAGTTCAGTTCTCAGATTGGGTATTGACAAACTCATTAGGAGCCTCTTACCTTCCCCATTTCCAACCTCTAAGATGTGAACACAGCAACTCTCTGAAAAGTTTGCTTTTGTTTCAGCTGTTTTGTTACTTAACTGAATTGCAATTACTTTCAATGATCCAAGTGTTTGAAAGAAGAAAAAATACACAAAGTCTCATAAATTACAACCCCGTAGTTCAGATAAATGACTAAATGTGGAATTTATTAGTAATTTTCTTGTGAAATATTAAAAACCATAACACAATTTGACTGTGACATATACTTGCATTTCTAGCTATCATTTTCTCCCCTCCCTCCCTCCCTCCCTCCCTCCCTCCCTCCCTCCCTTCCTCCCTCCCTCCCTCCCTCCCTCCCTTCCTTCCTTCCTTCCCTGTCTTTCTTCTCTTCTCTTCTCTTCTCTTCTCTTCTCTTCTCTCTCTGTCTGTTTGTCTGTCTGTCTGTCTGTCTGTCTGTCTGTCTCCCTTCCTTTCTGTTGCTGTGATAAAACACTCTGAAAAAGCAACTTAAAGGAGAAAGGGTTTATTGTGCCTTATAATTCAGCATTTCTATGGTCCATCCCAGTAGGGAAATTACGGCAACCAGAGCCCGAGGCCAGCCCACCCATGGGCAGTCTAAAGGCAGAGGGAGAGAACGGGAGTGGACTCAGGCTCTGAGACCTCAAAACCCACGCCCACCAACATGCTTTCTCCACAGCCATCTCCTAAACGTCTCAAACCTTGTTCAACAATGCTGTTCGCTGGAGTGTTCAAATTCAGGAGCCTGTGGGGAAGTCTGTCACATTCAAATCACAACATTCACTCATGTTATATCTGGACTTATTCATGCTTCTGTATATACAAACAGAAGGAACATCTTACCTAATATTATAACATGTCCTGTACCTGACAAGATATTTATGAAAAGTTAAATAACTTAATATTTCTTTTCTCTTGTTTAATTTTTTATACATTATATTTTGATCATATTCCTTCCACAACAATGGAAATTAAAACAAAGAAAATCACAGTAAGACACACACACACACACACACACACACACACACCAACCACAACAAAAAACATGGAGTCTATTTTGTGTTGCCCAACTCCTGAGCATGAGGTCTACTCTGGAATGTGATTGATATACCCAGTATCACTCCATTGGAAAAAGCTGGCTTTCCCTTTCCCTATCAATGGAGAATTCCTTCTTGGTTAGGGATGTGACTTCATGTTTCTTTTCCCTTCTCCATAATGTGAAATTGTCTGGTTTGAACTTAGGCAAGTGTTGTTCATGCTGCCACAGTGTTTGAGAGCTCATGTATGTATCAGTGAGACTCTGGATGAGAGAAGCATGGGAGAATAGCAAAGTAGAAGGATCCAGAGGTTCCTAGAAACCTACAAGTTGAACATTATGGTAGGCAGATTTGGGTCCAGGGGTCCTGCTCAAACTAAGGCACCAGCCAAGGACAATACAGGTGGTAAACTTTAAACCCCTACCCAGATCTAGCCAATGGTCAGGACATTCTCCACAGTTAAGTGGAGAGTGGGATATTATTTTCTCACATACTCTGGTGCCTCATATTTGACCATGTCCCCTGGAGGGGGAGACCTGGTGGCACTCAGAGGAAGGACAGCAGGCTACAGAGAAGAGACTTGATAGCCTATGAGCATATACAAGGGAAGGTAATCCCCCTCAGGAACAGTCATAGGGGAGGGGAATAAGTGGAAAATGGGAGGGAGGGAAGAATGGGAGGATACAAGGGATGGGATAACCATTGAGATGTAACAAGAATAAATTAATTAAAAAAAGAAAAAAAAAGAAATGGGTCGTCTGTATTTTGGATAAGGAACAAAACAATATTTTTCATGGTGCTACAATGGATTTTGCACATCACTATATTACAGAATGTAGAATCCCTGTACGGCCAGCCCAGTTTCATCATCCTTATGTGAGTAGTGCTAGGATACTGGGGGGCTCAGGAACAGTGTCGAAGAACAATTTTCTGTGCATGTGCAACCACACAGACTAGGTGGAGGTCCCAGAAGTGTTAGATGGAAAGACAGTCCTTTTGTGATCTGGGGAGAGGTTATAAAGCCGTGCACGATGAAGATGCTATCATTTACTTGAGTCTGAGAATGCCTGTCTCACTGCGGGGCTAAGTCGTGCCTCAGAAACTTGCCTTTGTCTTATTCAGCCAAAGCGATGTGTCTTCATGTGTTATAAGTCAGCTAGTGCAAGCGATCTACTCATGATGGTGTAGATAAGATCATAAGGCATAAGATCAGGCAGTTCATTCTTATGAATCCCAATCTTTTACCGGCTAGCTTGTAATCTTTATGTAGCTCTACAGCTTGCAGTGTGGGACGCCTGAGTTGTCCCTACTTCAACCGAGAAGAACCACCACCGCGTTCCACGGTGCTTTTCACAAGCTGTGTTTCCCTGTCATTTATAGTGCTACAGATCTTAGCAGTAGGCCACAGTGTTCTCTTCCTAGTTCCTCAGATAAGGAAGCTACCGGCAGGTATGAAGTCATCTTCACTGCCCTGTCCAGCATATAGTTTTCACTTTGCATTTCCAGCTGTGGTCCAGAGTTCCTATCTCAGAGTTTTTCCCAAAAGGTACGTGTCTTCTCCGCTGTTGTTAGGTAGTGGGGCTGTCAAAAGGACCACACCCTGCCCTCTATGTTAAAGTCGGCTTTAGTGTTCCCCCAGAGAAATCTATCTTGGGGCAGGCACAAAGAAAAGGTTAATAGATGTCTTTCTGCCTCCATATCGTCCTCCACTCTTTGGGAAACACGATGTCAATATGAAATCTAGAGGAGAAGAGTCTTTTCCATCTGGTGTGTACTTGTGAATGTTGATTGTCCCTTGGAAGCCCTCTGACAGTGACAAGACATTATAAACCTCTACAAGGATGTTGAGGTTTTATGAAACCTCATTTTTCTGTGTGTCTTTTTTATTGTTTAGGGGAAGAAACAGGCTATAACTTGGTGCTGAATGAGAGCAACAGTTCCATGTCCTCATGAGCACTCTCATGGATCTTTACCCCCTTTACGCTATCAGCAGTGAGTTTGTATCTAATATAATACCTGGGTATTTTAAAATGCAATCCACATGTAAGCAACATCCCATTCCTTCCTGAACACTGGCCACTTAAAAGTCATTTTGTCTTATTCACTCCTGTAGCTGGACTTCCTCCCATCTCTTGCCTTGACCCAAACTTGGTGTATAACACATTCCAAGTAAACGTTTGCTTAAGTCACAGCTACCTTTGATTTGTAGTTACTAATGTGTCACTATCAAATAAAAACTCATAATGGTGGTTATTACAGAATGGCTTATGTTTTATATATCACGGCATATGACAGGAGAAATGTTGCATTACACAAAAGCAAATTATGACTAATTAAACACAAAAATGCCTGGACTTTGAAGAGTGTATGAAGTCATAAAGAAAGGCTATAGATAAACCAATGCTGTTTTCTGTCTTGCAGATATGGGGGCTGGAGAGATGGCTCGGTGGGTAAATGCTTGCTGATGAAACATGGCTGAGTTACAGTCTCAGAACTCACTTAAGGATTCATGGCATAGCAGTGCACACCTGTAACCCCAGCACTGAGAGTAGAGCTAGGTCGATTTTATGCCACACCTCAGAGTCCTTCAGAGATGCTTCAGGTGTCAGCCTAACCCAAACCCAGATTAGATTGCCCCGTGTCAGTGTCTGTGAGGTGTTTTCTTAAATTCTAATGGATGCCCGAGGGATCAGCCCACTGTGGGTGGCACCACCCCTAGGCAGGCGGACCTGGGATGCACATGAAAGGTCTCGAAGCAAACCAGAGGGAGCAAGGCAGCAAACAGCATTTCTCCGCAGTTTTTGCTTCTAGCTCCTGTTGTGTCTTCCCTTGATGGTGGGCTGTGACCTGCAAGCTGAAACAAACACTTTCCTCCCCAAGTGTCCTTTGATCAGTGCTTTATTACAGCAAAAGAGAAATAAACTAAAGCAGGCACACACCTGCTCACACACCCTTCGCATCTCTGATTAAAAACAGAAGGCTTTAGGAAGCAAATCAGACAAGCAGAGAAAGAAGCTGACTTTCACCTGAGTGCAAGCTTGTCTTTTTCTCAGCAAATCCCTCTCATGTCCCTCCTTCAGGGATGAGGGATCTGGCAGAGGCTGATCGTTTCTCTTTCATCATTTTTCCTCTTTGCCCAGCATCTATCTCTGGATTTTCCTCTTTACTTATTTATCCCCCTCTCATTTTTCTCTCTTTCTTTCCCAGTTAAAATATAAATTTACTGGGATGAGACCTATATGGGACCCTTTATCACTCCTGGGGCTGTCACTTCTTCCTATCAACTACTATAAATTACTGGGCATCAGCTACATGTGTCCAGGAGGTTCTTGGTCCAGCAGATTCAGGAACAGACACAAAGGCGACCACAGTCACAATATATTGCAGTGACAGAAAAACCAATGTACATTCTAAAGACTTACTGCAGCCAGAAAAAGTGAAAGTACATCCCAGAGACATGGGAATGGGCCAGCCAGGAAAATGCAGTAGACAGAGACCTAGGGTCTTCTGTGTATGCTGAGGGTTATGGATACTCGTGAGGTGGGAAACATATTCATGAGAGTAAAGTGAGCTTTCTCCCTCAGCAATCATGCTGGACTGGAACTTCACTTTAGGGTATTTATTTCCATGTTCCTCTTTTTTGTTGTTGTTGTTGATGATGTTTCAAGGTAATTTAATAACAAGATCCTTAACTAAAGTACAGCACTATGATATTACACATCACACTTAGATGCACCTATAGCATGTAAGAGCAATGAGTTACAGTGGCTTTTTCAATCCCACCTTATTACGTTCAATTAATCTATCATAGATTGAAAGAGACCTACATTTTATTAGACATTTTCAAGGCATTTTCAGTCATTAATAACACTTATGTATTCATGGTTATAGCCTGGAGAGATGAGGTTTTTTATTTCTATGTATTTTTTATTTTATTTTTAAAATTAATTTATTCAGATTACAATGAAATTGTTTTCTCATCACTCATATCCTTCCATTCCTCCTACCCTCCCACCCCCAACCTATTACCCTCCATTAGGTCCATGTCCGAGGAGGGGCATCTGGCACTTTCTCAGAGGATGCATTTAACCTAACATCGTCTGTGTCAGCCTTTACATCCACCGAGTTGCTCTGAGTAGCCCAGGATTGAGGGGGCGATTGATCTAAGGAGAAGCAGCTGAGTGCATTGACCACTATCAGCTTACTTTTGAACTTTGTTATCTTCGGGTCAGGAAACACAGCTTGTATTTGCTGTCACAGCTTACTCTTTAGCTTTGTAGCCAGGTTAAATTCCCACCACGGGTGGATCTTTATGCTCAAGGTACTTGCTGTCAGTCTGTGGATCTTTATCACTGCCAGAAGCTTATGCTGATTATTTTAAATATAGCACTAAAAATGCAAGGCTTGAAAATGAGTTGAAGGAACTTAGATGCTTTCCAGTATGCTATTATTATTATTATTATTATTATTATTATTATTATTATTATTATTATTATTATTATGGTCCTTGTCTTTCAGGCTGTCACTGACCACTGATCAGAGGAAGCTGGCATACTGACATTTTTGTGTGCTTGGGAAAGTGCTGCCTGCAAAGGAAACTTTCATTCTCTGTCTTCCTGTCTAGTCTTACATTACTATCTGTTATCTGATGAATTTCACTTAAACCATTGGTCCAGTGAGGGGCTTAGTTTTGTTTGGGAAAAAGCTCTAATTTGTTTTCAATCTTGAATTGTGTGTATTCACCCCCAACGCATCACATTGGTTCAATTCATTTCACACCAGTGATGATAGTATTCGTATTTTAATCATGCTGAATATGTGTTGGCGTTTAGATATGTTGAAGGAAGGATGGGAAAGTTAAAGAAAAAAATTTAACTTCTGATTTCAGTCTGCAACTTGTGTTTAGTGTATTTGCTGTGTCTCATGCTCTGCAGTGTTCAATGGAAACTTTGTAAAACAAGAGCAGACCTTTAAAATGTCTCAGTGTGCATTATTAATTAATCAGGCTTCTCTAGGGTAACAGAGAACTTAGAGAATGAATCTCTTTATACGTACAGAAAGGGGATTTATTAGAATGACTTACAAGCTGTGGTCCAGCCAATCCAACAATGGCTGCCTAGGTACAGAAGTTCCAAGTCTCCAGTAGTTGTTCAGCCTGCAAAGCTGAACATCTCAGCTGGTCTTCAGTAGACACTGGAATCTTGAAGAAGTGGGGTCTAATGCCAGTGAAGGAATGGACTTACTAGGGAGATGAGAGCAAACAGACAAAAAGAAAATGCTTCCTTCTTCCACATTCTTATATAGTCTTCCAGTAGAAGGCCCGGCCCAGATTAAAGATATCTTCTCATCTTTAAGATCTGGAGTAGAAATGGATCTTCCTACTTAAAATTAAGCAAGGATTCCTCACAGGTGTGCCCTTCCATTTTGGGGTTTTAGTTAATTCCAGATGTAGTCAAGTTGCCAATGAAGAACAACCATCGCACCATGTAAAGTCAAATGAATACAATGATTACTTATGGATACAAAATTTAATCTGTGCGTATTACTACAGTGTCTGGCCACAGAATTTTCATTACTTGTTTATGGTATTATTAGCTTTCAAGCTCATCCTCTGTTCAAGCACACAGCTTTACAAATGTTTAGAAATAATATAGTCTAAGATATAGTCTACATAACAGCAGCATATATACATATATATTAAATATACATATTAACTTACAATATTTTCGAAATAATGCATATGTATAGGCACTATGAGTATTCTTATTCATGTATATGTTATATAAAATTTAAATCAGAGAAAACATAGTTACCTTACCAAACACATACAATTTCTTTCAATCAATAACATGTAGAACACTCATGCCTTTTATATTAATGCCATCAGACAACTCAGAGCTACTTAGTGCTATAAATTTCAGCCCTGAATGACCAGAAAAGCTAATCAGCTGGTAAACTGAATAGAGTGTATGCTATTTTATGAAAGAGATGTGTTACCAAAACTTTATGTATTGGATTTGAGCAATGGATTTGTACTATGGGTATAATAGGGCAGTCAGAGGTTGTTTTCTTGATTATTAAGCACAATTCATCTAAGACTGATGCTTTATTTGCTTATATATCTCCAGGGTAGTGACAGAATAAATGGCATGTAAACACCGCTCATAAAGCAGAATTTCGGCAATTAAGACTATTTGTGGAAAGGCCAATCTGATTTACCCAGGGCTGTTCTAAACATCTATTGTTATTAGAAGGGCTACTGGTGAGGAACTTTTGCCAAACAGAGTCTTTTGGGGTCAGTTTCAATGGAAGGTGAATTTGTCATCAGTGCATTTTAAATAGTGGAATTAAAGTTCCCAAAGCTGTTTGTCCTTTTCCTTCTTCTAAGAAGTCAACGATTTCATAGTATCACTTTAATTTACTTTGCTTTCTAAATGCTCCATTTGTAAATCATACATAAATTTCAAATGTCTTTAGGTAGATGATAGTAATGTTTTTAAATAATTTTATTTATTATAATTTATTCACATTACATACCAATTGTTATCCCCACGCTCACCCTCTTGTCTTCCCTTTCCCTCCTTGCCTACTTCTTCAGCCCCATTCCCATCCCTTAGACCTATGGCAGGGATGGCCCTCCTCCCCCACCTTCTGGCCACAGCCTAGCAGGTCTTATCAAACAGCCTGAATTCCCTTCCTCTATGTGTCTTCAAGGCCACCCTGCCAAGGGGCAGTGATCAAATCATAGACTCCAGAGTGCATGTCAGAGAGTCAGAAGCAGTCCCACCCCATCAGCCACCCTCTTGTAGAATTAGCTGTCCATAGGCTACGTCTGGACAGAGTTCTAGGTTCTCTGCTTGCATTGTACTTCGTTGATGCATCAGTTTATGCAGGCGCTCATGTGTCCAGATCCAGGGGCCTCGAAGGTCTCCCGGTGGAGTTCCTGACCCCTCCAGGTCCTTCCACTCACCACTCTTCCATACCATCCTCAGTGCTCTGCCCAGAGTCCCGATTCCAGGCCCAGCATCTGTCCTGATCCCCCACTGGGTAGAATCACTCACAGAGGACATCGATGTTGGGCTAATATCCACTTGTAAGTGAGTGTATACCATGTGTGTATTTCTGGGTCTGGGTTTTCTCACTCAGGATGATCTTTGCTAGTTCTATCCATTTGCCTGCAAATTTCAAGATTTCCTTGTTTTTGATAGCTGAATAGTATTCCATTGTGTAAATGTACCACAGTTTCTTTAGCCATTCTTTGGCTGAGGGACATCTGGGTTGTTTCCAGATTCTGGATATTATGAATAAAGCTGCTATGAACATAGTTGAGCAAATGTCCTTGTTGTATGGTAGAGAATCTTTCAGGTATATGCATAAGAGTGGTATAGCTGGGTCTTGAGGTAGAATTATTGCCAATTTCCTGAGAAAGCAACACATTGATTTCCAAAGTGGCTGTACAAGTTTGCACTCCCACCAGAGTAGTGTTCCCCTTTTCCACATCTTTGCCAACCTGTGCTGTCACTTGAATTTTTGATCTTAGCCATTCTGATAGGTATAAGATGAAATCTCAGAGTGGTTTTGATTTGCATTGTCCTGATGACTAAGGACATTGAGCATTCCTTTAAGTGTTTCTTGGTTATTTGATATTCCTTTGTTGAGAAATCTCTGTGTAGCTCTGAATCCCATTTTTAAATTGGATTACTTGGCTTGGAGGTATTTAATTTCTTGAATTCTTTATATATTTTGGATATTAGCCCTTTGTTTGATGTAGGGTTGGTGAAGATCTTTTCCCAGTCTGTAGGCTGTTGTTTTGTTCTGCTGACAATATCTTTTGCCTTACAGAAGCTTTTCAGTTTCATGAGGCCCCATTTATTAATTGTTCATCTTAGAGCCTGGGCTATTGGTGTTCTATTCAGGAAGTTGTATTATGTGCCAATAAGTTCAATGCTCTTCCCCACTTTGGGTTCTAACAGATTTAGTGTGTCTGGTTTTATGTTGAGGTCTTTAATCCACTTGTACTTGAGTTTTGTGCATGGTGAGAAATATGGATATATTTGCATTTCCTACAAGAGACATCCATTTGTTGAAGATGGTATCTTTTTTCCATTTTATAATTTTTCCAAGATATATATTATTTTATTAATTTATTCTTGTTACATCTCAATGGTTATCCCATCCCTTGTCTCCTCCCATTCTTCCCTCCCTCCCATTTTCCCCTTATTTCCCTCCCCTATGACAGTTCCTGAGGGGGATTTCCTCCCCCTGTATATGCTCATAGGGTATCAAGTCTCTTCTTGGTAACCTGCTGTCCTTCCTCTGAGTGCCACCAGGTCTCCCCCTCCAGGGAAAATGGTCAAATAAGAGGCACCAGAGTATGTGAGAAAGTCATATCCAACTCTCCACTCTACTGTGGAGAATGTTCTGACCATTGGCTAGATCTGGGTAGGGGTTTAAAGTTTTACGGCCTGTATTGTCCTTGGCTGGTGCCTTAGTTTGATCAAGTGTCCCTAGGTATGTGGGTTTATTTCTGATTCTTCGATTCGATTTCATTGATCAACCAGCCTATTAATATGCCATAAGTAATAACGTTTAGTTGGTCTGTGATGAGTATTTGCTATTTCACTCTGCTTAAACAGGAAGATATCACATATAAATAAATATCATGAAATGTAATATGGAAACCATAAGAGGATAGTGACAATGTTGCTATGTTGGTAGAGTGCGTGTCTAACCCACACAAACCCCAAGTTTAATTTCCAACACCTCTAACAGAGAATAGTACATACCGGAAATCCCAGAATTTAGGATGCGGAGGTCCAAGGTCACCTTTTTGCTACATAGGGAGTTCACAGCCAGCCTACTGTCCATGAACCTACTTCAGATATCAAACAAATAAATAAACAAAACTCAAAAGCCTTGCAGGTGGAAGGGATACGTCTGACTTTACGGAGCTTCAAGTCTCTAGCAAACTGCTTTCCTACACAACCAACTCTCACATGTCTTTGATTATCGCATCAGAAAAGCTATTTTTAATGCTACAAACTCATCTGTTATAATGCAGTTTATATGCTAGCAACAAGACAAAGCAATTCAAATACGTGGTAGCAGTGCTGTCTAACAGAAGTTGTACAATGATGTACTTACTGCTCAGTAGTGCAGCCCCCAGGTTTGACACTGTTATTGAGCACAAGGACTGCACCTAGAGCAAGATGGACTGAGTGTTTAATTAATTAAGTTTAAATTTAAAGAACTGTAAGAGGCTCGTGGGCACCATATTGTACAGAACAGCTTTCCAGCTCTAGGTTGCCTTAATTCTGGCCCTTTGCAATGAAACAATCAACAGTTTGTAGATTTTAATGTTATCTCACATGCATGTAAATATGGGGATGAAGTGTACATTTCTAATTTTCAGGGTGATCTACATGAATGGAAGACAGCGGGGCAGAGTTCTGGTGAACTCTACCTCATATCGCCTACTGAGAATCAGTGCTGTGATTATAAAATTTTATCTTATGTCAGTCCATCTCTGAGTCTAGGGCTCCCCAGTGCATAAAATGCTTCATGTTTAACTGTGTTACTACCAGTTGGGCTTTAATTGGATGAGTTTGCATGTCACTTAGACTTATTTTTAACATTAATCACTTCATCATTTTAATTGACAAGATGGTATGTATTCACACTCCATGATGTTTTGACATATGTATCGTGGCATGGATTGACCAAGGTTCTAAGTGCACTTATGAACTCACGTATGGTCTTCTGTTGTAATAAGAACATTTATCATCCCCTCTGAGTAATCTTCAAGTGTAGAATGCCCTCAACTATGGTCCCTTTATACAGAAGTTTTCCTGAACGTATTCTGACCCCCTAACCCACACTGTGTGTCCCCAAGCATCTTGTGTTCCCATGCCCTCCATCACCTGGCTTCTCCTGCAGCTGCCATCCACTTTGCTTTAATGAGTCCAACTTTCTAATTTCTCACTTACCTTTGATGGACACCGCCACTACTATGTCTGGATTATTTCATACAGGACAATGGCCTCCAAGTTCTCCTATTGTTACAAATGACAAGGTTCCCTTCTACTGAAAGTGGAACTACATTTTATGAAATAAGTCATCTGATAATTAGCCACTAGAATCTGGGTGTGTGCTCAAAGTCATGAACTTAATATGTCATAGAGATGTCAGCTCTTCCATTTCACTGAAGCATCATTTGCAATAGTTGAGAGACTAGGATCTCTCTCTCTCTGCCCCCTCCTGTGTGTGTGTGTGTGTGTGTGTGTGTGTGTGTGTGTGTGTAGCTTTTTATTTCTTTGTTCCATTTTGTCTGTGTTAGAGATATCAAGCACATGATCTGCAGATAATGGACAAGCACTGTCTTTGAGCTATAACTCCAGTTTGTAGATTGATTCTTTATGTAGACAATTTATTAAATGAGTCTCAAGTTGAGATGAAATTACATACCAGGTTCTCCTTTAACAGGACAACTCTGCCATGTGGTTGATGATGAGGTCTTTGCTTGCCATCCTTTCATTTTACTTTTAAACTTATTTTTCCTTGAATGTTTGAAAATATATTTTTGATGCACATTGTAAAATGATTACCACTAATTAGTCTACTTTTTGTTTTGCATGCCTCACCTCACAGGTTTTTTTAGGTGTTTTTTTTGTTGTTGTTGTTTTTGTTTTTTTGTTTTTTGTTTTTGGTAGCAAACCGTTTGGATCTCCTGAATCTCAAGAATGCAGCATAGTGTTGCTGCTATGGTCACCATGGGCACATTAGAGATGCAGAACTTTTTCAAGATGTATCACTGAATATATGAGCATGTTGAATGACAAATCCTCATTTCCTACTCTGCTGTACCCTTGGCAAGCAACATCCCAATTCTACCTTCTGTGGTCATGTGAATTTGACCTTTCGAAATTCCACATATACATAAGGTCATATAATAGTTATCTTTGTCCGTCTCACCAGTGTATAGTCTCCAGATTCCTGCCTGTGGTTTTTACACGAAAAGTTTTCTTATTGTGCCTGAATACTATTCCGTTATATATGTGTGTGCATCCATGTCTGTGTATGTATGTACCACTATGAAAAGTTAACTCTCTGTTAATCCATCCAGACACTTGTTTGGTGCACATGTCCTGGTCACTGGGGACTGCTACACTAAGCCTGAGAATAGAGATAGTTATTTAAGATGCTCTTCATTTCCTTGATATTACACCCACTAAAATGCGAATGTCAGATGCAGATGCTGATAACGTGGGTCCTCTGCAGGAGCAGCAAGTACTCTTAAACACCGAATCTTCTCTCGAGCCTCCATTAGTACCACATTTTTGCATGCTGTCACAAAAAATTATGTCTTTAAAACTTTAGTTTATGTGAGCTAACTTGCTTGGATTATCAATTTTTGAAATTAAAGACATGTGAGCACACACACACACACACACACACACACACACACACACACGGCTATATGGTGTTTTATCTGTGAATTTTATGACATGTCTACTAGGAATGGAGGAAGGTGTTGTGGTGTAAACACTCCCTTGCTGGTGTCTGAAGTTTGGAGGCCTGTTCTGTTATCTCAACTGTAATGGTGGTCATCATTTGGTCTCTTCAGCTGAAACAGAGACTGAATTACTTTGTACTTCTGATATCTCCTTTTCTTGGTAAAGTGAAGGGAAGGCTGCTCATCTGTAACTCAGAATGCTGAAAATTTGTTCACAAACTATGTTCGCATCACTTACCTTTTCCCCTTTGCTCACTCATGTGTATATGACCATGTTTTATGTTTTATTGGTTTAGATTTTATTAGAACAAATGATAGATTCAGGTCCTATACAACAAAAGGGCTTAGGACCAATATTTCATAAAATAAAATGAAACAATAACCCATAATTTTAAATATATATATTTACCATAAGATTAAATCTAATTAATACAAAAATGATTTTTTGTCTTTAGCATTTAATTGCAAAATATTTGTACCAAATATAAGTTTTAAAAAAATAAATTCTACTTGAATAAATACTTCCGTTATTACTCCTCACGTAGAAAGACTCGGGACTTGGCAAGATTTCTTGATACCATGAACTAAGAAGACAAAGAATACTTTGAACGCCATTCCATTATAAAAGAGAAAGCAGAACACAACAAAATGTCACAGCTGGTGTGGAATGCTGTGAGAGTGTAAGACAGGGTCTGAGTGGTGAGGGGCCAACCTCATGTAGTGTCTTTTCATTAGAGGTTCAGAATGAAATATACAGAGCTAGCCTCTGCTTGTCTACACGACGTATGTAACCTTGCACTTAACTTTTACCGTATTTCAGGGTATAAGCTATGTTTATATTTTTAAATGTGTTAGCCGAATAAATTGAAGATCTAATTTTTTTTAGTCTATCGAGACCAAAATGCTTAATCGTCAGTGTGTCCCCTCCTCTCACACTGATCTATGCCCACACAGTGCTGGTTAACAAGTGATGATTGTGGCTGAGGGGAAAGAAATGGTTGTTTTCCAATATTCAGGGAGTTAAAATCAAATCTAAGAGCCTACCTGTCACTTTAAATTTTCAGTCATCACAACTCCTCCTTAGTGTTAACACTCGAAATAAAAACAGACAAACGAACCCAGCCATTAAGGTATGCACGCTCTAGCTGTGTAGGAAAGGGATAACTGCACTTAGGAAATGCAGGCTGTGTGAGACTAGGTCAGAAAATACCCAGATTCTCATTGTCTCTTTACAAATCGGCCATGTGGGCTATTTGCAGGAAAATTGCTACTTCCTTATGAGCACAGAGAGGATACAGGGCAAGTGCAGGAGCTGATTCCTGGAGAGGCTCAAGTGCAAGCGCCGCACGCGGCAGGTTGTCACACTGGTGACACTATTGAAGTAGGCATCTGGTGCTTTGGCCACTAGGACCTGCTACAAGCAGAATGGAGAAGGATGCAATTTTAATGTTTTACACGGTTCTTGGTGACAGGGACATTTCTGAAGGATGCAAAGGCCCTGCCCTTTCAGCTAGTGGGGTTAGAGGAGGATGATCTTTTCCCTTCCATTTCGGGGTGTAGCAGTTTATTTTATTTTTGTCCTAATTTCAGACTCTTGTGTTTATTTTTGGCAACTAATACGGTGCACGTAACTACAGCCTTGCAAAGAGGAACAATGAGGACAGGAAAGCGAAGCTAAACCCAGGTTCTTTCATCTTCTACCTCCGTGACATCAGCCAGTTACCTTTCTAAGGAGAGTTTCCTCCTCTGCCAGGTGTGATTTCACTGTGGAGAGCACATATGCAAAGGTGTGAAAATGAGTTAGCACAGTATTGACTTTCTAAAATAGAGGGCGCCCTTAGCTGAGTGAGGCCAAAGGATTGCTGTCACGTTTACTCAGACCTAATCTATTTTCCGTTATTATAGAACCTGGCCCTCGGAACATGTTATGTACATGTAGTTACCCAACAAATATACTGTTGGGGTTGTGTTCTCTTTCTTCAGAAATGTCCCCAAGGTTGGTCCACGGTGATCAATGTATCTGTACTTCATTTGTTTTATTTCTCACTATTTGTGTTCTTCCATTTACTACATTATAGACACTGTTTTCCCACTAAGTGAGATGTTGTAAATGTTACTGCTGTGGGTGTTTTTATATGAATTTGTGAGTATGCATGTTTTCGTTTAAACACCAAGAGTAGAATTGTTGCAGTCATATGCTTAACCTATGACTGGCATTTTGAGGAATTATCAAATTGTTTTTCAAAGTAGCTGTACCATTGGCACCTGCCCGTGTGTGTGTGTGTGTGTGTGTGTGTGTGTGTGTGTGTGTGTGTGTGATATGTACATATTAGTGGGGATGTATGTATATGTGAGTGTGTATGTACACGCACAAGCGTGTGTTAGTGTGGAGGCCAGAGGTCAACATGGGGCATCTTTCTCAATAGATTTTCTTTTTGTTTTGGGTCAGGATCCCTCACTGAAACTGGGGCCCATTGGTTGGGTTAGGCTGGATGACCAATGAGCTCCAGGGATGCCCCTACTTCCGTTTCCGCTACACGGACATTGTAGAAGCACAGTCAGCCTAGCTTTCCCGTGTCTGTCGGGTTTCCTCAATGAAGGGTCTTCATTTACACTTTACAGACTGAGTCACACCCCTCAGCCTCCCACCTGATTTGTATCTTCTAGGGTGAGAATAACTTTGGGTTTTCCCCATAGTTAAAGTGATAGAACACTAAATTAAGAAATAGATTCTCCTTCATGGTCTGAGAGATTCGAATCTTCACAACCTGCCAGGCAGCTTGGTGGAAATTAAGCAACTTTTCAAGTTTTATCTCTAACTCCCAGAGAACTAAGATCATTTAATCCTTAATGGGCCAGATTTACATTTAGAAGAATATTACTGGTTTGAAGATTATTATTAATAATTACTTTATTAATAATAATTTTTATTATTCTTAATTTTTATTGACAGCAGAGAAGAATCAGAAAGATACTATATATAATTGCCTTTTATTAAAAAGTTCCAGTAAGAACCAGGTGTGGTGGTGCACACCTTTAGTCTCAGCACTCAGGAGGCAGAGGCAGGCAGATCACTGTGAGTTTGAGGCCACCCTGGTCTACAGAGGAAGTCCAGGACAGCCAGTGATACACAGAGAGACCCTGTCTTTAAAAAAAAGTGCCAGTAAGGTGGCCAAATATTATCTTCAAAATGGTAAACTGTATGCTTGACAAATAGTGCTGGGAGGGCATATAAGTGCATGTGTGTTTGTGTCTGAGTGTGTTATGCATGTTTATATGCATGTGTGTACATGTCTGTGTATACATTCATACATATGTGTATATGTATGTATATTTGCATGTATGGAAGCATGAATTTGTATGTATGTGTGTGAGTATGTATGTTGTAGAAAAAACAGCACTAGATGGCAGTCCATGAGGTTTATACACTGAATGAATGTAGGGCCATGAAATAAACTGAGTACCTTAAATTAAGCTCTTCTACACAATCACACGTCTCTACGCTTGAAGGGGTAGTAGAGTCACATGCAAGCACGCCATTAACAGCATCAGTTTGCATAGGAGCAGGGACACTAGTGCAGTTACTTCTTGTCAAAACAATCACTTCTCATCACAACAACCTTTTTAATTAAGAGAAAGTTATTTATATTTACAGACACACAGGTCAAGGCATTGCTGCAATCTACAATCAGTGATTTGTAAAGCTTTTTCATTTAGGGTGCAAGGAACCAGTCACCTTTATTTTCCAGCATGCTAAAGTGCCACTTTCTTTAACTTCAGAAATACGCATTTTAAGTATGTTCCCTGACTGCTGTTAACTCTTCTAAAACAGCTCATTGGCCCGATTGTAAAAGTAGAATGAAATTCAACCTGGAAGCCAGACTGGTCACATGACAGAGAAAACTCTGCCCTTCCCGAGTCCACACTGTCAGCATGTATGCAGGGAGCTGAGTTCTCCCAGTGTCCCAAGGGCTCCTGGACACCTTCACTGCAGGCCTTTCTTTATGAAGAAGAACGTGTTTACATATATGTTTCATCTTGTCTACTAGAACTAGTAGAAGAGCCTAAAGCATCACAAAGGATGCCATATGCTTTTATTTTGGAATGAATTAGCATAACGTGAAAATAACCAGAGAGTAAATGACTCTACGTACTTGCTTAAGCTACAGTTCAGCCTGGTAGCTCCTTTGGTGTGCCATCCGTCAAAATCAGGTAATTTCCACTGGAGTGGGTGTTTGTATTAAATAAGGAGAGCCGTTTACAGACCAAGCAATCCATTGATGTCACAGAACAAAAGAAAATTATATACTCTGCACAGTGTATTTTTGAAAGGCAAATGATGCCACTAGCAATTTTGAGAAAGCAGTAAACATTTCTCTGTCACTGTATTTCATGCTGTGGCTGCAACATGGCTGTACATCAATTGCTGGCACAGGGGAAGGTTTAGTAAAAATAAACTCTAGAGCCACACATCTGTGTGTACATGTGTATGTTGTGTGTGTGTGGTATGTATGTACTCAAAGGAGTGGGTAAACATATGCATATTCCACGGCCCTAGATTCATTCCGTGCATAAACTTCATGAACTCTCATTCTCATGTTAGTTTTCTATAAGCTTACAGAAACACACACTTATACACACATACACACTCACATGAAAACACATGCACACACATGTACACATACTCAGGCATCTAAACACATGTACACACATGTACATACACCTATAAACACACACACACATACACACACACACACACAAGTATATATCCCTTAGACGCTATAGTTTAGCATGCAGATAATCAATTCTAGGATACTATTTTGCCACCTTAGTAGCACTTTCTAAGGAAAGACAATTATATGTAGTAGCTTTCTGATACTACTCTGATTTTCCAAGTAAATAAAAAAAATTACATGTTAACATATTTGATATCTTCCTGGAGACTGTTTCATCTTTATTTTAATTTGAAAAAGACTTTTTTGCTTTACCTATAGCCCATCAATTTGGTTACATTGACTACTCAATGATTCCCAAGTATCCTTCTATCTCTGCCCTCCTCCCAGAACTAGGGATATAGATATGAGCCACTCTCTCTTAGGTAAATTCTGGGGATCTGATCTTGGTATTGATGCTTTCACAGCAGGAAATTCACCAACTTGAGTCACCTCCCCAGCATTTAAGGGCACAGACATTCTCGCATGCTAGCTCATGTTTCAAAAGAGAGAGTGTTAAAATAAAAACATATGGACCTTATTACAACAAGGCTACAGATAAAACCCAATAAAACACAGGACTGCAATTATTAGTGTGGGGATAATGGCAGAGCACTCAGGCCTTGACAACACCAACTTAAGAGGAAAAAGTGAAAACCATTACACGTTGTGGGACAAAGAGAAATCAGAAAAATGAGAAGGTACTAAAGTATATCTATTTTTCCTCATTCAACTTAAATTTATATTTTAGTCCCATGCTTGTTAACCATGTTGCTGTGAGACTTTAGCTTAATGTACCTTAAAAGGCTCACACTTCTATTCACTCTGCCACGAGAGGAGCAATTCCTCATGGTATTTATGCAACATGATTTCTAGAACTGACACTTCTGCAAAGGCTCACTGTTTGTCTCATAAAAGGAGGAGGGGTTCTGAACAGAACGCTGACGCAGCCGGTCAATACTGTGCGTTGTCCTCCTGAATTAAAAGGCTGTGTCAAGAGGTGATTATAGCATGTACCAAATTGCTGAAGAAAACCTGGCAGTCTGACCTGCCAAGTGCTTTGCTATGGAAATTGTCATCTTACAATCCAGTGAGTGCTAAACTCATATTATAGAGGTGCTACCTCTCTGTAGGGAATCTGACAATATAACAAACTATGTTCCATGTGCTGTCCCACTACCTCTACCACCCTTTCAATAAAATATTTAGTATTTTCTAGTCTTTACGAAATGGAGCCCATTTTACTTTGACTCAACAAATGAGTGCATTGTGTGCATTGTACTGACCTCTGTTCTGAGTGCTTTACAATGTGAACATTTATATTGGGCAGATTTTGGACATTAGATTTAGAAACATATTTGGTATCATAGGGCACCTGTTCTACTTTGTTTTCTGTTGCTGTTATAAAACATTCCAACAAAAAACAACATGGAGAAGATACAGCTTAGTTATTTCAGCTTACATTTCCGGTAACAGTCGTCACCGAGGGAAGTCAGGGCTGGAACTCATGGTGGAAACTTGGGGTAGAAACAGTGGACGAAGGCTGCTTAGTGGCTTTATCTCTGGCTTGTGCTCAGCTTTCTTACACAACTTACAACCCCTTGACTATGGATGGTACCACTCACAGTGGGCTTGGCACTCCAAAATAAATTAGTATACAAAGTAATGGCCCACAGTCTTGCCTTCAGGCCCATCTCACCTAGATGGTTCTTTATTTGAGGTTCCCTCTTTCAGGGTGATGCTGGGTTGTGCCAAATTTACAATAAGTAGTAATCAGGACACTCTGCCCCTTGTTAACTTGACTCCCAAACATGCCACAAGATCTTATTTAACATTATAGTATAAAATATAGCACAGATTTTTTAAAGTCACAGTCTTTATAAAATTCCAACCAGTGTCTTTTAAAACTTCAAAATCTTGTAGACGTCTGTTAAAAATCACAAGACATAGAGACTTTCTTATTTAAAAAAGAAAAACAATTAGAATTCAAAGCAAACCAAAGCAAAGCAAAACTCCAAATCTCGCAATGTGGATCAAATCTTACAGTTCAATGTCCAACATTTGGGACTCACTCATCATCTTATAAGTCTGGAAAGGCTTTGCCAGCCTCCCTCGGTGTGTATGCCAGCCACACAGCATATATAGGTTATCTCCTGGACTTCGTACAGCTCAATTCAACCTTGTTACTCTCTTATGTGGATGCCCCATGGTCCTGGCATCTCTAGTATCCTGAGGTCTCCACTGTCATTGAGGATTTACCTTTACCAAGAGCGTCTTCTGGCCTCTCCAGGTATCTCTACTCTGTCTCATGGTTCTAAGATTCAACAACTGTCTGTGACCACATCAGACTTGCATTTCCCCTGTCTTCAGGACTAGTGCCTGGTGGAAAATGCTTATACATTTCCAAGTCCTGGCTAATAGTTTGAGATGCAGCATTGGCTTCTCTGGCCACAGCTTCTGTGACCCTGAGGAAATACGTTTCAGAAGATGTCACACAAATAATACTAGTGTCATTAATTACAATTGATCCTTCAACCCAGTTGACCGGTATATCCATCATCCCTGCAAAGCAGAGATTTCTCAAACGTTCTTCTGAAATGTCACAAACCACACCTCTGTTGTTTGTATTTCTCGCAACACTGTTGTCTCATAGGCCCCCATAGAACAGGGCATTAAGGTCTGAGCACTCACAGTTTTCCAGCCCAGAGTTCCAGATACTTCCTCAACCATCTCCCCAAAGCAGCATGATCAGATCCATCGCAGTGGCAACCCACTGCTCCCACATCAGTTTTTGTCTGTTTGCTTTTATGTTGCTGTTATGGAATACTCTGTCCAGAAGTATATTTGGGGGGCGGCGGGTAAAGGGTTTATTTCACCTTATACTTCCATGTAACAATCTATTACAAAAGGCAACCAGGAAAGGAACTCAAAGCAGGAACTGGAGACAAAACTGAGGGTAGGTTGTGTCAAGTTGTCAATAAAAACTAGCTAGGACAACAGTCCGGGTAAAACTGGGACAGCTTATTTCCACATCAACCATCCTAACAAACTGTTAAGCCATTCCTCGAGAAACTCTCAACTTCAGGGCCATTGAAAGTATCTCAGAGATGCCAAAAGGCACATTGGATTTCCCCTGATATCACAACTGTGAAGATTATGGCATCCAAAGATATTTTACTCTTGTATGATGGAGTATGCATGGTACAGGGACTCATGAATCAGGCTCACTGGAAGGTGCAGCCACCGCTCCAGTTGGCTGTAGAGAACTGATGTGTGTGTTAAGAATGCTGTTGGTGGTATTTCAAAAGCACACCTTTTACATTTACAGAAGTGTAGAACATCCTTTATTTTAAATGAAGACCTTATCTTCAGGGGACTTTAGTGCTCATGACAATTCGGAATGAAAACTATAAAGACTTTTCTTACGGTCTGTGACTTCAAGTATCCAAAGCAGATATGACGTGTTTTAATTGGTCCACCTGCACTGATGTGCCATTCTTACTCCAGGCAACAGTTGATTGTTTTCTGCACATGTGATGACATGGGTGAACTATTATAGCATCAGTCAGAATATTTACATTGAACTTAAATATCCTGGACCCTTAGCATTTTACCATTTCTACAGTTTCCCTGTCTTCGAATGTGGTGGCTAAAATATGTTATTTTTCCATTTCAGATTGCTTTCTCTTTTTCACATAATAATGTGATTTAAATTTTCTCTCATGCTTTTTATTCATGGCTAGATAACTCATCTCTTTCCAGTACAAGCTAATATTTACTTGTTTGCATGTGTTTGTGGCTTTGTTATCCACGTCTGCTGATGAGTATTTTGATTACTTGTAAGGTTTGGCACCTACGAATAAGTCTACATTAAACAAGTACATGTGACTTTCTGTGTCATCATGCAATTTGAACATTTTTATGCAGGCTTGTGTTATATGTTGGACTGTGTGATTAGAAGAAACTGCACAACTGTCTTTCCATAGTGACAATACCAGTTTTCTCTACATTCCCTTCAGCAAGAAATGAGCTCTTGTTGTCAGGACTTGCTGTTTGCATTGTATCCCCCTTTGAAATATAAATCTTGGTGGCTGCACCTCTCACAGAATTGATTTTGGCAGTTACCACGACTGTGTTGGGTCATTTTCTCACTTCTGCCACAGTTTTATGTGTTCGTTTCCAGGAGCTATGTACTTTGCCTAAAAATACAATACTCTGTGACAAGAAATCATTATGCTTCCTCATAGAAATCAATTCTTTATAGTAGTTACTGGGGTGAGCTAATCATATACAGATGCTATTATTTATAGTCAGCAACATCCCAGACAGTAACTCATCCAAACAACAATAATTAAAATAAATATTGAAATGCATTAATATACCAGTCCTTCTTCCATGGTGGATGTCGGATGTCACAGACTCTCTCTCTCTCTCTCTCTCTCTCTCTCTCTCTCTCTCTCTCTCTCTCTCTCTCTCTCTGTCTCTGTCTCTGTCTCTGTAAGCATAAAGTTTGAGATAGAAGATAGACTTTCATATGACAATCACACCAATGAGCCCATAATTGAAAGTATGATTAATTGGGTTTAGGTAAATATAGGAATTTAGTACTGTTTATCATAGGAGGCATGAGTGTGGTAGACAGTAGGAAAGCGCCAGGTCACAGAACAGAGTGACTTCTTAGACTGAGCAATGGCTGCCTTGGAATTTTAAATGTGAGATACAGTGAAGTGGATCTAACGATGATCTGTCCAGATTTTGTCTTCAGTGCCCAGGGATCACCAATCCATTTGCTGACAATAGCGGCTGCCGAAGTGTGTGTGTGTGTGTGTGTGTGTGTGTGTGTGTGTGTGTGTGTGTGTGTGTGTATCTGTGTGTGTGTTTGTTTATAATATATATTCCATCACTTCTTTCTTTAAAGAAAATCTGCCTTTGGCAGATATGGGCATACTAACTTATCTTGGGACTGTGTAAGGCCCTAGTTTTTACTGCATTTTAAATTAGTTTTGTCTGCTGTCCAAACTGGTTTCTTTTGATTCCATCTAACTATATTGATGAGATTATTTCCCCATGCATTACTACCCAGAATTCACTGCCCCAGTCTCTTTCCATGTTGTTTAACTAAATATTGTTAGTACTAAAGGACCCTAGGAAGCAAGAGTTAGTGGAATTATATGAAGAATTTTTTGACAGATGCCTAATAATAAGGCCTTGTAAGTGTTGGATGGATTGCCCCTGGCAGGCATAGTGGTCTAATTATTTAAATGTTCACCTGTGATGGACTGAGGTAGAAAAGTAGGGTGTTTGAAAGGCTGGGATGTACATTGCCACATGCAAAATTCTTTGCCATTTAAGAGGGGGAAAGGCATCTAGTTATTAAATGCCATTGATTCACTGAAAAGAGATAAAAATGAGCTCATTGTGACTATTTATTCATTTATTTTAGTAAAATTTTAACCTAAGGAATCTAATCTACCACCAAAAGCCAAAAAGATGGAGGTCCCCAATTAGTACTTAGACATAGGATAAGTGCATATTAATAAATTCTTGAATTCTCAATCCCAAAAGGTCTCCTCATCAGGACCAGGACCTGACTAAGGAGTGAGACCCTGAGAAGGAACACACACACACACACACACACACACACACACACACACACACACACACATATATATATATATATATATTTCAAGTTTGAGAACTTTGATGTCAGAGTTTATCTCTGCTGCTAAGTCTATAGAAGAGGGAAAGTCCCTTTTGTTATGGGAGTGCTCCCTGTAGCCCATCGTCCTCCTCTTGCCTATGTTTGTAAATGAGGATGGACAGGGTACTGGTACTTTATGTGCAGCGTCCTCTCCCCATCAGCTGTGAATACCCCTTCCTTGATGACAGGTCACAGCAGTATCACTTACAGGGAATTTCCATTGGCACTAGGAACAATCTTGATTTATTTTTATCCCTAGCCTGAGGCGGGTTCTCAACAGTGGCTGCTGGGAGCCTATAAACAGGCAGCTCTGCCTGCCTGCCACATGGAGCTCCCTGAAGGACTGTCTCAGTTCCAGAGTTCTTAGAGAAGAAGAAGCCTAAGGCAAGAACACACTGCAATACATCACCTAAGCTGCACTTTCCCATCTCTATTTTCTCACTGATGTAAATTAAAATTGCTCCTCTGTGGTGGGCAGGGGAGCTTATTAGATATGATTTATGCAATAATAAATAATAATAATAATAGCAATAATAATAAGATAAAAATAATAATAACAGCAACAACAACAACCAAAGAAAGACCATAAGAAGTTATAAGGGGAGAGCGGGGCTATCTACAGACCAGGATAAAAGCCTTTGTGAGGACCAAAATTGGTTGGTACCTTGACCATTAACTTTTTGCTTTCAGGAGTGTGATATATTGGTTTGTATTGTTTAAGGCACCTACTGTGCAGTGGCTTTGTTGTTGTTGTTGATGGCAGCCCAAATCTAATGCACCATCTCAGACAGATATCATGAAACTCAATTTTAGACAAAACTTAAAACATTTAAGAGACAACTGGCTGCATAGGTCTAGCACAGAAGTACCTTGAAAATATTATAAACTGAGGAGTAATTCTGATAATAATCTTAGAGCAATGGTGGGAGTGAGAATAAGAAACTATTTGATGGGAAGTCAGACCCATAAACTATTATGTAAAGTACTTTTTGTAGCAAAGACTTTAATCACTCTTAAAGGTACCACTGTAAGACATCTTTATTAGTCATCTTTCTGTAACTGTGACAAATACCTAAGGTATATGACATCATAAGGTTAAAAGGTTTATTTTTGCTCATAGTTTCAGAGAGTTCATCTGTGGTCATAGAGCACTACACCTTTTATTTTGGCAATGGCATAGGCTGCCATGATGAGACTCTGGGGTAGAGAAGGTTCGTGAGAGGGTGGGGCAGATAGGATCCCAATTTCCTCTCCTAATGAATGTATTCAATGATTTAACTTTAATCACTTGGCATCAAGAACCTTACAGTAGCGTCACTGGATGGCAACTAAACCCTTAGCATAGGAGTCCAGGAGAACATCTGAAAGCAAACCATATTATTCCTCTGCCTTTCAAAGCTTCATGTATATTTCATAGTGCAAAATACAGTTAATTCATCTCCAGGGGATCTCCAAAGTCTTAATATTTTTTTTACAATACTCAAGATTTTAAGTTTAATATCTCCATGGACCCTCAATCAAACTACACTTTTTGCCTCATATCTGTCTGTCTAATTAATCATCTATCTATCATCTATCTATCTATCTATCTATCTATCTATCTATCTATCTATCCACCTACCAAAATCATATATATTAAAGATACAACAGCATTCTCATTCTAATAAGAAAGGAACCTAAAGGAGGCATCAGACCAAAGTAAGATTAAAAACTCCTCAAGGTAAAATTAATTTCTGTGCCTGATGTTCAGCATTCAGGGCATATAGTGGAATGACGTGACCTTGTAGAGTCCCACCTGTGTGCCCTCACGTGGTGTGGCACCTGAAGCCCATCTCCTGAGATGTCTCTACTCACTACCTTTATCGCCTTTGACAGGCATCCCATGTGCCTGCCATCTCTATCTTCCTGCGATCTGCATTACAGCCCTGCCCCACTCTTACTCCTTCACATATTACACAACCAAGAGACTTTGTGAAGAAGCTGACCGGGTAATATTCTGTTTTACGTTTTCCATTGAAGTTCTGGTCAACCATAGCTCGTGAATCCTTTTGATTATGCTAAATCCTGGTCTGTGGAGGATGTTTACATAGGCTCACATGAACCATGGCAGCAGGGGCATCTAAGTGCCTGGATAGATGAACAAGCCAGAACGGCCCTGAGGGAGCAATTCTATACATAATTCTGTTCCCACGTTGTCTCTTCTCAACGAAAAGTCTTTGAAACGAGTTTATAGTCCTGCATCTGTGAGGCTATAAATCAATGGCATCTTGCTGACATCTGAGAGAGCTTCAACTCATCTTTACTGTTGCAAAGCGCTTGGTTTTTTTTGTAATGGCACCAATCTCTGCACCCTAACTGGACACAGCTGAAACACATCTTCTCTGGACAAACTATGCATTTTTCAGTTCTTTCTTGTCTGTCCATTTCTCACTTCAAATCTGGCTAAGAGCAGCCAGCAATACGTATGTCACTAATTGCTGTCCAGCTTCAAAGTTTCTTTGGCTATATAAATTAGTCCATTGTATAGTTTGAACTTGGCCCCACCAGAGGTCTCACTGCACGGATATAATGTAGACAAATTCTTTGTCTAGAAGCTTGTGTGGCCTCTGTTCTAACTTCCACCACAGTATCCAGTGAGCTTCAAGCATCATGAGCACAGCTCAACCAGCAGGAAAGAAGCATTTCTATTAGCATTTGGTCTTCTGACCTCACCAGATTTGTTCAATGAGATCTGTTACAATTGAAATTGAGAAGCTTCCATGTGGCAAAGGACGTTGTCATTCAGACAAAGCAACATACTGCAGGATGGGAAAAGATTTTTACCAAATACACTTCTCATAGAGGGATAATATCCATAAAAAACTAAAAAAACAACCCTAAATAGAAAGAAAACCAACAATCCACTTAAAATGGGGTAAAGATTTAAACAGAATTCTAAAAAAAAAATAAAATAAAATAAATAAGGAACCTCAAATAGCTGAGAAACAATTAAAGAAATAATCCCATCCTTAGCCACCAAGGAAATGTAAATTAAAACTGCTTTGAGATTCCCTCTTACACCTGTCAGAATGGCTAAAATAAACAAAATGAGTCACTGCCCATTCTGATAAGGATGTGGAGTAAGAAGAACACTCCTCCATAGCTGGTGGGAGTGAATGGGAGTGAAAACTTATACAGCCACTATGGAGATTACTCTGGTGGTTCTTTAGGAGGATGGGAATAGTTCCTCCTTGAGATCTATCAATACCACTCTTTGGCATATTCCAAAGGACACTTATTTCTACCATAGAGACTCTTGCTCAATGACGTTCATCACTACCCTATTCATAACAGGCAAAAATTGGGAACACCCTAGATGTCCCATAGAAAAATTAATTTCCAGATGTGGTACATTTACACAATGGGGGTATTACTCAGCCATTAAAAAGATTAAGTCATGAAATTTGCAGGTAAATGATAGAATTATATAAAAGTCACCCTGTGTGAGGTACCTGAGACCCAGGAAAATGAATATGGTGTGTATTTGCTTATATGTGGATATTAGCTGTTAAGACAATAAGCAAACTATATCCATAGAGCCACAGAGGTTAGGTATAAACTAAGTGACTAGGAGGGACAGATATATCACCCTATCAAAGAGAAATAGAATATATATATATATAAATTGGGGTGCTGGAACAGGAGACCCAAGTGGGGATGGAGAGGAGGGAGGGAGGTAATATATGGTGAGGCAGCTAAAATTAAGGGCCATTTGTGGGGTAGCATGGACACATATTACAGCATAAACTTCCTAAAATATATACATATATGAAGGTGATCTAAATGAAATTGCCAAATAATGGTAGAGATTGTGCTCCAACTGTCCTTCTCTTGTCACCAAATGAAACTTTCCATACTTGTCCTGGGTTAATCAAGTTGTTGGCCAACGGTGTACCATGAGACTTCCCAAGCAACCCAGACTGTTGTCAAGATGATAGATTGCTCTACACAAACTGACAGCAAGACTCCATTGCTGAAGACAACACCCACACAGCTCACTGGACATGGAGAAGTTGGGCTGGTGTCTACATAGAGTCTTCATCCCTATGTATTAGCCTGTTTGTTTGGTAGAGGAAGGTTCTTTGCACATTACCAAAAAAAGACATGTAAACACCAACCCAAGCAGAAACTGTTTGATCTACTATGGTGTCCTGGTGTCCTGCCTGCAAGATACACTAATGCAATGGTGGCACAGAGCTTGTGGGGATAACCAACCAAGATCTGCTTTGTATGAGATAGTACACATACCTGCCACTGGTTGGATGATCGATCAAGAATCTGAGACTAGATAGCCCAGGGGCATAGGGTAGAACCACATACTACTGTTATATATATATATATATATATATATATATATATATATATATATATAATGATCCCTAATAGCATTCAGCTATGCTCATTGTCTTGCTCAGCCATCAGCAGAGAAGCTTCTTCCTCAGCAGATGGGAATAAATACAGAACCAGAATCAGACAATACAGACCTTGGAACACTCAGCCCTAACTGGGATGTCTCTATCAAGTCCCTCCCCAGGGTCCAGAAGAGAAGCAGGAGTAGTGGAAGAGCCAGAGGGAATAGAGAACAACAAGAAAACAAATCCCTCCAAATCAGCATCAACAAAGCACATATGAACTCAGAGAGGCTGAAGCAGCATGCACAGGGCAGCATGTACAGGGTGGCATGCACAAGGTGGCATGCACAGGGTGGCATACACAGGGTGACATGCACAGGGTGGCATGTACAGGGCATGCACAGGGCGGCATGCACAGGGTGGCATGTACAGGGCATGCACAGGGCGGCATGCACAGGGCGGCATGCACAGGGCAGCATGTACAGGGTGGCATGCACAGGGTGGCATGTACAGGGCATGCACAGGGCGGCATGCACAGGGCGGCATGCACAGGGTGGCATGCACAGGGTGGCATGTACAGGATGGCATGCACAGGGCATGCACAGGTCTGCACCAAGTCCATTTATATTATAGCTTTCTATTTAGTGTTTTTATGGGATTCCTGAGTATGTGAACAAGTGTGTCTCTGATGTTTCTGACTTCTTTTGTTTTTTTCCATTTATTTGTTTTTTTTTTTTTTTACAATGTGTTGACTTTTATCTTATCTTACTTTATTATTATCCCTTAGAAGGTGGTGTGTTTTCTAATGAGAGTTAGAAAGGGAGTGAATCTGGATGGGAGAGGAGGTGGAGGAAACTTGGAGGAGTAGAGAGAGGGAAACTATAACACATTATATATTATATATATTACATATGTTATGTGAGAAAGAAGTCTATTTTCAATAAAAGGAAAAAAGGAAAACAACAACTGTGTCTGTTGGCGGCATGTCCTTGTGTAATACGAAAGGGCTTAAAGCCCCTATCTCCATTTCTGATCTTCCATATGGACATCCCAGAGTTCAAATACAGAATTATTTTCATGTCAATAACATGTTCAATCTTCTTCATGGTAAAAATATCTTTATATTTTACCCATAGAAAAATTCAAATTACACTAAGTGGAAGGGTTGTAGAGAAGGACTGGGTACTCAGCCTTGCTCTCCTGTTTGCTAACCCTGTCCTCCTCACCCAGTGTCTCTATTTACAGACAAGGTGGTTACCTGTCCCTTGCTGCCACCAGCCAATAATGAACATTACTAGGTTCAGAGTTTGTCCATTTGCCTTGGGAATTAAAAGTTATTATCTTCTCCTTTTCTAGAAATTTTATTTTCACTTATTGTTAGAAAAATGTTACATCAACAACCTAGTTTTCAATAAGTATTTTATTAGCATACACCCAGGGCACCAGACACCTGGCTAATGTTTAAGAAAGGGTAGCTATTTTTAGAGCTCTCATCTGTTAGGATGGATCATAAACCAGGAGCAATAAACTCTGCTATGAAACTGTTTAAAACAGCGTGTACGTTAAGTTTAGAGAGAAAGACGTTGATAATCACAGAAAACTCTTTTTTAGATTAGAATGGATGACACCCACTTTTTAATCTCTAAAATTATTTATTAATCACGTTTGTCAAGTGTCCAATGTGACTAGAAAATAACCCAATTTTCTGGTCTTTCCTTTTCTTCTAATGCTTGGGTTCATTTCCAACCTGGACATTCCAATACCATTCCGAATTTAACTTCAAGCAGCCTCAAGCTGTTTCTGCTTTACAGAGCATTTTATAGCTATCCTCTATCTTATTTTTCAAAATTAATTTGACCCCAGTCTATTACATAACACTGTGTCTAGTGTCAGCTATTTATTGAGCAGTTTCTAAGTGGATAGCGGGAAGGTACATTTAGAGTGGAGCATTGCTTTATTTTAAAGTGATTGCACAGGCAAATATGTTTCACCATATCTATAAAATGCACTTCTATTTCTGTTTTATCATCTCAGGTATGGATGTTTTAGTTCCTAAAGCTGGCATTGCTTCAGATCAACTTGTTCCGTACCACCTCATATCTTAAGGCATTTGGTTGAGGTGGGGAGGATGAGTAAATGCGTTGAGCTTATCCTGAAAATTCATCGCTTCAATTGAGAAAGAAAAACACATAAATACAAATATCGTCCAAATTCTCTTCCTTGCGGTTGTGGACGTGATTCCCCTAAAAACACTTTGTGAATTGACAATAAAGATCTTTATTTCTCTGAAGAGCCTTCTACTGCAGCAAGGCCGAAGGAGCTGCGCATCCTTCCACAAAGTGTATCTGCCTCTAAGACACCTTGAAATCCAGGCATTGGAAACCCCCAAGTGTCACTGGGCTCACCTGATTTACATAGAAATATATTTTTCTTTGAAAAGCTAATACGTTCTTCTTCTCTTCCCTCACGTATAATGCTTAGACTTGGAAAGGGACAACATGAGGTCTAAATATAAATATTGTGTGGCTCATGTGGCTTCCGGCGAGCTTGCAATATCGATGAGGCATGACCACTACATAGCACAAAGATGATGTGCTGTATGCCTCTGCTATCCATCTGCCTCAAGTGGCATCCGTACATGTGTGTGGAAGAATCAAAATACATGATGTGATTATCCTGGGCCAAAATGTGATTTTCATAAATAATTTTTTCTTTTTCTTATTCTTTTTTATTTGTCTTTTGCCACATACATATTATTTTTAAATCTTAATTTATATAGATTACATCCCAATTGTTATCCCCTGGCTTGTATCTTCCAGTTTCCACCCTCCTTTCCTCTTCTGCCCTATTCCCCTCTTCTAGGCCTCTGACAGAGGGGTCCTCCTCCCCACCATATGACCACAGGATATCAGGTCTCATCCGGATAGTTTGCTTCCTCTTCCTTTGTGTAGCTGCTGGGCCTCTCCACCAAGGGGAAGTGATTAAATCAGGGTCACTAGAGCTCACACCAGAGGCAGTCCCCACTCTCCCCATAACTGTGGAGAATGACCTGTCCATTGGCTAGATCTGAACAGGGGGCCTAGGACCAGCCATCCCACTTCTGGGCATACGCCCAAAAGATGTTCCACAATACAACAAGGACATTTGCTCAACTATGTTCATAGCAACTTTATTCATAATATCCAGAATCTGGAAACAACCTAGATGTCCCTCAACTGAAGAATGGATAAAGAAACTGTGGTATGGGCTGGAGAGATGGCTCAAAGGTTAAGAGCACCCACCTGCTTTTTCCAGAGGACCTGAGTTCAATTCCCAGCAACCACATGGTGGCTCGCAACCATCTATAATGAGATTTGGTGCCTCCAGGTATAAAGTAGTCATATACATTAAATAAATAAATCTTAAAAAAAAAAAAGAAAAAGAAACAGTGGTTCATTTACACAATGGAATACTACTCAGCTATCAAAAACAAGATAATCCTGAAATTTACAAGCAAATGGATGGAGTTAGAAATGATCATCTTGGGTGAAGCAACCCAGACTCAGGAAGACATGCATGGTGTATACTCATACACATAGATGCCCTCTGAGAGACTCCAAGCAGCGGGGGAGTGGGACAGATGCTGGGACTTGCTGCTGAACTCCAGGTGGAACACTGAAAGTGGTAAAGAAGAATGGAGGGACGGAAGGACCTAGAGGTTCAGGAGCTCCACAAGGAGACCGTCAGTGCTGGTGAATCTGGACCTATGGGGGCCAGTACAAACTGTTACCCCAACCAAGTGTTGTATGCAGCAAACCTAGATCCCCCTCTTCAGATATAGCAAATGCATATTATAAATTTTTTTATTTATTCATTTTCTGTAACGAACACTTCCCCCTACTTCTCTACTTCTATTCCCACCCTCTCCCCTTCTTTCCTCTCCTCTTCTCCTCAGAAAAGAGGGGCCCCATCCTCACCCCAGCACATCTAGTTGCAGTTGCATTAGGACTAAGTCCATCCTCTTCCACCGAGGCCAGGCAAGGCAGCCCAGCTAGGGGCAAGTGATCTAAAAGCGGGCAACAGAGTCCGTGTCAGAGACAGCCCATGCTCCACTTGCTAGGGGACGCACATGAAGACCAAACTGCCCATCAGTTACAGATGTGTCGGTGCCCTAAGTCCAGTCCGTGCTTGTGCTTTTTTGGTTGGTGCTTCAGTCTCTGTAAGCCCCTGTGGACCTAGGTTAATTGACTCTGTTGGTCTTCTTGTGGAGTTCTTGTTTCCTCCAGGTCCCTCTATCCTCCCCCGCCTCCCCCCCCCCCCCCCCCGCTTCTTCCCCAAGACTCCCTGAGTGCAATAGTAATGAAATGGATGATCTGACTGGCAGCTCTTCAGCGTGGCAAATATCACTAACACTTCCCAGAGTATCAGGAGATAAGAGGGCTCTAGAAGATGAGATGGAATACCGAGGTTCAAAAATGCTGGGCCTAATTGGTCCTGTGTTTCTGACTTTATTGATACTATTGCCTAGTAGCCATTGTCAAAAATATCTCTCTAGGCTACATGGGACATTTCACGGTCGTCTCAAAACACGACTGGTTTCCTTTAGCATATTTTTCTCCAGTGACTCATTTTACATCTGCTTTTAAATATTCCTTGGCATCATGTTATATCCCTTAAGCACACGGTAAACTATACTTAAAAAAGAAAAAGTGAACAAGACCGTTTGTGATAGAATGTTTTGTTTTTAATATTAAACAAACAAGAATAAATTTAAGTTCTCCTCTTATTGTTACTTTGTCCCTGAGGACGACGCCCATGTTGCCTTTACCCTCTAGACATGCTGTCATTCTCTTCCTGATGCAATAGGAATTTTAGTAGGCTTTCCCGCCAACCCTTTCTTAGCGTCTTGCTTCAAATCAACATCTATTTCCCTAGGCTCACAGTGGAGCAGGCCAGCTTTAATACGTCTGCCAACTTCATGCCTTCAGACTTGCTCAGTAAAATCACTTTCCCCAAAGCCTGATTTCTTTTAATACTAAAATGCCTCTCTTTAGGTGTTTCTACAATCTCTCACTCTGACGTTAGAAAAGAACTTTGTCAGTGTGCAGGTAAAATGCCCTAGGATGATGCCTCGGTGAGGAGAACTGGAGGCGCACAGTATCTAATTAATATTTTATATCTCCACGTATTTGAAAGAGAATATAAGGTGAGACACGTAGGCTTGGGCAAACTTTTGATATGCTGTCAGGACGCAGTAATCTATCAAGTTCAATTCTGAAACACGCACAATTGAGTTATAAAATACAAAACAAAAATCCCATGTTTTATTTATGTTTTTGGTCTTGTGTTGGGCCACATTTACAGTCATCCTGGAGTACAGGAGGCCTGTGGGCTGCAGATTGACATGCCTGTTTGGGAACATAATAGTCTGGTTTGGTAGCCAGCCCTGCCTTTCCCTGCTCCATGCATCGCTGGGCAATAAACAGAGTGCGCATGCGTGGATTGACAGCCGAGGCGAGCCGCCACTCCCAACCCCTGACACAAAGCTCGCGGTGTTGCTTCTCATAGAAGATCTGTTTGCTGTCTTTATATGGAAAGGCAGCATAATGCCAGCACCATCCGTGTTCCAACTCTATTAGTTAAGCACACATATGCACTACTGTTTAATTTCTCCCAGTAACTGTGCCAGAGCTACGATTCGGCTGCTACCCTGTGAAAGGACATTGGAAAAATTCAGGTATAAGGAACACAGCCAGCTCCATCATGGATGAATAACCATGAGATGGCCAAGTCAACATTTGAAATCTTGTCTCTTTAGGAAAGGCAGTTATGCCACTATTTATCCTTTGCTGCTATTTTGGCCCCAAATTGATAGGCCCAGAGTTCATTGTGAGCGTATTCTCGTGTCGATTTCCATATATCTCAATGTAGGTGGAATCTTTACTTGCTGTAACAATTGCAGATGTTAAGTCTTAGCAGGCTCTTCCCCAATGTTCGCGTTCACAAACCTGCCTCTGACACAGCCATTTCCTTCCACTTCCATGGTGCCTACCTTTCCTGAAGAGCCTTGGAAACACGTTCAGAACACTTTGCCCAAGCATCAGTTAGCTATGGATTGGTGTTTTTTAAGTAACTGCTGTTATGACAGTAAGAGATACCTTAAAAGAGAAGGGCATTGAAATACAAGCTGTGACTTTTCCAGAGAGAGAGAGAGAGAGAGAGAGAGAGAGAGAGAGAGAGAGAGAGAGAGAGAGAAATCAGTCACTTGTAGCCATGGTTTAAGACCCTGGGAAGGATTGTTACTAAAATAGTCTAGGCATTTGCCATGTTTTTGGATTCTCTTTGATCCTTACCCTCTTACACATGCGCAGATGTGGGTAGACACAGGACAGAAGATAGAAAAAATGGTTTATACACATCTTGAGATATAAAGTTTAAGTCCAAGCCTCCCAGTGCCTTAAGGGATGCTGCCCTGGAGTCACATGTCAAAGGAGAGTTAAGTTCAGTGCTACAGTAAAAGATGATTTAGACACTGAGGATCAGAGAGCATCTTATAGCCTCGTCAAACTGAGACTAGCAAGACAAGGTGCTGACATTGTAATTATTAGACCATGAATTATCAAGCTGCCCAGGAAAAGTCTAGTGTCCAAACAGACAACCATGGCAAGCCAGAAAAATCAGTGTTTCTGATTCTGCCATGGGCACATGCCCAGGTCTTCTCTGACTGTTCAGGATGTACAGAGATGTGCTTTCTTTTCTTTTCTTTTTTATAGATGTGTAAAGAATGCCTTTATTTTTTTCAGTTTTTTTCCTTTATTAATTTATTCTTGTTACATCTCAATGGTTATCCTATCCCTTGTATCCTCCCATTCTTCCCTCCCTCCTCTTTTCCCCTTATTCCCCTCCCCTATGACTGTTCCTGAGGGGGATTACCTCCCCCTGTATATGCTCATAGGGTATCAAGTCTCTTCTTGGTAACCTGCTATCCTTCCTCTGGGTGCCACCAGGTCTCCCCCTCCAGGGGACCATACACTGAGATTTTATAGGTTTTTTTTTTCTTGTCATGTGTAGATGACATCATCTAGAGCAAGAAGTTCAGGCCTTTGGCTCTTACGCTATTTCTTGCCCGTCTTCTAGCTTCCATGATTTCCCCTGAGACTTATGTGTGGAGATCGCATTACTGATGCATCGATTAGCATTGCGGACTTCATGGTCACTTATTCTCTGCGGTTTGAACAGGTGTAGATCTTTAAAATAATCTCCATTTGTTGCGAATAGAACATTCTTAGATAAAAGGTGAGAGCTACACTTACTTGTGGATATAAAGATTAGTACTTAGAATATAGTGAGAATTTTTTATTGTAATAAATTAATTTTGTTAAAATTTTAAATTATTTTATTTGTATGGACATTTTTCACTTATTTTACTAATTTAATCTCTTTACAGCCTAGTACAGAAATTATACTGGTTTAGGAAAATGACATCAGCAGAGAGAAGTCTTGTCCCAGGTCTATGGTGTCTCCAGCTATGGTAGTTTCTTTCAAGTATTTTACTCCGCCACCACCCTGTAACCTAAGCACATCTGCATTAGACATTATACTCAAATAGGTTTTAGATAACTCTATGTTGATAATGCAATTCACAGAAACTAAAAATTCAAGAATTAAAGATAGGAAGACAAGGATAACTGAATTTATAAGAACAATGCTGATGAAGATGATAAAATTTCATAAAGCTCCCCTATCTGAGGAGCTATAGGCAATCAAGGGCTGCTGAGGGAGGGAGAACCAGTCTTCTCCAGATAGCATCTCTCAGGTAGGCTGTCCAGTCCCAGATGGACAGGTCTGTAACAAAAGAATTTTGCAAGTCTTAAACTTGGGAAGGTAAGAGAGACACGAGTGTTGTTGGGAGGGAGCATCCAGAGAGCGATGGAAATGATATAAACATAGCGCTCCTGTATAAACCTCTCAAAAATATCTACATAAAACACTCAATTCACACTACTGAATGTAGCAACAGAAATGATACTTGAGAAATATGTGACCATAAAGAGGTCATATTTTGAACCTCATAAAATTTATTTTTATTTTCGTTTTTATAATATTCTGAAACTTTAGCTTGCCAAAACAAGTTTCTAGACCAGAGTTTATAAAATCATTCTGACAGAGACATTCACAGAATTATAAAACTCATTTCACAGTTTCATCCTGTTTAATGAAACCATTCTGTCTGGTGCAGAAATATCAAGCTTCTGAGATTTAAATACTCCACTGTTTGAAATGACAAGCATTTTTCTTATAGACTGGCTTCTCTTCATGAACACCTTTTCTTGTGAAATAAAAGATTTAAAATTTAGAAACCCCAGGGAATACATTTTAGTCCACTTTGAATATTTGAATAAGTATGTGAATGCTTTAGAAAAGGGCCCTCTATTTTGACAGATAAGAGGTAGCTTAGAGACAGAATACTGAAAATGGAAATCTTTTAAAGAAGTCAATTGAATGTGTGAGGTTACACATTACGAAGAGCATCTACGAAAATTTCCCAAAGGGTATCATTTCTAAAGCTTATCTTGATATTAATTCAAGTTTGCCTTTCATCTCTGTGAGCTCTGTCATTCACAGTAAGATGAGTCCCAAGAGATGGCTGAAGTCTCAGGATTTGGCATATCAGCAGCACGTTCACACAGTGTCCATCTTCAGTGATACCACATCGACTGTTGCTCCGGCTGCCTGCCACCAAGCCAGAGGAAATGTCTAGAATCAAGTATTACAACTGACCCAAGATGAATTTTAACAAATGGACATAGAATTGTTTTTGAAAAGATTTTAAACCTGAGCCTTTAAAATTAAGATAATTGGTGTGGAGAATCATAATTTAAAATTAAAAATTTTGTCTGGTTGTTCACTTTACAAGGTAATGGAAAATTTGAGAAGTTTTAAAAAAATCACCCAAAGCATTCTCCAATTTCTTTTTTTTTACATATTTTATTATGTTTACTTTTTAACATATACATTTATATTATTACACATGAATAAAATAAAAACATACAGCAGGAAGAACCACAAAATAATCAGGAGTTATATAAATGTTACGTTCATAGTGACTTGGCTATTTGTATTTGGCAAACTTGAAGTAAACATCTTTCTTATCTTGTTGGGTCTAAATTTCTAATTGAATATCAATATCTGTCATATCTCATCTCTTTTAATTTAAAACATCTATCTTGATCTAAAAACATCTTAACCCTTAACCAACTAAGCTTAATTTTAAGATTAATCTATCTGGTCTTCAACTCTATCAGAGACTTGAGAAGGAATAAAACTTAAAATACCTGAGTGAACCAGAAGGTTTTTTTTGTTTTTTGTTTTTTTTGTTTTTTGTTTTTTTTTCCTCCTTTATTAATTTATTCTTGTTACATCTCAATGGTTATCCCATCCCTTGTATCCTCCCATTCTTCCCTCCCTCCCAATTTCCCCTTATTCCCCTCCCCTATGACTGTTCCTGAGGGGGATTACCTCCCCCTCTATATGATCATAGGGTATCAAGTCTCTTCTTGGTAACTTGCTGTCCTTCCTCTGATTAAAAACAAGGAATTCCCGAAATTTGTGGATAAATGGATTGAGCTAGAAATGATCATAATGAGTGAGTTAACCCAGAAGCAGAAAGACTCAAATGGTATATACTCACTTATATCTGCATATTAGCCCAAGGGGCATGTCCCACGAAAGCCTTCACTTACCAGGAAACTGCGACAGAGGAGAGGACATTCTAGTGGGACTCTAGATGAGAGAATCATGGGAGAAAGGCAAAGTAGAAGGACCCAGAGGGTCCTAGAAACCTACAAGTAGAACATTATGATAGGCAGATTTGGGCCCAGGGGTCCCGCTCAAACTAAGGCACCAGCCAAGGACAATACAGGCGGTAAACCTTAAGCCCCTACCCAGATCTAGCCAATGGACAGAACACTCCCCACAGTAGAGTGGAGAGTGGGATATGACTTTCTCACATATTCTGGTGCCTCACCTTTGAACCAGAAGTTTTTAAAGTGTGGTCCAAACAAGGTTGAATCCATGCTCTTAGCTGTAGCCTTGGTAAGTTGCTTGATTCAAGTGTATTCAGAAGTCGCAGTAAACAATCCCCATTCAAGCCTGGAAGAGTTTAGGCATGAACAATGCAAACAGTATGTAGAGATTTGAGAATTGTCTACTAATGCCTGAAAGTCAATATGGCCCAACAGCACAAGAAGGTCACATTGACTACCCTCTTCTGTGTGTACTGAATTTTCTAGTTTATAAAGTATCTTTATGAGTAGTCAGTATATCTCTTGCTAAGTGGAAAGTCTCCCAGTTTCTGTTTCTAGACACCAGGCTCTGCTTTCACTGGTGACTAGCATGAGGCATTCAGTTCCAGAGAACAGCTAATATTTGAGCTTTGAGAAATTACAACACATTTTGTCTTTATACATATACAATGAAATACCATGGAGCACTTAGCATATAATCTTTAAAAGTAATTTATTCATATTACATCTCAATTGTTGTCCCCTCACTTGTATCTTTCCCATTCCCTCAGCTTCCCTCTTTCACCCTATTCCCCTACCCTAGGTCTGTGACAGACGGGCATCTCCTCCTCCACCATATGGTCACTTAACCCTGAGTTCATTTGGGAGAATTTCAGGAAGGATTGGGGCAAATATATCAAGGTTATGGTCACAACTCAAAATTTCATTTTTATTCCAAGTTACAAAATGTTCATGCAATAAGAACTTATAAAAAACATGCACTCTAAATCAGAAAAATGTGTATAGTAGCATGTCAACAAATCTTTTATGACAGGAATATGAAGTTGAAACACATTAACTGGAAGTCTGAACTTTACTCCGAGGACAGTGTCAAAAAGAAAAAAGAGTGGCAAAAATGAGGCAGTTCCCAGGAAGAACAGACAGACCTTACATTTTTTGTCTCAGCAATAGGAACAGAGCAAGAATGATGCTGAAGCCCATGTTTTAAACCTTGAGCCATAATAAGCATGGGTTTACATATACAGGTTGATTGTACTAGGAACTATAAGCCAGCATCATAGCAACAACAAATGAGTAATTAATAATTCTAATTTAAAAGATAGAGTAACACAGAAAAGACATTAATCTGTCTATCTATCTACCTACCTACCTATCTAATCTATCTATCTATCTATCTATCTATCTATCTATCTATCTACCTATCATCTATCTATTTATATCAGAGATGCCTAAGCTAGTAGGAAACGTTTGTAACAGAGGCTTTCAAGCTATTAAACATCATGGGAAACGTGATAATGATCCCTGAGGGTGACATTTGCTGAAACTGCTGGTGTGGGCTCTACTATCACCCCAGACCGTCTCCTCCTGGCAATAACCACACTGATAACACAGAGAGAGCAAACAGGCAGATGCTAGGATGCCTCTGATTTGAAGGCACAGAGATAACAGTTTGGGAAAGGGAGCAGAGGGGAGAAAACCATACAGAGGCCCTTCTTGAGATTTGCAGTGTCTTCTTGGGCACTCATGTTCATATTGTCCACTATGTGCATCTGTGAAACTGCCTGAGGCTATAAAATATATAATTGAAAGGATCAGAAAGAGAGAACAACAATTAAACAGCTCTTTGTAACTGGTAAGCGAGAGACTTCTTAATGTCTAAATATTTTGTATTTATGCAGGATTTCTCTTGGTGTTGACTGACAACAATCTAGGAGACATTAATTAACTGAGCGTTTGATGTGTCTATGAGGGGATCCCCACAGTTAAGAACAGGAAATTTCTGACCTAGTAAAGGACTTAATACATTGATGTTTTCAAAGTTCGAACAGTCTAGGAGCTGCGGGTTAGTGATATAGCTTAGTGGTAGACTGCACATCTAGCATGTGTGAAACCGTACGTTTGATTCTCAGTCTGTATTGAACAGACTATTGGAAGGTGATAGACCTGTGGACACTGAGGACTCACTGGAGGAAATAAGTCATTGAGAGCATTATTTTACTTGTAATACCTGGCTGCAAATCCATCCTTCTCTCTCATTATCCATGAAAAGAAAGACCTATTGTACCACATGTTTCAACTGTCATAATGTCATGCTCAACTACCTGGAACCAAACAATCATGGTCTGAACCCTATGAGAAGACATAGTATCAAAATATGTTCTAAATTCTTATCTTTATACCATAGATTAACGTAACACTTGACTTCCTCACAGAAGGTTCCTTTCCTGTGGGTGGAGGTTAATATAGGAACCCACAGCTGGCTAGAGATCAGAGAACAAGTGACTATACAGTACTTTATGATCCAAATTGGCATTTATATTATTTATCTTCCAGTCAAGGCTCAGGGAACATCGTGGAAGAAGGGGCAAGATGATTGTAAAAGCAGGAGGATGGAGAGGAGTGCTGGAGAGTCTTCTGGACATGACAGGAGTGGGCCGTTGTAACTATGGAGTCAGAAGAGCTGTGGTTGCCAGCAGAAGACCAGCCAGCATTCCAATGTAGATGGAAGATGGAAGAGAAGGCTCATCCCTAGCTGTGGGACTATTAGACACTGATGAACTCTTGAGAGTAAGAGTTCTTCAGAGGCATGTTTCCTAGTTTGATGCCTATACAGCACTGAATGCACTGGTGTACAAAGGGGCAGCACTAGACAAAGTGGTTTGTATAAATAAATAGATAAGTAAATAACTAAGTAAATAGACAATAACTAAATAAAGGAAGAGGACATGAAGTTGGTCTGGGGGAAATCTGGAAGGACAAGAACATGAGCGATGGGTAGATATGAGCAAAGTATATTGAATACACGTATATGATTCTCAAAGAATAAATTAATACTTTTCCTCAAAAATTTTATAAGGCTAAGTTATTATAGTTTTGAAGGTAGCCAGGCATGGTGGCACAGACCTTTAATCCCAGCACTCAAGGAAGCAGAGGCAGGCAGACTGCTCTGAGTTTGAGGCCAGCCTGGTTTACAAAGCAACTCCAGGACAGCCCAGGGCTACACAAAGAAATCCTGTCTCAAAAGAACAAAACCAACCAAGCAAGCAAACAAACAAACCTTAGTTTTGAAGGTAGAATTGCGCAGATAATGGATCTAGAGTTATGTGGACATCATCGGAGATGAGTTTGAGATAGCTATTCATCTATCCATCTCTGAAGATAGAGTGGCAAGGGACAATTCTATTTCAGAGATTATGAAGTTGATTTCTGTTTAGAAATAACAGATTTTTCTCATTTACAAAGGAAAAATAACATTACTCTGGTCCATATGTATCTACTTGGGGCGGAGAGAGGCCACTGTTTAAGAATCTTGAGTGCTCTTGACAAGGTCTAGGTGTGGCCCCAGAAGCAACATAATAGTTTAGCACCATCCTTAGCCTCAGTCTCACGGGATCTGGGCCCTCTTCTCATCTCCATGGGCTTCCGCATGCAGGTGGTGCACATACATATAATAAGACACCACACAAACATACATAAAAGAAAATAAATATTTTAAAAATCTATGAGTCTATCATCTGCCATCTATTTAACTCTGTCATCTACTTATCATCTCTATCATCTATCTATTTATTAACTATCATCTATCTATCATCTATCTATCTATCTATCTATCTATCTATCATCTATCAGGCCACTTATAAATCATTTAACACTCAGTAGCTATGATTGCCCACACAGGCACCTCTTATATATGAACTGACTACTGACTTTATTTGGGGTTTTGGAATTAATCACTGTGTTGACAAATATGATTATGGAAAATGCCTTTCTGCTCAGATTTAGTCCTATTTCATTGCGTTGCACTTCGGAAATGCCCAAAATTTCATTGTCCTCTGTTGGACTCTGAGTTTAGAACACTTTGAATTGCTTAGTACCAGGAGACCTTTCTAATATATCATTGTCATTATCAGAACCATGTTTTATTGCTATGTTCCATGTGATAATGGTATCATTGTCAGTTGGTCATGATTGATTAATGATTTCCTTGCAGATATGATCATTTCACTTCTCTCGAGTTCTTAATGGTGTATGTTAAATGTTTTCAAAATTGAACATACATGAGAATGAGATAATGATAAAATGCTTTATTGGGATCCACTTCCAATGTCCTGGTTCAGTAAGATTGGAATGTGGTATGAGAACATGATTCTCTAATTAAAGCTCCAAAGGATGCTGATGGTGTTGGTGAATAGACTGAGCTCTGAGGACCTCTGGCTTAAACTATTGGTTATTAATAGGAGGCTAAATGATCACAACTGAATTACTGGATAAGGACTTGGTGCTAAGATAAATTTCCAATCATTATTTAAGAAAATAGATATAGATAACTTCGCAGCCATGTGTCTTGCTTCTTCAACACTTATTTTAGGAATCCAAAAAGAGGTTTCTTTTTTAATTCCATAGTTATAACTATAAATGAGTATATATGCAACTTCATTAACATTTGAGAATACATAGCATTAGCAATCCAATACCTATTGCCAAATATTTTTTATTTTGATTTGTGTTTACTTCTTAGATGTATAAGAAACTTATAAGTAATTTTTGTCTTCACTGTATCATTGATTGCTGTGCTGCCACTAGCATGGGGAGGATGAAGGATGTGGGTCTGCTGTGATGGGTACCATTGCATGAGAGAGCTATAGGTCCGCAGGCACTAGCTGTATTCATACTCCTGGGTGAATGCAAATAAAATGAAAAGAAATTCATGTCCAGTGTCACAGAGTTACCTTAAGTTGTCTGAATGGTTCAGACAATTATGCTTGTTCTGATGTCCCCACATAATAGCATCAGTTTTTTTATACTTTACTTTGCATGCACAGGCCTGGCTGGAATCCAAAAAAGAGTTTGCCAGATAGTTATGTGAAGTATCTTGGAACAATTGGCAATTGCGTGGAAATTCATATTTTGAAAAGGGACTAATTATATGCACGGGAATCAAACACATGTGTACCGAAGTACACATTTTAACAGATTATAAGTAATTATTTCAAAATCACCAGGAGCTTTTCTAACTTGAATAGCACACATGTTGAGTTCAAGGCTGACACAAGCTGGGCTGCAAAGCCTTTTGCTAACAGCCGATTGAAAGCAGTTCTGCAATTACGTTAGTTTCAACTTGCATCACCCTTTTGTCTCACCTCGTCACCTCTGCTTTCCTCAATAGATCCTTCTGCCTCCCATTCCTCTCCCTGTAGCATTTCCTGGTCTTTGTGATTTTTCCCCCTCTTTGGTCTATGGCACATTGTCCTGGTGCATATCTTTATTTCGAGACATTTTATTATGAATTAATCCTCTAGGAACATTACACTTTCTTGATGATTGAATTTAATTTTCTATCCAGAATCTCACCTGTCTGAAACTTGGTAGCTATGTTGGAAATTAAAAACGAAAGCTAAAACAGATATCTATTAATGTAACCGTGTACACTGCCTGGCTGCTTCTCCTCTGTCCTTTCCTTTTCTGTGGACCCAGTTTCTGTCTCCTTAGGTAGAACATCACTACACTGGAGACCCACTGTGGACCCCTGTCAGCTTTTACTAGATACAATGACTCATGTGGGTGGATACTAACAATAGAGATAAGCACTTTACTTCATGTCCTTTCTCCCATCCTATAGCTTCTTTAAGAGTGAGTTCTTCATCCCAGAATCAACTCTTTACAAAAAGGTTCCACCATCACCTCAGGAAGGTAAAGTTGGAGTAGCTGGTGCACTGTCAGTATGTCACAACTGTCAGAGTCCAAGTCAGAAAGGACAATAGGCATCTTGAAATATCTTCGATCATATGAGCATGCTCTACATCTTTTCTTTTTCGTGAGACTTGTGTGGTAATGTGTTGGGAATCCATAGAGTTTTAAATGTACAGTTATTTCCATAATTTCAAAGTAAGAGGTAAATCTTGCACAGAAGTGACAGATGTGCGGACAGGGAGTAGCTTATCTCCGGTTCTGTCTGCTTCCTGTTGTAGAATGGTATGGTTCTAGTCCCCGTAATACCTTTATGGTCACGATGGGCAGAAACTATGGGCCAAAGCAAACCCTTCCTCCTTTTTGACGTGTCCCCCTTTCCTGCTTTGGCATCTTTATGTAACTACTATATTATGTCCATCTACATTGGTAGAGATGAATCTTTGTTGCTAATTATCTAAATTATGTCCAACTAGCTATCTGGCAACACCTTAACCTATTCAAATTAGAAGGAAGGTAGCCATCACACAGGTCATTTTCTGGGCTGGAGTAGGGAGTAGCATTCTTGAGCAATGGTTACAGACTCCATTCTGTTTTAAGCACTTTTGTGCTTAGCAGCAATTTTGATAAGACATGCCAAATTGTTTGGGAATTAAAGCAAAGTGCAGGAAAATTAAGTTGATTTAGGTTATTATATGTCATTTTAGGACAGGCATATGGTTTAGGCTCTTACATGGAAAATTACATAATGAAAATGGACTTCAGAGATCAGTAGCACAGCATTGCTTATTTGCAGCATGTTTTGAAGAAAGTTTTCCTTGTGGATAGTGAAGCAGAGGACAAATGGATATTTGGGGATGATGGCTGGCTGCACATTACTATTGTCCTCTGTGGAAGGGTATGTTGCTTTTGAGTCCAGTTGTGTTCCCGTGGGTCACAGTACAAGTTTAGAGGTTGTTGGACCCAAAGCTGCAGAAATAAGACTCCAGAACAGTTAAGTGTCAAGTGGGAGGATTAGGGATGAGAAATAAAGAAGAAGAAAAAAACAACAGCTTTAACCAGGAGATCTTGAACAACCTGATGACTTATGCGAAGCAAGTTTATTAAGAACTGCAGCATCACAGATACTATTTGCAGAGTGGGAATAGCAGTAAAGGTCAACAGAGAGCTAAGTCAGACAGTGTTGGCAAGCAAACAAACAAAACGTGGTTGCCTCAGACACAGCTGCCTAAGAACTAAAAACCATACCTTAGCAGGGAAAGAGTCAGATCCCCAGAAACTGTTGACTTCTTTGAGAGTTTGCTCCAGCCCTAGACCAGCTTTGGCAAGTCCACCCCTGGACAAGGACAATAAGTTCAAGTTTCCTTTGTCTTTCCATCAGGGCTTCTGAGAAAGTCGTCTTGTGCTGGTCCTCCTCCCTAAAGCTGTGGTAGAGAAACTCACATGCAGCTAATATCAAAACAAAGCTGTATTTATCATGTGCTAAGCATTCTCTAATCACTACCCTTTACCCCAGTGAACTCGGAGTAAAGCACATGTATTTGTTAACAGCACACAAGGTGCGCATTTTTGCTATGCGTGTTTTCTTATTAACATGGGGTCACATAAGAATAAATACTGACTTGAAGATTGTGACACAGGATTTGACCAATTCACACCTGTGAGTGTTTTATTTTTATAATCATTTTAGCTTGGTTTCTCCATAAGTCAGGAAGTCATCCTGAAGTTACTTCAGATAACTGTATGCCTGCTGGGAAAATGTCTTCCAATACTTCATCTTGATCTGTTTATTGACAAATCCCTGTTTTAATTCTTTACCTCCCCCGCCCCCCATTATACCCAATCTAACATAAGTCCTAAAAATGCAATGAACAATACTATTGATAAAAGGACATAGTGACCCCTGTGTTCTTTTCTTTATACAGATACAATAGGAGATCTCTCAGACATCATCAGAGAGACCCACACTTGGTCAAACGTAGACAATGAGAAACTATAGAGTGCTGGAGCGCATGTGCGTCTCTAAATGGGACACCTGGATCACATCTTGTCCATGAGGCTCAGAGACCATCTTGAACTAGGGGCTAGAAAAATCAGATCGTAAGCATCAGAGGGAGGAAGATTCTGTATCAGAAGAGTATTTTCAGGACACAATAGGGCCATGGCATACATAATCTCATGGTCGCCATGACTATGTGGATAGGACTCATGTTAAGACGAAGATAGCCAAGCTCTCACAAACTGGGGGAGGGGCTCAAGAGTTCCCACCCCTAGCTGAGAAGCTGTAGCCAATCGATGGCTGTTGGGGAAGTGAAAGTCAGTTTTCTCCAGGGAAGCAGTCCTTGAAAGGCTACTCATGCTCCATTAAATGGCGTTACACTTTACATGCATACCTGTGACAAAGGAAAAGTGATTGAGAGTACAGAGGAGGGGCTGGAGGAGAGCAAATGAGAGGTTGATTTGATCAAAACACATTTTATGCATTTATGAATATTCTCAGTAAAAACTGGGAAGAGGAATAAAAAATAGTACTGAGCATTTTTATTCCTACACAGTACTCTGCCTAGTGCTTATGTCACAGGACACAAACTCTTCGGCCACTGCTTCAACATCATGGCTGCCTGGCTTCCTGGTGACATGTTCTCTGCCAGGACAGTAATAGGTTCATACTCAGGAACTGTGAGATCCCAGATTAAATGCTTTATTCTCTAAGTTGCCTTGGTCTTGGTATTTTTGTCATGTCAATAGAAAGGTAACTAGGACAACTTATAACAAGCTAGTTCATACAGGGAGCTGTGCTAATCACTTTCCTGAATCCCTCAAAAAAAAATGTAAGAGTACCATCCTGTGACCAAGTTAAATCTTATCGTTATAATTTCTAACTTTAAGACAATTGTTTTCTCCTCCATAAAAGTAAATGTTTATTTTCCTGAGCACTATAATTTAGGTTCGAAACTCAGTCTGGGCATTTATACTGACACTTTGCTAGATATCTAAAGCACTTTAGGTTTATCCACTTTGACACTGAGAAGGGATTGGTTATTAAGCTTATATTTTGTTTTAATAATCAAAATATAAATCTCATTTGAGTGCATTTTTAAATTAATCTTGAAATTTAGTTTACAATAAAGTTAGACTCTCTGTTTTCAGATTGTGAAAACCACTTTGATCATCTTATTTCAGTAAATTATTTTTTTATTAATTTATTCTTGTTACATCTCAATGGTTAGCCCATCCCTAGTATCCTCCCATTCTTCCCTCCCTCCCGTTTTCCCCTCATTCCCCTCCCCTATGACTGTGCCTGAGGGGGATTACCTCCCCCTGTATATGCTCATAGGGTATCAAGTCTCTTCTTGGTAACCTGCTGTCCTTCCTCTGAGTGCCACCAGGTCTCCCCCTCCAGGGGACATGGTAAAATGTGAGGCAGCAGAGTACGTGAGAAAGTAATATCCCACTCTCCACTCAACTGTGGAGAATGTTCTGTCCATTGGCTAGATCTGGGTAGGGGTTTAAAGTTTACCACCTGTATTGTCCTTGGCTGGTGCCTTAGTTTGAGCGGGACCCCTGGGCCCAAATCTGCCTATCATAATGTTCTACTTGTAGGCTTCTAGGACCCTCTGGATCCTTCTACTTTGCTATTCTCCCATGCTTCTCTCATCCAGAGTCTCAATGGGATGTCCTCCCCCTCTGTCCCAGTTTCCTGGTAAGTGAAGTCTTTCGTGGGACATGCCCCTTGGGCTAATATGCAGATATAAGTGAGTATATACCATTTGAGTCTTTCTGCTTCTGGGTTAACTCACTCATTATGATCATTTCTAGCTCAATCCATTTGTCCACAAATTTTGGGAATTCTTTGTTTTTAATAGCTGAATAGTATTCCATAGTGTATATGTACCACAGTTTCTTTATCCATTCTTCTATTGATGGACACTTAGGCTGTTTCCATGTTCTGGCTATTATGAATAAGGCTGCTATGAACATGGTTGAGCAAATTTTCTTGTTGTGTGCTGGAGTATCTTCTGGGTATATTCCAAGGAGTGGAATAGCTGGGTCTTGAGGAAGCCCTATTCCCAGTTTTCTGAGATAGCACCAGATAGATTTCCAAAGTGGCTATACTAGTTTGCATTCCCACCAGCAATGAAGGAGTGTTCCTCTCTCCCCACATCCTCGCCAGCATGTGGTGTCACTTGAATTTTTGATCTTAGCCATTCTGATGGGTGTAAGATGGAATCTCAGAGTTGTTTTGATTTGCATTCCCCTGATGACTAAGGAAGTTGAGCATTTCTTTAAGTGTTTCTCAGCCATTTGAAATTCATCTGTTGAGAATTCTCTGTTTAGTTCCAAGCCCCATTTCTCAATTGGGGTATTTGGTTTGGTGGTGTTTAATTTCTTGAGTTCTTTATATATTTTGGATATTAGACCTTTGTCAGATGTAGGGTTGGTGAAGATCTTTTCCCAGTCTGTGAGCTAGATAATTCTTAAAGTAAATCTCCAGCTGAGGTTCACTTATTATGATAAATTTTGTGCTTGGGGGTAAAATGGTAACACTGTGCTACATTAGAGTCTGAGAATTCTTCTTCTTCTTCTTCTTCTTCTTCTTCTTCTTCTTCTTCTTCTTCTTCTTCTTCTTCTTCTTCTTCTTCATCTTCTTCTCCTTCTCCTTCTCCTTCTCCTTCTCCTTCTCCTTCTCCTTCTCCTTCTCCTTCTCCTTCTTCTACCTTTACAGTTAGATTTGAGACCATCTCCTCCATTGCCCCCACACCCTTTCAGACATGTGCCCTAAGCAGACTGGACACGCCCCTTTTAGCTGAACACATGATTACTTGGGCATCACTGAACAAACCAACTGAATGGTCCACAGCTTTTCTACTCACTCTGCATTAATTGCTTGTTCATTCAAAGGAAATGGCTGTGTTAATACATCAGATTTCCTCAGCTCTGAAGACTCTATAGATTCTCAAACATATGCCGAAGACATGAAGCGAAAGCTCCTTGTACTTTAGATTCTACATATTTGTGTAACAGACCCTGTCCCTCTTGCCCCAAGAATCACTTCACTATTTTGTGCATTTATTTAATGTAGAGCAAGTAAGTAATTGTGTGAATAAGATTTCTGCTGGAGAATGTACGCTTAGTGTATTTATACAACACTGATTCTGTCCAGTGATGCTTGTGCACAATTCTGAAGCCGTCGTGAAAAGCCCCGTGTTGCCTATCAAGGAAACATGATCGAATTACCTATGTTCATTGAGCCTTGTGCATTCCTCAGTAAAACAAGGACAATTAAAATATTTTCCTTACACCACAATAGTATCAAGTAGATAAAACAAAGTGATAAAGTATAATAAAAGCTGCAATAAGCAAGTTAATTATTCTATTGTTGTTTTTATCTTTCATATTGAACTCAGTTAACGGCTTATGTTTTCTAGGCTGGCATCATATGACAGATGACCATGTACAGAAGCCATACTGTGTCTACTAAGATGATATTGACTTAATAAATTCCCACTAGAGGCCAAATGCTATGCTCACAACTATGGGGTACAGCTTCATCAGACGTGGCCCCTAGCACATTGCTATATAGTATAGGAGAAAAAAAAATAACCAAAGGTGTGAAAGTAGTGATTTTAAGTGCACACGGGGGAACTTGAAAGGACTAATTAAGTAGATCCCAGTGAGATGAGGTCATCTCATAGGAAAGGAATGTGTTGGTTGTGCTTGGAAAATAGGTAAGGCTGACAACTACGAATTATCTAGTCCTAAAGCCAGATACATACAAGCAACATTGAACAGACTCAACAGGTTGTATTTATATATTTATTCATTTACATATATGTACTAATTATAAGAAAAAGAAAAGCCGAGACTTTGAAAGTGTCAGAGACACGGATGAAATTCAAGGGAGGAAAGGGGAAATTGATATGACATTTTAATTTAAAATAAATCTGAAATATTAAACAAAGCAGATTTCCCATAGTTTTACTATTAAAACATAAAATCCAAACAAGCAAACAAATGAAGAGTACATCGAAACAAGTGGAAGCTAACTAAATACCAAGAGTGATATTTTAGGGTGAGTTATGAAGAAGATGTTGAAGGCAGAATTAAATGCCACTCCCAGTGTTCACAGTCATTATTCTCTACCCAGTGTGCAGAAGGTTGGGAGCTCTTTCTTGGGCTTTTCCCTCAGCATTTGGTTTTGTTCATGTCAAAATGTCCCACGAGGAATGTGTCAAGTTGACAAGGCGAGCTTTGTCGTCGGTGAGCCTTTCAACACGTCTACAGTGAGAGCTGCTCCTCCTACACTTGACAGAGGCAGACAAGAACATAGAAAAGCAGCAATGCAATAAAATTACACGACAATACAAGGAAAATTTATAATTGGCAATGATTACCCTGGTGGGACCAAGGTGCTTGCCTGAGACTGATATTGGGACTTTTCTTGTGTTTGGCAAATCACAGTCCAGAGAAACATTTATGCTGGGTTGCTGACTACTTTCAGTAAACATTTTAGCAGGACTTGGGGTGATGTTTTCAATTGTCATATGGGCTTATGTGATAAAATTACTGACCTTTTTGGCCGAGATCAATTCATTTTCATTCAAATTTGACTGTATAGATAGTCAAATATGCAGATACTTGAAATTGGTACATTTGATATGAACAAATTTGGGATGTCTAGGTAATGGGGAAAATAATATAGCCCATTTTCACTATAAATGCTACCTTTTTATCTTTCCCCAGTGTATGTATTGGCCTTGGCTTCCACTCTGCCTATTATGTATAAATATATCTACAATATTATGGTCATATATCTGTATTCCTGACATTATTATAAAACTAGTGGCCTTGGTTTTTTTATGTTCCTGATTTGGGACTATTATATGTAGATGTTTACAAGAGTGAAAAATATTAGGAATTTAATACAGTGTCATACTGTTGAACTTCAAGGATAATTTGGAATAGTTATTCAATCATATATATATACTTTGCCATAGACATTTGTTTAGCTTTTAAGATTTAATGACATATCACTTAGAGCCATATTGAGCTACAGATCATTTGTGGAGCATACTAACAAATATATTTAGGCAATTTTATAACTGTATATTTTAAAAAGCATAGCATCAGAAAACACTGATACTCTTTGTTGTAGTAATAATTAATATTGATCCATATGGTTATTAAACAGGCAATTTTTATGTAACCAGCTACCATTTCAATAAAAGACAGATACCTGTTAGATTTTTAATATATTTATACACTGGAACTGAGCAGAAACTAACCTCCGAAGCTATCTTTTTAATCCCAGCCATAATCCCATCAACACTTGCATGTATTTTTGCTCCATCTCCTGATCTTCAGAGCAAGCTCCCCTGGGCCACATGGTTCTAGTTCATGCTTAATCCTTGGCAGCTGTTCTTTCTTTCTCCTCTCCTGTTCCTCTCTCTTCCTCTTCCTCTTCCTCATTCCTGTGATCCTCATGTTCTCCAAGCCCTTGACCCTTAGCTCTGCCTACCTCTCCTCTGCCCTGCCCGGGTGTAGGCAGTTTTTTTTATTGACCAATCAGGGATAATTTGGAGGCAAGGTTACACAGCATCTCTTTGGTTACCTGAGAGTTTGCTTCTAGAGCAGTAAGAATCTTGGGGACAAGCAATTAACATTGGAATGCATGGTGGTGGCTCCAGCGCAACTGCCACAACACTCACATCATTGCGTGTTTCTTTGGAAATTGGTGAAGACCATGCTGAGAAACTTTATGTGGTCAGCCTAATTAGTCTAAGCATTCTACCTGATAGCCCCTGTACTCTCTGAAAAACTTGTTTCCTCACAGGAAAATGTAGTGGAAGTTTTGGTTTCTTCAAAAACTCAGTTATGTTATGCAGGTATGTTTTTGTTTTAACCCCAAGTGTGGGAATATGGGGCAATTTTGTTTTTCCAAAGCTGTTAACAATTGTCTCACACTCTCTCTGGCAGGCGCATACAAGATAGTTTAATCCTAAGGACTCAGAGAGGGTATAAATGCCAGAGCGCTGAGAGGAAAAGGGTCAGAGGAGGAAGAAGGCTGTTGCTTGTTTGTCCTGATGCTGCATTTGTTTGCTGGTTTGTTGGTTACCTGGACTGCTAGATATCCTGACAGCAGAGATGGGTATTGCTCCAAAGAACCCGATGACCGTAACTAGTCAGAAGTAGTAAAGAGACCCCTTCTCCCCACTAAACTTCTTTCTCTCCTACCTAGTATTGGGTGTTGGAAGGTATTAGAATAGATAAGGTTGGAATAGAGGTAGAAGCATAAGAAAACAAATAGAGTAGATTTAAAAAGTAGGCCTACAGGAATTGTTGGGGTTATTTTGCCCTCTAAAGAAAGCTTGAATTGCTTCTCAATCTGTTGGCTAAGATTAAATATGACAACATTTTTTTGATATTTAAACAAAATGTGGTAACTTTAAATAGAGTGAGCATGGCAATAATTGATTGTCAATATTACTGGTTTTATTTGCATTTTTGTACAGCAATATGGGTGTTGAAGTTTCTGTCAATTGTGTGCATATTATTTGTTATTTTGTTTTTGTATGTTTATTTTTTTTCATCACCCAGTGACAGTGCTCCAAGTAGACATCACTTCAGTAAGGGGGACCCTGGATGCAGGTAATGTGTATCCTAAGTAGAAGCCACCTTCTCTGGATCACGTCCCATCTATTTGTTGCAGTGGTCTCACCAGTAGATCACAGATCCTTGCAGCCCTTGTTTTAACTTCTCCAGCTGATAGGTATGCTATGGTTAGCTCTTTGTCACTTTAATGAGAAAGGAATAACAGTGCATTGCTTCTTCCAGTATCATTGAAGAGTCACACCTGAGGCCTCTTAAACTTTAGGGTCTAAGGGCCATCGGGATGGTTCAAAGGATAAAGAAGCTTGACTCAAACTTAAAAAAATAGCAAGAAGTTAAAGTTTAAAAAGTGCATTCTATACTATTCACATGAAAGAAAACTATTTCTAAGCTATGTTGTTGTTGAACATTATCCTTGATGTTACATGAGGGCAGTCCTGCATGGGGTTAACATTTTAACTGATAAACTGTAGGTATACTAGATCGCCCTCCATAACTTAAGTGGGTCTCATTTACTTACTTGAACCCTTAGCAGCCTTCCCCAAGCTAAAGAGAATCTGCAACACAATAATTGGACTTAAACGCAGTGGTGACATTTCCCCAGGCCTTCAGTGTAATGACACTGGCCTACTTTGTGGATTTTGGCTTTCCCGTCTCCAAGATCACATGAGGGAATTTGTGAGAATAAAGGTTTCTCATCCCACACATACACAACCTATTGATCTACATCTCTAGAGAGCTCTAACACAGTCACTAAGAGAAAGAAAATCTTGCATGTTCAGAAGCTCTTGGTAGCACCTTCAGGCAGATGCTTTCAACCCTGTCAGTGTTACTGATGATATATAACGTTGTTTTATAGAACCTCAGAGACAAAGGCAGTGTTGGAACAAGTAAAAAGACGAGCTTTTGGCTATAATAGCCTAGGCGTAAAGACTTTCTGTTGCTTCTGGATTTGGGGGATTCAGCAGGGTATAAGCAGAGTGAACATCAAGAAGGAAAAAGCTTTCTGTGATGTGCCTACATCCTTAAATTTTGCTGAAAGGCCAACATATTTGAGGCAATTCATCTGATCTGGGAACACTGTACAGAGCATGCTGTGTAGAAGACTAGTATCTTGCATTGGTCACTCTAGAGCAGAGGACTGGTCTCGCTGTTTTCTGCCCTCTGCTTATGCAGCAGCAGAGGAGACCGAACCATCACTAAGTCTTTAAAAGAGGAGTTCAGAGACTCTAGAACCATTAATTTCAGGCCATTGCAATAGTAAAGCTCAGGCTGCCACGGCTCATTGGGTTGTTAGGGATGCTAAGTATACTGAGCCCTCAGGACCCCTTTCTTGGAGTCTGGCTTTATAGAATGGAACAGTGGCATCTATCCATCCCCGACGTACTCCTTGTCTTAAGCAGAGGGCTTTGTACCCAGAATCTTTTTTTCATTCAGTTTCCTTTACTGCTGTTCCAAGTTCAATGCTCTCTCTTTCTTCTCAGTTTATTACTGGTGCTTGAGGATTTACTCTCAAAGTTTGGGGAAAAGGGTAGGGTTGCCTATTAACCCTTTGTCCCAGATCTTTTGTGAATTTTTTAAAGTTATAATTTCTTTAGATTACATCCCAATGGTTATCCACTCACTCATATCTTCCCATGCCCCCTCCCTCCCTCTTTCACCCTATTTCCCTCTCCTAGACCTCTGACAGAAGGGGACTTCTTCCCTCACCAGATGATCACAGCCTATCAGATCTCATCCTGGTAGCCTGCTTCCCCTTCCTCTGTGTGACCACAAGGCCTCCCCACCAAAGGGAAATAATCAAATCAGGGGCACCTGAGTTTATGTCAGAGGCAATGCCTGCTTTCCCTACAACAGTGGAGTACGTGGTCTCCTTGTCTTTTGTGAATTCTTGATTTCTGTGTTTACCTCCATGAAGTTATGGAGAAGGACACCTAAAGTATGCTGGCCTACTTTTACCAAAGTTTGTCATATTTCTGCTAAACTCAGAAAGAATTGTCTTTCCTAAAACTGGTCAATGTTAGAGATACCATTTTTCTATGGTTGAACTAAAAAAAATAATTTGTTATTTAATTTTGGTACAAATGTAAATGTTGATTTACTTTTGTTATTTAACTGTACATCTGCCAGCCTCAGCACCTGTAAACAAAACAGCAGCACTTCTGGCGGGCTGTTTATAAAGCCCAAATTTTCAATAGCTACAATTGCATCTTTGTTTCATGCTTTCTTGCCATGGTGTCTCTATTTCAACATTAAAATACATCAACTTCTTTGCTTCCTAGGATAGTAAAATAGATAATGAAAACCCCATGAGTTTGTGTTTTTAAAAATGTGGCATCACACATATGTAACACAGCTGACCAAATGCCACCCTTGCAAACACAAGAGAGTATTCTGAGTTTTAAATTAAGACCACAGGAGCACATATGTAGACCAGTCACCAGTGTTGCCAGATACCCACCCTGATCTGTGTCTTGCTTTACAACTAAAATTACACTGGAAGACACCATAGCTAGTTCACGTTCACAAAGACTGACCTAAACAGCCATGGCAAAGACTGTGTAGCTCACAAGATGGCTATAATATGGATAAATAAAATAATTTGGCTGGAGAGGCTGTTCCCCAGTGGTCAAGAGCATTGGCTGTTATTCCAGAGGACCCATGTTTGATTCCCAGCATCCGTAAGGTGGCTCACAACCACCTGCCACTCCAGTTACAGAGAACCTAACACCTACTCCTGACCTCTTTGGGCAGTGCACACGCATCGTACACAGGCATGGTTGCTGGCCAACCACCCACATGACTAAAAAATTTTATAAAATAAAATAGTATGAAGTTTCAGAAGAAAGATAAATAAAAAAATTCTTTGGGGAATATCAAAAATTGGCATGAGAATAAGAAAGCAGAGCAATGGGAGGACATAATTATGTATTTATGATAGGTACCACAGTACAATTGTGTAACAGCCCCATAAAACAGTGACATCTACACTAGAGGGCTTCTGTTTCTCCTTTAAGCACAGAGCCTTGACAATAAATTCTCCAAGTTTTTGGCTTTGTTTTGTTTTTTATTGGAACCTGGTAATACTGACCAACACATAATGTTCAGTTACTTTTTTTTTTTCAATACTGAGTGAATGGCTTATCTGATGGATGGTGGGGTTTACCCAGGAAGCTATTTGCAAATGTCCTTACTGAGAGTTTCCTGTGACAGCCAGTGTTCCTCTCTTTAAATATTAGTTTCCTTCTTTTATTTTTCTGAAAAAGTAAACTAAGCAGTAACCATCCCCTCACAGCAGGCTTCTCCATAAAATGCAAGACTCTTACCAGTTCTTAGAAACAGTTGTAAATTCGACTTCAGAATCCAATGTGGCCTTAATAGGAGCTCCACATGAAGCAACCCTAATTGCAATTGAGAATGTAGCTTTTTAAGTTGAACATGGATTCTCAGTTTAGCTTTGTCCCTAGGTAAATGGAAAACATTTTCAGTGTATTGAAGAGAAAGTATTTATGTAAATGGGATTGATTCTTAACAGTCTTGTGAGACACCGCCATCTAGAAAAAAATGGTTTTCAGAGGACTAATTTTCCTGAAATGTAATTTTGTGGATGGCCATTGTTACATAAATTAGAGAGGATAGTGGAAGGAGACGGACAGAGGAGTTCAAGGTTCACGATCATCATGGGCGGTTCACTGGCTCCAGGTGAACTACAGTATGCATTTCTTATCAGTGAAATTGAGTGTGTCATACTAGATTTTTATCAAGAGTTTGTAAGAATAGTAAATAAGATAATTGATCATTTGTGACAGAATTTGACACCTGATACATCATGATAGCTGTTTTTATTTTTATTTTTAAATATCATGTAGATCTCTGCAGCTGAGCTAGATGCTTCCAAAGAAACAGGATGGAACAAGGAGCAATGGCCTCATGGGCACCTGATCCAAGAGGAAATGGCACCCGTAGCCTTTGCTCTCTAACAGCTCCTGGAGAGTAGCTGGAACCAGATTTCCTCTGTCACAAAGAGCAGGAAAGGAGTTAAAACATCTCCATTAACTTTCTAGAGAACAGGCACCTGGGCAGTAGGACTAAGATCCTTAAGGGCAAGGAAACAGGAGAAGGTGAAAATTCAGCGCTCACTGTGACCTGGAGGCAGGGTCTTCTTGGCAGATCATGGGTGACACATGCAGTCGGAGAAATGGAGGCCAAAATCCAAGTTGCCTAAGTGAGATTTTTACGAAAGAGTATTGAAGATGAAGATGGAGCTGTCCAGCATTTAACAGACATCTATTAGATGTAGGAAATGGGACATAACAGGACTGATGCAAATATGAACTCACAGAGATTGTGGCAGCTCACACAAGACCTGCATAGCCTCAAGCCAGGTGGAATTCCCGCACTGAGAGAAGAAAGTGGACACAGGCTGTGGTCCTTACCCAACACGCTATCTGTAGCTGACACCTGCTGAGGAAGGGAAAGTCAGTTATCTCCAATGGAGTGCCACTGGGTTTATCAACCACACTCCAGGCTAGGTCCCTTTCCCAGGAATAGCTGACCAACACGAAAGGTGAGTCATAGCCAAGAGTCCCTTCCTGGCTCGAGAAACCCTTAAGTAACTTCCTGTTTTTCCTAAATCACGCTCCTGTCTCCTAAAACCCAGTTAGAAAGGAGCCTTGACCTATTGTGGTGGTGCCTGAGCCTCCAGCCTATCCCTAATCAGCGCAAAACATCCATGCACTCGCTAGTAGCTGAAATCTTCCCAAAGAATTTCAGGTCTTAAATTTTTCCAGTTACTTCAGCATATCCACCCTTCCTTCAGGTATTGGTTTTGACCTGGATTATTCTTTGACCGTATGTTTTGTTAGCGATGCCTTCTGCGCATGTGCAGAGCCCTCTCTCTTTGCCTTTCTTTTTCTTTTCTTTTTTCTTTTTTTCTTTTTTTTGTTTTTCGAGATAGGGTTTCTCTGTGTAGCATTGGCTGTCCTGGACTCACTTTGTAGACCAGGCTGGCCTCGAACTCACAGCGATCCGCCTGCCTCTGCCTCCCAAGTGCTGGGATTAAAGGCATAAGCCACCACCTCCTGGCGGCTGCTTTGCCTTTCTTAATTGACATAGTGACTGTTTTATCACAGGGTGTCCAGGGAGCTCAGAGGGCTCCATTCTTGCTCTCCAGAGCCGGCAGGAGAGTGGAGGCACAGCAGGGTGTTGGTGACACAAATAAGCGCTCAGCTCAGGACAGAAGTCAGCCTCGAAGGAGGATGCTTCATACTTTTGAGCTTCCAGAAAACACATAAAATGGTGGATATGAATGAGATATTAACGAGGCTCCCACTCATCTTCAGACGATAAATGAAAAGATACCAGTACTGATTGGTGCCTATGTGAGGGGAATAGATATGTTACTTTTAATAGTGGTTTCTCAATAAAGTACACTTCTTCGGAGATTGATTACCTTACTAATATGGATGACGCTGGATTCAGGTCCTTCTGTGCTGGCGCCGCCCCTGGATGTTAGTCAGTACTCCTTTCTCTCCTTCCGAGACTGTCCCTAAAACTCTTGCCATAATTAGCCTGAGGACTACCCAGCTGTCATCTTTGTTTAGCCTGTAAATTTCCTCAATGAAACAACTTAAATGGAGTGGAAATATTATGCACGCAAGATTTAGGGGAAATTAAGACTAGAAATAGATATCTGAGAAGTATTTGCACAGAAAGTTCTTTCACTTCGTTCTCTTAAGTAGTAGTTCAATCAAAAGATTTGGGAGGACATATTTAAGAGGTTTTTTTTAAATGCTACTGTCTCCTATGTTGAGGAATAACAATAACATAAATATAAAATGTAGATGACCAGATTTGGACCTGGAGTTCTCTGACTCAGGCCCAGTAAAACCTGGTGCCACAATTTCCCTTATGAATGAATAACTCAGGTTACTTTTGGATTAAGAAAAAAATAACAAATCCATTCAGCTTCTGTTTTAATAAAGTCAGAGCAGCTGCTTCCCAGGGTGGGTGCTTCCTCCTGCTCTGCTAACAATATGCACTGATACGCACAGATTGGGAAATATCTAGAAGGTTCTGGATCATTTCGATCAAACAGAACATGGGACTCAGATGTTTAGCTTTGGTTTGTTGAGTACTAATCTTTCACATGTTAGAGATTGGAAAGGTTCTCTAAGAAAGTCTTCTTTCTGTTTTATTTTCCTGGTTTTACTAAAAACAAACAAACAAACAAACAAAACAACAACAACAACAACAACAAAACCCAAAAATAGCATGGTCTTCATCAGAATTATACAGGTAGAGATTAAAATGGGAAAAGATGGCTATAAACGTATTCCAGTGGCAAAGATGATCTGTGCTGTATTTCTTGGAGAATGTTTATACTGAATATTCAAATGGCTACTTTCCTCAGGAGGCTTGCTGGCTGTGAATCACACACTAGTGCTGTTTGCTGTGTGCAAATACTCACTCACTTGCCTCTCTGCGGTGTGATTCTTGTGGAGACTGAATTGAAGTAATTTCTTATCAACCTAATGTTGCCAGTAGTTCTATTGTGTAACTGAAATTCCCACTAAACATTTGACTTTGCCCACCTCTCTGAACTTACGAGATCTTTCAAAAGCTGTTATAGCTTATGGCTTTGTAGTGCTGTGTATAACATTTGCACAGGGAGAAAAACTTCCACCCCATACATTCCAAAACTATGCCTAGGTAGAACTCTCTTTATACAAACTCCACAGTATACACCTCCAAAGGATATGGATTAACTTTTAGAACATATTACTTGGGGCTGGAGAGATGGCTCAGTGTGTAAGAGAGCCGCCTGCTCTTCCAAAGGTCCTGAGCTCAATTCCCAGCAACCATCTGTAATGTGATATGGCGCCCTCTCCTGGTTTGTAGGAGTACATGCAAGCAGAGCACTGTGTACATAATAAATAAATAAATCTTTTAAAAAAGAACATATTACTCTCTCTCACATACACAGAAGCACACACCTAAGCACATGCATACATACACAAACATACATATACAAACATACACACAAACACATATGCAAGCATACACATACAATCAAACATACATACACTCATATGCGCAAACACACACACATTCACACTTATTTAAACAAAGCATTATGAAACACAGTGGAATCTAACATTTTTTTAAAAGTACAATATCAGATTTAGAAAGGAATTTCCAGTGTAGAAAAGGTCTATTTTTTTCCTGAACCACTAGAAAAGATTCTTCAATCTGATATTCCTTCATCTTTGCAAGTTTGAATGCATTTCCTAAACACAGGCATATTCTCCACATAATCATGACACTACAACAAATAAGCAAAGTGACAATGTAAGGTCCTACCACCTCATCGACATGCGTACCCACGCTTCACTGAGAGAGAGGGGGGGGGGGGGGAAGGAAACCTCATCAGAATCAAGCTTTTCCTCTACGTTGTGTGTCTTTTTACTCTTTCCATCTGGATTAGTTTCTCACTCTTTATCATTAGTTTTTGATATTTTTGAAAACTACAGGTCATTTTTTTTTTGCTATTGTAAAATGTCCATTTCGCTTTGCTTTGCATTTCCCTGTGATTAGATAGAGCTTGTCCATCTGCGGTAGAGATGCAGCAGCCATGGGCTGGTGCTCATTGCGTGTGAGCACCATGCCTTTCCATCTGTTGCTCTCTGAGTGTTCCTTATGCTCACTTGCTCTGGGAACTGTCACCCTGTCTTCACTAACTGTGCATTTATTCTTTCTTGTACTATTATTAAAGACTATTTTGAAATTAGGCACCTACTCTGTTCCTGCTCAGACTTTGTTAATTTAATTATATTTTCATAGATTTTTTCAAACCGATCATGTTATTTTTTGTGCTTGTGTCAGATTATCCCCAATTTAGCTGCAGGGAGTCACATTCAAGCTGGTTTCTCTGTTGTTACTATGTGTCCCCATTATTTCATGAGTACTTCTAAGCTATATTCTGTAACAGAGAGTACCAGGCTCATCTTGTACTTTTCTGGGCAATTCCTGGATTCAAGGATTTTTTTTTCTCCTAGAGAAAAATAACCTGTACAAATCAAGCCCTGGTGCTAGAGTACTTATGAAAGAGGGTGGGCACCCAGTGATGTTTTTAATTGACTTAGCTAGGGATTTGTGTACATGCATACATGTTGGCATATTGTTCATTTATTTCTTTATCATGTCTGTGATGAAACATTCTGTGCTCTGGCTTCCCAACTGAACATCTTCTCCCACACAAGCCGCCTCTTTATACAGTGTCACACAGTGATTTGTACTGTACCACATTATCTGGTGGACTCTTCGGTCGTGTCTTGTAGATCTCTCTATTCAGGCACAGCAGGTCTCTACACATCACATCAGACAATCACTATGCCTGGATTCTGCATGTCTTCCACACAAAATGAATTTAGAATTTTAAAAATTTGAGAATGGAAAAGGAAGAGAAGAGAACGTGTCAGGTCAGGTACCCCGAGTAAAGCAAGAACGAGATAAGGTTTAACTACAGGGGATGGACTAGAGGAGTTGGCTACGGATGTGAGAACACTGGGAGGAACCAGGGCAGGCTAGGAGGATGATCACATCACGTCATCTGCCTTAAGTGAAAGAGGGGAGACGATCTGGTAGTTATGTGTGGAATGTGGTGCAACTCCAAAGGAAAAATGTATAGGGCTTTCTAAGACATTGTCAACTGGAAGTAGGTAAGTTTTGCTTTCTTGAAGGATGGGTGTGCTTTCTCATCCTGGTGATGCTCAATGTTATGGAAACAGGCTTTACCATAAACTGAATGATAGATTCCAGAAAGATCTAACTTCTGGGATCATCCAGCGGCTGTGCAGTTGGAGATCTGTGAGACGTTTCCTCATAGCCATTATCTTAAACATTCTAACTTGAAAATAAGTCATTATTTTTATGAATATCAAAATAATCTCCATGTATATTTACAAACATTCTAGATTAGTAAGTACTGGATCCTATACCAAAAGTTTTCATTCGAGGTCATTACTGATAATTACCACACACAGTGTTTACAGAGTATTATTTCTATGTTAGTTATGTCAAAGTTTGGCTTCAAGTAATCAAAGCTAATGTGTGAGTAGCTTGCATGTAATACAACTGTATTTTTCTTCTGTTGAAACTCTTATAATGACATGGATTTGCCTCAAAGTCATTGACCTGGTGTTTTCTATTTGACATTTTCCTGGATTTATACATCATCTTAACCAATTCATTCTGAAAGTTTTTTTTTTAGTTTGTCCTGATCATTCTGTAGTTTCAGATTTTAATTTTAAATTGATATATCTGAATTTGTTGGGGAGGGTTAGATCTGAGGTAAGGGTCACACAGGCATATATATAGTTATTTTAGCACATTTTATTGAAAGGGGTTTTGTGTCTCAGACTCTTTCAAAATACAACAGTCTCAATGACTTAATCAATTAAGCTTTATTTCCTCACCATCTAGGACACAGGATAGACCAGGGTTGAGGTTTTCCATTGTGAGTTGCTGGTGAGGGCTCATATCCTAGGTGGTACCCATCTTCTGGCCATGTCCCTACATGAGACAGAGAATCACTGGTGATTTTTTTCCTTTAGAATAGAGCTATTCCCACTTGACTATGTCTTAAAATAAGATGTTATTAAGCTCTCCTATGACTTATTTTCCTTCAGACTTACTGGACGTAGCAAGTCTTTGTGTTTCTGATTAATTTTTTTTTTAATGGCTATTTTATTGAGATTTTAGTGAAATGAGTTTTAACATGTTCACTTCTTCCCCCAAATCCTCCCAGATCCACCCCTCTTCCTTACCTATCTAACTTTGTGTCCATTTTAATTTAACCCACCAAGCCTAATTTGTTCTGGTCATATAGTCAAAGAGGCATCATATCAATGGGTACCCTCATTATGCATTTCTTGTTTCAGTGATAATGTTTTTGAGAATTCATGGGTGCAGCTTCACTGTGATGTCTAGGAGACTTGTACCCGGCAGCAGGAACCTTGTCTTGCACAATGTTCCCTGAAGCTTAAGTGTAGGGGTTCTATTGTAGATGTATCATTTTGGGTGTGGCACCCACAGTCACTTATTCTCTGCATTTTGTTCAGTTGTGGATCTCTGTAACAGTTTCCATCTGTTACAAAAGGAAGTTTCTTTAGTGAGTGTGGCACACATCTGTGAGTGTGAGAACAAGTATTTGAAATACAGTTAGAAATTATATTAGTTTAAGAAAATGGCATAACAGGTTCTTCTCTAGAAGAATGACAATGCCAACCACAGATAGTTGACTGGATGTCAAATAATGGGCACATGTTCCTTCTCACTGAGCACAACGTAGTCCAATTAGACAGCTGTAGATTGCCTCCATGAAAATATGCCATTGGGATATATTTATAGGCTGGTCTTTGTTCTTATTCTTAAGCATTATAGATGGACAAAAGTATTGATTTTCTCCCTTGGCATCTTGGATAGCAATGAGAGCTATGAATGGTATGCCTAGGGGTGGAGGCTTCCAGCTCAGTCCCAGCTTGATTTCTCCAGTTTCTACCCTATTCTAGCTTGTGTATGTAATGTGGGAGTAGGGACGAAGTAATTTATCAGAGCTTCAGTAAGGGATAGATTAAGCAGCGTTTGCAGGGGTTAGTCCGCTCTGTTCATTTGAAGCTGGAACTATAGTGGTTCATAGTAACTTTGAAAGGGATCCTCAGATTTTATTTCTTATATTAGCTTTAACTGTCATCTTTGACACAGCCTGGAGTTACCTTAAAAGGAAGTCTCAATGCAGCATGGCACAGATTAGATTGGCCCATGGGAATGTCTGTGGGGGAAGTCTTGCTTGTTAATTGAGACAAGAGGGCTCTGCCCACTGTAGGCAGCATGATTTCTTGGGCAAGGCATCCTGAGTATAAGTAAGCTGGCTAAACGTGAGTATAAGAGCAAGCCAGAAAGAAGGCAGTGTTCCTGCATTGTATCTGCTTCAAGTTCCCCTTGAATTCCTGTTCTGACTCCTCCTCAATGATTGGCTGTACCCTGTAAGCTGAGAAGCTTTTTCTTATTGTAGAAATGAAAGTTCCAATATCCACCAGTGATCCCCCAACACTTAATGATGCAAAGACAGATTAAACACCTTCAATATTTTGATAAATATAATAACATGTAAAAATGCGTGTTGTATTCATGTCCATCCATAGTCTGTGTGACTTATCTTTGAAGTATGGCATAACAAGCATGATTTTTGCTAGGAAGCCTAGCTTATAGAAAATATTCAAGATTTTACTGGCGCAAGAGTGGAAACCAATCAGGATCTCGCCCTTATTTTTTGTTTACAACAGGACTCTGCTGCTCCCCTGGTCACGGTATAAGAAGCATTTATTTGCACTGACAGCAGGACACATGTTAGAGAACACATCAGTACGACTTGTTATCTGCACTCCTTAGGCAAATTTCCACAGGCTTCAGGTTCCTTGACAACAATAACTGTTTATAATAAATAATTCATGATTCTCAAAAGATTGTTGTAAAGATTACATTGATCAATAAAAAAATACCTGAAATATAATAAGCAGTATAAGGACAGTTGCTGATACTGTTAAGATGTTGGTAGAAATTCGACAGAGATGAAGCCAATGGAGAACTCACACAGTGATGTTAAGTGGGTAGAGGGAACCAAAGGAATCTTGGTATTGAGGGGAAACTGGGTTTGAAAAGAAGTGTTGACAACACTGAAGGGTGCAACCTGAAGAAAGAGTATGCATGTGTGGAAGAATGACATGTTCTTGGAGAAAGTGGCTGAGAAAGTCAGGGAACAATATTTTAGCATAAGGAAAGTCAAAGCATCAAAGATCCTGTGTGTTGGAAGGATGATCCATCCATACATGGCAAAATTAGCACCAACTTTCAACAGTATGGCATCCAGTGTTGGTAGGGTCACATCTGAATTCATCTCTATGCATAGAAACATTTTATTATTTTTTTTCCAACCATCACTTCTGGCCACCTTAATCTTCTTCAAGGGAAGAGTCATAGTGAGTGCATTTTCAGCCTGGAAAAAGCTGCATGACGTGCCTTTTCAGCCTGAAAGAAGCTGCATGACGTGGAGATATAGTTCATATAATCCTTGGAGCCTTGAACATTAAGTAAGAACTGGATATTTTCTTTTTCACGCCCCAGTGATCCATTCTTAGTGTGCTTTGCATCTGGATGACTAAATCAAGTGTCCTGCCGTCTCTGAGAACAGCAATACCTTTAATAATCACTTCCAAAGAACATATTTGAGGACAGTGTTAGGGATAAGTCTTGATCCACAGTAAAAAAAAATCCTGAGTATAATAGAAAGGCTAGTGATAAAACTTATTTGACTTTAAGTTGAACTATTGAAAATCCAGGAAATGTTGCCTTTATCCATGAGTGGCCCACGTAACTCTCATTTTCTTTAATGTTATACTTTCTAGCAGATACTTATTTCCTGCTTTACAGAATGAAAGATACGTGTGTACCATTTCTAAGACGGTCCTCATGGGATCTTCAAGGACAAGCACAGTGTGAATGAGACCATTTGCCTGTTCTTTGCAGCATTCCTTGCTCTGTTGTTATGGAGGGAAAGGCCTCTCTCTGACTGGATTCTGTGCCCGTATTTCAAGAGCCTATGCTTGCAGTTCTACTGCCAAAAGCATCGTTGGCAGACCCTGAGCACTTGGCTAGTGTTCTCATAGTGGAGTTAGGTTCCTGCCCAGTCTCTACTTGGTGCAAGAAATAAATCTTCCAAGAGCTTTGAAGAAGTGACTGTGGTAGCATTTTACTGTTCGTTTTTTTCTGTCTATATATAATTAAACATTTTAAAATATATTTGTCTATTGGGGTATGTCTATAAAGATATATTCTAATAACAAAATCAAACTCTTAAAATAATCCTTGCTGACAATAAACATTAGTATCTCTCCTATGTAGGTGCTTACACCTATGGTGTGCCGAAATGAGCAGCAGCAAGTAAGTAGACACAGACACAGCAATGGTTCAGTAAATTTTTAAAGTAGATATTTTTGTTTCGCTTGTGAGTGTAAGAAATGGAAAAGGAGTGCGTATTTTATATGTGTGTGGTATATGTGTGGTTGCACACATCTGTATGAGTAGGTGCAGATGCCGAGGGAGAAACATAAGCTGCCCTGTCCTACCATTCACCTCATTCCTGTGAGACACAGTCTGCCACTGAGCCTGGCGCTTCCCTGGCCACAGAGATCCTCCTGACTCATTTCCTTAACAGCACTGGAGTCAGAGGCATATGTGGCTATGCCCAGCTTTTAAATGTGTGCAGTTGTGTCCAAATACAGGTTTTCTTGCTTTTGGAGCAAGCTCCCTTATCCACGAAACTACTGTTCTTTCATAAAGTGTCAAAACTTATTTAGAATTGTGATTTTCCCTTTGCTAAATTTGTTTTATTTACATAATCGTGACAGATTAAGACTATAGTTCCAAAGTCTTCATTTGTATTTTCAAAGGCAGCCATTTTTCTCAGCAAAGAGGTCAAGTTCTTTCTTGTCTGCATCCTGACTTGGAGTTAGACCAGATCTTTTGAGTAAGAGTCATTCTTGTTTTAGCAAAATTAATTAGCAAAATAATTTTAAGTTTTGTATAACATATTTTTATACTAATGAGGCAATTAGTATCAATGTAGTTAATGTTCACTCTTTGTCTTTCGTGTAATCAGTCTGAAAAGTAGACATGACCCTTCTGTAGGACCAGCAAAGTCCTCCACAGACAGGCATGATTTTCATGACCCAGTTCTACAAAGATTTATGACTTTTACTCCCTTAGATTCCTAACAGCTATTATGAATTAAATTTTGCTCCTGCGAGGACAAAAGCCTAGGAGGAGAAAATGCTTTATCTTGTAAAAATCATCCAATATAGACAGCAATTTCCTTGCCGTGAACCCTGTTAGTGAAACGGCCCCAGATGATGCTAGTAGGAGGTAGAAGAAGCTTAAGGAAGTGGAGGGCAAGGCTGTCTCCTGTCATTGAGGCATCTCCTTGGAGAGGATTATAAGAGCCTGTTCTCTGTCTTGCCTGCCCAAAATGTGGGTTTCCTGTGTCACACCCTGCTTGTAATGATATGGTATCTTATCACAGGCCCAAAGAAAGCAACAAGGACAGTCCATTACAGGCAAAATATTCCAAAATAGATAAACTAAACCTTTTCTCCCCGTAAGTTGATCTCCTCGGCTATTTATAATGGTAACAGAAAGCTGTCTTACTTAACAAAAAGTTTGGTATTGTGAGCAGGTCCTTATTTATTTATTTATTTATTTGTATCTGACAATTGAGAAAGCTTTTAAAAGTGGCTTGTATCCTCACCACAAGTTTGGAAAAAGTTATAGGTGTGAGCCAGGGAAACTAGAACACTAAAAGGAAACATTCAACAGGAATTGTGGTGAGGTCAAAGAAAATAATAAGACAGAAATGTGGATAGTAAAAGCTATGCTGTTTATCTTTCTAATAAAATTTCTAGTAAAACCTATTGGGAAATGGTAGTGAATTTATGCTCTGGTATTTTTTAGGCAGGTAAATTTAAAGGGATGTGAATAAGTTATTTAAAAAATGAAATTTCGAGGCAGGAGAGCAGTCATGCAGTGGCATGGGTATTATTATTTATATTTAGTCAGGTTTACTGTAATTCTTGGAAATAAAAGAAACAGCAGAAACAACAAAGTTATGCCGGTCTAGAAAAGAAACTCTTTCAAAGATGCAGCCAAAGAGAGAGTGTGGTTGTGGTGTTTACACACACACACACACACACACACACACACACACACACACACACACACCCCACATCTATATCCAGGGACTAGAGAAAAACAGCCTGTGGGGAAATTTTGGCAAGCTATAACCATCACAGGCTCAAAGCAAGAAATGCAAGTTGCTTAAAAAATTTCATCCAGTGTATTTTCTTTTTTTTTCTTTTTTTATTAATTTATTCTTGTTACATCTCAATGGTTATCCCATCCCTTTGTATCCTCCCATTCTTCCCTCCCTCCCATTTTCCCCTTATTCCCCTCCCCTATGACTGTTCCTGAGGGGGATTATCTCCCCCTGTATATGCTCATAGGGTATCAAGTCTCTTCTTGGTAGCCTGCTGTCCTTCCTCTGAGTGTCACCAGGTCTCCCCCTCCAGGGGACATGGTCAAAGGTGAGGCACCAGAGTATTTTCAAAGGATGTCCTGAGGCTTGAGTTCTATAATCATTTGAGACTGTGTAAGCTGGTGAGATACTCAAGACTCAGTGTAGCAGAGGCTCAGACTGGGCCAGTGCCAGCCTTGGCATTGTTCATATGATGCCGGTTTTGTAAGAAGGAAGACTTCCAGGATTACAGTCATGAAAAAATTACACTTAGATTTCAGAGGAAAGCATAAGTGGCTAAGCAGTGTGTGTGTCAGAACTGGAGGTCCTCAAGCGACCGCTGTAGAGTGACCGACCCATGAAGCTGTGAGACTGAAACAAGAAAATGAGAGATGGCGGGTGTGCATCATATCTGCAGAGGGAAGCCTCAAGCACAAGTCAAAGCTGGCCCTAGAGAATGGCCATGAAGTTCTGCAGACAGGAACGCTATCATGACAGCCCTGCTCCAACCGTTGGAACCAACGTATCCCCCGTCACAGTGTACCTTGACTGTCAGACTGAAAGCTGCAGGATTTTGAAGTTTACACTGTAGGATTCCCGTATTTATTTGGGTTCATCCTTTCTTCATGGTTGTTCTCTTCTGACATTCTGAAACTGGAAAATTCACCTTGTGCCACCGTGCTTTTGAAATCATCACTTTCTTTTTTGGCTTAAAAAAAAAAAAAAGAAGCCTGTAAAAGAGTGTGATTTGAGTCTCAGAAACCCGGAGGAGGGCATTGATCAATGCTGAACCTGTTGTACCGCTGGTGTTCTTGGGGTGGACTAAATTTCCTCTTTACTATGAGATGTGTGATGTGTGTGAGCCCCTGGAGGTGAACAGAGCACTATAGTTTCAGTCCCCTAAAGAGCCATGCCATCAAAGGGTTCATCCTCAACTGGACTTGATTGGGATGCAGCAGGAACTCTAATGTAAGAAGTGGGGGGGGGGGGCTGGAGAAATGGCTCAGAGGTTAAGAGCACTGGCTGCTCCTCCAAAGGTCCTGAGTTCAATTCCCAGCAACCACATGATGGTGCACAACCATCTATAAGTGATCTGTTTCCATCTTCTGTTCTGCAGGTGGAGCACTGCATACATAATAAATAAAAAAAAGAAATAAAAAAAAAAGAAGTGGGGCCTAGTAAGGTGAAGTCTGGCCTTCAAGGGGATGTACTTAGGAAGACTGTGGACCCCTGATATCTCTCTTTGGTTTATCTTTGGGTTCTTTGGCATAAAAAAAATTGTTTTGGTGTGCTATGTGCTTTTTGCCTGGTATGTTGACAGGCCCAAAGCCAATGATCACAGAGTAAAGCCTACAAAACTGTAAGCTCAAATGAACCTTTTGTCTTCATAAGCTGGTCACCTAAAGTAGTTGTCATAGCAAAGAAAGTTCTTAAACAGTAGAAGGGAGTACTATGAAGCCAGAATTAGCTAGTGCGTATTTGCTATTTATATACGTTGTGTTTATAAGCATGTATTTTAGATTAGGGGCAGACCTTCACAGTGAAACCCTTCCATTAGATGTTTGCACTCCTGAGGGTAAACTTGGGGCAGTTTTGGCCTCTTGTGAAGTGTGTGGGATTAGGGAAAAGGGCTAGGCCGTAGGTGTGGGCAGGTTTTCTCAAAGCCTCTTTTAGTCTACAAAGTAAATCCCAAAGAACCTTTTATTTTTAAGATTTATACAAAATTCCTTTAGCTCCTTCAAAATGAGGCTATCTCTTTTACACAAGATGTAAACCAACTGCTTTGGGTACCACCCAGTAATGAAATGACATTGCCTTGCATGTTAAATGAACTTGATGACACTTCACACGTTTTTAAAGGACTATTTCATGGTTAAGAAGTAAGGAGCAGGGAACACATGTACTGCGTCTTTATATTTCTAATTCACATTTGAAACTGTGGCAGAGACAGGCATTCAGGAATAATATATTATAGGCTTAGAAGTTTTCCCGTTGTGTTTATTATGTACTAGGTGTGCTGGCTAGTTTTATGACATTTTGACACAAGCTCTAGTCATCTGAGAAAAGGAAGCCTTGATTGAGAAAACGCCTCCATAAGATCAGTCTGTGGGCAATCCTGTAGAGTAGTTTCTTACTTACTAATTGATGATGGAGAGCCCAGGCTATTGTGAGTGGTGCCATCCCTGGGCTGGTGGCCCTGGGTTCTATAAGAAAGCATCCTGAGCAAGCCATGAGGAGTATTCCAGTAAGCAGCCCCCATCCACGGCCTCTGCATCAGTTCCTGCCTTCAGGTTCCTGATCTGACTTCTTCCGGTGATGAACTATGGTATAAGCCAAATAAACCATTTCTTTCTCAAGTTGTTTTGGTCATGGCGTTTCATCACAGCAGTAGTAACCCTAACTAAAATAACAAGGAATTAATTTTATTCATTTAAAAATTACTTGGATTTATTTATTCCTTTTATTTATAGATGTCTTTTTTAAACTGAGAAAAAATTTAAAAACACATATACATGCATTCAGAAGACTTTAAACAAGACATAGTATAAAATTTCAAAAGAAAAACTAAAGAAACGTTGCATCTATTGCCTAAGAGCTAATAGGTTAACTGGCTAACAAGAATGCCCCAGGGAAACTGAGGCACAGATGAAGAGGTGCACCTGCACCTTTAAGTAGGCATACCCACCAAGATAGAACTGTGCTGATTGGCTCACCCTTGCCTCCTGAGAGACAAGCCAAGTCAGTTCTCCAACTCAGATGCTTGTCAATGAGTCACTTTTTAAAATAAAAAAATTATTCTTGGTTTAAAGACCCAACATATTATTACTGGCCAGCAAAAGGCAAATGCTTCAACATATCCTGCATCGTAACACATTATCTTATCTACCTATCTTTAACTGGGGACACACACACACACACACACACACACACACACATTTTTTCCATATTTCTACTCCTCCCCTTTATCTCTGGTCTCTTCCCCTTCTCAGAGTTGGCCTTCTGTTTTTATGTCATATACACACCCACACATATGTTTTTTATATATCTGTATAAATATAGTAACCACAAATAAAAATAAACATGCAATGTTTGTCAGAAATCTGATTCGTTATAATGATATCAAGTTGGGCCCGTTTTCCAGCAAATGAGAAAATTCCATTCTTCATGGATAAATAAAATTCTACTTTATATCCTTCTTATTCTTTATCTGTTCATCTACTGATGAACACATTCTCCAGTTCCACAACATGGACACTGTAAATAACTCTGCAGTATCAATGACTGGTAAACATCCCCCAGGACTGCTAACTTAGAGACCTTCAGCTTTAGATCCAGAAGTGGTATAGTCAATTCAGAGTGGATCAAAGACCGTAACGTTAGACATGAAACTCTGAAACAAAAGGAAATAGACAGGAAGCTATTCACAGCATAGGACCAGGCAAGCACATTCAGAAATGGACTCTCACAGCTCAGGAAATCACAGCAAGAATTGACAAATGCAATTAAAAAGCTTCTGCAGAACAAAGAAATAACTGAATGAAAACACTGCTTACCAGGAGGAATATTTGCCAACTGCACATCTGACAGAGAATCAATGCATATCATATATAAAAAACTCAGAAAACTAAACACCAGATGCAACACTGTTTTAGTGGTTCCATTAAACCATTAATTTTTTCTTCATCACGTTTTCTCATTGGTAGAATTAAAGAAGTGATGGAACAGCAGCAACAAAACAGATCTGGACTGTTTTTATTTTCACTCACCTTATCTCTTCTGGTGTTCCTGACTTTTGTGTGTGAGTTTGAGTTACTGACTACAGCATTCCCTCATTGCTGCCTGGATGTGAACAAAACCATGCAGTGAATTCAACTGAGTACTCCAAAGTGCACAAATTGAAGTTATAACTCCAAATACTGCCGGTGGTAACTGCCTTTGGAAATAGTCTTTAAGGAAGTAATACAGCTTAGATGAGACCTGTCAGGGGAGCCCCAGGGCAACACAGCTGCTGTACTTAGATGATATGTGGACACAGGCCTGTGCGCACACATAGGGAAGAACATGTGAAGACAGAGGCAAAGGGGGCCATCCTGGAGTTCTACAACACAGAACATGGGGTCTGAGAATATAAAGCTGTCTACTGCTTCTGCTGTCCCACCAGTGGAATATGTGCTATGCAACCCTAGCAAACTCATACAAGTAGAGACGAAGGGGACAGTTGGTGGCTACACAAGAAATGCACAGGAGGGACACCTAAGTTCTGCTCTCTGACAACAATCCAGGAGAAGAAAGGAGAGAGGTCATTTGACTCACACTCAGCAGTAGACCATGAAGGCTTAAACTTTGGATGATGCTGGAAGGAGCAGATGGAGCGTGAAGAAACATTCACAGTTGGGTTTTGGACATAATGACATCAAGTTGCTTCATAAACAGCTAGAAAAAGATGCCCAGGCTTACTAATATATGTTAATATAAACTGAGGCAATGTTAAAAATATAACTAAATACTTCATTCTTAAAATGAGACACACATTAGGAGTACTTATTACCAAAGGAAGAAAACAATTGGAAGTAAGAATCTTGTCTCCCGATAATTTGGTCACCATGTGTCTACTCTCAGATTTGTTTTATTTGGCGTTCACTAAGATTTTATAAACTTAGACTCATTACTTTCATCAAATTTGTGGATGTTTTAGAATTTACATTCAAATATCTTTTCTGCCTCTTTGTCTCTCCTGAGACTGTGTATGTTTGTGTATGTATGTATGTATGTATTTATGCATGTATGTATATATATACATATATATGGGGGTATGTATGTATGCACACATGCATGTATATGTATATATGTATGAATGTATGCATGCATGTGTGTATGAATACATGCTACCAACTATGTCAAGATTTGGTGCATCTGATGGTTCTTACCAGGTCTCTGTTTCTTATATTCAGCTTTATTCATCCTTTTCTCGTTATTTCAGTAGAAGAGCTATCTCGTCATTTTCTCGCCCTTTCTTCTTCTCACACGCTTCCATTTTAGTTATTTATATTTCAACTCTAGCGTTTATATTTGGGTCTTTTTCTGGTATTTGGTGGAGCATAGTTCTTCAGAGAGACTCACCCTTTAGCTGACATTTATAAAAGCTCATTAAAAATATTTCCTACCGTCTGCAAATCTAAGATTCTTCATTCACAGTTTCTATTGACTGCTGTTTTATTTTTCTCCATGTGTGATTCATTCTTTGTTTCCTGCATGCCTTCTGGCTTTTTTTTTTTTTTTTTTTTTTGGTTTTTGGTTTGTTTTGAAAAAGAGACACTTTAAATGCTGGAAATATGAACACTCCTTTCCTTCATCCAGGACGTACTGTTTGTAAACTATGCTCAGCACTGCCTCCACCTGACAGTCTGCATCTGCTCGGCTTTTTAATGTTGTGTGTCCTTCAAATGTTATAATTTGTGTAATCAATTCAGGAAAGTATGCTACGTTTAGCTTTAGAGCTTGTTTATTGAATGTTGTTCAAAGTTTATCATATGAAATTACTAAAAATTAAAGACAGATTTTTTTTGTTTTTAATGAATAGTTTGCTCCATTATCTTGTATGTTTGATCTCTAAGAAGATAATTGAACTTTAAAATCACAGACCTTGGATTATTTTTCAAAGACCTTGGATTTTATTTTGCAATTTTCTTTGTTTTCCAGTTTTTAAATGTATATGTATAATCTTATTGTTTTATTATTTAAAGCAAGTTTTCAATGTAAATGTATTTTGATCATGTTCTTTCCTCCACCAAATCCTTCTAGATTCTGCCTTTCTTCCTACCCATGCAACTTTAAGTTTTTTCTCAAATAACAAACAAAATCCCAATACAACTCCTCAGAACCAATAAAGCAAAATAAAACCATAACCCCAAAGAAACAACAACAACAACAAAACCTCACCCTGCCTCAAATCCCACAAAACTGTAGCCAAATAAAATCACACACACACAAAAGCAGTGCAGTCCACTATATGTTGGTGAATGACTCCTGAGCATGTGGCCTGTCCTGGAGAAGTTGATATGCCCAATGTCACTCTATTGTAGAAAACTGATATTCTCTTCCCAGCAGGTGTGAGAGTTCAGTTGTTAACCTTTATCATGGTGGCTGGGTTTTTATTAATTAACTCCTCTTTCATTCCTTCCTTCTTTCCTAACTTCCTTCCTTCCTTCCATCCTTCCTTTCTTTGATTTAAAAAATGACAAAATACATTATAATAAGAAACAAGAACAATCACGTTGAAGTTGGTCATCAGAAGGAAAAGAGCCTAAGAGAAGGTGCAAGAGTCAGAGCACCACTCCTTTGCATGCTCAGGAATCCAATAAAAATGTTAAACTGGAAGCAATAATATAAGCACAGAGGACATGGTGTAGGCACAAGCTTACTTCAGCCTCCGGGAATTCGTATGAGCTCTGCTCATGTTGATTTAGAAGGCTTTGTTTTCTCAGCATCCTCCACCCCATCTGGATATTACACTCTTTCTACTTCCTCTTTCACAGTGGTTTCCTGAGCTCTGAAGAGAGAGAGATCTGATAGAGACATCCCACAGGGCTAAGTGTTCCAAGGTTTCTCACTCTCTGCATAATGTCTGGCTGGGGCTCTGTATTGGTTCCCATCTGCTGTGAGGGAGATTCAGAATCTTGTTTTCTTGGGGTTCTTCACCCCCTCTGGTACCCACACTTTTTCTGCCTCCTCTTCCATGGGGTTTGCTGAGCTCTGATGATAGCTGAACAAAGCACTGATCTATGAGGATAGCAGAATATCATCAGGAGTAGTTTTATCACTACATTCTTTGTTCTCTTTTTAGATCCACATTATTGGGTTGTCTTCTTGTCCCTGGGCTATCTAGCTCGGGATCCTGACCACCCAGGTAGTGTTGAGTATGGTTTAATATCTCATGGATCAGGCTTTACGTCGACTGAGTTGGTTGGTTACTCCCACAAGCCTTGTGCCACCTGTGCCATCATTACCCTGGTATATCTTCCAGACAGTCCATCATTGCAGACAAAGGGGTTGTGGCCGGCTTGGTGCTTACATTACTCCCTTGAGAGTGTCCAGAGTACCTTCCCGTGCCAAAGATACTGGAACCTAGGGGTGAAGTCTCTATGCCTACAAGCTTCAGCTCAACAGCTCCATGTTAAACATAGGCGTTGTTTTCAGCGATGGGGCCTTGCTGTCAGTTGGTGATGGGAAACCTATATAGCCTTTGCAGAACCCTGGCTTGTTTGGGGTTGTTTGAGCCAAGAACTCAATCAGACACAAAACCAATATTGCTGCTGGGAGTTTTGCTGGATGACCAGACATGGCCATTTGGGATTCTGTCTATCTCCCTTTTTAGTTGGTGCTTTCATCTAGATCACCTTCATGTACATATATATTTTAGGAAGTTTTTGTTGTATTAGGTTTTCATAGAACCCATCAACTGCCCTTTAATTTTATCTATGTCTCCTTCCCACAGGCCCATCTCCCCTTTCTTCCTTACTTGATCCTCCCACTCCAGCATTCATTTCACTCAAAATCTATATATTTTATTTCCATTTCCTAGTGAGATCTATCTGTTCCCTTAGTCTGTATCCACCCGTTGTTGTTCTGTGGGTTGTAGCTTGTTTATCATCAGCTTAACAGTTAATATGTGACTACACATAAGCAAAACGTGCCATAGTTGTCTTTCTGGATCTGGAATGCCTCACTCAAGAAAGATTTTAAGAAAATTGGCCTGAATAGCAATCACGTAATATTGGAGAGTAAATGTATATATATTCTACCAATCCAATTATGTTAACATTTTCTGCTATATTTAGTCACATACTCTGTGATTACAAAAGTCAGACAAGCCACCTTCACTTGAGCTGCCAGTGACACAAGACACATGCTAAGCAATTTTGATCAGAGTTGACAATGCTGCCTGCTATCACGGTTTTGCATGCGTGCATATACTCTCATTGTGACCTTTTTAGAAATTGACATGTCTTGTGACTGGACACTGTAGGATAAATTTTAGATGTTTAACTTACCCAAAGGGATAAAATCTATCAAACATCTTGTCACTTTTTTCTTCTTAATAAAATCACAGTTATGTCTAATCAATGGTGAAAATTGACTCTCAACTCATAAATGGTCTGATAACCCTTAATATGGTGCAGGGATAGTCCCTACTGATTAATTATACCAGGCATAACATAAGAAACCTAATCGACCATCCATAATTAATTATTATGTTACAATTTAATATAGTAAAGTTTAAAACTCTGAACAGAAATCACCAAGTCTACAATGATGCCAAAACGTAAAGTATCTAATTAAGTCATGGCACTCTTTAATAACTTGTGGGTCCCTCTGGGTTTAATTATTAAGTAACTATAGAATGCATCCCAATTCTTTGACTTTTAATTAAATGTGATCATAGCATTTTTTTCTTTTTTTAATTTTTGAGATCATAATATAATTACAATGTTTCTCCCTTCCTTTTTCTTCCTCCAACACCACCCAGATACTCTTCCTTTCTCTTTTTCAAATTCATAGCCTCTTTTTTCCCCACTGTGATATTGTGTACATATAACCTGCTCAAGTCTGTATAATGTTACCTGTATGTATATTTTCAGGGATGACCACTGCTTGTTATTTGACATGCTGTTCCCAGAGGGAAGACCGTTTTTCCTGCTCTCAGCATTGCTTAGTTGCTACAGTTCTTTGTACACAGTTGAGACCTTATAGGATTTCACCTCCTTAACCCCATCCAATTTGGCATGTCTATTTTTGTTGTTGTTGTTTAGTTTATGTTTGCAAATGCATGTAGGTGAAACTTCACAGCTGTAGCTTCTGACATTCCAAGGATACTCAATCTCTCAGAAAACTCCCTCATGCTCTGGCTCTTAAAATCTTTCTGTTTTCTTTTCCACAATGCTTTCTGAGTCCTTAGGCATGGGATTGTTTTTGCAGATGTACCTATGGGGACTGGGCTTGGCATCTCTGCACTTTGGTTGACTGTAGTCTTCTGCCATGGCCTCTGTCTATTGCAAAGATGCTTCCTTGATGAGGAGTGAAAACTACACTTAACTGTGGGCATAAGAACAAATATTTACATTGTTATTAGGGGTTATCTCGGCTTAGTAAAGTAGTAAAGTAGTGGTTATAGGTTCTCTAATATTTATGACATCACTATCACTGAGAATTTATGAGGTTCCAGGCATGGTTTCTCTTTTGCTGGATGGGTTCTAAGCCCAATTAGAGAGCTGTTATTTGCTCCCAGGATGTGTGTACCACTAATGTACCCTTAAAGTTACTGTGCCATGTTGTATCTTGAATCAGATTCTTCTAATACGTTCTGGATGGTTGGTGCTGATGTGAGCTTACAGCCAAATTCAAACTGCACTTGTTGATCTCTTTAGAAAATTCACAAGTTAGTTTATTCTGAGATGAGAGCATATGTACTATTGAAGACATCTCAGAGAGATGGTCATGATTTAATGTGAAGATGTTACAAATCACTGATGTAGAAGGTACTACAGACAGATACGTAAAGTGGGTGTTTCTGGGGATATGGACATGGGAGATGAGAATTTAGAGAATGCTATTTCCAGGTCATTGAGGCTTACTGAGATGACCTGCTTCAGGTATGATATATGTTTTCAGCAATCATGAGAGATTTATCTCTTGTAATTTAGAATCTCATCTTTGGTGACAGTTAGAAGATGGCTTATAACGAATTTGTCATAGCCAGCTTGAATTATCAGCTTGGCACACTCTAAAGTCACCTGGGCAGAGAATTTCAGTGAGGGGTTATCTAAATCAGCTTTGGTTGTTGCACCTGAGGTGAGTAGCAACCACCGTTCCTTGAGTTTGGGTATTGAGTGGCATAGAATAGAGAAAGTGATGTGGGCAGCAGGAATGCATATGCTCTTTTCTTTTTTTCTTTGACTTTCCCGCAAGCCTGGACTGTAGCCTGCAACTCCTATAATTTTTTTCTCCCTAAAGTTGTTTTTACCAGGAAATTTCATCACAGCAAGAGGAATGAACTTAGGACAACACTTCATATATGCTGGGGGAAACTTCTTTGATCATTTTCATTTCATAAGTGTATCCTAATAAGTCCTGCGACATGGAAAGCAAATGCCTCATTACATTGATGGGGACACTTAATGGGAACACTTCTCAGAACTTAATTACTGATACCTCTCATAGGTAATTAAAACTGTTTTCATTTTTAGCTCGTGGAATATTTTTCACCATGCTGTTTTGATTGATGAAGGTATGATATAATGCTGCTTAGGTTTTATCCATTTCTCACATTTTTAAGATAAGCTATCTCTCTCAACTTGATGGCTGTTTTTCCAAGTGTTGTTGCTTTATTTCAGGGTCAGAAATATCACGTTAATGTACTCAATGTTTGGTGGCAGTGGCAGTCAATGTTCTATGACAAAGCATTGTGGCTAATGTGCCTATCATTTGGTGGCTTTTACTTTCTAGTAAATAATAAAAATAAATTAGATAGTTAAGATAAAGTGTCAAAGCAAACGGATCCGCCTCAGGTGAAGAAATTCTTTATGTAAAACAAGGAGGGGGATAGTGTAGTGCAGGTGCAGCCAAAGGGTTCTGTTCTAAGTGCGCGATCACAGGACTTTTATCTTATAGAGCAGAGTGGATTAGGCTGGAAGGAACCAGGAGCGTGGAAGCAGAATGAGCCAGCATGGTGATCTCTCTGAAACGACCTTTAACAAAGAATTATACTGTGTCCCAAAGCTGGAGGGTGAACCAAAGTGCAGGTGGAGAGAGGGAAGCCCGCTTCAAAGTTGGCCAGGTTGGTAGACATTTTGTTCTGCGCTGTCCCTGTGAATGGGAAGTTGAGCGTATTGGTTGTGGGAGGAGGAGTGCGAATTCCAAAGACCCGTGTAGGAACTGGTCCAGAGTAAACACGTGGTTGATCCTGGTGTCTTCTCTGACTCATGTGGAGTAGGGTTGTTCTTTATACGAGGCTGTGCTTGGGAACAGCAGCAGTGAGATGTCTATACCCTTGCGTTCCAAGAACCAGCTCAGGTAAGATTGTTCCTGTGATTTCATACTGTCCATGGAAAAGGCAATGCTGGTGGGTGTGCAGAGTGGTGTGAGAGCAAATAGGGAGCCAGGGAGGACATGAAACCAAATTCCCATTCTAAGAATTATTAAGAGTTAAAGGGGCAGACAGATCAGTGAAACAAAAGGTAAGAGGGAGGCAGGATGATCAGATGTTCTAGGTCATTCTCAGCTATCAAGTTCAAAGTTAGCCTGAGCTATAGGTGACCCTGCTCAATTAATAGTAATAATAATAATAATAATAAATAGTAATAATGTGAAACAGGCAAGCGATATGTTTTATCTTTAAATGCCAATGTCAGACAGCCTAAAGCTGTCTGAGAAGGGAGTCTCTGTGTAGTGATTGGCCTCTGGACATGTCTGTAGAGGGTTGTCTTAGTTATCAATTGGTGTAGGAGCCCCTCACCCACTATGAGCAGCACTGTTCTCTATGCAGGTGGTCCTGAGCTGAATACGAAAGGCTAAGCACAAACCCTCTAGAGAGTCAGCAAGCAGTGTCTTCCATCGTTTCTGCTCTACCTCTGCCTGTGACGTAGCTTCTTTCCTTGGAACTGATGCTGCTCAGAATAACAAGCGGGCCTGACTTTATGTTCCTGCTTGGGTCCCTTCTCTGACTTCTCTCAGTGGTTGAGTGTAATCCAGGAACTGAAATAAACCTGTTCCTCCCCTAGGTTGCTTTTGGTGATAGTGTCAGTCACAGCAACAATGTATACAGCAGAACAAAGGGCTGACAAGATGGCCTAGTTGGTAAAGACACTTGCTGCTGTGTAGGTGAAGAAACGGGGTGAATTCTGAAAATGAAAGAACTTAGGTAATAACCCTCACAGCTTCACAAGCTCCTATGAATGTATTTTCATTTTTGTGTGAGGAGCTTTGCTTAGCGGGAGGCACCAGGCAATCAAGGAGAGGTTGGTGTTTATCAGGACGAGCCAACCAATGGCAGGAGACCAGTTTCAAATTCTGAGAGCTGACTGCAGTTATGTGGGCACTGACTAGAACTCAAAAGCATAATTCTGTAGGTATCAAGTAGAAGGAAGCAACTGGACATGCGGTCAAGACATAGGCACTGAGCAAAGGTCGTGGGGAATCCAAAAGTAGTGGACACGCACAATGGGAGGATGAGTTAGTTTGGATCCACAGACATCGGGTGGCTGGAAGGTTAAATATAAATCTTTCTGTAATCACTGGTCTATTTTAATACTACCTCTTTGAAGTAAGTATTTCCTGCTTTGATCAGATTTAACTCAATGTGTGGTCACACTTTGCCACCAATGACGATGTCTAAGCTTTGGGCAGAATGTTGGATGTGTATCAACTCTTCACCCAGTCCTATCGGTAGGCTTTGGACCAAGCTACTGCTGGTAAGCACAGTTATTTAGTGAGGAGGGAACAGAAACACAGAAGTTTCATACTTTCCCCAGGCTTCCAGGAAATGGATGGTAGTCACGTGACACACTCAGCCATCCTAGCTTGTATGAGAGCTTCTCCACCACAGTATACCACACTTCCCCCCTCATGCAGGACACCGCATAATCAACAACATGAGAGGGGCATAGGGAAGAGATCAAGAGATGTGGTCCAACCAGGAGACTAAGTGCAGACCGTATCTCTAGACTGAGGCTCCTGCCCTCAGTCTGTGTCTCAAATGCATTTATTAGAGCAGAGGGGAGAAGACAAGTGCTAATATAGATGAAAATGATTATTCACTGACTAATAAATTATCAGTTCTCCAAAGGGAGTGCAGCAGGTACTATGGGGGGGAAAAAGGAATGTGGCTGGAAAGAAAATCTGTTTATGTTTCCACAATCTTGTTCATCTCGATTGGTCCTGAGCCCTGAATTGGGAGGCAGCTTTGCTGTTTGACTCACCTGCTACTGATAAAAAGGGCCAGGGAAGATGAGTCTATCTCCGAGGCTCAATGTCTTTGGAGTAGCAAATCAACACAGATATATGTTATCTGCTTTTAGCTTCAGCAAACCAGCCTGCCTTTAAAAATTCACGGCAGTATTTCATCCGAAGATAAAGAGTCTCCCGGTACTTTTTCTACTTAGCATTTTAATTGAAATTCTTATGTTTTTAAAGAACAGATACCCCCAGAGTGCCAAATGAAATCTATCACTGTCAGTCAACTGATGGAGTGGCTGACTCATAGCCATACTTGGGATTTAGAGGGGGAGGCAGTATTTTATTTTATTTTGTTATTTCTACCTTCCTTCCTTCCTTCCTTCCTTCCTTCCTTCCTTCCTTCCTTCCTTTTATCTATCTATTTATATCTACTTTACATCCTGGTCATAGCCCCATCCCTCCTCTCCTCCCATTCCCACTCTCCCTCCCTCTCCCCCTCCCTTCCCCTATTCCTCAGAAGAGGGGGTCCCTCCCCTTCCCATTCACCCCAGCTCGCCAAGTTGCTACAAGACTGTACATGTCCTCTTCCCCTGTGGCCTGGCAAGGCAGTCCCTTCAGGAGGAAGTGGTCAAAAGCTGGCATCAGAGTCCATATCAGAGACAGACAATGTTCCCTTTACTAGAGGACCCATATGAAGCCTGAGTTGCCCATTGGCTACATCTGTTAGGGAGCCTAAGTCCAGGGCATGCTTGGTCCTTGGTTGTGCTTCAGTCTCAGCAAGCCCCTCTGGGCCCTGGTTAGTTGGCTCTGTTGGTCTTCTTGTGGAGCTCCTGTCACCTCCAGGTTCTTTCCTCCTTCACCCACTTTTCTGTAAGACTTTCTATGCATTGCCCAATGTTTGCCTGCGAGTCTCAGCATCTGTCTTGAACCACTGCTGGGTGGAGCCTCTCAGAGGACAACTCTGCTAGGCTCCTGTCTGTTGAGCATAGCAGAGTATTGGTAATAGTGTCAAGGGTTGGCTCTCTCCCTTGGGGGTAGGTCTTGCATTGGGCCAGGAACTGGTTGGACATTTCCTCTATCTCTGCTCTATCTGTTCTATCTTTATCTCTGCACATCTTATAGACAGAGTATATTTTGGGCCAAAGTTTTTGTGGGTAGGCTGGTGCTCCCCTCACTCTACTGGGAGTCTTGTCTAGTTAGAGGCTGTCCTCTCCAGGCACTACGGCCCCTGCTACTAGGAGTCTCTGCCAGAGTCCTTGTTGAAGGATGTTTCCATTGGGCCCAGGATTCTGTTGCACTGATGATCATGTCATGGAAACTCTGAGGAAGTAGGAAGTAGGTTTCTACTCCAAACTTAAGGTCTCCTACATCTACCCACTCTTGGACCTCTCTTTTCTGCCTGTACCTACTCTTTACTTAAATCTGTGCAAATATGAATAGTGGTAACCTTATATTGATAAAAATTTTGCTTAGTCAATGTAATGAGTGTAATTAGAGGAAGTTGGCACTTGTGTTGACTAACTTCTTGACAATTGTTTCTTACATACTTTCTCTTTATTTTAGTTACCTTCCTATGAATACCTCCTGTATGTATGTCTTCATTTGAGGCTAGATTTCATGCCCCTAAATATAGCTGTATGTCATGTGAATATTAAAAAGAATTTTTGCATGGCTTGAAATAACTTCTAACAATATAACAATTGTATATGCCATCTTGTAATGTTTTGTTTAACAATTTGATTTTTGATACAAACAATGTTTATATATTTAGTAACTTAAACTTTTTAGACATATTATCACAATCTTCATGTATAATTTTATGAATTTATAAAGTATAACACCCCTATATAATTTTGTATATTTATAAATCCTACATGTATTTTTATTTATTTTATTTGAGACAGGTCAGCACAGTCATTCTTCTTGTCTTCTGAGTGCTGGATTAACAGTGTGCCTCTCTGTGCCTGTTTGCCACAGTATTGGTTCTTAGGTACCATTCAGTTAAGCAGGTGGATTTGCTACAGGTACAAAATATAAAAAGAACTTAACAAGAATCATGACTGACCAGAGATGCTAAGCTGGAAGGGACATAGGTACTGTGGTATGTGGTAATGCCAATCACTATGAAATCACTGACTTGAGGTCTGAGAAGGCAGCTGCTAAGGCAAGCATTTGACCCCTTTTCTCACAGGCTGTAATGGAGGTAGATACCTGGAGTAGTGGTTTCATTTACCATGTCTCTGGGCTCGTTCAATACCGGTCTTGAAATGAAAGGACAGAGTTCCAATGGGTAAAGTGAATGGTCCTAAATGCACACCACCCAGTATGGAAAACACAGAGCAGTCATCTCCTTGAGACACTCACTCTACAGAGAGATCAGAAAAGGTAAGTTGTATGTGCTGATCTCTCCAGCCTGTGTTAGAAACTGTCCTTTGGAGAGTGTGTGAAATGGATTCAGCCAGGGACCAACCCCTCCAGTGTGAAAGAACTCTAGAAGCAGTCCAGTGTTACAGCTGAGAGCACACACACACACACACACACACACACACACACACACACACACACACTAATCATTTTTACTATCAGCAAATGCATTTCTACAGATTTGCCTATGGTTACATTTTGCTTTTAAAATGCTGATAGCCACTTTCCTCCAAGCAAGGACTCATGAAGACATATTATATCTCAGGTATCTTTGTGAACACTCAAGTTGAATTTCAGCTCTTGGGCTATTCAGATTTTCTGTTCTCTTTGAATCTGAGTAAGTGGAATGCAGAAGAAAGAAAAATACTTTAAGTATTTACCTAGTTTAAAGCCTCAGAAATTAGAATTTTCTTTTGAATGTAGATGGATGAGATAAAACCTCACATTTTAAGTGTCACATTAAATCCTTTAATACAGGTATTCAAATTTCACCTCTTTCCTTAGAGATGCTGAGCCATCTTGTAGCTATGTGAGTGTGATCGTTTCTTCTTTTCACAGTCTTTGTTTTTCATCTTAAGGTCATTGACATTTGGTGTGAAATAAACGTACTTGTGCGCATCGTTTTGTATTTTAAATAGCTTGTAGAGTCGAACCCTGTCAAATTAAAATTTTTATCCCCTGTCGTGTCTGTCATAAGTCAAAAGTATTGTCAGGACTTTGTAAATATGTGTGTAATGCAGGAATAAGCAAATGAACTAATGTTACACGTGGACGTATTAAACAGTGGTGATCACCAACTGCATGGGTGATGTTTAGTTTTCACTAATAAACTAATTTATTTCATTGATTATCTTGGATATTTTATTTTAGAAAATCCTGGAAAAGTTAACAATCAAAGAAAAAAGAGGCTGAGAGTGGGCAAGAGGGCATGGGAAGGGTCATGGGGGCAAAAATAAGGGCTTCAGGGAGGAAGGAAAGGAAGGTGGTGCTGTAATTATATTTTAATTAAAAACCTTAAAGAATTTTAAAAATTAAAAGTCTTGAGGAACTTAGAGATAGTACTTTTTGAAGCTAGTTTTAGACACAACAAAGCCAAAGGTATCACTCCGCCATGTCTCTGTGTTTCTATGTAAGCCAAAAAGAAGGCCAGAAGCAGGAGCGAGTCAGTGTTTCAGGTGTAAGGTGCCACACACCTGTCTACAAATGTGATGCAACCTCAGAAACGTAGGAGTAGCTGACTTCACCATGGTGCTAGTGTAACAGAGTGGCAGTCGGCAGACCTCGAGAGCTTAGCTTGCTACACGCCTAATCTAAGTGTTTTGCAATTTTAACTTTATTTTTTCATTTGTTACTACTACTACTACTATTACTATTTTGTCAAAAACGTAGACAAGCTAGTCCCACAGACCTAAAAAGGATCAGGATTGCCTGTCACCATTGTCTATCTTTATGTCTTATCCCACTATGAGATCTTCACAGGCAACATCTGCGTAGCACTGTCGTCTCCTTCAACTATTTCTTCCGGAATCATCCCTGCAGGGCCTATAAAGAAATATAAGTGTGAGGTATACAGGCTAAGAACTAACTATATAGTAAATATGTACACGGCTTGTCATCATGAACAGTGGGTGCTGTGCCTCTCCCGAGCTGTAGCCTTAAGATTCTGGGAGGTGCCGGATCATTCGTGTCAGCAACAGCACAGACTTGAGTCCTGCACAAGATCTGTTGGTAGGATATCCTCAGCATCCGTAAGTGAGAGGAGTGGCTCACCTTTACATCTTAAACATCTATCAGTAAAAGGTACAGGAAGCAGTTAAGTTCTTTTATGTTGATCAGTTTCTGTCGGGCAGAAACTGTGCAGCCTTCGTCGAGACTGGGGAGTCCTCGGGATCAGACGCTGCTTCCACAGGCTCAGGAATGTGTGACCGTTCTCTGCGGCACGTGGCCCCACTCCCTCGGGGTTCCATTCAGAAATATCCTGTTCTTAGCCAGTAGTGTGACTGCAGCTTAAGACCTTCATTCCCTTTGGAACGGCATTGCCTTTATAAAGTCCTTTCATGGGTTATCAATTTGGGAGATACTCAAAAGTTGCTTTAAGCCTCGGAAATGAAAATTCATTTCAAGGCCAAGGGTGTTTTCAAGTATGATGTAATTCCTTAAAAATCAAAGGATAAACCTAATAAACTGCCCCCATTAACGTTGGTCACCCTTGGTGGAGGATTTCTGTGAGCTCCTGAGTTCAAAGTCAGCCTACAGAGCAGGTTCCAGGGCAGCCTGGTCTACCTTGTGAGACCCATCTCAAAAAAAGAAAGAAAGAAAGAAAGAAAGAAAGAAAGAAAGAAAGAAAGAAAGAAAAAACAAGCAACAAAACAACTACTGACAACACCACCAATAAAACAATGAAACAACAAAAAGTCCAGTGTTACTTCTACCTATTGTTCCTGAAAGTTCTCTGTCTACCAAACACCTCCAGAGGTCTCCCCTCATGCGGTTCTCTAACCTCAGATGGCCTTTGCTTTTCTAACCCCCATGGGTTTGGCGGCCATGTTGCAGATATCCGAGATGGTAAGCGAAGTTACTTTGTCTTTGTCTGTCATTTGTTTCACTGAGAAGCCTTGCATATCTCTTAGGCTTGCCTTTTGTGACTTGGACTATAGGCCCAGCTGGCTTTCCAGACTTGAGGGACGTGACGTATCATTTCTGAATGCTTTCTAGTCTATATAAGCACGTATCATTTCTGAATGCTTTCTGGTCTATATAAGCACGTATCATTTCTGAATGCTTTCTAGTCTATATAAGCATCATTTGCAAATCCTTTTATTTAAGCTTGGGAATATGTTTGCCATAGGCAGTTAAGTAAGCACAGCAAAACAACCCTTCTGTTCCTAGCACACATGAGCTGTCCTTACCTAAGGACCTGCAGACGCCCATGTGACCAATTGTGCTAGTGCCATATTTGTTCTTAAGCTTATGGCCTGTGATCGGTGCTTTCTGGGAAAAGATCCAGCCTTCAGATGGTGGATGCCTTAACTAGAAAGCCTTGGCCTTATACTTATGCACACTTCCATTATTAACTAACATTTTGCAGAGGGAGAACTTACTGTATTTTAGACAAAGCAAATGTCTGTCTTAAAAACTAGTCCTTTCTGCAGGTTGATGGAACATCGCTAGGTTTTTTAATTTACTCTTTTAACTATTCAGAATTGGTTGCCTCAGCTCTAAAATAAAGAGGCCAGTGAGTCTCCTGCCAGCTGGTGTGTCCTAAGATTCTAACGATCCATTCTTGCTCTCTCGTCAGACAGCAAACACGGAGGCCAGGCTTCCTCAGTGTGAAGCAAACAGTGACCCTGCACACATCTCTCGCTCCCTTACTTCCTTTGCGAGGAGAACTTGTAAAGAAAATAAATCCTCACCCATGACTTCCTGGGCTCATTAAAGTTAGTAATGTAGTCTTAGTACCAAACTAGTATATTTTACCTCATGATGTGGCTTAACAGCGATTTGGGCAAAACGTTATGAAGGGAGTTCATCTTTTTAATGAAGATCAAATACGGTACCTAACAGAAAGGCAACCTGTGAGTTGCATTTTCGAAACCTGACAGGATTCTCTTAGGGTCATTTAGGGCAAGAAAACAAAGGGCAGAAGGGACATGGAGTTACATAAATGCTATCACTTGTTATCTGTCCAGGCTGTGGAAGGTGCTATATTTAATGTAAGATAAGATGAATGAGAGATAACATACAATTGATTTCACTCTTGTTGGAGAGAAAAAGATCCTGACTTTGAAGTTCCTTTCCTGCTGGAAACTTTATTGATCTGCTTTTATTCAATATTTTCTCTTGTTTTTTTTTTCTTTTATCTTTACTGAGAACTGTGCTATAGTTCATGAATGCTTACAGGCATGAACTTATTTTAATGCACTTCCTTTATGGCCTTTAATTTAATTTCTTTTCATAGGAAGCTTAGAAACACTTCAAGATTAACAGCTAAGTTATTAACAGTGCACAGAGGCTGAGGTATGGCACAATCAGGAGACTGCCTGCTACACAACCATGAGAAGCTGAGCTTGGCTCTCTGAACCCACGCAAAAACTGGGTACAGATGGCAAGCATGCCTTATCATCCCAGCACTGGGGCTGTAGAGACAGGGAACTCACTAGACAGCCAACTGAATTGGTCCACTCCTGTTTCATTGAGAGACCCTATCTAAAACACTAAGTGGAGTGTGATTAAAGAAGGTAGCCAACATCTACCTTGGGACTCTATAGGTACATGCATGTACACTTACACACACACACACACACACACACACACACACACACACATGCAAACAAACCGGTGCACAGTATCCCATTGCCAAAGACACTGTACTGGCTGGGTTTGTGTGTCTACCTGACACAAGCTAGAGTCATCAGAGAGGAAGGAGCCTCAGTTGAGGAAATGCCTCCATGAGATCCAGCTGCAAGGCATTCTCTCAATTAGTGATCAATAAGGGAGGGTCTAGCCCATGGTGGGTGGTGCCATCCCTGGGCTGGTGTCCTGAGTTCTTTGAAAAATAAAGCTGAGCAAGCCATGGAAAGCAAGCCAGTAAGCAGTTCCCTTCCATGACCTCTGCATCAGCTCCTGGCCTGACTTGCTCCAATGTTGGACTATGGTCTGGAAGTGTAAGCCAAATAAACCCTTTCCTCCCCAACCTAGTTTTTGGTCATGGTGCAATAGGAAATCCTAAGTGAGATAGGCACCATGAAAAAAAAAATCCAGCTTTGTCTGTGTGTGTGTGTGTGTGTGTGTGTGTGTGTGTGTGTGTGTGTGTGCAAAGAAACGGAAGTTGGAGATGAAGTATTACTGTAGTTCTTAGGGACTGTCACCACTCACCTTGTTCCTGAGACAATGTCTGCAAGCTGGGCTCACAGCTTCGGCTGATTGGCTAGGGCATCACAACCGCAAGCATCTCTCTATCGCCCCAGGGAATCAGCTCACTTCTTTGTGCTTACGTTGCAAACGCTATAGGAACTGAATTCTTTCCAAAGTTCTAAATTCAACTTCCACTTTTTTTTTCTAGATAACTTACTCTTCTTCAGCTAGAGAAGACAGAATAGCTTTTCACAACTCTAAACAAAACCAGAGGAAGAATTTCCTTCACAGAGCCTTGCTGACAAAGAGCCCCAGAAATGCTTCTAGAGTACAGTGATGACATTTGAAAACTGACTTTGAGAATCATTGCCAATGCTTTTGCCAATGCGTAAGCCAGGTTCTTAACCCGACTGTGAATGGCCACAAATTGAAAGACTTATGCAAAATGTTTTTCATACCACGGATGAGCCTTATGCTAGTCCCTTGGCCTATTTCCCTTGTAGGGTGTCGCAATGGATGCTCTTATCTTTCCTTCTGTTTCCCACGTCTAATTCCAGAAACCAGGCTCAAGAGTCAGGTCACTGAAGACTACCAGAGGGCTTTTGGTTATCTCAGTTGCCAGGATAGTTAGGAAAAAAGCTTGGACCGTGTCTGTGCTGCACACAAGAGCCAAATGGTTAAGTCCACTGACTGAAACTTATGGAAAAACATGGTGCTCACTTTCAGAGGCAGGAGCAAATAAACTTAATGCCAGGCTTTCCTGTGTGGATTGCAACTTTACTCCAAGGAATGCTGGGCATAGGACAATATGTAAATTTTCTTATTTCATTATTTTATGTATATTTGTAATTCATATATTTTATGTTCATTTCTTTTATGTATGCTTTGCTTGGTATCCAGGGAAGGCAAAACAGGGCATCAGATCCCCTGGAACTGGAGTTACAGATAGTTGTGAGCCACCATGTGATTGCTGGGAACCAAACTGGAATCTTCTGGAAGAGCAGCCAGTGCTCACAACCACTCAGCCATCTCTCTAGCCGCTCAACAGCTGGAATTTGTAAAAATCAAAATAGCAAAGAACAACATCTCAATTGTTATTTTTTTCCCGTACCAGAGGAATCAGTCTTGTGACATTGTCTGAGCATTCGTCTCCACTTTGTCTAATGCAATGTCCTTAGTGGCTTGACATTTAAGGGTTCTGAGAATTGTTTTCAGTATTTATCTGCTCAGAATCTCCTCTCCCCTGTCCTTTTCCCCTCCTCATCCTTCCCCTGTATTCCCTTGTCCTCTTCTCCCCTCTCTCCTCCCATCTCTCCTCCCATCTCCTCCCCTCCTTTCCCTTTCCTCCCCTCTCTTTTGCTCTCCTCTCTCCTCCTGTCTCTTCTCTTCCTACCCCTCTCATAAATGATAGCTCTGACCAGTCTGCACATCTTCACTGCCTCTAGTGCTCTAATGGTTCGCGACTGGTTGGTGACACATGTTTGCGGATGCTGTCTGACATCCTGGTCTATGTGAGCAAGCTCCTATCTTCACATTTTACATCTAGTGTCTTGTGTTTGAGACAATTACAATGGCCCAACACGATTCATTTCTTTAATAAAAAACAACCTATAACTACAGCATGAAGAAAACCAAAACTTATCTATCACTTGACTAACGTTCTGCTTTGTAGGAAAGGACACACTAACTTAGTAGGTTTTCTGATGAGCTTCTAGCAAACTTGTGATTGGTGTCTGGTTTGTTTCTATGCGTGTTTACATTCCTACCAGTTACAGAGGAGAAATAGGACAGTCGTGGTTAAATAAATTATATACGTAGACATGAACATACCTCTTATAATAATATAATCTAATCGATTTAACTAAAAACAAAAAAATATATTGATGTACACATGGGACATGCACCATGATGGGCTTGGTAAAGACCCGTAACCACATCTAGCCTCTATAACTTCCTCTTTCTCTTTTAGTCCTGCTTCTACTTTTCTTTACATATATATGTTTTCCACTTATATAAGATGTTGAGTCTATCACTGGAGAACACATACAGTGTGAAATATTTGTCTTTTCTGAATCTGGCAAATTTTGCTTAAATGTGTTGATATCCAGTGACATCATTTTTCTGCAAACAACATAACTTCACTCTTATAACTGAAAAACTACTATGTGTATATATAGATATATATGTGTGTGTGTGTATGTATACACATAGTAGGTTTTATATGAATATATGATATGTACTCATATATCACATATGCATATATACACATGCATATCATATTTTATCCGTTTGTCATTTGTGAGCACGTGAGCTGGTCCCACAGCTGGGCTGCTGTGCATACTGCTGCAGTAATAATAAATGTTCAAAAGCTAGATATCACCAGACGTATACAAGAGTCTCCTTTTGTCTGCATCCTTGCCAGCATTTGTTGTCTTTTTTTTTTTTTTTTTTTTTTTTTTAATGAAAGCTACACTGCCTGGTGTGGCATGGACTCTCTAGTATAGTTTTAATTTGCATTCCTTTGATGATAAAAGACATCCAGTGTTTTTCAGATGTTTGTTGGATAGCTGTACTTTATCTTTGACAACTGTTCATTTTACTGGCCCATTAACTCACTAGGGTGCTTGTTACTAAGTATTCTGAGAGACTTTTTCGGTTCCAGATACCGTTAGATGTGTAGCCAGGGGAGACTTTTCCTCCATTTTAACAGCTGTCTCTATATATGGTTGTTTCCTTTGCTTTGCAGCTGCTTTAGAGCTTCCTGAAATCTCACTTGTCAATTGTTGGTTGTATTTCCTGAGCTATTTAAAATCTTAGCCTATCAAGTCCATCTGTCATACACAGGCTAGCATGTACCTGATTGATTTTTTTTTAATTGTAACCAGTGCCCTTAAACAATTGAATGCAATGAATTCATCCTTTCAATTGCTTTTTATAATCTGAAGTATCAGTCGAATAGACAAGCTGCTATCTATTTTTAACTAAATAACAACTACCCAAATCATTGACGTGTTGTAACATGTTCTTTAGAAATAAGGTTTGAAGTATATAGCTCATCATTTATTGCAATATTTATATATAGAGACAAGGAAATTTAAACCAATTTCCTAGCACGAAGAAAAAAGCAACAGGAATTTAAAATTAAGCTATTTGAGAAGTGTAAAAAACACAAAATAACTTCAGTTATGAAGAACAAGTGAGGATTCCGTCACAAAACTTTCGGGGTTGGATTGCAATGATGAATTCAGAAAGGCTGACATTCAAAATTGATGTAAATAGTAATAGAAAACAAAAAACACAATTTCACAAGAGAAAGAGAAAACATGATAAGACAGAAGAACAAAGGGGCAGTGTGTGGTCTATGTGTATTTAAATGAAATTGAGAAAATAATAGGAATCTTCAAAACTGCATCCATTCTGACATCATAAACATACCATGCATAACTTAATTGCATCAATGTGTTTTTAATTGAATATACTTATGATAGTCAATGACAAATTATTGTTATATTAATTCTTTTGTTGTCAACATATGATCAAAAGGCATGAGGAATACCAAAAGAGGTTTTTAGAGGTAACTTGGTATTTCCATTTGCCCTGAGATGCTCAAATCGCACTCTGTCGCCATGTGTCTTCATGCCCCAAAAGGATTGTTTATAAAAGAAGTCAAGAGAGACATGAGATTGTGTTTTATAGTTCCACGCTGCAACCAGCAGCTCTATCAGGTGAAGCTTGTACAGAAAATTGGGAATCAGGTTTTTCAGTGATCCGTTCTGTTCCAGCTAAATCACCTGGCTCAGCACTTGATTGTAGGAGATTAGTGCCCAGTCCTGAGCTTAGCAGTTTGTAATGCACAAGGAGGCTGTGGCATCTACCGTGTTGCCTGTTTTTATGGGCACAGAAAACAAAGAAGGCTTTTTCCCCCCACCCTGCTGCTGACTTTTAAAGGTCAGTCATCCAACACACTTGTAAAATGCAAGTCAAGTTTTAACGAGTACCGAGGGAGTATAGATACCTCAGCTCTGTGGACTGAGCGGAGAGTCAGCATTCCTCTACCAAAGGAAAATAGAAAACTGACTTTCAGCACCCTCAACGGCGAGAACCGGCAGGAGCCAAGACAAGGGAGTAAAAGTGTTGCATCCAGGGGCTGATTAGTAGTGGGTCAGATTCCCTAAAGGGGCATCGCTGAGGAAGGACAGACAGGTGATGGATCAGCCTGGCAGGAAACAAACTGTATTATACAACTTCAAAGGTCCCAGACAGGGCTAGGAGCTCCACATTTCCTTCCTGCCCAGTAGAACGAATCCTGCAGTGCATCGTATCTTTAGTTGTAAATAAAACTGCAACTTCCTTTGGTAAATACAACTGATGCACAGACATAGATAAAGATCAAAGTTGCATTTCCAAAAACAACTAGTTCTACAGGATTAGAAAATGTTTTCTCTGGGCTGGATGGACGACTCAGTGGTTCAGAGTGCTGGCTGCTCTCACTGAAGTCCCCAGATTGATTCGTACCTTTCACGGCTCATGGTTCACAACTGCCCTTAACTCTAGGGGTCCAATGCTCGCTCTGTCCTCCATGGGCACCTGAATGCACGTGCACACACATAAGCACAGACACATAGACATGTCATACATAAAAAATAAAATAAGATTCAGCAACATGAAGTTGAGCGGAACTGACATGAATTTACTTACTTTTTCCTTTTCCCAGTACAGTAAACAAAGTTTAATGTATATTATTATTATTATTATTATTATTATTATTATTATTATTATTATTATTTATTATTATTATTCTACTCTAATTATTCTATGGATGAATTGGTACATAAATCAGTATTTAAACTAGTTGCTGAAGTTTTCCTGAGTTAATTGGACTTTGTATTTTGGGGGCATAGATAGTACAGATTTCTACGTTTCTTTAACCCCCCCCCCCCGCCACCAAAATAAAATTTAGTGGCTACAAAAAAATTCAGTGAAATAAATATCAATCATAACAAAAGTGTTTTAGACTCTTCTGGGAGTTTTCACAGACATTCTAGCCATGCCCTTCTCCGTGTATTTAGGAAGTGAAATAATAAAACAGTAGAGACAGTTGTCACGCTTAAACAGCAGTGATAGGTCACTCCATGGTGTCATGGTGCTGAAGGCAGGGGTTCTGGCTAAGTCTCTTCACAGTAATCCTAAAGGGGACAGAGCTTGCAAAGCCACCTGGTCACCTCTCATGCTGCTGCACGACAATCTTTTAAATAAAAAAATCAATCTGAAGCGCCGGGAGGAGAGAATGCACCGCGGCGGCGAGGGCAGATTGTCACAGTCAATGCTTCTCAGGCAGCGAAAAACTTTTGTCTCTGTCTAAGCAATTTACCTTGGAAACAGAGATGAATTGGATAAAGAAAAAAAAGAAGCATCCATTTGTACCTGATAGGACAGAATCAAGATATACATAAAAAGATTTATCAAAATGTAGCCAAATTGGCACAATGACACCTTTGTGCACAAATTTTATATTGTATTTTTCCTGGGTAGAAATCTTCAAAACCACATAAAGGTTATATTAGTGTGGTTTATCAATGTATGATAATCAGGCACGGTTATGGATATCTCTATGTTTCCTTTATCCCAGTCGGTAGAAGTGCTGTATCTAAAGAAAATTTAAACAACATTCTGTTCATTTATCTTTCATCTCTTTCTGCTAAAAGGAATTTAAACCATGCTGTAACTACAAAATGATTTACTATCCACATCTTTGTTATTTTAGTGTCAGTTTCTCAACAATACTAATAATTTACACTGCCAAAAATACGACTAGTATTCTGGATATATAATTCTGAGAATCATGGATGAAATTATAAACTGTGATTTCATATACATTTTAAATTTATATTTATAGTTAGTGTTTTGCCCAAATTATCAGCTTCCAAAATTCTTATATATTTCTGCATCTATTAATGCCCAATCCAAACCTTAGCATCCTGACTTACTTTGATAAAAGCTTGCACGTATATAGATAGTGTCTAATTTTTTAAGCAAGTTAACTATTGCTCTATGACATGGAACCACCCTTCAGAAGAAATTAAAATAGAAAGTTTTATTGACAATACCTGTCTCTCCAGCCCCATGCCTCTTATTTTAACAAAATATAATAAAGATTACAAAGAATAGAATAAAAATTCTGTACATGTCTTTCATCACCTGATCTGGATTAGGTAGGTGCACTAAGCCGCCAACATTTGGCTTTCTCTATGAGTCACTAGTGATCTTTTAAACCTAGGCATAAGAAGCATTTACGTTTTGAAGAATTACCAAAAAGCTAGTCAAAAGCAAATACAGTATACTCAGAAATCCTGATACACACAAAAGACTATTAAAACAATGTTCAGTGGCAGTGGCATTATGTGTGATTGCTGAGTGTGCATGAAGCTACGGGTTAGTTCTCTGGCCCTGGAAAGATGTTGATGAAATATATATGTTATTAGCCAGAGGTGTACATACTGTACAATTAGAGCTGTGCATTGCATTGATCTCAAGTGTAAAGTCTGACACATTTCCCTCTGTCCACTCCATCTATTAACAACCCATAGTGAAAAGTTGACCCCTTTGTTCACCCATAAATCTCCCTTGCTGTTTCAACTCCTTGCCCTCCACCAGGAGCTGCCTGCTTAGCTTTTATGGCCACAGATCGCTTTGTCAGTTAATGAACTTCACAAAATTAGTCTCCCTGTAGGCATTCTAAGAGACATGGACTTTTTTTCTCAGTGTTTGTACTTGGAATTTACATCCAAGTAGCTGTTCTCATCCATCATCATGAAGTGGATTTGGAAAACAAAATTCATAATTCAACATTGCACTCATTTTTAACTCCAAATCTAACAAAGTTAAATAGGCAACTCTTTCTGAAAAATTACAATAATTAAACCTGCAAGTTAATAAAACATTTAATATAAGTTTGAAAACATATTTTCTGTGCCCCATATGCTGAGTTAAAAAAAACCATAATTCTATTTATTTTAACAAAATGTTTTCTGCTTTATTTCTTCTCCAATAAGCAGGAATCTATTATTAAATTTGTATGGAAGCAACCCTGAAGGAATTGTTTTATCCTCTGAGTTCTATTGAGGATCATTTGTTATTAAAGTGGGCTGTACTTTTTTATTTATATCATGCCATTGCCCATCTGTGCATAAAATGATAAGGATTTAAAGAACTGAAAAATGAAGAAGCTAGAGTCATATCTAGTTTTCATGCTGTTAAGTAGATTCTGAAAGTGCATTGGTTTTATCTTTTAAATTAATTTTGATGACATAAAAAGACTCAACATTTATAATTCTCCACTATAAAATAATGAACAAAAAATATAACTAGCAAAAGTGTCACTATTGTTAAAATTAATGACTACAATGAACTCAGGCAAATTTAGGATTGATCAAAGTAAAGGAAATAAAACAGTCCGTGCCTAGAACTATATATAGTTTAAAATATAAGCCAGGATTTATGTGGGAAATTACTCATAAAAAGCAACTCAAATTGGGACAGTATGCATTCAGTAGGGTCAGATGCCACCAAATAGCCAATAGACAGTCCCTGGCACATTCAGAGCAGACCTTACACAGAAGAAAGTCGATTTATAATGAACAAGTGTATGTGACAAAGAATGTGAGATTTTAATCAGAAATTCCTTCTATAACAACAAACATCAGAAACTTGCTTAAAAACAACCAAAATGATGAAGATACTTATTTTTTCCAGGAGACAAAAACCCCCAAGGTTAGAGAGTCCAGTCTGCAGTGAGCATGACAGGTACCAAGCCACCAGGCCTACTTGAAGTCCATGCCCAGGATACCTGGTCACCGGCATGGGTGGCTTTGCATTTTGTTTTGTTTTCTTTTCCTGGGAGGCAGACAGGTACTGGTCCTGCAACACCTCCTGCATTTTCAAGGCAGGAACAAAACAGGGAAGACACAAGGCACAGAGAACAGAAGCAAACAGCAGGCGAGCTAATCTGTGTGGGCCAATGAATATTCATTTTTATCTAGAGAATAAGAGTATAAATGAGAAGAAGGGGGCTTTGAATGATTTGGGATAGCCATGTTCTCAATGTGTGTGTGTGTGTGTGTGTGTGTGTGTGTGTGTGTGTGTGTGTGTGTGTACTTTCTGAAAACCAGAACAAGTTAATTCAGCTATCAATTTGACTCCTTTACAGTAATAATTTATATTAAAGCTTACGTATGTAACTTAGAAACCTTTGTTTCATGAACAGGACGAAACACGGTTTCCATTCACAGAGCAGCCATTACCACTAATCCAGGTGATGAGAGCAGAGTGTGTGTGAGTTCTGATCACATACTGGCCACTAGCAAAGCAATGGCATCCTAGGAGAGTGTCTACTGAAAGCCAGGGGAATTGAGCCAAGTACAGTAACACCTGCAATTGCAGAACCTGTGAAATGCTCACACACTGAGAAACATTTCAGACCATGGAACATTGTTATCTGTATGTTGCCTCAAATCCAACTGTCCAAAGTTACTAGTTATTCCAGATTACCAGTTAACTTTTACATTGTAGTTATTCAATGCTCTGTGTATTGACGTTGTAAAAACACTGTTTTTTTACAACATTGTATTTGATAATCTTAGGTCTACAAGGATAAGTTTTCTAAAGCATGATGTTTGGTAAAATCTGCTGATTTATAATCTTTCTTCCCCTTTTCTGAGTCAACACGCAAAGCTTTGCTCTATCAGAATTTTCTTCCTTCCCTCCGATATCTTGCTAAAAATGTGAATAAGGTTTATGTATAAGTAAAATTTATTTCTAGTTTTTGCAGTTGTCCTTCGCCTGCTCTTATTGATGTCTTGGTTTCCTTTGGTTACAGGCATGATGTTCTGTCTGACTCTATTTCTAGACCATGCTTTATTTTGAGGTCTCTGGGGATTAGCTTTTGCTCCCAGCTCCAGGGAGTAGAGCTGGGCACTTCTTAAGCTTGTTACATAACAAATTCATGAGATCCTTTTCTGGTGGTCTTGAAATACGTGCTGTTTTCCGTACTCACATTCATTGATGGGTTCTGTCAATGCAGAACTTAATGAGGCTTAAAGACACACAGGGGGAAGTATGTATTTCTTAAATTTTAGTGACAGCAAATGAGCATATAATGGTAATGCCATTAAATACACACTATTGAAAATGATTATTGAGCTTGTCATGTCAAATGGATTGTATCAAATCTTTTCCACTATGGATGGATTGTTTTATCATAAGCAACTGGGACCTTCATTGAACATAAAGGTCTCCTGAACCATTCCAAAAAGAAAGTATTTATCTATATTACATTCTTATGTTGAAGATTTTATTTGAAGATCTATGAAAAATGACATTTTGTTTATGGAGATTTATAATGTTTGTTCCAAAACCCAGTGGAGCCAGAGGATAAGCTCATGTTGTGGGTCCTAGCATTCTTGGAATCCTAACTTGAGATCTAGATGTCCTGATAACTTGGACCAACATGGTGGGAGGGAATTTGTTGCATTGGAAAATTATAGCCCAAAGCATTGCTTGATGAATACACTTCCTTGAGATTCTGCAGGACTTGGGGAAAATGGCAGGATTTTGTCATTTGGGAAAATGGACAGGCAGGAGTCCCTAGACTTTAGGGTCAAATTCTAGAGGTTTGTTTAGAGGACATTTTGTATTTGAAATAACCCTTACATTAAAATGGTGATAATTATTTTCATAATAATTATCAGTTTGTTACGTGAACCCACACTTTAAAGAGAAGGTATGATGACACTCCCTGGATGCTGCCAAATATGTAGCTGTCATAAAAAGTTTTGCGGTGGAAAGAATCAGAAAAGTAACCAAGTGTCAAAGAGGAGACCCTCAGTAATGAATTACGTTCCATGTTTATTTCTTCCTGTGTCCTAAGCTTCTGTTTAGAGAGAAGTATACAAAGGATAACTTCATTAAAGGATTTCTGTGCTTTAACGTCTGGTGTGCTTTCATCGCAATGTTGAGCACGGTGCCAGCAGTCATCTGTTATTTTTGTTATTCTTCAACATTTACATCTTAGGGATTGAAAACAAGGAAATCACTGTTTTATGATGACAATATAGAGTGAAATGTCACAAGGAGAGGAGTGGGTGTCACATGTGTAAACAGGGAAGATCACTGTGGCTCCCTGAAACATTTTCTAGGGAAGGAAAGGAGGGAGGAAGGACCATGGTGTCACTGAAGATCTACCTGATGAACATGGCGTTGGATATTCTCAGTATTCTCAGTGGCCTGGGTTGTCGCAGAGACAACGTTGCAAACACACACTGAATTGAAGCCAGAAGTAATTGTCCCTGATGTTATGCGGTTCTCATTTAGTAAAGCGATGACCTGATATGCTGTCTCTAGGGTGGCTGCAGTTGGTTACAATTTAGTTATCAGTGCCAGCAGGTAAGAGAAAGGGAAACAGAACAACAGCGACAGTAACAATAATAAAGACAAAGCATCCATGTAGCATCCTTAGGTTCTGGCTTTCTCCCTGTTACAAGTTTTTTCCTGTTTTCACATGCCTCTGTGGCAGAAAGGGACTGTGGGTAAGTCCCCAGGAGAAGCAGGCTCTGTCCTCCCAAATTCATCAGCGGCTGGGCTTAGTATTTCACACACAGGCATTTAGTCTTTCCTTGCTGACTCTAACTATCTCTCCAAGGGAGGTAAGTACCATAAAGAACACTGCTGGGGAGCACGTAAATCTGGGATTAAAGAAACCATCACATTTCCTCTGTGTCCAAATGAAATGGGTTGTTTTGCAGAAAGATGTCTTCTTTAAGGAAATGAGCTTTTAGGAGATGGACATGAGCTACAGAGGGAATCAGATTTCAGCAGGACTGCTCTGTCATTTAGAAGGGGACAGAGCTACACAGCGAAGGGAGATGGGTATTAATCTTCTGTACAAGGAGTCAATCAAAACAGGCATCAGGAAGAGATGAGGCTGTTACCAGACAGGACTCCATCCATGCCTGTGATTGTACCTTGCTGTTTCTCTGGCTGATTTATCATTTCTTTTAGTTTTGAGATTATGATATAATTGAGTCACTTCCCCCTTCCCTTTTCTCCATAAAGAACCATTTCATATAGGCCTCCTCACTCTCTATGAAATGTGTGGCCTCTTCTTTTTTTTTATTTTTATTAATTGTATTTTTTCCAAGGTAAGGTCTCTCTGTGTAGGCTTGGCTGTCGTTGACTTGCTCTGTAGACCAGGCTGGCCTCAAACTCACAGAGATCCACCAGCCTCTGCCTCGCTGAGTGATGGTATTACAGGTGTGTACCACCACACTTGGCTCATTAATTGTGTGTGAGTGTGTGTGTGTGTGTGTGTGTGTGTGTGTGTGTGTGTGTGTGTGTGTATTGATGCTGAACAACTAATTGGTGTGGTCTTCCCTATGGAAGCATATTGATCCTATCCTGCTCCCAGCATTTCTTAGTTGCATGCATTATTCTTATTTTTATCAACCTTGACTTGGAGAATTCATACTTACATGATGGTCCATAACAGTGGTGCTAGAAACATAAACAAGACCTCCCAACTCCCTACTCATGAAATTGCCAATCAGAATTGCCTTTAACAATATTTCCCTACTGCAGTTTTAATTAAAGACCCATCATTCTTAACTTGTATCATGAGATTCTAAAACAAATTTTTCTCTTAAAATAAGCACTTGTCTGCTCTGGTGAAGGAAGCAAATCAGTGCCTTGCTCAGCCATCCTCAGAGAAGGTTCTCCCTGGAGCAGACACCCACAGCCAGACACTCCTCAGAGTGAGAGCTAGGAACCCTCTGCCCTAAATGGGATGTGTCCATCTCATCCCTCTCTTGAGGAGGCAGGAAGAGTGGAAATAAGTTATAGATAAATATAAATATATATGTACATATTGTTTTTCCCTTTTTATCCTACAGATCCTCTGTGCACATATTATGGCTTCCAGTTTAGGGTTTTTGATGGGATTCCTGAGTGTGCAAATGAGTGAGTCTTTGTTTCTTGTGCTTTCTCTTGGGCTCTTTTCCTTCTGTTTATTTTGTCTAACTTTGATGTTTTAGTTTTATATTGTTATAATGTATTATTATATCATAATGCCTTGGAAGCCTGTTTATTTTCTAATGAGAGACAGAAAGGGAGTGGCTCTAGGTTAGAGGAGAGCTGGGGTGAACTAGGAAGACAAAGGGAAGAAAAACTGTAATCAGAATATGTCATTTGAGAAAATATTTTAAATGCATATTTTATTTAGTATAATTTATTCACATTACATCCCAATTGCTGCCCATTGAGAAAAAAATGTTATTAATAAAAGTGAAAAAATTAGGTTGCCCAACCTGAAAACTAAAATTAAAAAAGCACTTTTTCATGATAGTGTCATTATTATAGTTACTGGTAGTGGAACTCAATGTTTAGATATTAGAAAAAAATAAATATGGAAACAACAGGGGAAACACTTTAAAAACCTTTCCAGTCTGATGCACGTGGCCCTGGTTTTACCCATCCCTGCCAAGATTCAAGCAGGTCAGGCTTCTCCCACCTGGGCTCCTGCCCATAGAACACGTTGTGCTGAGCACAGCTAAATGCTGCCATGAGCATTAACCCTGGGATGGTGGTGTGGTAGCCGGTTTCTAATAGAACAATTGTGAAATGCTGGCATAAACACAGATAAAAATGTGTCTTTGCCATCTGACTTTCAGGACATTTACTCAATAAAAGGACATGCCCTGGCAGAAAAGAGCTGTCGTGTTCTCAGAGTGCATGTGGCCATGGCTGTTTTGTATGCCCATGAAAGTCTCATAGGAGTGGTTCTGCCTTTGTGGAAATACTACTGCTTACAGGTGTGCCCAGCTAGGCTTGCTGCCAGGCTGGCACCGGGGAAAATTCTAAGATATGTTTCCTCAAAGGAAAAGATAATTAGAATCTCTTCTCTAATTCTTCCTGCTTATTTGATATTTACATATCAATATATCATATATAAATATATACATATATTTATATATGTAATATATGCATATATATACATATTTAGTATATATTATATGTGTGTATATGTATATCCTAAATATCTGTCTCTTGGATATATAACTATATACAAAATGCAAATAGAGAGAAATGTATAGATAGATAGAGCAAGTCATTATGTTGAATTAAGCACATATATATATGTTATAAATGTAATTTAAAATTTTTCCTTCATTCTTTTGGATATGTATCCAATACTAAATATTTACTAATTTCAACTTAGTTTTATAACTGATAGTTAGGAGCTTCCATAAATAGGGGTTAAGCTAGGGAGCTCAGACAGTTTAGCTCATTATTTATAGTGCTTCCAATTAAAGGGGAATCAATTCAGTGTCCATAGGAGAAAATCCATATAAACATAAAATATTAAACTGGATTACACGGTTGCAAGAGTGAAAGCAAAATCTCCTATCTCTGAGGATTCCTGATATTAAAAATAATGGGAACTACTAAATTACCTATTCATATAAATAAATTATTTATTTGCTTCTTTGAAACTTTAGAGACAGAACATCTTTGTATATATTTTTAATCAACTACCCTCCCAACTCACAAACTGAGGAACAAACATATAGTGAGTATTTACTTAATTATGTGAATTTGAGATATTAAAAGTGTCAACCATCTGGAAAAGAAGGCAGTTCTGTTTTATCCATGTGACAATGCTATGTAACCATCTTGGAGTAAGGATGTGCATTTAAAAACTCAGTGCCAACCTGGAATGTTTTAAAGACTTTGACCTACTTTATAACACAGTAATGTTTTTCAGAATGAGCTGGAAGCCTGGTCATGAAAGGTTATTGTCCTGCTTCGCATCTCTGAGGATTCTAGAAATTTAAAATAATGGGAACTATAAAAGTATCCTCTCATATAGAATTTGAATCCCTTTTTTTTTTTAAGGGACAGCAGTTTGCATTGGTGTTAGCAAGTAAGCATGGCTATGACATCCAGTTATGGCATACTATCTCTGCCCAAGGCTCTCAGCGCCTGCTGTCCATAGTCAATGTGTGCATGAGTGAAGGAGTGTGCAAATGTGAGTGAACTGTGTGCTCTCCTATGTGCTGGCAGAGGCCATGGTCCACCACTCCTCAGGCTCTTCATGTGGGATCCTGGGAGGCAGGACCCTGCCCAAACTGTTTGGTACCTGCAGCCGCAGGCCTGCATCACCATATGCTCATACTGCTGGTGGATAACATTGCTCGCAGTGTTGATGGAGAGGATGCTGATGGTTAGTGAAGGTTTAAAAATAAGCTGCATTTATGCACATTTTGATAAATATCTAAAACATGCTAGGAGAAACGGTGATGTATATTTAAGGATCGTTTATTCATATTGTTTGTGGATAATTATTTATACAATCATAATGCAAATGTGTTTGTGAGATTAATAAACTTTATAACAGAAATCACTTCTTTTGGTAACGTATAAATGTATGTGTGCATTTGTGTGTGCTCGTGTGTCTGTGCCATTGCATGGGAATGGAAGTCCCAGAGGACAAACTGTTTGCTGTTAAGCAATTAGTCTAGTGAAAACAGTAAGTGCAACATTCGTTGAGAGGGTTTGTCTCAAAAAATTAGGTAGAGAGCAATTGAAGGTGACATTACATGTCAACATCAGTCACGTGCACACATATATAATGTGTGCATATACCTGCACACACATGTGTATGCACACATGCACCACATAAACACTCACAAATTTAATAAATAGTTAAAACATCTTTTGCAGATTTATTACTGGACAACTATGTGTGTTTCTACAAGGAAGATACTGAGGATGCTCTTCCATTTCTTAGGAGAGACCCTTTGATAGGGAAGTTTTAAGAATAGTAAAAAGCAGGCATTGGTTTAGACACTTGAAAACCCAAATTTAACTCCATCAGAAATTGCATCTCCTCCATTAAGGATTTTTAAGTGTGTATGAGTTCTCTAGTGTTTATCCCTGAGTGGGCAGATCTGAAGGTGTCACAAGTCCAAACTAACTCATTTAAACTTTTCTTCCTCAAGCTGACTTACTGTCAGACTTTCCTAGAGTTCTTGGTTACCTACAAGCACTCAGATTCACCTCCATTTCTGCAGTATAGAAGCTAAAGTACCATTTTGCGTTTGTACGTAAGAAACTCTTCCTACAATCGTATGCTTTTAAAAAAGTAAACATGTATGGAAAATGGGAACAAATCAAATGAGGTCCTAATCCATAAATTAACTTTATAACACACTCATTATTTTGTCTGTCCTAAACAGTGGATCAGAAATTCATTCAAGTGGTCTATACACAGAAGTTTACTTATATAACTGTCTCCATTTTAAGGAAATGTCTTGTTTCCTGGCAAACTCATTTTTCCTGCTTGTGCTTCCAACATCAAAATTACTACAATATTTATTTGCAAATCTTCAGATATATTCTAAACCTGTACAAATATATACAATGCATATCTTGTGAATCCCATAATTTTCAAATAAGTATACTATGTGCATCAGAGATCCCCTTTATGGTAAACTTGGGAATAAACTCATAGAACTCTATGTAGTCATTATAAAGCTTTTTCAGATATTATAATATTTTTATTATATAGATTCTTAAAAGCTTATTTTCTGAGGACATTTAGTTTTTTAATTGTCATAGTTCTATCAACTTGAAATCTGCACATTTTTCTCCAGTTTATATTTTAAAGCAGCATAAACTAATCTGCATTTAGACATGTATGATCTATTATATTTGAGATCAAAGAATGTGACTAAATAATTTCTATATTTACTAAATAGAACAGTTTCTTCTTAATGCAACACTATTTTAAAACTTGACAAAAAATAAAGAAATTTCTCTTGCCTCAATATGTGCTTTGAGTGAAATGTCTTATTTTAGCCTACTTTCACTCTTTAATTTACATGAAAAAAGAAATTGTATATGTTACATAATCAGGAACTCACATTTCTTTGAGTTAAAGATATTTCTTTCTTTCTTTTTCTTTTTTTTTTTTTAACTTATGGAGGGTATCCTCAAAGCAGACCCTGAGATGTGCATTCATAAACAAACAAGATATTATAGATATATTATCAAGAAAAAATAGTGAAAATCCACAGAATAGAGAAGGAGAAGCAGGCTAACAAGGGCATAGATGTAAGAGGAAGGTTAACATCAGAGCAGCCAGTGTGGTCCTTTTGGACCACTGTAAAGTGCCTTCTGTTGGATCCACTTTGCCTCCATTTCAGTCACCATGGTTACCCCCCTATTCATGAGCAGTCAGCAAAGTGGCCAAGGACATGCTAGCCAGCATCTGCTGGAAGAGTCACCCTGCATTCCTATTCTATTTGCTGTGTCCTCTTCTTCTGAGAATGCAACTGTAGGGGCACTATGCAAAGCAAGCAGATGCTGGTGTGTGTTTGTGTGTGTGTGTGTGTGTGTGTGTGTGTTTGCTTTTTTTTTTCTCTTAGACCTATCCTTAAGCTTTTCCTAAGGGACTCTTTATCCCAGTTACTCTAATGTTTCTTATTTCAGATGTAATATGTCAGGAGGCAGCCCATATTTTTAATGTGGGTAATTTTTTTCTCCAATGCAATATAGGTGATTAGATTCATCAGGGAATGCCAACCGTGTATTGGGAGGATATCTCTTTAATTCATTGTTTCAGATTTACCCTTGGAGTGGCCTTGGATGTAACAATAGCCTCACTCTGCTTTCCCCAGCACATGTCTGAATACCAACTTTTTGAAACTTGTAGACCCTTCCATCCCTTCAGCAATATAGTAGACTACATGTGGAAGCACACACTTTTGAATATCAGATGGTCTGAGAAGACCAACTCACAATGGCCAACTATGTTTCTTAGTTATTTCCTGCAACCAGCCTCTACCAGGGCCAATAAAAACACAGAGGGGTGTTTTTTTCCCACAGTCCTTTACTTCAAGTCATATTGGACACTCCAATATTATAGAATTCACTCTGTGACTGTCCTAGTGGGACATTAGAGAAATACTACATGAACTCTGTGCTGCCATAGCCAAACTGAAAGCCAAGAAACCTGCTGCTTAATGCAGCAATTACAATGCATATCTAGCAGTGTGAAGTGGTCATAACTTTGGCCTTTTCTCTAAATTTATTTTTTAAAAAACCTGTCTACCTCTAAATTATTCAATAAAGGAATCAGAATGTGACTCTCATTATACCACACAAGGCAAAAAAAAAAAAAAAAAAAAAAAAAAAAAAAAAAAAAAAAAAAAACCCAAGGAGAACTACGAAATCCATGCAAAGTTCACCATATTCATTACCAAAAAGAAGATGACCCGGCTTTTGCAGAGCTTTGAACTCACAAACACAGTCTTTGAGAAGCCATTCCCCTGAGTTCTTAGTGGAATTATTTGTCACTCAACTGACATGATGCTTCCTACTCCTCAGGTTTGACTAATGTGCTATCATCGGCAGATGGGGTTATTATGATATTTATAGAATGCTGAAATGGCACAATTGCCTCCCAAGTATATTGCAATAGAGGATGAGAAAATAACAAAGTCCTTTGACAAGATTATTGATATACAGCCTTCACCCTTGAGGAGAATCTTCCTTTTGGCTTTCTCTCTGATGGATATTGGAAAAAATAGTTTGAAAAAATAGCTATATTGTAAGCAAGAACATTTTCATAGATTCTCTATATCTATTGCAGTTACTACTTCTGCAACACAAATGGGATCCTGGGATTCTACTGATGAACTTTGCAGCTCTTCATGTTTATCCTTCACAGTCCCTTTACTTTACATATATGTGTGTGTACTTGTTCATGTATGTGTGCATGCAGGTGTGTGGGTGCATGCTTGTGGGGTCCTGAGGTCTTAACCTTGTTTGTCTTCCTTTATTTGTCTCAATTTGGAGACAGAATTTCTCACTGGTGCTTACTCCCTTAACTTGACTGGCTGGCTTTTGGACTGCAAATCCTCAGAACAAGTGTTTCAGGGGAATGTGCCTTCACGCAGCCTTTATGAGTGCTAGTGATAGAACCTGGGCGTGTATGCTTGTGTGTAAGCACTTTACCGACTGAGCCATCTCCCCAGACTGGGATTTGCCTTTTTCCAGAAGCTATGATTTAAATCTGGGCACCATGGGCTTACCATCTCAATGTTATTTTAGAACTTGGAGATGCCAGTAATTTCGATTACTCCTAAGTATGTATTGGCATTTTATTTACTGTCTTAGGTGGGAGGATGTGACATTTTCAGGGTCTTCCACTTTCCCTTCCTACTACATAATTTCCCTTTCACAGTAAAATGTGAGGAATCCACTAGTTGCCAAGCATATGTGTCCCACATCTGAATGTAAACCATGGAAGTCACTGCCAGGTTGAGTTGAAATGTCTTACAACTACTGAAGTTGTTGACCTGAGGCAGAATTTCCCATATACTCTAGTACTTATTTGGATATTGTAAATGCTCGTTGGTTTGATATTTATCATTGAAAACTGAAAATTTTCATACAAGTATTATTTCAAATCCTTCTCCATCTCTTTTCTTTTGCCCCTTTTCACTCTGCTATTCCAATTAAACATACATTATATTTTATGTAGTTGTTTTATTGCCCTTGGGTATTCTGTCCAGTTATTTCCATTATGTTTTCTTTCTGTGTTTTAGTTTTAGGAGTTTTTACTGCTATGCTCAAGTTCCAGGGTCTTTTCCTTGGAACGCTAGAGTTTACTGGTGACCTAGCAAAGGCATTTGTTACTTGTGTGGAAGGAGTCTCCATTTCTAGTTTCCCTTTATACTTTTCCTTAGAGAATTATTTTCTCCACTTGTGTTACCATCCACTTTTACACCTTCCTCACTCTTCTCATTACAGTATTTAACTTGTTAATCACTGTTATCTTATCTTCCTATTCTGGGAAGCCTAAATGTCTGCTATAACCAGGTCTGATTCTGATGTATAGTTTCTACACACTAATAAAAATATTCATATCATCACTTTTCTTTTTGATATTCTTCCACTGTGATGCTGGGCTAGCCTTTCACTCTTGGTTTAAGCAATCTTGCCACAGACTCCCACGCATGTAGGCATAGCAACAGGCACATGTGGAGGTGCGTCTTCCTGTCTCTTTGGTTGTTCCAAATCCTATTATGTTGACAGTATCTTTCATCACAGCAGGCTGCTCCAAGCAGAGTAATACACAACTTACAGAAACTTTCCATCCCTAACCCCCAAATCTTAATCATGTCCTACTGAGGATGATAATAATGTAGGAAGTACACTGAGTCTAAAAGCTTGTCTTCCTGTCAAGTTTTACCATTTTTAAAGTCAGAGCCCAAGCATCTGCCCTATCTGTGGCAAGAAGGTAATATCTATTTAAATGCTCCAGGAGGTTTTCCTGTTTTTTCTTTCTGCACCTTAATTTGGAAACTGATTTTGATGTAGATGTTGAGACCTGATTGGATCATCTGCAAGAGCAGAGACTCTTAGCAGCTATTCTCTCTCTCTCTCTCTCTCTCTCTCTCTCTCTCTCTCTCTCTCTCTCTCTCTCTCTCTCTCTCCAGTCCCATTATATGTCATTCCTTTCCAATATAGTACTGTTCTCAACCCTTTACCAATACTGTAACCATTAAGTCTAAAAGTCCATAGCTTTTATTTCAGTTCAAAATGGACATTACACACCAATGCATGTAACATACTCAAAACAGTGAAACCCCCAATAGCAGGAAGCCTGCTGACGAAGGACAGAATGGATGGATAGCTAGGCTAAGTCTGTCTTTGCTCTTATGAATAGTGCTGCAGTAAGCATGAGTGTGCAGGCGTCTCTTTGGTGTTCTGGTTTCTTACTAACTGTATAATGTGTAAACATTATACCTAAAAACGCAATAGCTGGGTCACATGATAGACTTGTTTGCAGTTTTCCACAGCAATCCAGACCGCCACCCATGATAACTATATGAATCTATTTTCTTACCAAGGCTCTGGAAGGAACAATTTTCCTTTTACTAACAGAATTTGCTTCCTTTCAATTTCAGAAACATTGGCCAGAGAAAGTCTTTCAATTGCCTTTAGTTTGATAACAGAAGAACTAAGCTTGATATCTTCAAAATCTTTCATAGTTACAATTTCCTGAGGACAAAGGTAATTAATAGTATGGACATTTATCAGTGAGTGAAGTCTGGAAACTAGATTGGAAGTAGAAGACAAGACCAGACTTGGTTGCTGAGTCCTGGACCATCAGCTACCCAAGAGCTTAAGATAGGACTATCTCAAATGCAAGATCCTTTAAGGCTACACAGAGAGTTCAAGGCTGGCCTGTGCAATTAATGTGTCCCTGCCTAAAATAAAAATGGTAAAAAATAAAACCGTAGGAATGGGGATATCAATGAGTTAGAAATTTAGTTTGGTGATACAAGAGCTCCCTAATACAAAAGAGGACCTATATTTAATCACACACAAACACACACACACACACACACACACACACACACACACACATAGACACACACACACCACTTATTTTGTTAAAGAGTTTTTAAATCCTCGGGAAAATATTTGCTTTAGATTGTCCTTTATTTTTCACACAAACAGGAAGGTTCGCTAATGTAATCTGAGGTCATTTGGTCTCAAAAATTATTATTTTCAAGGTAAAATCTATATCAGACCTCACAGATACCACTGAAATGAAAGGATAAACATTAGTTGTTAATGTGAAATGTCATAAAATTTCTCATACTTGTCATTCAATGTTTTTTCAAAGAAAACATAGTTTTTTTCCTCTTGATATAGAATTCTATTAATAACCTTTGACAACAAGCATTTCCAACCATGCAGTAGAAACCATCAGTGGCTCAGTATGAACAAACATTCTTCCTATACTGTATTTATCTTCGTTTGAAGTGGTGGCATTATTACCCTGAAATTGAAGTTTGGTAGCTAATTAAGATACTTTGGTTTGAAAACATGATCATTGTATTCCATTATAGGCCAAGGGAAGCCGAATCATGAGACTTTTATGCTTTTGTTTGCCCCTTCTACTTTGTGGCAAATGATGTGAACGGAAAGACTTCTTAGAGATGTTATAATTCAAATGTAATTTAATGAGTGTGACGGGGCCTTAACAAATGGCACTTAGTGAGGCAGGCGCCCACTGGATACATTATCTACTCTGTAACCATAACACTGGGTTAGTCACTGTAAATGGCTTTAGAGGTCAGAGAGGCCTCTTTCCTTAGACACAGAGGGAAACATCATAGTCATTATGTGGCTTCACGATAGCTTTTCCTCTAATTAACTTTCTTGGCTCTCATTTTTCTTTATTTGGAAATACTCATTATTTAAAATGTAGACTGACTTTCCTAAGATTGAAGTGGGACGGTGGCTATGCATGTTCATCCAGAGTACCATATTCTATTGGAATATTTATGAAATTTGCCAGAAATGGTTATGTATTTTAATATATATATATATATATATATATATATATATATATATATATATATAATGCCTATCCTTTCTATCCTAAAACAGGACCAGATTTAAACATGGAATCAAGTTATTGTTTCTACTGCAAAGATAGAATAAAGAGATTGAAGCTTTATTATTACATCTTAATTATTTATGTCCTAATATTCTCACTAATATATAACCTAAAGACCAAATGGTTTGCATTGAATAAATTACTGAAGAAGGAGCATCGTCATGTGTGTGCAGAGTTAAGGTATGAGGAGGACAGCACAGAATAAGGATTATCCTCAGAGAATCAACAATGGAGTGCGTGAACATATGTTTAGACATAGAATTATATAAAGGTTGGAAATAAAATGTAAATCAGATGTAGCTGAGTAAACATGGCATTAGTGCTCTCAAGAGAGTTAAAGTACTACAGGTGACAGAGGACAGGACTGCAGCTGAGAGAGCTCACTCAGCTCCAGGGGGTGTCACAGCCTCTTCTGACTTCCATAGGTACCTGCACACGTATTCACGTGTACACACCATCACATGTACACACATACGTAAATAAGAAAATAATTCTTGTAAAATGAAGGGATTATGAGTCCCTGGCTTGAGTACTACATAAAATAAGTCACTTAAAGTTTTGACCAAATTTATTCATTTACTAGTGTGTGCGCCTCCATATTTGTATGAATGGGCATGGGCACACACTTACCAGTGTGTGTGTGTGTGTGTGTGTGTGTGTGTGTGTGTAGGTCAGAGGATAATCTGCAGCAATTGGATCTCTCCTTCCACCATTAGTGTCCTTGGGATAGAACTTAGGTCAATCAGCAGGTCTGACAGCAAGCTCTTTTACCCACTGAGCCACCTCTCACTGGCCCCAAAAAAGCAACTGTTATTCTTTACGTTAAACTGGTGAATTAAAAGTTATTAGCCTCTGAACTATACCTGCTTCTTTGCTCAAGAGTAAGTGTTCTAACAACACCAGAGTACAAGGCATATTATTTTAATATTCTGAGGTCTTTGCAACCCAAAAGCATATATGCACGAACTCTTCCTGTCATGCAACCATATTACTTGGAAAACAATATAGTCAGTGTTTCTAGATATGCACATATCTAGTTTTTCACGTCATTATTCTCAATTACACACAATGCTAAGAATTCAAGCACCATTGTATGGAGCTTGATGTCCTCACGTACTCCCTGGTGATTAATAGACAAGAGTACCTGGGGCTACTGGATTTCTATGTGTTGCCAGTAACTTGGAAATCAGCCTCTAGAAAATTCCCATTCTTTCTAATGATAAACCATAATCTGAGGTAAGCAACAACAACAAAAGATATAAATCTTATGGAAATCTAATTCAAAGACAGCCTCTTCATCCATACACTTTATGTTAGTTGACAGCCTAAGCTCTGTTTATTCAGTAGTTTTGATGACACAATTAGACACACTTATAAGATGAATAGTAAATGTAAAAAAAGGTTTCATTAGAAAAAAATTGCCTAAGTTATTTATTAAAAAGTCTTTTTCCTATGTAACCAGAACTCAATATTTTAATTTGGTTGATTCAACATGATGAGTTTTCATTTGGAAGGAACTATAAATTAGTGTGGGTAAACTGCTACAAAATAATGGTAGCAGTGTTTTATTCATGGGGTTCTCTATCCTCAGAAAAGGATACAAGATACCTTGTGTAACAAAGCCTAAGATAGGTATAGGAGGTACTTGTGACACTGATTCAGATTGATAGTGATTTTCAGGAATATGGGTGAAGTGCACTCTGTGTATCTACAGGTTCTGCATTTATAGATTCAACTAATTGGGCTCAAAGACATTTTAAAAACATCTGTCTCTGTATTGATTAAATGCAAACTTTTTCTCATAACTGTTGCCTAATACAATAGGCAACACTTTATATTGCATTAAGTATCATTAGTAATACAGACCTTTAAGATATATATATCTTACACACACACACACACACACACACACACACACACACACACACATATATATATATATATATATATATATATATATATATATATATACACACACATATATATTACATAAACACTGTACCATAGCCTATAAAGGAGAGGAGTCTCATTAGTTGCATGTGTCCACATAAAAGCACAACTCTAATATTAAAGATAGTTTATTCTGGAGCCCAAAAACACAGATTTAGGTAACCACAAAGTATATATTCCATAGGAACTGAGGAATCAGCTTCATAGGGTTTTTATAGTTTTACAGAACAAAGAAAGTCACACAATGAAACCTTAAAATACCTTGGTGGGTGCACCAGCTAGATGGGCATGAAATGGGAAGAAAGCCATTGTGTGGGCACAGATGTTATGTAATGACATACTTAGCTCCTGAATTGGAGTTAACTTACCAGCCCCTAAGAGGTTTTTGTTGTTTGTTTGTGGTATTCTGTTTTTTTGTTTTGTTTTGTTTTGTTTTGTTTTGTTTTATCACAAGGTATTAATCCAGATGCAGATTAGGGAAGAAGCAGCTGTTCCACAAAGCTAAAACCAGCCCAAGATAAAGTAAGTAGCCAGTACTCAGCAAAATTCCAAGCTCTCCACATCACTGAAATTCCAGCTGGTCCATCAGTCTCTCACTCAGAGGCTGCCTCTGAGTATGCGTCTCCCCCAATAAATCTCATGTGAGGTCTGTTACCCAGTGTGGTCTCTTTGCAGAGTCACAGCTTGGCCAAAGTATGCTGCCACTAAACCCTAACGGTATTCTGAGCACACTCATTGTGTTCTCTCAGGTTGTATTTTATGGCACTGTACCTGTAAGGCCTCCTCCAGTCTCTACTTGTTGGCATGATCTTTGTGTGCCCTGTGTGATGGTTTTCTTTGTATTATTCAAGCGTTCCTTTCTGCACCTGCAGAGAGTTGAGTACTGGCCAGACATTGGTATTGTTATTTTGATGGATCATCATCTGCCTCCGTATTCTGTAAATGTTTTTCCATCACCTTATGATTGGTTTAATAAAGATCTGACAGCCAATATCTGAGGGAGGAGAGGGAAGGCAGGACTTATGGGCAGAGATAGGAACTGTGGGAAAAATTAAAAAGGCCCGAGGTTCTGCAGCACACATGGAGGTGGAAAGAATAGGTGCCAACTGGATGAGAGGCAACTGGCCATGTGGCAGGCATGGACTAAAATAAACAGGTAAATTAAGTTAGACAAGCTAGCTCAGAGGTAGCCAATAAGGTCTGTTATTATTAAATAGTACTAATAAGTCTCTGTGTCATTATTCCGCAGCTGGCAGGCCAACAATTGACAGGCAGATATCTATTGACATTTGTATTTACTCATTAGTCAGTTTCTTTGAAGGTCTTCTCATTGGTTATTTTGATATGTGGTGTCTGGTGCTAAACAACCAGAAGGGTCACAGATGAACCTATTTCCAAGAGTACTGGAAATTCCTAACCAACCCAAGCTGTTGATTTGACTCTCCTTATGATCGTTTGTTTCTGCTGGCTTCTGTCATTCACGTGTCTGACTCCAAAGCTTAGAGTTTGCCTCTTGTGCTGTGTCTCCCCACCTGCTCTAACCACTCATCTCTCCTCACGTACTCTGTTCATGTCCACTCTTTCTGGCTCCTGGAGCCTGCTATGCCCTCATGGGTGCCCATTGTGTGCCCATCGTCTTTCCTTGACTTGCTGGAGTCTGTTGTATGCTTTGCCACTGAGATTCAGAGCATCTCCTGGCTAAGACATCTCTCTCCCTTTGTTAGGATCCTCCCTCTGACAAGATCCCTGTTTGTGACTTTTGTCCATAAGTGTCTCCCATCTCATCCTTGCTCAGCTCCTGGCGCCTTTTCACCCCATCCCTTGGCTCACTGCCTGAGCTTGACTCACCCGCCTTCTCTAATCTCTTTCCTCCTTAGAATTATAAAACTAGATAATTAGTCTCAATGGCCAAAATGACACAGTTCATTTCCCAATTCTCACAGATTTAAACATCTGCAACTGCATAAGCAAGTGATCCCCAAAAATCTATCTCTAGACTTTCTCTGTTCTCCACTCTGAAAAATCTCTTTTCTCTAAATCTCCTTTGCTCTCTGCTTCCAGAAAATATTTTAAGACCATTGTATAAACTTTCTGTATCTCAGGATTTATAAATTTATTTGGTGGGGTTTACAATGCTATAAAATCTTAACAAGAAAGTTAGCTTACGAGTTGTAATAAAAAAGGTTGTTAGTTAAAAAAAAAATCTATACCCAAGTAATCTTAATTTGCATATAACATGCTTTTATGTAAAATGGATTTAACTCTTGTTTAGAAAAGTAGATCCCATATAGCATACTTTACATGTAACAGATTCCATGCTTGTTTACATAAAATGGAAATTGCTAACAGACGTTTATAAATGCCTAAGGTTATAAAGGTCTACTCAGGCTAACAAAAACTGACTTAGAGATGTGTGTGTAACCATTATGTCTTTGCTAACACTTGGCTTTAGATTTTTTATACAAGGAACAGGTTTATAAATTCCTAAGTTTGGATAGGTCTAGCAAGAACAAACTTGAGTAGTGTCTAACATTTTTGTCTTTGGTAAACCTTAAGCTTTAACTATTGGTATAAACTGAGTACCTTTATGATATTCTATAAAGGTACACTGTAAAGGGATCCAAAATAAGGTTTCAAATGTCTTTATAGGCTGTATTTATGATTTAAAGTTCTATTTTGATGCTAAAGGATCTTCAATTCAATCTTCAATTTAAATTTTTATGACTCAAACTTACAGGGATAAAACTTTAAAATCCGGTCTTATAAAACTACTGACTTGTTGCAAACTGTTAAAGATAAGGCATGTAAGATAATAATCAGCTACATTATAAATGGCCGCACTCTTTAACATGTCAGAACAATCGTAGTAGTCATGATAAATACAAATGTAACTCTTAACAGGGACAAGATTTAGTCTTCTCTATATGTTGTTAAAAGTTAAGCCTGAATCAAGTAACTAAAATTAAATAGTTTATTTAAAATCAGGTATTTATTTAATAAATTAGATGGTTGTCCTCAAACCCTTCATGATAAGCTGAATTTTGCATTTAAGGTGTTTAATGTAAAGGCTTCTCTGGATAGACAAAATACTAGCTTCTGTAGCAGTAGCTGAGGCTATCTTCAAAGAAATGAAGATGAACATCAGTGGATCCCATCTGGAGTTTACCTCAAGTGTGATAACACATACCACTGGCCAAAGAACTGCCCCCCATGGCTCGCCTGCCACCAGAGCCTTGCCCAAACTGTTGGGTTAGCTGCTGTTCTCTGTCATAGCAATGTAGGTCAGCTTTCCTAAGTTGCTCCTCTGCAAGAATCTCAAAGAGTTAATGCTGTCCTGTGTGACAACTAAAGACTGATGTCCTCTCTCTCTAACAAAGCCATTGAGATCACTATGGAAGACCCTAGGCTGGCTGTCCAGGTAGCAAGCAGGTGAGTCTCTGTCATTGTAATTGATACAGGGGCCATTCGGATTACACTTCCTTCTCAGATCTCTGTGATGTCATTGATGGCAAGCCTTAGCTTTATCAGTTTCCCAGCACCAAGCCAACTTTAGCCAGCTCTTCCCACCTAAGGCTGCAACTTTCCTGTCTGTCATGCTAATATATCTAAAACTTTTTATCTTTTTAATCAACTTTGAAATTTTCATGTAATTGTCAAGAAGTTGTGACTTGACTCCGTTTGTCACGGTCAAGAGCTTAAACTCTCTGGCTTATTGCCTGTCCCTGAGGGTGGGCTCTTTCCTTCCCCTAGACTTGGGGCTCTTTTTCACCCTACCAGATACCCAAGACCACAAGCCTGGACATTGCAAGTGTACATCCAAGACAAAGATTTTCCTCGAAGCTCATCAACATTTCTTTTAGTCCTCAGGCTATATCTGTCCCAGCAGGTTTCTACTCAGCTGATGGACACCATTCAGGAATCAGTCATGATTTATAAACTGTTCCAAAGACCAGCAATTCCTGGACTTGCTAGGTCACTATAAACCAGGCCAGCCAATGGGACTCCTCCCTGTATCTTCAGGACAGATTACTGAACCAGGTGCTTCTGATGAATGCCCCCTTCCATTGCCTGAATCCCCTTCTCTTCCTGGCCTTGGACTGACATTCCAGCACCCCAGGGCCCTGATGGTGACCCTCCTCAGCACTGAAGCAGTCAGAAATTATTGCTGCCTCTTATCATCAACAAAAGGCTTGAATGTCACCACCTAAGGAAAATCCAATTTACCAAACTCCAAAAAGTAGTCCAAGAATACAGAAATGAGCTCAGTCTGGAGGAGCTCTGGCAGCTAGATGAAAGCCACCATTCTTCAGGAACTTGTGAAGCCAGTTCCTATCAAAAGAAATCAAGCAAACAAAACAAACAAATAAAGCAACTACCACCAGCACCACCAATAATCAGAGAATTCGCTCTTGAAGTAAATGACCCCTGTCTCTACAAGATGAGAGTAAAGGATGGTTGAGGGACCGTCCATAAACAAGACATTTATATAACCCACTGAAGGGTGAAGGAATTCTGTAAAAGATGAAGCAGAACGAATATAAGTGCTGGGAGAGAGAGAAAAGTTGTGTGAAATACTGTTTTCTAAGCAAAGTGCGGTCGTGATAACCATCAGTGCATAGCAGCTGCCCGTACTAGCTGTGGACTCACAGATGAAAATCCCTCCTAACAGTCAACTGCAGATGAGCAATGGATTCAGAGAACACTTCCACTTACTGCTGAACTATTGGCAGCCACCAGCTTCCAGGAGAGGAAGAGGCACAGTGCCCAGCTGTGTGCCCACTTGTGAACACAGCAGGCTCTAATGGATGCTTCTGAACCCAGGGCCACGCAGATGGCTGTAGTTAAAGTCCGCAGGACACAGAACAAATGTAATGGGCAAGGAGAAGAGGAGGAAGAAGAGGGGCTGGCAGGGTTAGGAGGGAAATAGGAGAAGGCGAAGGAAGTGTAACTGGAATGTGTTATGTACATGTACACAACTGTCAGAAAACAAAGTTTATTAGTACAGTGGATTAAATGTGTTTGATTTTCATTCAGCATCTTTCTTTTTTAAAATTATTTTATTTTTTTTACTTTATTAATTTATTCTTGTTACATCTCAATGGTTATCCCATCCCTTGTATCCTCCCATTCTTCCCTCCCTCCCGTTTTCCCCTTATTCCCCTCCCCTATGACTGTTCCTGAGGGGGATTACCTCCCCCTGTATATGTTCATAGGGTATCAAGTCTTTTCTTGGTAGCCTGCTGTCCTTCCTCTGAGTGCCACCAGGTCTCCCCATCCAGGGGACGTGGTCAAACTTGAGGCACCAGAGTATGTGAGAAAGTAATATCCCACTCTCCACTCTACTGTGGAGAGTGTTCTGTCCATTGTCTAGATCTGGGTAGGGGTTTAAGGTTTACCGCCTGTATTGTCCTTGGCTGGTGCCTTAGTTTGAGCGGGACTCCTGGGCCCAAATCTGCCTATCATAATGTTCTACTTGTAGGCTTCTAGGACCCTCTGGATCCTTCTACTTGCCATTCTCCCATGATTCTCTCATCTAGAGTCCCACTAGAATGTCCTCCCCTCTGTCTCAGTTTCCTGGTAAGTGAAGGCTTTCGTGGGACATGCCCCTTGGGCTAATATGCAGATATAAGTGAGTATATACCATTTGAGTCTTTCTGCTTCTGGGTTAACTCACTCATTATGATCATTTCTAGCTCAATCCATTTGTCCACAAATTTCGGGAATTCCTTGTTTTTAATAGCTGAATAGTATTCCATAGTGTATATGTACCACAGTTTCTTTATCCGTTCTTCTACTGATGGACACTTAGGCTGTTTCCATGTTCTAGCTATTATGAATAAGGCTGCTATGAACATGGTTGAGCAAATTTTCTTGTTGTGTGCTGGAGTATCTTCTGGGTATATTCCAAGGAGTGGAATAGCTGGGTCTTGAGGAAGCCCTATTCCCAGTTTTCTGAGATAGCACCAGATAGATTTCCAAAGTGGTTGTACTAGTTTGCATTCCCACCAGCAATGAAGGAGTGTTCCTCTCTCCCCACATCCTCGCCAGCATGTGGTGTCGCTTGAATTTTTGATCTTAGCCATTCTGATGGGTGTAAGATGGAATCTCAGAGTCATTTTGATTTGCATTTCCCTGATGATTAAGGAGGTTGAGCATTTCTTTAAGTGTTTCTCAGCCATTTGAAATTTATCTGTTGAGAATTCTCTGTTTAGTTCCAAGCCCCATTTCTCAATTGGGTTATTTGGTTTGGTGGTGTTTAATTTCTTGAGTTCTTTATATATTTTGGATATTAGACCTTTGTCAGATGTAGGGTTGGTGAAGATCTTTTCCCAGTTTGTAGGCTGTCGCTTTGTTCTCTTGACAGTATCTCCTGCCTTACAGAAGCTTCTCAGCCTCATGAGGTCCCATTTATTAATTGTTGACATTAATGTCTGGGCTGTTGGTGTTCTGGTCAGGAAGTTGTCTCCTGTGCCAATATGTTCCAGACTCTTCCCCACTTTTTCTTCTAAGTGACTTAGTGTCTCTGGTTTTATGTTGAGGTCTTTAATCCACTTGGATTTGAGTTTTGTACAAGGTGACAAATATGGGTCCAGTTGCATTTTTTTACACATAGACATCCAGTTAGACCAGCACCATTTGTTGAAGATGCTATCCCTTTTCCATCGAATGAATTTGGCTTCTTTCTAAAGCACATGCCAGATGATAGTGCTTGTTCTTCAAAGTCACTGCCTCCCTCTCACTCCCCAGATCCATCCCCTGCCACATCTCATTAACCTGAAACACTAGCAATGAGATGGTGACTACACACTTCTGAATTCTGCTACTGTCACAGTTCCTGCCTTCCGTAAATACTGTTTCTGCATCTTTTCCTGGGAAATTTTATTTTCATTTGAATTCCATTTCTGAGTTAATTTTTCTAGAAGGCTTTTCCTAGCCACTTTCTCTCTATCAAAAGCAAAGTGGGTGGAACACTTTGTTTCTGCTGGGTTTTACCTATTTCTACTTTTGCATTTGAATTTTAACCTCAGTTAACCTTCTTAACTCAGTAGAGATATAGATCATCAGGACCAGGAATTATGCCAATTATCTTATGACAATAATTGCCCAACACATGTTAGGTTTTAGTCACTGAAAGAAGGAATAAATCTTGAATGAATGAATGAATGATTGAATTGATGAATGAATGAATGAATGAATGAAGAATGTGTGAATGAATGCATGGACACTTTAGAGTCTCAAAATACTCATATATCAAACCCTGGACCTCGTGTATCTCCACTAAATTATCTCATTAAGTCTCAAACTCCATTTAGAATTAAGAAAATAATGAGTCTTAAAAGCACCGTGAGAACCAGAAGCAGAGGTCAGAGTTTCTGTATCACAGTAGAGGGCATTCAACTTGGGAGTATCCATATGGGATAGACAGGGATGATATAACTCGCAAGCAGTAACAAGAAAGAAGTAGGAGAGGATTAATGAAGGGCATCCTGCTTCTATCTAGATTATAGTATTTCACAGTCCGCCGGGAAAACAATCTTACATAATGACTTCCTTGAGGAGTCACATTTCCTCCAGTCACTACTAACCCCATTTTTATCAAATGGAAGCCCTTACAAATGAATTAATGCTTTCTTGAGAACACTTATATGCTAGGAGCACTGTATTCAGGAACTGCAGCATTTCAACTCATTTAATATAGAAAGCCTATGAATCGGATCAGCAGTTTCATCTCACTATGTACCACATCCTGTAGTCTTTTGTGTGAAGAACTTTCATAATGAATATTCTTTGTTTTAATTTTAAATTTTTTATTTAAGTGATTTATTCAGATTACATCTCAATTGTTATGCCCTCACTTGTATCTTCCCACCTCTTCTCCCTCCCTTTTTCATCCTATTCCCCTCCCTTAGATCTGTGACAAAAGGGGACCTTCTCCCTCACTATGAGATCACAGCCTATCAGGTCTCTTCCTGTTTCCTTACCAAGGGGAAGTGGTGAAATAAGAGGCACCAGAGTTCAAGTCTAAGTCAGTCCCTGCTCTCCCCACAATTGTGGAGAATGTGCTGTCTATTGGCTAGATCTGGATAGGGGTTCTAGGTTTACTGCATGCATTGACCTTGGTTGATACAGTAGTTTGAACTGACCCACCTGGGTCCAGATCTGCCAGCCTTAGTGGTCTTCTTATAGATTTCTAGGACCCTCTGGATCCTTCTATTTCCCCATTCTTCCCTACCTAGCTCACCTGAAGTCCCAGTCCTTAGTCATCAGAGAAATGCTAATCAAAATGAATATTCTAATTGTAGAGAAATTCATTAAGACATGTGGACTCTGAGCGTGGTTAATTTCAGTGTAAGGTATTTTTATTTGAAACTTCTTTGTAACAAACTTTGAATTAAGAAAAAGACTAATTTTAATAAGTAAAACATCAGCTGGTTAGTCAAAGTGATGGGAATCTTAGAATTATCACTCATCCTATCCTTTTTAAGAAAATGATTTAAGAGGCAGAATAAATTGTTTAAGGGGCTATTAAGTTGGAGGATTTTGATATGATACATAAGCAACTACCTCTCCTATGGGAAAATTCTGGTAGCTTAAAATGAAAAGGGTGCATATATCATCATTTTTCATCAGCAGTATGGAAGGTCATTGTATATGATTATATCTAAAAAATTGTATTCTTAAAGGACTAGCATACTTCCAAGATTTTTCTTTTGATTGTCCAGAAGTCTCAAACAATGTTTGTGGTCATATTCATCCTCCTCCTCCAACTTTTCCAAGATCCAATCTTCCTTCCTATTCAACCTCCATTCCCTACCCAGCCAGTTCGTGGCCTTAAAAAGTCTAGCCTTATTTGTGCTGCCTATACGCTCTTTGATGTGTGGTCTTCCACTGGAGTGTGGTCAGTGTACCATTGGCTACATTCTTAGAGAAAACTGCCTCTTCCCTTGTCAGCAGCTAAAGATTGCCAATAACTTTTTAGTTGGGGTTGGGATTGTGTGCATTATAACCCTCTGTGTGGTGGGGTTTGGCATGGCTTGGGTTTGTTTGCTTGGATTTCTCTTGTGTATTTTGTCACAAGCACTGCAAGTTTACGTGTACATTGCTGTGCCCAGGAGATATTTCTTCCTTGCAGTTCATCACTGCCTCTGGCTCTTACACTCTTTTTAGCTGTTTAAATACAATAATCCCCTGAGACTTGGGAGGAAGGAGTGCAGTATATATGTTGCCTTTAGGGTTGGGCATTCTACGATCTCCTATTCTCTGCACCTTGGCCAGTCTAGTGTTTCTATGTTAATCACCATCTTCTTCAAGTAGAAGTTTTTCCTGAAAGATGTATTGGTCTATAAGTGTGATATTGTATCGTTAGGATTTCATTTAATATGGAGTCCATTTAACAATAGGAGTAGATTCTCCACTGGGCCTTACAAAGAACGTGTCTAGCCACAGGTTCTTAGCCTGACAATGGTTCCAGGAGTGTATTTTATCTTGTGTAGCAGGATTTAAATCCAGTTAGAAAGTGGTTGTTTAATCAGATGATGTTTGTGCCATTATTGCACCAGTGGGAATGTCTTGCCAGGCCAGCCATCACTGTAGCTTTAACAGTTTATACCCAGGTATAAGTGATGACAATCATTATCATCTGGTAGTTGCACAGTATCCTCTAGCTGAAATGGTTTATACCTGGGCATAATTGATGAATATTATTATCATCTGGTAGCTGCACAGTTCCCTTTAGCACTATGAAAGCTAGCTCTGTAGGATGATACTTCCCATGTTAGTACCAGCTTGATTTCTTCATGTTCCATGTCTCATGTATGTGGTGTCTTCATGTCAAATTCTAGAGAGTGTAATCAAGAGCTTTGGCAATAGCCTGTAATGTTTGGATGTATATGGGGCATCTCTGGCCAACAACTTCAAAGAATTATTCCATTTCTGGCACATTTTAAATTAATGCTGTACAAAAATGTTCATGAATGGCATTGTATTAGTTCTAGAACAGTAGCTCTCAGCTAAGAAATATATAAATATAAATTTAGACATATAACATTATTTATGTTTTTGGTTACCCCCTTTTATAAAAATTCATTTTCCAAATTTATTTCTAGACTTGATTTTTCTTCACTTCTTTGCTGGCTTCCATGTTTGATTGAATTTTCTTCTCAATTATTTAAGACTCATAAACATAGGATGGGAAGATACAAGTTATGGCCAGAAAATCGTGTCTATGATCCTCACTAGCCATGGAAAGTTTGGGGGAAATATTCACATTCCAAAAGGCTTGCTTTCCATTTGGAAAAATGTACCTACATGGCAGAGTGCTTCATGGTGAAATATAAATTATTCCACTTATAACAAGTAGAGGATTATATAAAGCTTAATAAAGTGGTAGCTTTAGAATCTCCATCCTCTAAACATCTATGAATATGGAAAAAGATAATTGTGATTTGTTCCTAAAAAAAATATGCATAGGTTTAGTGTAGGCAAGGATGCAGACCAACCTCCAAACTGACTGCTCTGTGCCAGGAAGAAGGTTATATGTGTGTGTATGTATATATATATATATATATATATATATATATATATATATATATATATGAGAGAGAGAGAGAGAGAGAGAGAGAGAGAGAGAGAGAGAGAGAGAGAGAGAAAGTCCAAAGCAGTTATGGCTACCTCCCTGGGCAGAAAGGAGAGGAGGTTATTGGCAAGTACCAGGGCTATTTCTCTTAGGAGCATAGAGAAGAGCTGGAACAGGCAAAAAGCCTCCTGTGTTATAGATTTTTTTTTAAAAAAATCCCTAGGCTGAAGGGAGAGAGCCCTGTGAACTGGAACAGCATGGAAATTTGTGGGATCAGGGAGGGGTTTTGCCAGCCAGAAGAGGTCAGTGGCTTCGCTAAGCACCATAGGTACCTGTTAGTGAGGACCAGAGGGGCCTGGGGGTTAGCATGGGCTTTGGTCATTGTCACTAGGAAAGTGACTCTGCTTGGTTGATAGAGGAATGATGAGTGTGAGCTCTGACCTATTCTTCAGCAAACATTCAGTTATATGTATTCTCTTTTGGAGTTTGGGACCTCGCAGTGACAATATGACATAGGGATTTTTCTTACATTTCCTTCTTACATTCATTTAAAATAAATAACATTGCAACCCCATCTTAAAATAATAAACACTGTGAAGTATTATACATACATACATATATATATATATATATATATATATATATATATATGGATTGTGGTAAACATCATAGAAGTAAAAATTATTTCTTCCTAAATTACATTAAAATGAAAATGCAATGATTGATCATATTCATAAAGATAACAAATGGTTTTGTTTTAATGAAAAAAGTTGACACATCATCATTCCCCAGTAATATGGTCAGATTACTTCCCGTAGCTAGGGAGACACACAGGCCAGGAAAGTGATGAATGAATTACTGTGAAGGGAACATTACAGAAACGGACAGGAGAAGCCTGAGACTCATTCAGAATAATGACTCAGAAGAACCTGGAAATGATTTTCATACTTGCTACCAAGTGAAAAAAAAATGTGCACTCTGCAAGAGCCTCTACTGATGTATTATAACAGCAACTTGAATGCATAAGCCAATAAATTATCCCCTGCTTGCTAAACACAGGATTCTTGTTTGTGTGTTTTAATGGAATCCTTATTGCACACAGGGGAGGGGCTCTGTGCTGAGGTCTATGGTGAGGAGGAATCCCTGAGCAGTCATTGTCTCCTGGAGCTCCTGGGGTTTTGGAAATGGAGTCCTCTAAAAAGCACCCTCCTGCTCCTAGCTCCTAAAGGCAGCGGAATAGGAACTGCCTTTTGTGTTCCCTCCTCCCTGAGAAGTGTTGGCTAGAACTTCTGTTCTCTCTTCTCTCCTTCTTTTTCCCTGTAAAAACTAAAGAAAAGAATTCCCAGAGGTCATTGGCTCCTGCTCTCCTTTCTCTGAGCAGGCAGATCTGTTTGCTTTTGTCTCAGATTCTCTGAAGACTACAGCCAAAGGAATTCAGAATATGTGTGTCTCCTCAAGCTTGCAATTAAAGATGCTAAGTTTCTGGCACATGGCTGCTTTCTTTTTTATCTTCATTAGGTGACTGTTTGATAAGAGTGGCTTATGGTGTGGTCATTTAGTTATCAGTGTTCTACATAGCAGAATAGCCAGAGGTTCATACACGAAAGTATACACTAGCTGGGTTCAGTAAAGAAACTGACATGACTGCTCCATGGTAAGGTTAAAGGGAACATTTTTATTGCAGATATTGATAAACCAGCCTACCTTCATTTTAGGCTTAAAATCCATCTTATAGTAAAGACAAACTTCATTCATCCCTGTTTAGGATGAAATTTGTTTCTCAAGAGTTGGGCTATGCCCCACTTGTAACCTTAACTACAGCTAGTTCTATACTGCGCATTCCAGAAAATGGCAATCATGTCTTTGTTTCAAAAGCTTATTATGATCTCTTGTTGGTATGACTACCTTGCTGTGAGTACTTTGTTACTACCTTGCTATGACCACCTTGTTATGGCGTCTACGTTACTACCTTGCTATGACCGTTTTACAACCATTTCTTTGTTTCACAAGAAGTTGATACGAGCAACTTGTTATACTTATATTCTGCTTCTGCAACTCTACCTATTTGCTTTCTAAATCTCCCATTTGGCCACACCCTACCATTGACATAAAAACTCTTATCTCACCCATGCCCAACCCTGATCTCTTGAAGCTTACTCTGAGGGAAAGACGGGCAGTGTATACAAATAAAATAAACTCCCTTCAATTAATTTTCAATTAATTGCTTGCTTTAAATTATTTGGTCATGATCCTGTGGGTTGATAGTCTGTATCCTTGCATTCATGAGAGAGAGAGAGAGAGAGAGAGAGAGAGAGAGAGAGAGAGAGAGAGAGAGCGCTCACAGGCATATGATTGTGTCTAGAGCAGAAAGAGGAAGAAGTAGACTGACTATGGCCAGTGAACTGGACATGGCCAGGGCGATCTGAGGGGTGCGGATAGCGGAGGATGGAGAAAAAAGAGAGTATAGTGAGAATAGTAGGAGCTGAGGATAGCAAGAGTGGCTGGGTTCTATGAAGATGAGGAGCTGGGGGTTATGAAAGCCTATGAGCTGGGGCGGGGGCCAGGCATTTAGGATAGAGGGAGAGAGAAGGGCTAGAATGCATGCATTAACCTTGAAGTGCAGGTGCTTGTGATATTGAGGAGGGTTAGAGTCCGGCATGCACTTTGATACGCTGATAGGCGGATACCCCTTCTGCAGAGCTAAGGAAAATGACTCCTTCCTGCAGATGGGAACCAGTTTAGCAAGTTCCTGAGGAATGCTGGTTTTTATCTGCCCTGGCCAGAAATCTTCCTAGAATCCAGAATGAAATATTAATCTCTGAATATTTTGACTACTTTTTTTGGTGTTTGGAAAATTGGGGTTTCCTTTCAACCTGACAAAATAATTTTAAAATTATATTTTATAGGTACAGTGCATGAAAATCGTGATCACAAACTTTATTCTTTTTTTTTAATCTTTTTTTAATTAATTTATTAATATTACATCTTGATTGTTAGCCCTTCCCCTGTTTCCTCCCATTCCTCCCTCCCTCCCACTTCCCCCCTTCTCCCCTCCCCTATGTCTGTGATTGAGGGAGACTTCTTCCCCCTATGTATGCTCTAAGATTATCGAGTCTCTTCTTGGTAACTTGCTATCCTTCTTCTGAGTGCCACCAGGCCTCCCCATCCAGGGGACATGGTCAGAAAAGGGGCACCAGAGTTCACGTGAGAATCAGATCTCACTCTCCACTCAACAGTGGAGAATATCGTGTTCGTCGGCTAGGTCTTGGTAGGGGTTCGAAGTTTACTGCCTATTTCTCCTTGGCTGGTGCCTTAGTTTGAGGAGGACCCCAGGACCCAGATCTGCCTGTCATAAAGTTCTTCTTGTAGGTTTCCAGGACCCTGTGGGTCCTATTATTTCCCCATTCTTCCATGCTACTCTCGCCTAAAGACTCAACAGCATATCAAAGACATCATCCACCATGACCAGGTAGGATTCATTCCAGGCATGCAGGGATGGTTTAACATACGGAAATCCATCAATGTAATCCATCATATAAACAAACTGAAAGAGAAAAACCACATGATCATCTCTCTTGATGCAGAAAAAGCATTTGACAAAATCCAACACCCATTTATGTTTAAAGTTCTGGAGAGATCGGGAATACAAGGCACTTATCTAAACATAATAAAGGCTATATACAGCAAACCAACAGCCAACATTAAATTAAATGGAGAGATACTCAAGGAAATCCCTCTAAAATCAGGAACCAGACAAGGCTGCCCTCTGTCCCCATATCTCTTCAATATAGTTCTTGAAGTTCTAGCCAGAGCAATAAGACATCAAAAGGAGATCATGGGGATCCAAATGGGAAAGGAAGAAGTCAAATTATCCCTATTTGCAGATGATATGATAGTGTACACAAACTTTACTCTTTATAAAGGATATATTTGCTAAATTTCAATATGGAATATTAAGCCCATTATTCAGCGCTCTTTTGTCCTCCAGCCAAGTCACAGCGACACTTGGGTGACATTGTTCACCATTATATTCTGTTCAGGTCATGTAGTTATGAAACCAAAGCAAAAAATGACTTTATTTTGATGATTAATAGCTAATCTCTTCTGGTTTCACTTTCTTTGTAAATGTAGCATAGTTTGTCAAACTGATATTGGAGTCTCTCTTTGATCTCCCCTTACTTACCCAGTCCCCTCATTCTCTGTCAAAGAACTCTTATGGAACACAGTGCACACTGTAGATGAAAAATGGAATTCATTCTATAATTACATAAGGCACTCTTAGCGGTGAGAGTGCGGTGACCAAATGGAGCAATATGAAGGAAAACATTCTTATGTCACAAGAATGGACCCGGCTCAGAGAAAGCACAACAAGTGTTGACCTATTGTATTAGGTGGGAGTTCCTAGAGGAATAGAAACAGAAGGATGAATACATTGTCTTACAGTGGGACTTACAAGATGGTAGTCCCTCACAAGGCAGGGACTGGGTAGCCCAACAAGGGTATTGCTGGTTGGAGAGACTGAGTACCTGATAGCTGTTCCATCCATGGGGCTGGGTGTCTCAGCTGTCTGAATCTGCTGCTGTGTCCCGAAAAAATGCTTGAGAGATATTGGCTTCAGTGTTTACTTCAACGAGAAAGAGTTAGGGTCTGATGTTAGCAGGTAATAGCTGTAGCCACAGGAGTAACGTAGACACGCCCACCAGAAAGAAGAAGCCAGGGCAGGCAAGTAAATAGCTCTGCTTTCTCCTTGGGCCTCTTTATCACTTTTATCACGGACTTTCACCAGAAGGAGCTACAAAGGCCAGGAGGTGTCTTTCCCCTGATAAATCCCTTTTGGAAACAGACTTAAAGACCCAGCCAGAGCTGTGGTGTCTCTTAGTTGACTCCTGATCCACTCAGGTTGACAGTCAAACAATCTGCTTTTTTTTTTTTTTTTTTTTTTTTTTGCTTTTAAAACAACTTTCCTGGGGGTTAATTTTCAATCCCAGGTGATTGACAGGTCTCTTTGGATTGACCTTGACCTTTAGGGGAGGAGACAATGACATGTCTTTATGTTTCACCAGAAAGCCATCAGCTAACTAGCACTCTTACTCTGTAAAGAAAATCATACCTGCACTCAGGGTGACAGACACAACTCAGATCACGTTCTTCTGGGGAAAAAAGTTGAAGAAGAGATAAACATGTTTTTGTTTAGATCCGCAGTGTGGGATGAGGAACAGACTTGTGAGAGAGCAGGATGTTTTTCCATTTAGAGGTCGAATCACTTTGTCGGGGAGCTTGGATTTTGGCAGCTGAAAACATCCTAGTAGAGACTCTGAAAGTATATATATATATATATATATATACCGAAAACAGGAGGCTTGAGGGAGAGGACTTGGGATTGTTTTGGCTGCTCATCCCTGCACTTCAAGAGACGCTCCTAGAGAGAACTGCTCCAGGGAAAGCTTCAAGGCTTTGAACTCCAGCTGAGGCTTCAGGTTCCGGCTGCTCCAGGTTCCAGCAGCAACTTTGGTGGGATTGCTGGTTTGCTGAGGTCCTGCTGACTACGCCAGGAGAATCGTTCCTCAGAACTAATATCCTTAAGGTTTCATTATTGTGTTTCTGTTTTTGTTTTTTGAGACAGGGTCTCTCTGTGTAACTTTGGCTGTCCTGGACTCGCTTTGTAGACCAGGCTGGCCTCAAACTCACAGCAATCCGCCCGCCTCTGCCTCCCGAGTGCTGGGATTAAAGGCGTGCGCCACCATGCCCGGCTCCATTATTGTGTTCTTTAATCTCCTTTTCCTATTGTTTGGGTTAGTCGGGTTGTAAGGGAGGTAGGCTCATTTAATAAATTCATAATAAAATATAGTTGTTAAGAAAATTGAGTCTACAAAAAGTGACCAAGTAAATAAAAAAAAAATTAAAGGGGAAAACAGATCTATGAGATGGGATCAGGCAGGCCTTTCAGGTAGTAACCAGCCTTCCTCTGATGAGCCTCAGCATAACTCCCCAATAAGTGGCATTCCCTCACAGTCAGCTGCAGGGTCCCCTCTTGAGCCCATGGTATCATCAAAAAGTTGAACACATATTCTTTTCTGTTTCTTGATTATGGGCTCTGTGACCCAGACTCCAGTTATTCTGTTGCCGTTATTATTATCATCATTATTTAATTTTACATCCAGACTGCAATTTTTCCTCTCTCCTCTCTTCCCACTAACCCCCACTCCTGACCTCCCATTTGCCCTCCCAATCCACCCCTCATCTACTTCTCTTCAGAAAAGGACAGGCCTCCCATGGATAACAACAACCAAACATATCAAGTTGCAGTAAGGCACCTCACCTAATAGTGAGGCTGAAAAGACAACCCAGCATGAGGAAAAAGGTCCTGACGAGCAGGCAAAAGAGTCAGCGACAGCCCCTGCTTCCATTTTTTTAGTAATCCAGCAAGAACAAGCTATAGAACCATAGCATATTGCAGAAGGCATAGGTCAGACCCATACAGGCTCCTTAATTGTTGGTTCAGTCTCTGTGCCGTCATACGTGCTCCAGTTAGTTGATTGTGTGGGCCATATTCTTGTGGTGTCCTTGACCCCTCTGACTCCTACAGTCCTTCCTTCTCCTCCTCTTCTGTGGGATTCCATGAACTTTGCCTAGTGTTTAGCTGTGGGTCTCTCTGCGTCTTCTCCCATCAGTTGCTAGATGAAACAAGTCTCTCTGATGACAACTGGTCTAGGCACCAATCTATGAATATAACAGAATATCATTAGGAACTATGCACTGGCTTTTTTCCCATTCATATTTGGTTCTATCCTAGGTCTCTGGGCTATCCAGACTCTGGGTCCTGGCCCTTCAGACAATGGCAGGGGTGTGCTCCCTCTCATTGCATGAGTCTCGAGTTGGACCAGTCACTGGCTGGATACTCCCACAATTCCCATGCCACCATAACCCCAGTACATCTTGTAGGCAGGACAAATTGTAGGTCAAAGGATTTGTGGCTGGACAGGTGTCCAAATCCCTCCACTGGAAGTCTTGCCTAGTTTCAGGAGATGGCCCATTCAGGTTCCATATCCCCCACTGCCAGAAGTCTTAGCTAGGGTCACCTTTGTGTTCCTGGGAGTTTTCATTGCACTAGTTTTCCAGCTTGTCCCCAAGATGCTACCAGTTCCAGTTGTCTCTCCCAGTACTCGCTGCCTCCATTCTCCCCAGCCTGATCTCCCACTACAGACACCTGCGTTGTCTATTCTGTTTTCCCTTCCCAGGGAGACCCGTGTGTCCTCTCCTCCCTCAAGCCTTCCTTGTTACCCAGCTCCTCTGGGTCTGTGGATTGTAGCATGACGATCCTTTACTTAACGGCTAATATCCATTTATAAGTGAGTAAATACCATGTTTGTTTTTCTGGATCTGGGTTATTTCACTCGGGATGGTTTTTTTTCTAGTTCCACTTGCCTGAAAATGTCATGATATCATTGTCTTTAATGATTCCCCATTGTGTAAATGTACCACATTTTCTTTACCTATTCTTTGGTTGAGGGACATCTGGGCCATTTCCAGTCTTTGGCTATTATTAATAAAGCTGCTATGAACATAGTTGAGCAAATGTCCTTGTTGTATATAGAAGTGTCCTTGGTTCCCTGTAGGGACTTCTCTATTTCTTTCAAAGGTAAATAGTCCAAGGACAGCCTAGAACACAAGACCTCCTCCAACAAAGGTCAGTAACTCAAAGGTCACAGCGTGCAGCCTAAGCATGGGATTTCTAACACGGCAGAATTTGGTATGGCTCCCCACATCATATGCCTTTGTGGTATATGCATATGTGGTATATGACTGCCTGTCTTTTGGATATATGCCCAGGAGTGATATAGCTGGTTCTTGAAGTAGATAGATTCCCAATTTTCTGAGAAACCACCATATTTCCAGTCATTCTTCAACTTGAATGAGATGCACACTTTCTTGCATCCACCTTCTCACCAGTTTTCATCTCTTATAGCCTCACTTTTTCCTCCTTTCCCTGTTTATAGTCATTCGTGTACCTAGGATCTTCAGCCACTGTCTCTCCCGACAGAGCACACACTAGATTGTTGCCACTCTCCGATCACAAATTACTACCTACTGTGGGGTGGGAAGCAGCAGAAAGGCTCAACTACGCGGCTGGTCCCAACTTTAAATTAGACCCTTGACTTCCAGTGAACTCATCAGACATTTCAAGATCTGTCTCACTTTCTAATTTCCGTTTACTCTCCTATTGCTCAGATGACTTAATTTATGAGCACGGCAAGCAATGACTCCATTCCCCTCACCCATGCTTCTTGCTGTACTACCCCCATGGGAGATGTACTTCCCCCATGACATCTTGTGTTCTATTACATGTTTCCATTCTCTTCACGTGCATCTAATGCTCTAGTATCTGCATAGCTGAGATTCCCCTTGTGCCCTGGGATGTGTTACTACTGTCCTTTCTTTTTTCTCTTTCTGAGCCTGAAAACCTCAGCTTAAAATCCACATACCCAGGAAGTCGGCCTCTTGTGTGTTCCTTCCCAAATACTCCCTGCCTAGGGAAATACCTGGAGTAAAGCCTTGGCATTTAATCTGTTTGTTGGATACATTCGCATAGAATTTCTTCCTTTGATGATTTATAAAAACGCCCTTGATATTTTATATCATATATACATCATATATATATATATGTATATATATATATATATATATATATATATATATATATATACCATATATGTGATTTGCATTAGGTGCTAGATGAAGCATGTGTATTAACTTTTAAAATATTAGCTATGAGCTGTCAATCATTAAATAATAAACTGTATTCATTTCTAAAATGTCCCCTATAAAGTCTTCTTTTTAAAAAATATTTTTTCCTTACAGTTTATTCTGGTCATGTTTTCCCATCCCCCATCTCCTCCAAAACCCTCACTACTTCCTACCTACTAAACTCTCTCTCTCTTCCTCTAGCAAGTAGCCTTCTCTATCCCATCACCTCTCTGTATAAATAACTGGTTCTCCCCGCTATAAATAATGGTGTGTATCACACGGTTGATTACGGGCTTAGAGAATGAAAGCATCTGAAGGGAAGTCAGATATGAATTCCTGAGTGCTTTTATAAATATTTGGACTGACAAACTCCCTGATGAATTAGATAAATTCTTCAACAGCTTAGTCAACGAATGCCTCTTCCACACTGTTGGGAGTTTATCATATAATCTCTGGGATAAGTTTCTGGGAAGTTATCTTGTCTTAGTCACTGTGATATGATGAACAGCTAAAGTATGGGCTAGAGAAAAAGCAGTAATAAGCACGAGCTGGCAGTAATTGCCTTTATGGTTCTCCCAAAGAAAATGAACAATTTAATTGCACCAGGCATATCAAGGGGCAAACTCATTCCCACATTACAATGCTAAGAATTACACAACGGTTTTCTTTGGCCCATGGTACCAAACTCCCTGTTTACAGACTTTCTTTTTCTCAGGTGGAACCCACAGGGAAAGGCTCTCTGATCTAATTATTTCCCATGTCCAAGTGAGACTTTGAGAGGATATTAGGAACATTCTTCTTAAAAGTTACCCTCTGTCTATGTGCTGTTATCAAAACGTAAGCAATCAGAGCCAAGAGAAGTGGACTCATTTTCTTCATATGTGAGTCAGTGAACTTTGTAAAAAAGAATACACAGTATGTATTGAGGATAGTGATTTCAATGGCTTTGAAAAGAACAAGACTGTAATACTAGCTAAATTGCTTATGAACTCTGAGTCAAAGGCAGGGAAGCACATTGTCAGTACTTCTGTCTTCTACCATACAGAGTCAGGCCACTCGGAAGGGCAGCTGGAAATCAGTCTGCTCCTTCTGTTTCCTCTTCTGTACTTGTGTTTTGGTTCCAATCCCACTCTATAGAACTGGTTCTCCTGGAGCTTAGACTTCTGGTTTATTGAGCCCAGAGAATTTTTCTCAGTCTTGCCTCTCCAGAGACAGTCTCACCAACTGACGGTGTAAACTTGTAATTGAAGCCTTTGCTTGCTTTCTCTAGTAGTATTGTTTGTTTCTCTTTGGAGCCCATGTAAACTCTCACCTCTGTTTCCACGTAATCATTCTTAATAGTTTTAGGGTGTGTTTAAATCTCATTTAACCCCCATGCTTAAACTACCTATCCAGTGGAGAGTCTACTACACTCTTGCTTTTATCTTTAACCTTTCTGTTAGGCCAATGCACACACTTTTAGTGACATTAGGATAATCACAGCTCCAAAAATTCCAGTTCATTTTTATTCCCCATGTCACAAAGTGTCCTAAATTGAACACTGTCAGCTATTTTCTAGTCATTATCACCATCATTATCCTGAATGTAGCATCCATCTTTCTTTTATAGGATGTTCACTCATGTCTAGAGATCATATTGAGTGCACTGAGAAAATTATGCCATTAATCATCCCAACACCTCCAGATAAAATAGGTGAATTTTGTCCAACTGAGAGCATCTCATAGTGTTTAAGTTGCAAGGGTCAAATAACAGCCTAGGATTTTTTTGGCACCCAAAACAGAGGCATTTTAACTAGCTCACTCTACTTCCCTAATGGTCTTCTGCCACAGCCAATCACCTCCCAAGATTGTTATGTCTTAACTATAACGTAAACTTGACTCATCCTGCTTTTATTCTCCTACTGTAGGAATTTGATGTTTCGCTTCTAAGCAAGTCATCTTGAGACTATTATTACCTCAGGCCAGATTTAAATGAAAATATAAAAATCCTGAACTCTCCCAGCAGAAGAGCTTTTTTTAAAAAAAATCTCAACTTTGCTTTCTGTGTGAGATGAGTTGCCTATTATATTTAAAAACATGGAAAATAAAAACACAGCATTAGAACATAAGAAATGATAATATAATTTACGAACACTGGAAAACAAACTAAATCATTAGTTACTGTTAGCATTGCAATGCTACTGATGCTGAAGAGAAAGCACACAATTAAAAATTTAATTTCATCTAATTTAAATGAAAGAATGTATACAACTAGTAAAAGAAATATACTGAAGATGATATTTGCAATTAGCAGGTAGCTTTGGATAGCATTATATTAGTTTAACCATTTTAGGAAGAAATCATAACTTTGCTACAGGTTTTTGTCTTTCAAAATAGTTTGTTTTCATGCTTTCCAACTTACAGCCTTATTACAGCTTTAGTTTTCATTATGCTGCACATGATAAATATCCCACAGAATCTCTTTCCTAATGGGAAACATTTTTTCTGTTACATACAGTGGTGGTTTGTGACTCCACTTTTTATTTATTTTTAATTTATATATTCACTTTACAACCTTATGGTAGCCCCCTCCCTCCTCTCTTCCTAGTCCATCCCTCTCACTCTCTTCCCCAGATGCTAAGACTCACAGCCTAGCATTAGGTGGAGCTCAGAGCTTTGGGAGTCCCATGCAAGAGGGCAGGGGAGAATAAAAGGACACTGAGGGGATAAGAAGACCAGCAGAGTCAACTAACCTATACACATGGGGACATACAGAGACGGAAACAGCAACCAAGGAGCATAAATGGACTGGAGCTGGGTATAAACATATGTAACCAATGGGCAGTTTGATCTTCATGTGGGTCCCCTAGTAAGTTGAACGAGTGTGTCTTTGACCTGAACTCTGTTGCCTGCTTTCGATTACTTAGCCCTAACTGCGCTGCCTTGCTTAGCCTCAGTGGCTGAGGAGGAGCTCAGTGCTGATGTGACTTGATTGCTAGGGTAGGTTGGAGGGAGGGCCTCCCCTTCCCTAAGAAACATTAAAGTACAAATATAACCTAAGTTAAATATTTGACTGAAGAACTGGGCTAATATGCATGATTGACTTACAGTTTATGTGTGGTGTGCTTGTGTTTTTGTTTTGAGTGAGTTATCTGCTTTATTTAAATTGGCTGTTTCTGTCATATTTCCATTCCTACCCCTGATGAAGTAACAACCCAAACATGATACATAATCTTAAACAGAAAACTATCCTCCTGCAAACAACAACGACAAACTGCTCTTAAACATTGCTCCTATACAGGGGGAGGTAATCACCCTCAGGAACAGTCAAAGGGGAGGGGAATAAGGGGAAAATGGGAGGGAGGGAAGAATGGGAGGATACAAGGGATGGGATAACCATTGAGATGTAACAAGAATAAATTAATTAAAAAAGGAAAAAAATAAATATGAATCTATAAAAAAACCAAAAGCAACAACAACAACAACAAAAAACATTGCTCCGACACATTAAGATGAGTCATGCGATTGCACCAACTTCCCTCCTGGTTAAAAAAAAAATTATGGCTTGTGGAAATATGATGTAGAAGCAAAATAAAGCCCATGATTTCATAACATCTCTGAAGTGGGAAAGTGATCATTGGGATTTAGAGACATTGAGTTGTCTAGAAACTATAGAGAAGAGTTAAGAAAAAGAAGTAAAAAAATTGCTATACATACTAACTACAGGTCTTTTCAGGCTGGCTGTGTGCAAATAAAACACAAGTGAGCAGACTAAGAGCAGGGCATGGAAAGAGGCAGTTTCTAAAGAGAGTCCCTGTGGCATCTCACCTCAGCTAGGATACAGGGATGTGGAGCATCTTCAGGGAATGTGTATGGTATTCAATGCCAATCATTATTACTAATAATCAGGTGTTCGTCTTTAATAATTTGAATAACTACTTTATAATGTAGTAAATTCTGAAATTTCAGAATTGGTGTTTATGTTTCACTTATTCTTTTAGTACCAACTGGTGCCAATTACATGCTTCATGGTAGAGGGTGATTTGATGTATAAGGGGACTTCAGACATAAAAGTTTCATTTGCAAAAAAACACCCCATTTTTGTAGAAGTTAAATTCAAACATAAATTAGATTGTGTATAGTAAACAGGTAGCAGAAATAAGTATGGGGTTCCTAAGAAAATATGCCAAAGCTATTAAGGGCACATATAAATTTAAGTACTGATTTTTTAAAAATTGTACTTAGATTTATTATTTTACTTAGATGGTTGGGCTATTTTTCATATATGTCTATGCACCATATATGGGCCTGAGGCTCTGGGATGCCAGAAGGAGCCAAATCTGCTGGAACTGGCATCATGTTTAGTTGTGATTCCCTGTGTGGGTGCTGGCAATCAAACCTGAGTCCTCTGCAAGAACAAGCATTCTTAACCACTGAGCCATCTCTCCAGGCTCTTAAGGATGGACTTTTTTTTTTGTCTCAGAGAAACATTGTTCAGCACATTGGATCAATCGGACTTTACTTCATTTGGAATTTGATTTTATAGTTATATGAAACTATAATGTGTGCATTTCACAGTGTTTCATACATTATGATAGATGCATAAAAGAATATGACTTGAGTCAAACTAGAAGTTTTTTCTCAAAAGGGCTGTATTTATCATGTAAGATTTGGAAACGTCCATATTTTACCAAAGGGTTGAAAAAAAACCAAAAAACAAACAAACAAACAAACAAAAAACAAACAAACAAACAAAAAACCAATAACAACTAATGTGCCTCACAGTGTCCAAATCTCTTTTTTTTTTAACCATAAAACATCTAAAGATATCACATTCATTTGCATTCGGATTTCTAATTTTTCTTCTGATAGTGTAACAGAAAGGCTCCATCTTCTAAGCTCCTTTCAGTAAAGAAGCAGCAGCTTTGAAGGAGGGAGGATGCTCGGTTGATGACAGGCTCAATCTGTGATGGAATGCTGGAGCACTCTGTTGCTTGTGCTAAAGATCCAAGCAACAACACAGAGAACCATCAAGAGAGCCAGTGAAATGAAGATTTCAAACTCCAATTTCTTCCTCTGTTTGGTGTAGGACCGGCCAGTTGTGAAGTGCCCAGGTTTGACACCCTAAAGCTGAGGATGAAGCAGATAAGTTAGAATTGTTGCTTAAGGCACCATCTTTAATGATTCTATATTTGTCTCCCAGAAAATTATCATTTTTAATGGTTCTACATTTGTCCCACAGAAAAAAATAACATTATTATATACTGCTGGCCATTATTAATATTGCTGATCAGAAAAAGCAAAGATATGTGGACTGTTGGTCATGTATCCTTAAGCTACTGATCACAGGCAAGAAATAAGTCCAATTTTGTTGAGTGACTCACATGTAGTTGATATGTGCTGCATCTTTCAAAGGTTAAATTAGTATCAATTACCATTTTGATCACCTTAAACAAATTGATTTGCCAGAGATAGACACAAGTCTGGAGATGTAGCTCAGGGATAGAGAATTAATATGTAACAGTGAGTTTGTGAACAGTCCTATAAAAAAAAAAGAAATTAAGAAATCAAGAGTGTGCAAGAGAGAGGGGAGTGGATGAGGAAAAAAGAGGAATTTTAAGGGAAAGGAATGAGACAGTGTCTTGCTGAGTTTGGTAGTGCACACCCATAATCTTGGAATTCTGGAGGCTAAGGGAGGGAAATTGAGAGTTTGTGTCTAGCCTGGGCTACAGACTGAGATCCTATTATAAATGCAGGACAAAGGAAAGGAAAAAAAAGTAGGCTCAGGAAATGTAAGTAATTTTCTCACAAATTCAGTATTTAACACTTGGCAGTTTAGCTCCAAGGGAGAAACCTGAAGTTATTTATCCTATAAATATTTTTTTTTTGATACAAAGAACCAGGAAGTATCCTTAGTAAATGACAGTGCATGTCTGGGTGTCTCTCATTATACCTGACTCAAAGGAGAATGTGGGTGGTGTGCTATTTCATCAGGGCTACAACTCAGCCTCAAAGTAAGGCAGCTCCATGAACTACACAGACATTTTCCATTGTGAATTTAAAGGCAAAGAGAAAACACACAAACAAACCAACTACTCTAGATGAGCTCCAAGCTTTGGGCCTTTACGTGATGGGTGCTTCTGCTAGCTCTCCCAATAAAAGCAGGGTAGAACAGCAAGGCAAGCACACTCATTTACATTTGGCGCTTTCCAAGCCCTTGACCACTGAGCCATGGGTTGGTTTCTTTACTGTATTGAAAAGCTAAGTTTTCTTCAATGGAAAACTCGTTCATAAAATATTATGATCTCTTTGGCAAATGTCTGAAAACCAAAAAAATCAGACCTAAGAGAGTCTCAAGCATGGAGGTGAAAATTTACACATGCACACTCCACCAGTGGCTTCAGAGGTAGCTCATTAGCTAATTTTGCTACAAAATGTGGTTTCGCTGCTTTGGTTGTATTTCCCCCCTAGGCGAAAACAAAGCCAAAGGGGCAAAGTAATCAGACATTCGGAGAAGTTAATGTAGCCTTTTTTATGTGATTTATCTTATTTTTATTATTCTTTCTTCCCTTAACCATTTTTTTCAATATTAAAACCTTTTTTGTGTGTCTACAGGAAAGCCTAATCTTAAAATACTACTTAGTGTTTTATTGTCTTGTAGTGTCAATTCTTCATTAAAATTTAATCCTAAGGAGAAAAAAGGCAGAGCAGGTGGTACATATTAATCATTTCCTTTCTTTGCAGTGTCTCCTTTGATCTTCACTTATGAAATCCTGGATGCATTACGTTATCTCATTTGCACGCTGTAGGCTGGTTAACATTCATCACAACCACCTGGTTACATCACCAAGTAAGTCAGCTCTGAATCCTTAGGTTTCTTTACCAAGTTCCTATTTCCTCCACAGGCTTTTTGTGGCATTAATAAGGCCAGAAAAAGATTATTTTTCTTTTGTAAAAATCTGTGTATCTCTAATACCGTGAACTTGAAATTTTCCAACATTTTTGGTATTGAAGTAAGTGAAAAGGTGTCTTTTGCTCTTGTATTTTATTACAGCCTGTCTCATGGTGTGTTGTTCAAATCATCTAAAAGACCTCTGGGTGGAAGAGGCCATAGGGGGCATCAAACAGAGATGAAAAAATAAAGAAGTGATTGCTGAAAGATGAAGCAATATTAACAGAGTTTTTCTTTTTCTGAGAAAAGACACTGATTGAGTCATATGCCAGAACAGGAGGCATTATCTAGGTTCAGTTGATTTTTTTTTTTTTACTTTACAGCATAATTAATGAAGCCTCTCCAAAAGCTTTCAGATAAAGCAACAAGTTCTCCTCCCCCAACTCAGTATTTAAGATATCACCTTAGATTCAGAAACTGGGGCCACATATATAGTGAAGGTTAAAATAGATAAAGTGGTTAAATTGAGTGTCCTTTATGTATAAAACCTGACATTCGTACATGTCTCCAAACATAAAGCTAAGAAACTGAGTATAAACTTTGAGGAGAATTAAAATAAACAAAGTCAGAGTATGTGTGTGTGTGTGTGTGTGTGTATATATATATATATATATATATATATATATATATATATATATATATATATATTGTGTGTGTGTGTGCATTAATGAGGAGACTGACAGTAAGAAGAAAACCATAATGGCATTATGGTTTATCACACAGTGTTCTGAGGTTAAAACTGAATTTTAACACAATTCCTTAAAACAGGGCATCACCCATTATAACAGCAATGCATTCAATGTGTTCTAGCCCATTATTTGATCATTATGTCAACTGAGTTGCCTTATTTTTTAAAAAAACCCTAAAATGTCATTTCTTAATTTGCATTAAGAAGCTATGAGTTCTGAACCAGTTCTCACCTAGTTCTCACCCAGTTCACTCCACTGCAAATGAAGACAGCTCAGGTTCAGGCCTCTATATTTAGAATGCTAATATAGGGCTACTGGAGGAACTTAAATAATTATTGGATGAAACTTCATTTAGCAATGAATGTGAATAAACTGAAGTATATCTTCATATTTAATAAGTGGAGTATGTTGCCTAGCAGTGTTCTGTTTGTAGTATTAAAAGCAATTGACATCCATTTCATTCAAATGCAGTGTCCCCTTTTTCCTCTGCTGGACAGTTATGTGTAAGTTTGTAGGACCCACTTCCTACATACACTGATCTTTAGTGTCATTATGATTTCTGAGAGCCAATCAATAGAGCCTTGTGTAAAATGAAACAATGTGTTCAGAAGAAAAGCAAGAGGTTCCAGGTCAGAGAGTGACTGATAACAAAAGGGCCTTACAGCTAAATAGGACCAAATTTGTTCTGTAGAGTGAGACAGACAAGGCAACAAAATGAGGAAATAAGTCAAAAGATGGGTCTATGCTATCTTTTAAGTTTATGATCCCAAACTTCAAAAGGATACTAGAGTCACTTTTTCCTTAATTCCTGTTGTAAAAACAAATCTGTCCCAGAGTGACTAATATAGTTGAATTTGACCATAATGCAAATTTCACGTTTGCTTGAGGACCATTTTATCTACAATATTTCACTAGGTTAAGTAGATGATTGTGTCTCATGGAGCCCAGCATGACAGACACATAGAAAAACCACACAAGTACACACCCCCTACCTCAGCTTATCATGGACATTGAAACTACTTCCATCCGTATCTAGTGTTAGAAATTTCCACCTAATTTTAGATGAACATTTCCCAGTTGCCATTTCTGTCCCTCAGGGGATTATTCACTAACATTTCCTGGCGCTCTTTGGGCTGAGATTTAGCAGGTGGGAGTTGATCACTTACATCCTGTTCTACCATGACACAAGGATCATCTTTTGTGCACTATCCCAACCAGGAACCCCACCAAGCCTTTCCTGACATGATGGGCTGAGACCCTCTGAACCCAAGAGGCAGGGTAAGGCCTCCCTTAGATTGTTCCTGTCAGCTGTTTTCGCTACAATGATACAACTAACACAGAAAAGTTTACTAGGAGACTCTGCGGCAAATAAACGATCCTGACTGTTCTTCTCAAGTCTTTGGAGTTTGTTTGTGGGAGGAATGAGGAAGAGTTTTGTGCTATGAGTTAAGACCCAAAAGTTCTGTAAGATAAACATTAAACTTGATGTTAAAGGATTCAAGAAGAAGAAGCAGCGCTTTCATTATCAGCCAAGAAATCAATCACTAATGATAAAACTTACTATGTAGGTCAGGCCGTGGTGGCGCATGCCTTTAAACCCAGCACTCGAGAGGCAGAGGCTGGTAGATCTCTCTGAGTTCGAGGCCAGCCTGGTCTACAGATTTAGATCATGACAGCAAGGCTACACAGAGAAACCCTGTCTAAAAAAAAAAAAAAAACCAAAACAAAACAAAAACTCAACAAGACTTACTACATAATAGAGTGTGTTTCAGTTCGTTATTCATGCACGGATGTTACATGTGAGGGGCAACATTCATTAGGAATCTAGGTGCCCTGCTTGTTCTTTATTCTAATTAATTAATGTTTCTATTGTTGGCTGTGTGGAGAGTGTGTGGTGGCTCTGAACTACAAGTGTGAGGAGAACCATGCTACAGGACTTAAGCTGGTGCTAGGTGCTCAGGTCAAAGACTAAATGGGCGGAACCAGAAAAGGTCATCCTAAGTGAGGTAACCTAGACCCAGAAAGACACACATGGTATATACTCATTTATAAATGGATATTAGCCCAACATAGATGTCCTCTAAGAGACTCCACCCACCGGGGGATCAGAGCAGATACAGGGACTCGAAGCTGGACTCTGGGTGGAGTCCTGAGAGTTGCAGGGAAGAGTGGGGGGGGTGGTGTTGGAGGAACCAGGATGGACGAGCTCCACCGGGAGAGACCATCAAGGCCAGTGGATCTGAACCCAGGGGGCCTGCACAAACTGATGCACCAACCAAGGGCAATGCGTGCAGAGTACCAAGCCCTCCTGTTCAGATGTAGCTGATAGATAGCTCATGCTCCATGGGGGAGGGGGCGAGTGGAGAGAGAGGACTGTCTCTGACACGAATTCTGGTGCCTGCGATTTGACCACTGCCCTTTTGGAGGGCAGCCTCTAGGCACACAGAAGAAGGGGATGCAGGCCATCCTGATAAGACCTCATAGACTGCGATCAGAAGGCGGGGAGGATGCCTTCCCCCACCATCAGAGGTCTAGATGTTACGGTTGTGAAGCATGGTGTTCTTGTGGGACTCCCAACAGTGGGAGTGGGGGTGTCTGTGACTCTTTCGCTTGCTTTTGGGACCCTTTTCCTCCTATAGGTTGTCTTTAAGACTTAGTATGAGGGTTTGTGCCTAGACTTCTAGTAACTGGTTATGCTATATTCAGCTGATATCTCTGGGAGGCCTTGCTCGTTTCTGAAGGTAAACAGGGGAAGAGTAGATCTGGGGGAGAGCTGAGGTGGAGGGCAGGAAGTGAGAGGAATAGAAGGAGGGGCTGTAGTTAGGATGCGATGTGTGAGAGAAGAATAAAAAGTTTCATTTAGAAGATAAGCAGATTAGAACTAAGCACTAATTGCTCTAGACTAACAAGAAATAATTCCTATTAGCTAAGAGAGGGCCATCTTGCATCAGTTTTATGGCTGGTGTGCTGTGCCTGGTGTGGGTGTTTCATAAAACTGCTTGTAATCAACAGGAGAATGCTTGGTAGCGATTAATGTTAGCTACAGTGTAATTGCTTACCAAGACTAATTTCTTACATCCTCAGTATATTAAAATCTCCCACACATTCTATTGATTAATTTTTCTTTATATATGATGCTATTTCCCTACCTGTTTTAGTTTTCTTTAGAGTGTTCACTTTATAAATACTTAGCAAACTTCTCAACAGGCATGTGTTTTGTCTAATACAATAGAAGTATTATATATAGCTCTCTTTTAGTGACAGTGGTGTGAAGGTTGCTATAAGTTTTCCATCTATTTTCAACATTTCTGTTGTTTCAAACTGTATCTCAATAAATTATTTCTGTCTCTTCATAAATTGTTGTATAGTAACATTTACTGTTATTAAATGTGTATATTATGTCTTCTGTGAATTAATTTTAGTTAGCATGCTAGCATTGGCTACTTGTTGGTATGTAAGTACTACACATGTGACACATTCAAACAATAAACATTTGTTCCACATGACAACCTGAACCCTTGTATTCTCCAATACACACATTGAAATCCTAACCCCTACAGCAGAAGACAGAGCTTTGGAGAGTGCTATAAAACACACACACACACACACACACACACACACACACACACACACACACACACACACATACACACATACACACATACACAAAAACAAACCAGAGTGCCTTCTCAGGAATGGAATTAGTGCCGCAAAAAAGGAGCTCAGGTGCTCTCTCCTTCTTGTTTCATTTTAAGACAAGGCTAGTCCTCAGTTTCTGTGTATTTGTCATCAGGCACCAGATGTTTAAACTTGACCTTCCAGCTTGCAGAGCTTAGGAAATGAATCTATGTTGTTACACCCTATATTTCACATATTTAAGCAAGTTCAGATGCAGCGTTGTCTTATTTTGCTGCCATCATTTGTAGAGTTAACTGAGAGCTGCTTGCTCTTTGTTCTAACAGCCCAAGTGGAGTATGACACCTTTGCAGTCCATGGGTCATTAGTCCAGGCATAGCTTATCCTGAGGAAGCAATTCTCCTTGAGAATGTTTTTGGTTTTGTTTGTTTGTTTGTTTGTTTTTGAAAAATAAAACAACAATAAAGCAAAGAAAAACAAAGACAAAACAACAAAAACAGAATCCAGGTGATATGCGCTGGGGTCTGCTTAAATCCAACATAACTCCAACACCTGGTCAGTGCAGATGACAACAATTTATTTTAATCAAGGCAACAAATTTCATTTGCTAATTGGGCCACAGAATAGACTCCAGAGCTGAACTACTGACCTGAAGGAACATTGTACAGCATATTTTAAGGCTAAACGCATAAAGCAAAGGGAAACAGGGTAAGGAGTAGCGTTGACCAATCATATTTTGACATAAGGGCTGAGCAAGGGTGTTTCTATCAATCATGATAGGAGTAAATCCCTGGGCCTCGGACCATGGACTGGTTCGATGCTGCCCCAAGACAGAGAAGTTGTCCTTGAGATGTCTGGACTCAGACTACTGTTTTCTTACAACAGCTGTTCAGCGATTGGGGATTTCCCAATTTCCTTAGGGCCTGGAACCTTTAATTTAGTTTCTTCTTATGATTAAATAAGAGTCTGAAAATGAAATAGAAATACCTAGAATATGTTTCTTTTGCTCATTCCCAACAATGGCTGGGACCTTTATCTTACCTAAAGACTTGTCTAAGGAAGAATGTTTTCCTTCTCTTCCACAATGAATGTTGGATTGGTGGCCTCAGTTCTCTTCTGGTGGATGGTCAACACCTTCTCCAGTTCTTTGTGGTGTTGGTTTCTCCTTGGGCAGCTCGCATGGCAACTTGCTTTTATCAAAGTAAGCATGAAAGGAGAAAGGGAGAAACAGAAGAAAGGAAGAAAACACAGGCACATAAATATGAGAGAGACAGAGAGTGACAGAGACAGAGGGACTTAAGGTGGGGGTGGGGAGGTTGGTTTCCACATTGCATCTCTCAGATTTCATGTGTTAAATCTACAGTTGCTAATATAATCTGTAGAGACTGGGACTTGGGAAGCCAATTAGATCATAAGGACGGGGACTTCATGATGAGTAGAATTAAAAGTCTCTGTTACAAAAGATGAGACAGAACTCACTTCCTTGTTTTGTGTCTTGTGAGGAGAAAGAAGGCTTCTATCTGCAAATGGGACAGTGTCGCCTTAGAAGAACAGATCTGCACCATCACCTTGAAAACAGGATAAATATGTATTTGCCATTTAAATATTCTGGTCAGTAGTATTGTTGGTATGTAGTCCCATTCAATAAGAGGTTCATAGACACAACTCTTTTGAAAAACATAAAAAATTTTGAGTTGTTTCAACTCAAGTAATAAATGTCTACTTAAGGTGAAAAATATTAATGACGACTGTGGGCCCAATGTGCAGATTTTATCGTGTCCCAATTAACATTTGGCGTCTTTGCAGATTATATAGGAATATCAAGTTCATTCAGTATGCCGACTTAGGTCACTCAAACTGTTGTGGGGTCTGACAAAAATCCAAAACCCAGGACACACCAAGTCTTCTTAACAAGAGCAACTTTATTGATTTGAACATAAGCTGAACAACTATGGACACAAGATCAGGAGCTGACACTGTGACGCTCAATTCTTCTGGGAGAATGGGTTTTAAGCCCCCAAACCACAAGCAATGCGCGTGTAAAATGGCTTTGTGGGGTTGGAACCCACAAGCAGGTAGGCCATCTAAGATTACACAAGAGGGAACAAGAACAGGCTTTCTTAATAATAGGTTTCCCAGTCATGAGTTTTCTGCTTGGGATCTATAAAAAGAAACAGAACACATCTGTGCCCTTGGTTTGGCCTTAAATGGTGTTCAAGCCCCAGTAAATGCAAGGTTGGCTTAGGATGGCAGTACTCATGCCAAGCTTCATCTTTTCAGAGCATCCCTGCTCTTTGTCGTGAAGTTAAATACTTTATGACAACAAACATCAAAAATGAGAACCATAACAATTGAATTTACTTAGACATGAATTAAGACAGATAGAAAATATCAAGACTGGTTTTAAAGAGTAAGAGCACTGTCTGGCTCAGTCAACCCAACAAGTTAACACCTCAAATATGTGGATCCTGCTCGATTGATTATTTCTATGGCCATAAATACCAACTTTAAGGGAGAGCTGAGAGAAAGTGATCACCTTTTTCATTTCTGCAGGATAAACAGCTCCTGTCTCCAAAATCATTTGTTTTAAGTCATTAAAAGTTGTTAACCAATTGAATCCCAGACATATGCATGTTACTTTTAGCTGATAGGAAGACATTTTTGTTTCATGATGACCTCCTTTCACTCCATGTATCTAGGCAAGAAACTTTTCACATAATTATTTTTTTTTAATCTTGCAGGTTTTTACTTTCAGCTTACAAAGATTTCCACTTTGCAAAACTATAGATGGTTATATATTTTTATATGTGGGTATATTTGAGTTTGATTAGCTTTGTTTGCTTTGAGGCACAGTCACACAGTGTGTTCCAGGCTAGCTTTGAACTTGTAGTGACCCTCCACTTTCACACTCCTGAGTGTTCAGATTACAGATGTGTACACTGCTCCCCCCAAGCAATGATATGCAATCTTAATAGATTCTGTTAGTTATTGGATGAGGTAGCTACATTTTAAACGTCAGGTTTTCCTGTGAAATTTCATAAAAACAGAGTTTTAGTAGAGAAAGAAATAATCCACGATGCACAGCATTTTAAAGTTTCTTTCTCTTAGCTAAAAAGATTAAATTTAAATTAGCAGCCTTGGTTATTCAATCATCCCCGCAGGATTGACAGCATTCTCATACAAATGATCTTTCTACAAGGTTTCAATTTGCATCTAGACTCTCAGTGTTGATGACAGCCAGGATATTTTTAATAGTATCTAATGGCATGCGTTATGGCCAATATACTGGGGGAAAGTAACATAGGAAAGTATGTTATAGCACATATGATGGTTATGACTACCTATGTGGAAAGTATGTTATAGCACATACAATGGTTATGACTACCTATGTGGAAAGTATGTTATAGCACATGCGATGGTTATGACTACCTATGTGGAAAGTATGTTATAGCACATGCGATGGTTATGACTACCTATGTGGAAAGTATGTTATAGCACATGCGATGGTTATGACTACCTATGTGGAAAGTATGTTATAGCACATGCGATGGTTATGACTACCTATGTGGAGTTCTCGTCTAACACACAGCCTGACAATATTCTTCTTTCAGTCCCATTGAAAATGAGAGCAAGTTTGTAGTTAAAATATTGATGCATCATAGTTAGTAATCCAACACATTCTAAGAGTTAGGGAAACTGATGAAGAAAGTAAAGATATTCATAACAACTCTAAATTAACACAATCCTGAAAACATTTCTTTTATTTTATTAATTTATTCAGATTACAACTCAATTGTTAACCCATCACTTGTATCCTCCTGTTCCTTCTTCTCTCCCACTTTCACCCTGTTCCCTTCCCCTAGGTCTATGACCGAGGGGGGACCTCCTCCTTCTCTATATGGTCATAGGCTATCAAGTCTCATCTTGGTAGCCTGCTTATTCTTTCTTTGAATGCATCAGGCTTCCCCACTAGGAGAAGGTGGTAAAATGTGGGGCACCAGAGTTCATGTCAGAGTCAGTCCCCGCTCTCCACATAACTGTGGAGAATGTCCTGTCCATTGGCTAGATCAGAGTAGGGGTTCGATGTTTACTACCAGTATTGTCCTTGGTTAGTGCAATAGTTTGAGCAGACCCGCTTGGACCCCAATCTACCCATCACGATATTCTTCTTGTAGGTTTCTAGGACCTTCTGGGTTCTTCTATTTCCCCATCTTCTATATTTCTCTTATCTAGAGTCCCAGAAGGATGTCCCTACATCTATCCCAATCTCCTGGTAAGTGAAGATTTTCATGGGACATGCCTTTTGGGCTAGTGCCCAATTATAAGTGAGTATATACCATGTGAGTCTTTCTGCTTCTGGGTTAACTCACTCAGTATGATCATTTCTAGTTCCTCCATTTGCCTACAAATTTTGGGATTTCCTTGTTTTCAATAGCTGAGTAGTATTCCATAGTGTAAATATACCACAGTTTCTTTATCCATTATTCAACTGAGAGACATTTAGGCTGTTTCCAGGTTCTGGCTATTATGAATAAGGCTGCTATGAACATGGTTGAGCATATGTCCTTGTTGTGTGGTGGAGCATTTTCTAGGTATATTTTAAGAAGTGGGATAGCTGGGTCTTGAGGAAGCCCTATTCCCAGTTTCTGAGAAAGTACCAGATAAATTTCCAAAGTGGTTGTACAAGTTTCCATTCCCACCAGCAATGAAGGAGTGTTCCTCTTTCTCCACATCCTCGCCAGCATGTGGTGTCACTTGAATTTTTAATTTTAGCCATTCTGATGGGTGTAAGATGGAATCTCAGAGTCATTTTGATTTGTACTTCTCTGATGACTAAATACATTGAGCATTTCGTTAAAGGTTTCTCAGCCATTCGATATTCCTCTGTTGAGAATTCTCTGTTTAGTTTGGAGCCCCATTTCTCAATTGGGTTATTTGGTTTGGTGGTGTTTACTTTCTTGAGTTCTTTATATACTTTGGATATTAGACCTTTGTCAGATGTAGGGTTGGTGAAGATCTTTTCCCAGTCTGTAGGCTGTGGCTTTGTTCTGTTGACAGTATCTCCTGCCTTACAGAAGCTTCTCAGCCTCATGAGGTCCCATTTATTAATTGTTGACCTTTAGGCCTGGGCTGTTAGTGTTCTGTTCAGGAAGTTGTCTCCTGTGCCGATGTGTTCCAGGCTCTTCCCCACTTTTTCTTCTAACCAATTTAGTGTCTCTGGTTTTATGTTGAGCTCTTTAATCCACTTGGACTTGAGTTTTGTACATGGTGATAAATATGGGTCTAATTGCATTTTTCTACATGTAGACATCCAGTTAGACCAGCACCATTTGTAGAGATGCTACCCTTTTTCCATTGAATAGATTTGACTTCTTTGTCAAAAATCAAGTAACTATATGTGTGTGGAGTCATTTCAGGGTCTTCGATTTGATCCTGGAAACATTTTTTAGTTGAACTTTGATAACAAATGAGCCACATGCTTTGTAGAGGAACCTCAAAAGTTACCCAATAATCAATATCATCCATGATATAGAACATTGTTGTGGTCCATATCACTGCCATATATAATTTATCTAGAAAAATGAGGCCATTTCTTTTAAAACATCATAATATAAACCTTTATTTTATGTAGTAATAGAACAGAAAATTTTGAAATAGAGATAACTATGTAATATGATTTTAGGAAGCTCTTCTCTGTGTCATTCAACTCTATGTTCCTTAATAAATTGTTACAGTACAGCAAGTGATGAATAAAAAAACCTCACCAGATGAGCCTTATGATGACTTTTTAACTAGAAAGAAATCTGGCCTCAGAGATATTTACCAAAGGCTCATAGCCAGTACATGTGAACCTGTGTTTCTCTGTGTTTCTCTCTATGTTTTTAAAATAGTGATTGGTGACAATTTCATACAGAAATAGCTCACAGTCATCATAAGAAATCAAGTCATGCAGCTGAGCAACAGTAAACTGTGGTGAGGACAGGCATAAAATTGTAATTGATAGCAAGAGTGAGCAATCAGAAGTGAAGGGCACAGCTTCAGAATGTCCTTTTAGCTGTATAGAACAATAAATGGTTCTCAACCTTCCTAACCCTGTGGCCGACAGATACAGGTCCTCATGTTGCAGTGACCCCCAACCATAAAAAAATATTTCATTGCTACTTCATGGCTGTGTTTTTGCTGCTGTTCTGAATCGTAATGTAAATCATGCCGCACAGGTTGAGAACTGCTGATGTAGAAGATTCACTGAACTGTATAGATTCTGGGTCTGGGCCAGTGTTCGTTTGAGTAGCTCTGTTAAACTAGCTGTGCGATGCGTTCTTGCTTTTGTTTTTTAATTTGCAAGACTTTTTACAACAAAATCACTTTAATAATAGAATGAATCAGCATACCCATCTAGATGAAAAATTAGTCCTTGTAAGTGTTTTCATTGCTACCCTCGAAATGATTGTAAGGTCACTGAGTCTCCATAATTAGCTTGCTCTATCTGCAGGCAGGTAGAACTGATAGTTAGAAGAGTTATGAGATTTGAATGTTTGCTCCAAGGAATTAATTTACAAAATGAAAGTAGAGTGCATCTATTTATTGTGTCTCATTTATTTTTATTTAGGGGACAGAGGCCACTAACAAGGTTGCACACTCCTTTAAAAACATTGTCTATTATTATTTCTGCTGGAGAAAGGCATGTTCCAGTGATAGGTTGACGTTCCTAGGTAGACTCAAACCACTCTGCTCTAAATCTATCCTCAAGGCACAGACTTCATTTATAACATATTTCCACAAGGTAATCGTTGTAGCTTACCTACCCATATAGCAAAACTCAAATATTTCCCAGTACATTTTCTTAACGTTATACATTCAAACTTTTAAATTCAATACTTTAGTATGATAGATAAATCAAAAGTATATAATTTTGCAGAACAAAGACATTTCTTTATTTATTTTGAATTTTCAAATGGATGAATTTTCAAAGGATTCCTGGTTGAAAAGTGTGTGTTCGCGCCTGTGCACGTAAGTGCTGGTGCATGCTTTTGCACGTATGTACATGTGTATGTGGGGACCAATGAGATCTGTCCAGAAAAGCCAAGGTTACACAGAAAAACTCTGTCTTAAAAACAAAATAAATAAACCAAAACTGAAACCAAACCAAACCAAAACCAAAAAGCTCGGTTAATTTACTTTAATGTTTAGCCAATCAGATATCTTGAAAGATATTATGTATTACAAATATATAAATTTAAATGTGAGATAGCCAAGATATTAAAATGAAATATAATTGTGTTATATGCATAAAACAAACCTTAATATCAGATTTAGTTACTATTATATGTATATACACACATATATGGCAAACATATATGAATATATAATGTATTTATATGTATATTGGTCTCTTAAAATGACCACACATTATGTGGGACATCAACAGATGGAAACTGGTGGGATAGTTAACTCCAGACCTTGTTCCTACATAGACACTGACTGGGGAACAATGTATGAGCAGAATAATGAGACCTCTAGAAGGCAGCTAAGAAGTGCTAATACTCCAAGGAAACCAAGCTGCATTGACAAGGACCAATATTACCGCCAATAGTCTTTGCTCCAAGCAGACACAGCTCACTCTAGTCAGAAAAAAAAGCTACATATATTTCCATCTTTGTAGGGGAAAGGTAAGAGTGGAAAACCCAATGATTAACATTGTTGTTTGATGGAAGTGTTTCCCAAATGACTGTCTTCTGTTCTCCTTAACGGGAGACGCTGGAGGACAGCTGCCAATCTTTGGATGCCAGTAGGAGCACAAAGGAGGATTATAGTTCCCTAGGGAGCCAGAAAAATCTAAGCTGCTGGAGAGGGAAAACAGAGAAGAGAAGATGGGTCCTGGCAAAGGAACCAGTGAATCTCTGTAATTGACAACCTAAAGCCACAGGCTGTAAAATAAATAAAATAAAATAAAGAGGTTCTTCCCAGAAAAAGTTGAAGAGGTCCTCAATTTCTGCCTAGTCCACTAGTGAGTTTTTCCAGTGTAGATGTGAAGACGTCTAGTTCATAAATATGGAAGTAGCTGCTTCCTCATGTTCCCAAATATCAACACATATAATTAATGAACAGATAAGTGAATGCGAAAAAACAGGGTAAGTGTCCAAGTGAAAGGAAATAAAATAAAAAAGAGGAACACAGGGTAGGGTTTAAATATAAAGAAAAAAGATGATTAATTATTTTATAAACATTTCAAAATAGTTTCTATAGAAGCTTACTGGGATTGCGGAGATGACTCAGTGGTTAAGAACACCAATTGCATTTGTAAAAGACCTGGGTTCCATGCTTGGAACCCACATGGCAACTCACAACTGCCTTCTGCTATAGTTCCAAGGGATCTGATGCCTCCTTCTTGCCTCTGCTGGTACCCTATACACTTGTGGTACTCATACATCCATGCAGGAAAAAAAATACTCCTAGACACAAAATAAAAACAAGTCTTCTAAAAATAAGAAGCTCATTGAGCTAAGAGAGAACACATTCAAGTAAATGAAATCATTAAAAAGCGCATTAACATTTAAAATACTAACAATGAAATAGAAGCTTATGACAAAGTCAGATACAAAGTCTGGGGCTGAAATGCAGAAACTCAAGTGCACTATCATGAGGGGTGTTGAACAGTTAACTGGAGCAAAGGTAAAAATTCAGCATGTTGGAAGAAGTGGATTTGAAATTGCCAATTAAAGTACAACAACACATTTGAAGCCATTTCCATAAACAAGCCACTGGGCAAAATGTCCTCGTTTCTACCACAGAATTCTGCCTAAAAAGGGCAAACTTGGATGCAGGCTGACTCAGTGGCCAAACTCTACCAAGACAGGGGAAGCAAGTCCTCAATAGTTCCTGCCTCACAAATATGTCTGTCAGATACATTGGGCCTAAAGGCTGAAGAAAATGGTCCTACGATTTTATCTTTTTTAGAACTTTTATGTGTTTTATATGAAGAATCTCATTATTTGCAAACAGATTATTACACCTCCGTCCTCATTTTTGTATCTGTGTAATTTCTTTATCTTACCTAAATCCTCTAGATAAAACTTCTGGCAATATATTGAATAATAGTAATGGAATTTGAGTGGAGATACCTGCCTTTTAGATCTTATTTGCTCAGAGCTTTATCATGAAGGGACATTAAATTTTATTGCATTATTTTTCATCATATACTGAAATGACCAGAAAGCTTTTACCTTTCATTGTGTTCACAGTGTGCTTTATTAATTGATTGTATATAGGTTGAACTATTCTGGGTATAGCATGTATCCCTGGAATAAAGTCAATTGTATCATCACGAATGATCTGTTTGATGTACTTTATTTTGCTATACATTTTTGTATTGATGTATTGATGTTCAAAAAAGAAAAAAGAAAATGTTATACATTATAAAGAGTTTTGTGTGACTATTCAGGTAGCAAACTGTTTCTGTCATCTCATTTGGAAAGCTACTAGCCTGCACTCCTGGTAATCAACTTTATTCCTTCTCTAGTCTCTGATGGGGTTGAAGACCAGATTTTAGTTTTACAATTAAGCTTAGTTGTTTAGGGGTTAAGATGTTTTTAGGTTTAGATAGATGTTTTAAGTTAATAATGACGAGACATGATAGATATTGATTTACATTCAGAATTTCAGATGCACCAAAAATAGAAAAGATGGTTTTTCTTCAAGGCTGTCAAATACAAATAGCCAAAACAGTAAGAATGTAACATTTATATAATTCCTGATTGTATCATGGTTCTTCTTGCTATAGGTAGTTTATTGTACATATGTGTAATAATATAAATGTATATTTAAAAAAAAAGTTTAAGGAAAAAAACCAAAATTACAACAACAAAAGTGTGAGGCAATGTGAGTGAGCCCCAAGAGGTGTCCTCGGCATCAGCCAACCCACATACACACAATGAGAGCATCCGAAACTAGGAAAAGGAATGGGTGTTATTTGAAGATGTTCCAAACAGTTGGAAGCCTGAGGAAACACACCTGTAAACTTTAGAATCTTAGTGGAGGTACAGGTACGTTAACCCTGAGGAAACTGGAATGTTCTTCAGTCCACCAAACTCCAAAAGGCAGAAAAAGTTTTGAAAGCAGCAAAGGAAAAGCCCCTCCACAGGTACACTGGGGGTGTCTGTGACGTTATGAGCAGATTTTTAAGGAACAGACATGCAGGGAATAAGTGAGAGGGTATATTCAAGGTGTTGACAAATAAAAAGCTCTTCCAAACACAGTTATTTAAAATAGACAAAACTGACCTTTTCAAATTAGAAGAGAGACACTTTCTCAGAGAAGCAACAGCTGGAAGAATGTGTCACTGCTAGACAAGTCACTTAAGAAATGAATTCAGTCCTTCGACCTGAAACGAAATGATGCCAAGCAGTGATATGAATACATAAGGCCCATACAAACCACTCTCGGAAAGGGAAGCACATAGTGATGCACAGTACCATAGGACCACTGGAGCATTGGGCAATCTTTCATTCTGGCAGGGAACTGAAAATACAAAGACAAATATTATATTTTAATTTATTTATTTATTCAATTTGCATCCTGATTGTGGCCACCATTCTTGACTCCCCGCCTCCACCCTCTCTTGCACACCTCCCCTTTCTGTTCTTCCTTCTTCTCTTCAGAGAAGGGGGAGGTTCTGACCTACCATGGAACAGTTGGTGGCTGCAGGACTGGGTGCATCCTCCCCCACTGAGGGCAGACATGATGGTCCAATTAGGGGAATGAGATCCAAAGGGAGGCATCAGAGTCAGAGAGGATCCCCGACTCCATCTGTTGGGGAATCCACATGAAGACCAAGCTGCACATCTGCTACATATGTGCAGGGGGCCTAGGAGCAGTCTATACATGCTCTTTGGTTGGTGGTTTCATCTCTGTAAGGCCCATGGGCCCAGGTTATTTGACTAAGTAGGTCTTCTTATGGACTCCTTGACCCCTTGAGTTTCCTCAGCCATCCCTCCAACTCCTCGGTAGAACTCCTGGATGTCTGACTAATGGTTAGCTGTGAGTCTCTACATCTGTTTCTACCAGGTGCTGGGTGAAACGTCTCAAAAGAGATGTGCTAGGCTCCTATCTATAAGCAAGGTAACATTAATAGTGTGAGGGATTGATTCTTTTCCATGACATGGGTCTCAAGTAGGTTGGTCTTTGGTTGGTCATTCCCTCAATCTTTGCTTTATCTTTGTGCCTGCACATCTTGCAGGCAGGATATATTTTGGGTTGAAGGTGTAGTGGGTGTGTTGGTGTCCTTATCTCTCCACTAGAAGTCCTGCCTGGCTACAGGATGTGGCCACTTCAGTCTCAGTGTCCCCCACTGCTCGGACATCCTTAGTGATGAAGGAAATACAAACAAAACTGACTCTGAGTTTCCATCTTATGCCTATCAGAATGGCTAAGATAAAAATTCAAGTGACAGCATGTGCTGGCAAGGATGTGAAGAAAGGGGAACACTCTTCCATTGCTGGTGGGAGTGAAAACTTGTCTAACCCCTTTGGAAATCAATCTGACAGTTTCTCAGAAAATTGGGAATAGTTCTATCTCAAGACCCAGCTATACCTCTCCTGGGCATATATCCAAAAGATGCTCCACCATACCACAAGGATACTCGCTCGACTATGTTCATAGCAGCTTTATTCATAATAGCCAAAAACTGGAAATAATCTATATGTCCCTCAACCAAAGAATGAATGAAGAAAATGTACATTTGCACAATGGATACTGCTCAGCTATTAAAAAGAAGTAAATCTTAAAAGTTGCAGGCAAATGAGTGGAACTATAAAATATCATCCTGACTAAGGTAACCCATACGCAAAAAGACACTGATGGTTTGTACTTGCTTATAAGTGGACATTAGCCATAAAGTGCAGGATAACCATGCTAAAATCTACAGATCCAAAGAAGCTAAGTGACAAGGAGGGCCTAAGAGAGGATGCTTGAATTTCACTAAGAAAGGGAAAGAAAATAGGCATTGGAAGTGGATGGAGGGAGGGAACTGGGTAGCAGAGGGGAGGGGGAGGGGAACAAGAATGAGGATTAGAAGTAGGGAGATCTGGGGAGAGAGGGCTGGGTGAGAGAATGGAAATTGGAGGTGGAGGGCATCTCTGGGACTTCCCGGAGACCTGAGAATAGGGGAGGCCCCAGGAAGCCTAAGGGAGTCGTTAGCAAGAGGAACAAATATAATTATAAAATCACACCAATGGATAGGCAATATAAAAATCACAATTTGTGGATAAAATTGCAAGCACAAAGTATCCAAACTAACTGGAAATATCAACTGTAAGAGGAAAATTGATAACTGTAAATTCACTGTAATATACAAACTAGAACATCTAAAATAAATCCCCCAATTTTATATCCAGGATTGAAATAAGAAGAACAGACTAAAGATAACAGAAGAAAGAAAACCAAGAAGAAATTAGATCAAAATGAGTGAAACAGAAAATTGGGGGGTGGGGGGGAGGGAAACAAGAAGTGATGAAAACAATTACAATTGGTTTTGAAAACATGAAGACATTTAAGAAAGCTTTTAACTAGACTAAAAATGAGCCAGATTTTAAAGAAAGGAAATAAAAAGACAGATCATAATAAGCATAACATAGAATAAGTACTGTGAGATGCAGTTACATCTCAAAAATTGGATAAACCCTGTAATGTGTCTTTATAAGAAGGACACACACATGCACAATGGTGGTTCTATGCAGTAAATTACCCATGGCTACAAACTGAGATTAGTGTTTGCTGTTTACTTTTCACACCCAGGGTAGGATTTGATGTTCATTGGGGTAATACATTATCAGTATAGTGTATTAGCAATATAAAGTATGAAACTCCTTAAAAATAGTGGCCATATATAATACTGTGCTAAACTTAGCTGAATTGGCATAAATGTCTTAATATAATTGTAACAAAGATCATGTAAATATGTTGTCTGGGTTTTTTTTCTTTTGTAAAATTAATTATTTATCTACTTTACACCCCAGTAGAAACTTCTCCTCCTTCCTCTCCTCCCAGGCTCACCTTTCCCCTCCTCTCTCTTCCTCTCCCTTCCTCTCTCCCTTTCACCTTTTCTTGTCAGAGAATGGTAGACATCCCATGGGTATCAACCTGCCTTGGCATATAAAGTAGGACTGGGCACGTCTTCTATTGAGGCTAGACAAGACATCTCAGTTATGGGGAAAGGATCCAAGGGCAGGCAACAGAGTCAGAGACAGGCCCTGCTCCTGCTGTTAGATCGAGGTTCCCCACGAGGACCAAGCTGTACATCTGTTAGAAATGTGGGGTGGAGGTGGGGGCTAAATCCATCCCATGGTTGCTCTCTGGTTGGCGGTTCAGTCTCTGTGAGCCCCTAAGGGTCCAGGTTAGTTGGTTTTGTAGGGTTTCTTGTGGTGTCCTTGACTTCTCTGGCTCCTTCAGTCCTTTCTCCCCTTCTTCCAAAAGATTCCCTGCGCTTTGCCTAAGGTTTGGCTGTGGGCCTCTGAAACTGTTTTCATCAGCTGATTGGCAAAACCACTCAGATGAGAGTTATGCTAGCCTTTTCTCTGAAAGTATAGCAGAATACTATTAATAATGTCAGTGGTGGCGTCTCTGTCGTGGCATGAAACTAGAGTTGGGTCAGTCATTGGTTGGCTGGGTCCAAGGTTTTGTATGGGGGTTAGTGTCCCTATCACTCCAGTGGAAGTTCCATTTGGCTATAGGAGGTGACCGCTTCCAGCTCCATATCCACTGCAGCTAAGAGTCTTGGCTAGGTCACCACCATAGACTACCAGGAGCTTCCCAATCCCAGAGAGTAATACAAAGTAAAGGGTAAAATTGGCAAACATTTCATATCTGTTATTATTATTATTACAACTACTACTACTACTACTACTACTACTACTACTACTACTACTATTGCCATCATCATCATCATCATCATCATCATTATCATCATCATCATCATCATGATTTTCAAGACAGGGCTTCTCTGTGTAGCCTTGGCTATCCTGGTCTTGCTTTGTAGACCAGGCTGCTCTTGAACTCACAGAGATCCACCTGCTTCTGCCTCCCAAGTGCTGGGATTACAGGCGTGTGCCACCATGCCTGGCTCATATCTGTTATTATCTAACTAGCCAAGATAAATTATAGAGATAGCCCAGAAGCAGGAGCTGGAAAATTTCATTGCAACAACTACACCGTTGATATTTGTGTATTTTATAGATTCACAGTTAGAATAAGTATGCCATAGTCCAAGAATTTAGAAAGCTGTCCACTGATAAGATATGCCAGATTGTGCCTGGAATTTTGTCATTCTGAAACTCATCTTCATCCATGAAGACTGGGCACACTAGCCTCTAGTTTGGATCCCCCATGCTTTCTTCCATGGTGTGTAAAAAAATACATATTACTTGAATAAAAGATGGAATGATATATAACTCAAAAAGCAAATACATTTGACAACCTAATTCTTAGCATCAGTGTGATTTTTCAGGGTTTCAAATTAAAACTCATAAAATTGCATTTGTCTAAAAGAAAAATGACCCTCCCCTTACATAGCATAATTTTTGAGAAAATTAAACTTGAGTGTACTACTATAAGGAAGTGTGAAGTGGGCACTGATTGAAGCTTGAAAACTCTTATTTTGAAAATGAATTTAGACAGAATTATCTCTTCTCAAATTATATATGACAAGTGTATTGATGTCCAGTTATCCATGAAGTGTTTCTGGGAAAGAAATTTATGTTCTCAATTACATTTAAAATTCTTCTAAGATTTAGTCTTTTTTGTAAAGAGTGAGAATGAAGCAGTAGACGGTGGGAACTGGGGCTTCAAAACCCTGAGTATGTGTACGGAAAAAGTGGCTGAAAAAAATAGGTATAAAACTCAAGCCAGTGTGGTACTTATTTCTATGTGTCAGCCTGAGGTGGCTAACATGCCGAGACGTTTGGTTTTTAAAGACTGGTCTAGGAGCTGCAGATGGCTCAGAGGTTAAGAATGATGGCTGCTCTTCCTGAGGTCCTGGATTCGATTCCCAGCACCTACAGGGCAGCTCCCAATCATCTGTACCTCCAAATCCAGGGGAGCTGGCGCCCTCTTCTGGTTTCAATAAGCAGCAGTTGTGTGTGTGTGTGTGTGTGTGTGTGTGTGTGTGTGTGTGTGTGTGTGTGTGTGTGTGTAAGAGAGAGAGAGAGATACATAAAATAAAGTCAACGGCCTAGAGCTAAGGTGATAGCTCGGTGGATAAATTATTTGCTTCCCAATCATGAGGACAGGGTTTGGTTTCTATAAGAGGAGAAGGATACAAGAACCTGTGATCTCAGATCTTACTTTGTAAATGAACATTCATTTTACATTTTATTCCTAGAAACTATGTGCATGATGGTTGGTTTTGTTTGCTTCAAAAGAGTATCCAGTGGGAGGGACAAATGAGGGCAAAATAAAGTATTTGCCTCATAGCACACAGCATATACATCCTGTGTACAGGAGGTGGGTGTCCTAACCTCCACCCACAGACATCTCTTTTTTTAATTCTCATAGAGCAACTTGCATTGGCTAAGGTAAGTGTGATCCCACCACATCTTTGACTATTTGTAGTAGATCTCTTTTTGCTATATTTTCACAGGAATATGCTATGTTCTAGAAAAAATTATTCTATTATTGAGAACTGAATACTTGCATTATTAATGAAAAACCTATATTAAATGGTTCAGTGGAAAAGCAATACAACTCTTTCACTTCAGACTAAAGCTCAGGGTTATCTAAATGCAAAAATATAGACCGAAATGTAATGACTTTTGTTTAGTTAGCATATTGCTTTGCATTTTTGTGAGCAGACATATGGTGTTTACTGAGGCTTGTTTGGAAGCAAAGCTGAATTCATTTTAATAAAATTTCCAGTAAGATTAATAGAAAGAGGTTTGTTTTAATTAAAAAAAAATCAGCTACTTGTGTAAATAAGTTTATAATTTTGCTTCATTTAATTAACATTGATATTTTTAACTGAAAGTTGAAAAATGAAAATGTTGAATTCCAAGGTCTCTGTACGTCACTTAATTTAAGCAGTCCCGTCTTTAATGATCTGGCTATATCCTGCCGGTCTTGTTATGCATTGTGAAAGGTAATGGAGGCCTTTGAATTTGTCAAGTTTCATTAAGCCTACCATATAATTATCTGTATAGAAACCCCTAATTTACGAATTGTAAGACTTCAGTTTAGTCTTATATTTTTAAAAATAATTCTTTTAACTGTTTTCTAATTGTTTCATAATCGTTTTCTGGACACTCCTAAGAACATGACTTAAAATGGGCAACTTTCTCATTGCATTTGCTCATCTTCTGTTGTTACTCCCATCAGAAATGTTAGTGGTGCGGGTCCCCTTGAGTCCCCCAGTGTCATTGTCCCCTTACCCGTTCCTCCTTCCTTGTTCTCCTCAACTTCCCAACCCCCATTACCAGTTCAACATCACAACAACTGCCAAAATGTCTTCCTAAATTATCTTTACCTGCCCAGTGCTGCTACAAAAGTACACGGAGAACTGCTAAGCAACAAGTAAGTGGTGTGGGTGCGTGCTACATTCCTGGATGTATATTTATCACCAAAGCAGAGGCTGTGGACCGCCCCAGTCTCACGGCATTGAAAACTTCAAGCTGTGAGAGAAACAGCAAGATTTTGACTTCACAGATCTTTGTAAATTTTTTTTCCTGCCAGAAAAAAAGTGAGGGAAAAAAAACACCCCACACACACTTTTGAAGACGTTCTATTAACTACCTTTCCTGTGACAGGTTTTTTTTTTTTTTTTTCTGTATCAAAGACACAGTGTGATGCCAATTTCTTAGGCTCACTTTGGATGGCAAGGTTAGCAGATAATTGCCAGTTGAAAGCCAAGCAAGGTCAGTTCACAGTGGAGTTTTGCCTCCGAGTTCATTAGTGGTTTAAAGGAACAAATGGATAACCTAAGATGATGACACAAATAATCATTTAAAAATCGTAGACACAGACCCACAGCGCAAGTTGAACAGTTTAGGGTTCTTGTTTCTCTTGGCCCACGGCCAACTTCTAGCACCCACATTACGCTTCATAAGTACCTGTAACTCTAGTTCTCAGAGATCTGAGGCCTTTTTCTGCTCTTCTTGGGCACCAGGCATGCATGGGGTGCAAATATACGCATGCAGGCAAAGCAATCATACCAATAAAATGAAAATAAATCTATTATTTTTTAAAATCATATGTATATAAGTTACATTTACAAGCTTATGACAATTATGCAAATTTTATTTAAAATTCTACTGTAGATAAAATGTATGTATATACCCAAATAGTTACAGGAGGAGTTGGCAATTTTATTTCAGTTTGCCCTACATAAAATACCTCTCTGTAGTTTCAGAATCGGATTCATAGCTGGAGACTATTTTGAGGGCATTCCAGTAGTGAAAGAATTTGGGCTTTTGCACACAGGAGGCAAATGGGTACAACTTGTGCAAAGAAGAGCTCTGAAATATGAAAGAAAATGAATATATTTTATGTATATAACCTGCTTATGTGCTTGGTCACATGCTTTGACTTTGCTCAGAATAAAAATAAAGCTGCATGTCTCAGCCAACTACAGTGGTGTGTATCTGTGATGCCAGAACTTAGGGAGGCAGAGGCAGGTGGATCTCTGTGAGTTCGAGGCCAGCCTGGTCTACAAAGTGAGTCCAGGACAGCCAAGGCTATACAAAGAAACACTATCTCAAAAAGAAAACAAAGGAAGGGAGGAAGGGAGGAAGGTAAGAAGGAGGGAAGGAAGGAAGAAAAAGAAAGAAAAGGAGGAAAACTGCATTTCTCAGACCTATCTGAAACATTTCAAGGAACAGGAACAAAACCTTTCTGTATGTGTTTGTGAGAGACAAAAAGTATAGTCTTGAATATTTCTTAAACACTTGCCCCAATCCGTATTTGTTTTCCACAGAGAGTTTTTAGGGATGGCTAGTCTGCCTCCCAGCCTTCGGTGAATCTTCCAGTCTTAATAACAGTTTACAACAAAGTAAGAAATTAGTTTAAGGAGAGTTATAACAAATCATCAAATTCTTGACTTCTACAACATCAAGAGTTCCCAGGCTTATTAGAAAGAAAAATAAATCGATATCAATATAAAATGTTGCAGAGTGTGAGGAGTTTTGAAGTTAAAACTGCAGCAGTTGCTTGGGTATTCAGAAACTAATCAGATTTTATGCCTGTTATCCAAGTGAGTCAGAGTCAGAGGATTGCTGAGGTCTTGAGAACTGACCTGACAGGACTCAAAACAATAGAGGAAAAGCTTGCCTGTAGACTCTAGTTTTCCTTTGGGGACTCCTAGGTGTGCAGACATCCACTTACCTCATTAAGAACAACGTTGTTGTTTTTAGCAATGAGGAAAGTTAGCGACAGCAAGCTGAATTGCAAAAGGTGATAAGGTTAGGCTGTGCTAGGTTGTGGATCGGAATTCAAATCCCCAGGTCTCTTAGTTATTTCCTCATGCACTTTTATCTTTGCTGTGCACTACTAGTGAGTCCTCGGTAACATTCCAACATCGGTGTAAGAACAAGAGTGGAAGAGATGATAACGGTTTGGATGTAGGAAGGACAGGCACTTCCCTTGCACACTAATTAAATGCATAGGGAGTGGTTGACGCATTTGAGAGCCATTCGACCAATAGGACAAGGCTGTGGTAGCAGAGCCTGCAGTTCTTGGCTCCTGCTTGGCTTCAGCAAAGTCTGTTCAACCCAGATTCTCACAAGGTCGGTGCTTTCTCTGCAAGGAAACCGAGACCACTTAGGGTAAGTAGAATACATAACAAGAGAAACTGACTCCTTGTAAGGTCTGATCAGCTTAGCCAGAAGAAATTTAACAAATACATGTCACATGACTACTCTCATTCTTAACTTTATGACCTACTGCATTGAACATGATTTTCAGAAAGGATTTCAGACTAAATAGATGAATAAAATGGAAAGACCACTCATGTTCATGGCTTGAAGGGTCCACACTACCCAGAGAGGTCTTTAGACATAAAACTATCTCCAGACAAACACCAGGTTTTTTTTAGAATTATAGGATCTGAAGGAGCAACAGCAACAAAAGCAGCAATAACAAACAATACAAGGGTTTGGCAGAGGAGCACAATCATAAACAAAAAATTAAAAGGTTGTAGGAATCACATTTCCTGATTTCAAGCTATAATACAGAGCCACAGTAGCCAAGACAGCATTGTATTAGCATTAAAATAGATACATAGATAAATGCAAGATAATATAGATGTATTAAAAATATCCACATTATCTGCAGTCACCAATTCCCACCAAAGTATGCAAAACATGCAAGGCAGAAAATGCAGCCTTTTCCATCTCAAAACTGGATAGCAGAAGGCAGAGAGCTGAAATTTGATGCTTATCTAATCGTCTTTACAAAATAAAGTCCAATGGATCAAAGGCATACAATTTTTGAAACCACTAAAAAAAAAGTATGAAAAGAACTTGAAGACATTGGTACAGACTGTGATTTCCTGGATAGACTCAAACAGCACAGAAAACAAAAGGAAATTTGACAAGTGGCAGCACATCACACTAAAAAGCTCCTACAGCACAAAGGAAACAGGAAATAACCGAGTGAATGAGAGAAGATATTTATCAATTGTTCAACTGATGGAGGTTTATATATAGAATATTTTAGGAACTGAAATAAGTCTTAACCAAAAGCAAAATAAAGTAACTGGGAGATCTGAATAGACTCTTCTCAAAAGGAGAAATAAAAATGGCCCAGAAACGTGCAAAAAAGTTATTATCATTTGCATCAAATAAACGAAAGTCTAAGCTACAATGAGATGCACTCTCACTCCAGATATTAGCACGGTTATTGGGATTGTGCAACTGAAGACTTGGAGAAAAGGGAACTTTTATGCATGGTTAGTAGGGATGTAAATTGGCATAGTGATCACAGAGATGGTTCCTCAAGAACTTACAAGAGATGTATCCCATGAAAGATAGCCAACATCTGGGTTCATGCCCAAAGGAAACAAAACCAGCACAGTAAGAAGTATTTAAATGGCTGTTTTTTGTAGCAGTTTTAACAATATGTGGAATCAGGCTATGCATCATATACAAATAGAAAGAGTATGGGGTATAAATTCAGTGAAGGGCAGCCAAAAAGAAGCGCCTTACTCAACAAAATGAAAGTAGAAGACCCCATGGATGAAACAAACAGAGCGCAGATAGAAACATAGGTTCTTTACCTTAAAACACGGAGTATCACATCAGCAATGGACAGCCTTCACGTCTGATCTCGGAAGCTAAGCAGGGTAGAGCCTGGTTAGTACTTGAATGGGAGACCAAAATCACATTTTCTAAGGTTTCATTTTATTTGTGTGTGTGTTTGTGTGTGCCTGTGAACATGTGAGTGGGAGTGCCCAGGGGCCAGAAGAAGGTGCTAGAATTCCCTGAAGCTGCAGTTAAAGTAGCCGTGAGTCACCTAACATGAATCTGGCAACCAAAGGGGTCCTTTGAGAGAGAAACAAACACTTTTAACTGTGAACCCTCTCTCTAGCCACCAAACCTTGTTTTTTACAGCAAAATTTAATTGTTTTTGTAACACCTATGGCTCATAGTTATATAACTGTATTTTGAGTATCTTCTTACATCTGTGATTATCTCACAATTTTTTAAAGACACAATATTCTCCCAAAATTATGAAAATAAAACACAGAAACACTGAAGATTGCCTGCTTACCCTTGAAATTAAACATCTAGGAAATTAAGTCCTTGAGATATCAAATAAGTTATAGAAGGTCATACTAATGAAATTATATAACCAGCAATCTTATTATTCTTTAAAAAATAATCTCTTTTTCTGACTCATAATCAAATTTATAATAAATTATTTTTTGTCAAATAATAATTATCATTACCTCTTTCTTTACAAATTTATGTGGTTTTCCCAAGAACAATGGATACTTGAGAAATGCTGAGAAGGTAATTCAGTGAATTTAAAAATTAAATACAAGTTAATTAAGACTTTCTTTAATTTATTGTGGCAATAAATCAACTTAGCAACGTAGTGATCTATAACAAGACTTAAGCTCTTTAATCATAAAATTAGTTTAATTTCATAGCCATATGATACAGTTCAGTTAGATACAATAAATTTTCAGAGTTATTTCTTTTCATTAAAGTCCAATACAAATTATACATCATATTCATTGTTATGACAGGTCAATAAAATATGACACACTTTCTAAGTTGAAGTTTGGCCAACTGGTTTGAACTAAGCTTTCATGAAAAGAAACACATTTGTTTGATCCCACATGTTTGCCTCTTATCATTTATTGACTACTTGAATTTATAGTTTTGCATGTATATTTAAATTTATTTCCATATTAAGCATGCTGTAAGAAAGATCTGGAGAGTACATACCTTTATGTCAATGAGCAATTATTGGAAAATAAAAGGCTGTAAATTTGCAGTTCACTTTTCCAATTTATGTTTCATTAGCTGACTGATAAAAGATATAATTATGAAACTATAGAAAATGTTTCTTTAGGAAGAATGTCTAAATAACAACTGTTTTGTAATATCCATTATGCTCAATGTAAATCTCAAACATACACACACACACACACACAGAGAGAGAGAGAGAGAGAGAGAGAGAGAGAGAGAGAGAGAGAGAGAGAGAGAGAATGGTGAGGTGGCTCACTCTTGTAGTTCTAGCACTCAGAGAGGCAGAGGCAAGCAGATCACTCTGAGTTTGAGGCCAGCCTGGTCTACAAAGTGACTCCAGGATAGCCAAGGCTACACAAAGAAACCCTGTCTCGAAAAGCCAAAAGCCAAAAACCAAAATAATAATAATAATAATAATAATAATAATAATAATAATAATAATAATAATAAATAAAAATAAAATAAAAATAAAATAAAAAACCACCAATAAATAAATGAATAAATAAATAAAATCTAAATTCTTTTTTCCCCTTGTGTTTTGGAGATAGGATTTTTCTATGTAGCCTTGGCTGTTGTGGAACTCACTCTGTAAACCAGACTGGCCTCAGACTCACAGAGATTCTCCTGCCTCTGCCTGCTGAGTGCTGGGATTAAAGGCTTGTGCCGCCACCATCAGGCTCAAGTGTAAAGTTTTAAATGTGACATTGAAAGTCACGTTTTATTTCTGGATGTCATTTTCACATTTTCATTGTTCTACCTTCTGCGTGTATATAAGTTACTTCCTCTACATATGGACATCTGTGAGGGAAAGTCTTTTTTACACACCAATTAGCTTCACAAAAGAGCTGCACAACTCAAGCTCCCATTTAAAACACTAGGATTTAGGTTTCTTAGTTTTAATATCATATGACGTCATCTGCTTATTTGCTTGGGTTTGGAGCTATATTAACTCTGAAAAGAAACCAAAACACCCAGTTCCCTTACTTAACCTGTGATAGGGCAATTCTTTTTAACTTGTCCGTGTGAGTCCCCAGAGCCATGCTGTTGTCAGGACATCTTCACCAGTGAATACTTAGTGAGACCCAGACTGTCCCTGTCACCATCCTCTGCTGGCTGTCATAAATACCACTGTGCATACCACAGCCATCTGAAGCATCCTTGCTGGAGGATGGGAGTGGAGCAGGTGAAGACCTTGAAGGAAAGTTTCCTCCTTCTCACCTGCGCTAGCTCTGACTTTAAGACATTAAAAATGCCACACTTAAATACAGTAAGCCAGGAAGGCTACCTGATCTTCAAGGTGCCAATTTTTGAGAAAGTATTTTATGTTCAGAGCTCCCACTTGGATCACAGACATTATCAGTTCAACCCTAGAGACATTAAATGAAGTGCAAGCTACTGGTCATCTGAATTCATAAATTGCACTTCATTTAGCAATGAAAATGAATACGCTCTCATGTGAATAGTATAAATGCCACAGTTACATTTTTGAGCCAAATAAACACGAGTTGGCTCAACTAAAATAACCTTTAAATGTAAAGCCAGGCCTGCAAAACTACATTTTTGCATGTCATATACATAAACATGCATGCCTTTGTATAACAAAGCTAAAGTGCAGTTCAATGGTAAACATGTGGCCCTCATGAGGCCATGGGTACAGGGCGGGTCCAGCTGGGCTGGGTGGAAGAGCAAAGAGACAATGGGTTGCCTAGATACACCTTGCCATCCCTCTTCATGTAAGGGTGCCTTCAGATTCTCTTATTAATAATTAAGTGAATACTGGTAATGTTACTATACTAGAGCACTTTTACCCAGAAACTTGTCGATGTCATTAAAATTGTATAAATGATACATACAATACTGCAACACATATTATGTATAGAAATGTTTCCCTAACAGGAGCTGTACAGTTTGGAAAATGAATGAATAGGTCAGTTCCTTATTAACAGTTTTTAAAATATATAGTTTATTAATTTATTCATATTACATCTCAACTGTTATCCCATCCCTTGTATCCTCCCATTCCTCACTCCCTCCCATTTCCCCTTACTCCCCTCCCCTATGACTGTGACTGAGGGGCACCTCCTCCCCCTGTATATGCTCATAGGGTATCAAGTCTCTTCTTGGTAGCCTACCATCCTTCCTCTGAGTGCCACCAGGCCCCCCCCCATTCAGGGGACATGGTCAAATATGGGGCACCAAGGTGGTGGCTCTGTAGCACAATGGAAAGTGCATTGGACTTCTTACTAACAATTTTTAATGAGCCAAGACAAAATGAACTGTCAAATGCATTTGCACTAAGGAGTTTTTTATTTTTCCTAAAAAGAAAAAAAAGGGGGCAATCCATAATATGCTAAAATGATATCCCAATTAATGAGTTTTCTTATTAACAAGATCATCACTGAGAACAAGAATATAAGGATGTGCCTTATGCCTTATGTATGTCACCTAGTTTTCCAACAGCTTAGATGTATGAACAAAAAGAACAAAAAAATCTATATTATAAAACTACTATAAGATGGTGAGGGAAGAGGTCCCCTTCTGTCACAAACCTAGGGGAGGGGAATAGGGTGAAAGTGGGAAGGAGGGAGGAATGGGAGGATACAAGTAAGGGGATAACAATTAAGATATAATCTGAATATATTAATTAAATAAAAAAGAAAAGAAACTACTATAAGGCAAGAAACAAAAATGAGAGTATAGAGAGTGAATGCTGTAAAAGTCAAGGTTATGATATGTAATATAAATGAGAAATGAGTCTGTTTCTCATCTTGTTCATTATAAAAAAGACTCATCAATTGAGATAACTTTAAAATACTGCAGTTGAACATTTTAAACTACTTATTAAATATTTAAAAATAAAAACTCATCATAAGATTCCCATGATGAGTGAACTATCAAACTTTTAACTAAGAAAGAATTGTGATTAACTTTTTAATTAAACAGTTTGGAGATTTTCATGTGCCTGTCTTGTCTGATACTAGCTGGGTTTTTTTTTACTTGATTTTTGATGTATTACATGGTCATAAAGAAGCAGTACCTATTTATACACTTAGAACAAATGCACCCATGATATGTGCCTGGAAAGAAAGATATTTCAAATATTTAATACCCAGCTAGAGACAGAATAGAGTGGCTCTGAGGCTAACATGCTTGCTGTGCAGGCCTCAGAATTCAGATCCTCAAGACTTCTATAAACTCAATGTATAATTCCTACTATGCTTGGTTTATATTATAGATCAAATTTTATAAATTATATTATATACCTATAGTTTCTGCACCCCCAATGCAAGCTATATAGCTAGACTAGTCATATGGTGAGCTCTGGGTTCAATTGAGAGGAGTTCCCTCAATGAATAAGGTGGAGATTAAATGAGGAAGACACCTAGCATTATTTCTGGTCTATAATACACACACACACACACACACACACACACACACACACACACACACACACCACTTCCTGATACATCCACATAAATGAATTGCCCACATTGGTATTTACACATATATAAACACACAAATGCACATACATGCATAGTAAACACAGGTGTGCAACAAAAGAATCCACCTAAATATCACAGGTGCATAGTCACAGTGTTTCCAAGACCCATAAGTGAATGATTGAAATCCATGTTTAATACCAAATAGAATATATACAAAGGTTTTCCTTATGCATATGCATCCATAATAAACCTTAATTACAAATTTAGGCCCACTAACAAATCAAAAACTAGAATAAGACCAGAAAATTATACTAATTCACTAGAGTAAAATTATGTGACGATGGTTTCTTTCAAAACATTGTAGTACACTGTCTTAACAGGAATGCTTTTGGGTTTGGTTTGGTGGGTTCCAGTTGTTGGATCACCACCCTTCTTTAGGTCCACTGTTTAAATAATGATGACCAGAGCATAGGCCTGGGACACCCGGCAGGCTGATAGACTCTTCCTTGCACTTAGTCTATCTCTCAATTTTTTCCAGAGATTCCTATTTCTGATTCCTCGGTGTCAGTGTTATTGCACGCTGTCTTGATTACACATTTATGTGGCTGCTGGGCTTCAAACTCTGGTCCTTGTGCTCACGCAACAGGCATGTAGACATGTTTGCACACTGCACCTTGTCCACCTTCTCAAAGACACTGTTAGCTACAAGTTATTCTTCAACAGGAGGTTAAAAAAAAAACAGCAATAACAAAAAGTCAAATACAAGTAATGAAATAGCTAAACTCAAGGATCTGTTGATGTCAGCGTGACCCGAAACTTCCTCAGCACACTCGTGTAACTGGCCAAACAAGATTCTCTACTGTGACATTTAAAATAATAATTCTCCACAGGTGAGAACAAAAATCTCTCTGAGGGAGAAGATGTCACCATGCCTTCTCTGCAGGGCTGTACGATCCGTTCACTGACGTGTTGTCTCCTCCCTCACAGTTTCCTCTGATATTGTCTGCAGTTTGTTCTCCCCGTGGAAGTGTTTTGTGAATAATTTAAACCCATCACATTGGATAGGTACAAGAATCCACAAAAAGGTTGAAAATGCTAATAAAATCAACTGTGCGGTTAAAATGTAGAGACAGCAATTATTTTAGAGCCCAAAGGGGTGAAAAAAAGTGACATGTTCCATATGCTCATAAACAAAAGCTACTGTGCAGTAGGTGTTTTGAGGACAGAAAGTAAATGATACAGAAAGTAAATAACTCAAACAAAAACAACCGGTAAGGGGTGAAGAAAGTGATGAAGTACCAGAATGTTCGAATGCGGGTCTGTAGAACCATCGAGAGACAAGGCTTAAATATAAAATGTCCATTGGGAGCTAGTTTAAGAAGTTAAAGAGTGTGCCTGTTGCCAGTGGAAGATTTGACCCAAACTCATGGCTGCACCGGTTCAAGATTCAGCTCTGTAAACCAGGTTTGTGAAAACTCTCCAGGTTGCCAGGAGAGTGCGCTCTACAAGCTCCATTAGAAACCTCGGGTCATTAGAAATCATATTTCAAGGCTGTGCCTTGTACGCTGAAGACAAGGTAAAGCTGATCCTGATTTGGAGGACTTGACTGACAGGTACATTTCCATTCAGACTAGAAACAAAGTTGTTGCAACCATTGGAACCAGCTTTTCCTACATAATCAGTGATACAAATACACCTGTAAATTATAATATAGTATGAGCTAAAATGTAAACCACCAATGCAACTCATGTCTTCTTAAGAATGAATCCCAATAGATGTCTTTTTTCTCCATTATTCATTAATGGTAGCATCTTCCAAGACAGTAGTGTAACAGAGGACCTGGCACTCAGCATGAGGGGCATCTTCATGTTACATCTACTATGGCTGCACTAAGCCCACTAACCTCAAGCTCAGGCAAATGCCGCTGTGTGCATTTCTGTAATCTCTATCCGTTCTTCATGTCATCCTAAGAACATACAGAGGGAAAAAGTGTCTTCCTGACGGTGCACAGAAACTTTGAATTTCTTTGCCTAATGCTTTCGTTCTGACTGGAAACTCCTCTTCTTCAGGGAAAAAAAAAAAAAACAAAGACAAATCAGGGCAGCGAATAGAATTCAGTAAGTGACTGTGGGCATCACTCCCCTGTGGTTACTGTGAGGCTGAATGTTCAGGGGACCCTTAGGCATTTCGGAAGTTCTTGTGCTTGAAGCCTCCTCTAAGGAAGAGCTGAAGGTACATCTTCTCAGCTGTTTGCTGGGGTGTTGTTCTTGCTCACTGTTCCTTCATCAGAACATCCATTCCTGCACATTCCGGGGAGATGGGAACAGTGGCACACTGATCTTATAATTGCAGTCTGCTTACTCTTAAATTGCACAAATATGGCTTTATATTTTTATGGTTTTATTAAACATTAAGATGTTTAATAGCTGATATTTTATTGTTTATACAAGAAAAACTAAAGTGCTCAAAGGTGTCTCTCTAAAACTTTCAATTTTCATTACATCTCAATAGCAATAATAACGAGTCTATTGAAGTACTCTCTAGAGCAAAGCTGTAGTATCATATGCCCATAAGCTTGTCATAGACATGTACTGATTACTAATTTAGTAACCTCAAAAGTCAAATCCACAAGAGAACCTAATCTCAACCCATAAATAGATCCTCTTAGTTTCTTTAAACTAGGCTGTAAGTAAAAATAATTATTAGGAAATGAGCAATTATTTAGATACTGTAAGTTCAACTGCAAATTGTTCAGAGAGAACAGTAATTATTGTTTTGACATTCATACCCTGTCATTTCAGAAGTCGCTGTTGGAATTCTTCCACCACCAACGCTCTTAACTTGCTTCTTTATTTTGTATTTCCCTCCCTCTCCCTCCCTCTCTCTCTCTCTCTCTCTCTCTCTCTCTCTCTCTCTCTCTCTCTCTCTCTCTCATGCTCTTCTTATAGTGTTAAACTGTTTTACCTAACAAACCTACATCTCCATTAGTCACACTTATTCCAAATAGCAAAGGGCAAGACCAAAGACGTCAATGAGAGTAAGAGCACTAGTTCAACTGATTTTTCTCCAAGTGCGAAGTGTGAAAATAGTTGAAATGCCACTTATGTACCACTCCATCAAGCTGTACAACAAACAAACTGAAATTACTTAGTTATAATAGCAAGTATTTATAATTTCTATAGGTATATATGGGTTCAGTGAACTGTTGTGTTGATCTTAGTCAGGTTCAGCTGAGCCACTACAGGCAGTTGGCTTGCTGAGTCATGGTGTTACTGGTCTGAGGTAGCTTCTGCTGGGCAAATGGGCTCTCCTCTAGGCATGTCACTCTCCTTCATCAAGCCAGTTGGGCACATTCTCATGATAGTGGCCAATGTCCAGAAGAGAGCACAGAGGTGAGTAAGTCATATCCAATCATTTGTTGCCGTGAAATGTGCTAACATATATTTCCCAAGCAAGTCACATGGACTGCCCATGAGGCAGAGTGCAAAGGAACTAGAGAGTTCCTAGGCCTTGTTTCCTGAGAGCTCTGATCCTCCCTTCACACCATAGACCTACCTCTATAGGGAGTTTCAATCCCTGAGATCCCCACAGTGGAAGGGAGAACTGACTCCTCATGTAAGTTGTACCCTGACCCTCCCCCTCAGGTGTAAATACACCTGCATGCACATATGCGCTTGAATGCAAACACAAAATAAATAAAATTAAAACTCTAAAAGAATTGCAAGTTTTAATTCATTTCATTTTCCTTAGGTGATACTTTGATTTAAAAAATGGATAAAAAGAAAGATATGGGATAACATGTCTTGTAATATAGCTTGATTCAGGGTTTATGATAATGAAAACACATTGATAAATTTGAAGATGATTAGAACCAACTGTAACAGAAGTAATCAATGTCTGCTGACAGAAGAAGAACCAATCATATTTCGGGACTTTCTTTGATAGGCTCAATTCCCAGTGATTAGTTCCAAGCACACATAGTAGCAACACTGAATGGACTTTGCAAGATTACATATGTATATATTTGTGTGTAAATAATAATTAAAGAAGAAGGGATCATGAATTTGAGAGGGAGTGGGGCAAGTGAAGGTAGTTGTAGGGAGAGGGAAGGATGGAAGTGATCTAAATAGAGTGGTATTGCAAAATCTGTTGTTATTTGGCTAAAACTAAAGTATCTCCTTTATGTAAGATGTTATACCAAGGACTTGTAAAAATACACATAATACAAAATTACTTCAAGTACCTTCAACCACCGTTACCTGAAGAAACACTGGTCTCAGTACTATTTTTGTTTCAACATATGCATTTGATTTGTTGTTCATAAGGAATTTTGGCAATTGTAGTTTATAATAGTAGGTAAAATATGAAGTAATATCAAATGGTACATAAGTTTAGTAAAAATAAATGGCAATGATTTAAACATCCACGCTCAAATTTAACATAATAAAATAAGTAAATACAGCAGTAGAAGTATAATTGTCTGAATTGAAGGAAATGAAAAAGAAACTTCTAAAGAGCAAGTAAAAGCTAAATGTTGTGGAAGTAAACAAACATTAGTCCAACAAGATCCAGCTATTATTAACTGAGATTTCCAATCTGAACTTATCAATTGAGTTGGAAGGAAATGCCATCCCAGAGAGTTCTGTTTAGTGACAGTCACCTTTAAAATATTCACTAGCCTTTGTAGCAGAACTGTGTTTTCATTCCTCCTCATTCTTTCGCTTTGAGACAAATGTGAAATAGGTTTTCTCCCCCATAGATTAAATAAAAGAAAAATTGTCAATTTTTCTATTACAGGAACAGTTTGAGGCTAAATGGAAAACCTAAAATACATTAAGTATTCATAGACACAGTGGGGAGGGTCTGGGCGGAGATGATATGTAGTGTGCGTGAAGCGCTCAGTGAGAAAATTATCACAAATGATTCCATAAATCCAGAGTGAGGAACCTTAACCTAACACACTGAAAAATCACAATCTCCTTTTACACTGAAAGCTGTGGTACCGTCAATGCAGGCAGTTCTAGTTCATCTCAGAAAGCATGCTGTGCACTCAAACTACACAAATTATTCACAGGGAAACGTTGTAATGTCATTATCAACCTTTACTGTATTTTCTCCTTAGGGAGATAAATTTCAAAGTTTAAAATATGTCACAATTTTCTGCACTTATTTGACATAAGTAGTATCTATAAATATTCTTTTCATGATATATAAAAACTACTTTCCCATGTTAAGATTATAACATAGAAAGGCTGAAGAGCATGTCTGTCTAAGATACTATCATCTGTCCTAAAATGTATGTATAACTGATGTGAGACAGAATAATGAGAAAAGAAAAGAAAAAAATAAGATTACAGATATCATAACCAACTTGTCAAAATGGAGACTGGTTCAAATTAACAATAATGAGTCTCTCGTATGCTTATGGTAGGGACATTAGCAATTTTCTCATGCTGGAAAAAAAAACTCTTTAGACAGAAATTGAATATGAACTTTTGCCTCAGGGACAATTTTATTAATTCAATTTAGTTAGCTCATTACCCAACACATTAAAACGAACCTGAGACATTTTGCACATTTGAGTACATTTAACATCAGCGCAGTAACAGAATACTCTTGTACACTGTTCATTTGTGGATATAGTGATCACTTTGTTTATTGACTACTGAGCACATCAACAGTACAGACTATCTGTTTCCAAGGATATTCTTTTTGTGTTTGAGAATGTATTTACAGGGTACATATGTGTGTGTGTGTGCATGTGTGTGTGTGTGTGTGTGTGTATGTAATTAAAATATTATATGTAGATGTGTGTGTGTGTGTGTGTGTGTGTGTGTGTGTGTGTGTGTGTGTGTCCTTCCAAAGATATTCTTCTCAAGTTTCAGAATGTATTTCCAGGAGAGTCTGACTATAAGAGTAAGTAGAGAGTGGTCCTGTGATACGGAACCTATGATGCTAATTTGGTCTTGGGTTACATAATAACCACCTACCATGAGGACCCATATGTGTTAGACAGAAGGAGTGTTCAATATTCCCAAGCTGTGGACCGGATAAACTATTAACAGAAAAAAATCTACTTAAAGTATTTGATTAATTCTGTATACCTACCAAATATCTGCTTATGAACATTAGTATGCTAAACTTAGTTTAATTATTTGTTTCTTGGTGAATTACAAAGAGAGACTCTTAATCTCCAACTTAGCATAAAGTATGAAGGGAATAGGGCTTCCAACAAAGCACACAGAGAGTCTCTTCTGCACATGCATGTGAAAAATAGACAGGTTAAGAACTAATATTTTTCTTTAATTGTAAGGGCCTCATGGATGGGTCTGTGTTTTAAGTAGTAAATGCCCCCTAAGTCTATGTACTTAAGGCTTAGTCGCCAGTCTATGGAAAGTGGGACCCTGTGAGGCAGTAGAAGGTGAAATTACTGCCAAGAAGGATTAAGTCTTACAGATAAGTCTTCAAGGGGATATTGAGATTCTAGATCTCCCACCCGAGGTTTCTGGCTACCACGAGGTCATCGGGTTTTCCCTGCCACCTGCTCCCCACTGTGAGGCCCTCATCACAGGCCTACAGGCAACAAGGCTGAAATCTCTGAAGCACTTACCCAAAAGCAATGGTCAATCTTCATTCCTTGTGTTGGCTTTCTCAATATTTTGTCTTGTAGTATTAGAAAGCTAACAAAGAATTAGCAACAAGAAGTGGGGTTGTCAATTTTACCACCCCAATGAAGCATTTCAGAAACCTTTAGAATCTATTTATGGAAATAATTTTTGAAAAGCTTGGAGACATGTGACAAAAATGCCTACAAGGCGGAAGCAGCGCTGAATAGACAGTTCCAATTGAGACTCGAGAAAATAGACTGCTGACTGCAGTGCCAGGCTCATGAAATTACAGACAGAAATTAGGGGATCTGTTGACAATTAGAGCAGACACACCCCAATCTCTTCTGGCACAAAACTTCTCTGCATATTCTACATGATCTAAGACTTCGTGCGAGGTAGAGGTTGAGGTTAAAGTGACACATTATTTAATCTGATGGAGGGAATGCAAGGCCATAGGGGCATGATTGTTGCTGGTTGCTTTTAGCCATATTTACACCGAACTTGCAAGTAAACATCAGAGTAGAAAGAAGTGGGCAACTTAAAGCTTGTGCAGAAAAATAGTTAAAACATTTAAAGTTGCAGCGGCCAAAGACGGTGTACTTGTTACAGAGATTAATGTTATAGAAGAGAAGGCTTTGCACTGGGATGATATTAAATATGACTTTTAGGGCATCTCATGAATCTGTAAGACCCAGAATGCAAGATCTCTGGGATCATGGAATCTTCCACTAACATTCATGTGTAATAGACGATTTGTAACAGTTCTGGAATCCCTGAAAGCAGGCCTAATAATTCAATGCATAAAGCCATGTGAGCTACAGGCAGCCAGCTGATAGCAGAATTGCTTTCTCATATCCATAAAGCCTCAAGTATTACCAATATGCTCTTTCAATCAAAACACGCAGACAGAGGAGTTAATTTTTATACCTGCTCAGTTTCATGCTGATCCGACATCTTTCCATTACTTTTACTTCCTTGCTTTTGGAGATAGTAGTTTTCACTCTGTGCACTTGAACTTGAAAAGTATGCAATGCGTTTAACAGTTTTTGACAGTAACTCGCAGTTGGGAATTTCCCTCGCATCCCAGGGGAGATTTTGCGCTTGGGCTGTCAAGCTGGAAATATGCAGACAGTAGATGCTATGAAATTAACTGGATGCACCTGAATTGTGAGGAACAGTGCCGGTGGGGAATCGGAGTGTAAGTTTATGGTTTGGATCTTAAAAATCACCCAAAGCTCATGTGTTCATGGCTTGGACTCCAGCCTGTGACACTACTGCGAGGTCCTTGAAAGTTTAGAGAGTTGTGCTTAAGGAAAGAAAGGTCATTGGAGGAGTGTCCTTAAAGGAAGTAATGGGTCACAGTTCATCCTTTCTCTTTCCTGACTTCTCCATCACCATAAATGCTCTCCACCACCACCTAGGAGAGACTGACTGACCTCGGAAACAATTAGCCAACATGAACCTTTCTTCCTTGCAATTTGTTTTCTTGGGCATTTTGTCACAAGATCAGAAAGCTAACTCTTGCAGACAGCAAGAAAACTAAATTTATATAACCTGAGCAGGTTAGTGCCCTGGATGGCAGACGATGGTATCCTAAAGTTTGGATTAAAATGCCAAGAATGAAATCCACAGACATCCCGGTGCTTCTGGATCCTATATGCAATTCCATGATGAAGACGAGTTGTCCCTCCTGTGAAGATAATGCAGACCTCTGCATTGCGGGGAAATACATACCTGCTTTATGTCCCCATTTGCCATCCTGGCAGGAAGTGTTAGATTTGCCAGCTGAGAAAAATACTCTATTCACACAGATCTGCAAACCCTCACCATGTGCACCGGCCTGAGTAGAAGAGTCTATGTTGGATGCCTGTCAAGAACTCAGGATGGGGTGGGGGTGGGTGGGTGTAAAACTGCATAACGGTGTTTGCCTAATGCAGCACTCTTTCATAACACAGGACATAATCACCCAGCAAGGAACCCGGCACGAGGGATCTATTGTGATATTTCTTGGAAGCGTGGAAATTGGAATGGCCCATTTCAAATAAAGAAGAACCGACAGAGCTACGTAGAAGATGGTAGGAAGGGACAAAAGACAGAACTGGGAAGGGGTCAATGAAGCTGGACAAGCCACCTCCTAGTGTGAAAAATGTGAGATGCCAGGTAACATTCCTCATCAAAAGCAAAAAAAAAAAAAATGTTCTGGCGTTTTAGAGAGGTGCATTTTAAAGAGTAAGATAGATCAGTAAGAGAATAATAGTTTATATTAAAAAAATCTATAGATTAAGAGACAGACTGTATGAAAGACAGCTTCAAAGGATTATTTTGCGAATGCCCCTCATAACCCTCTTTAAAAGGTGGACAGCATACATTCAGAACACTAAACACATTCCCCGCTGCCATGATAGAAGTGACGGACAAGTAATATTAAAAGATGCTCAGAATTCAGTAGAACATGAGTCTCATGCACTAACCAAAGGGAGTGGGTTCATGTCCTCGCTGTGAAGATCTGTTATTTAACTGGTCAATTGTCAGAGTAGCAGCCACTTCAGAATGTGACTGTTACATTACACAGAAGCTGTGTGGATACAAATTTACTTGTATACATGTAGTGTATGTGTGTGCTTGTGTGTTTGCCTGTGTCTGTGTTTCTGTGTGTTCATATGACTATGATCCTTGAAATTGTATTCCTCTCCCTAGAGGAAACTGCATCTTCCCACGCCCCTTTCAGTAAAGTGTGACCAAGAGACTGAGTACTGTCTAATAGAATGTGAATAAATACAGGAAAATGTCATGTTCCGTTTTGAAGATCTAGGCTCACAGATCTTCAGTGTGTGATCCCAGAACTTATTTCTTCTCTAAAGCCACGTGGTTGGCAGGTGCATGCTCAAATGAGGAAAGACGTGATGGGCAACTGAATTACTGTGTTCTACACAGCACCCAAAACTTAGTCTGTTGCATCTTTGTGTGAATGTGTGCATATTTGTTTACGTGTGTGAGTCCAGACATGCACATGCCACCGCACACATGTCACGGTCAGAGGACAGCCTTCAGGTGTCATTCCTCATCCTTTCTCCTTGTCTGAGACGGTCTCTTTGCTGTAGCATAAGCGTCCTGAGCTCCCCCACCCAGCACCAGCCCTCTGTAGACACATGCTAGAGCCACAGATGCTTGCATGGCTGGGTCTGCCTTTTCCCGTAGGTTCTAGGGACCCCAATTCAAGGCACCAGACCTGTGTGGCAAACACTTTAACCACTGAGCCATTTCCCCAGCCCTAGTCCTGTATTTTTTCAATACAACACATTCAGAACCACTTATTATTAGAGTCTAGATCCCTATTTAATACAGAGAATGAACTGCTTTTCAGGGTGTCTAGAGTTTAAATGAATTATTGCATGACAACAGAAATTATCTCAGAAGTCGATGATGACTAGGCCCTAATTACTATTGAAGTCAAAGCAACGACACATATAACAATATGACAATGCATACAACGTCTGTATTTAAAAACAAAGTTAAAGAAAAGATATTTTTATCATATATGTACCTGAAAAAGAAAGGTCAACTTGAAATAATGCAAATGGTAGTTTTTTAAATAATAAGGGGGACATTTACACATAAGAACCTCACTAAATACTAATAGTATTGAAAATATATGTACATATTAATACATTATTAATGTTACCATACAATATGTAAATAACTATTTTTTTTCTAAAAACTGAATTTAATCATACAAAAGCCTTGATTTTTCCTAGGTCCAATATATTTTGCAGTCCCTTTAAAAGGTAATTTCAGAACTTTATTAGGCTACTTTAAATAATTCAGTTGCTTTCACATGTTTGATACAGTGTCATTTCTGCATAATTTTCCACTATTCAGAAAACATAAATTTCAAAGTAGTAAGGATTTGAATAATCCTAGCAAGTAAATCATAAATTCAGATTTCATAAATACTATGAAAAGTTGTAATCTTTGCAAATCTCAGAATATTTCTTACAACTTTTTCTAAGTAACATAAATGCAAATAAATCTTAACTATGCATATGAAATTAGAATAAATATATAATGTCTTATAAACTCTAAAAGACCAAATTCTCTCAGAGTTCATGGATAGTTAGAATGCTGGCAACATTTTTTTTAACCTATACCTGGTGCTCCGATTTATGAACTTCAGTTAACCTTATTCTTTAAACAAGAATGAGGTTTTACAAACTTTTGAAAAATAAATAGTTCCTGATAGCTTGTCTCCAGAGGTTTCCCTTAACTGGGCCTGGCTTATGGAAATTACGGCTTATGAAAACTAGCTGAAGGAAATTTCCATTTGTGTTGCCTTCGTTATTACTTCATTTTATTTACAGGTAGTATTTCTATTCAATTCTTTCTTACAGTTTCTTGTTGAGAAATTCCTACAATTCGAATGTGAGATGTGATGTACAGTAACCAATATGTATGTCCGAAGACGGTGATGTCTACTTTAGTCATGACATTGACACAAAGGAAAGGTGGTGCGATTGACTTGATTACATAAGGAGCTGAGCGCGCCTCCATTTTTACTGACACCAGGATGATCAATGTTGCCAGTTCCTCTCCACATTTCAGCATCCCGTGTGCCTGGGACTCAGATGGAGCCGTTTTCCCGTCATCCTTAGACGCAACAGTAAATCATGCTTGCCTGTCTCTCTGAGCACAGAGTTGGCAGTGAGGGAGCAAAGCCCTCTGTGAGGTCTCTCACAGGCAGGCTTTGTGTCTCTGTGTCTGCATCCGTACTCCCTGTGGCAGCTAAGCTCTGCTTTTGAAGTCTAATTGCTCTTGGGAAGAATTTGCTTGCTTCTCCCTCAGGGTGAGCAGACATTTTCTTGGTATTGGTGCGGACTCCTGGCCTCCCCAGGGGAAGGGAGCCTGTGTTTCTTTTCTTCTCTGTGACAGCAGACAGGACTATAGGTCTCTGTGGAGCAGGAAGTATTTACTTCATCCAAACCAGAAAGGGGATCTGGGGACAGGCAAGGCTTTGTGTGTCCTTAGCAGGTGCTTTCCAGGCCCTGCCTGCCTGCATCTGCAGTGGGCTTTCTTTTCATCTGCCTGCTTGTCCTCACCCTTTCTGAAAGTACCAGGTATAAAGGTGCTGCTGAAAGTAGGAAGACTTTTGTATTTGAGGACTGTATTTAGGATTGTGCTAGGATATATGTTTAGGATTGGAAACTGACATGTTTATCCGCAATTCCTGTTTCCTGTTCAGTAAATTGTGGATGATTTTTCCCTCCGCCTATTTTCCATATCTTTCTACTGCACTCTGTTAATGATGAAGCCATCAATGTATCTCATTTCACATTGGTTCAAATTTAAACTTTAGGGAATCTAATTCTACTGGTTGCTCATCCATCTCAGCTCTCTAATGGCCTACAAAATATTACTTCGTAGAGTATTTAGTTTTCTTCATTGTTTGAGTAGGGGAAAAACATTTCACAGCCCTACCTATCCTTAACCCGACATTTATTATCTTTTGTGTCTATAGACCACATCTCCAGTGTAGCTTGCTTGAGTTTTCTTTTTGCCTTGACAGGACTTTTTCGGAAGTTATCAACTTTATTATTGTCTTTAAAAATATCATTTTGGTTGCATTAATTTCTTCGACTTCACAGGTATTTGCGTTTCTGTACATTTCTCTTCCATTCTTTTCTATTCGGTGCCACTTTTTTTTTTCTAAGATCTTAGAGTTGTAAACAACATGATGACTTTAATTTCTTCTGTTCCTATCATAAAACTGAAAGGAGTTAAGAGCAAGGCAGACCCGCAGGAGGCAGATTGGGTTGCAGGTCCGGAGAAATCAGAACATCTAGCTGTGCAGAAGGGACTAGAAGTGAGCCCTAAAAACATTCTGGCTTTTCAAAAACTACCCAACTAGTGGGCTTAAGATCTGAAGTCCAAAGCCCCGATTCCCCAAGATCTTGGCTACCAGCCAGTCCTTCTATTTACTTTCCAGTTCTTCCTCCCCTTGGAACATTTTAGTGGCCCCCACTACTCTGCCCCTTCCGGTATGACATCATTAGTGAGTGGGCTTTCTTGAGCCTACACACTTTCACCCAACTCATAGGCCAATCAGAACCTTGTGCCCACCCCCAGCTTCCGTGTTCAAACTAACCAACGTCCCAATTTACCTGCAGAGGCACAGTATTGGCCGTTTCCTGGAGTATGAAAAGCCCTGCACTTTCCCCACCCTACCCTGCATCCAAAGACAGGGTTTCTCTGTGTAGCTTTGCCTGTCTTGGACTCTCTTTGAAGACCAGGCTGACCTCCAATTCACAGAGATCCGCCTGCCTCTGCATCCCTGAATGTTTGAGTTACAGCAATGTGTGAACTTACTTGGCAACTCATTTTTGAGACCCTCCTTCCTCTAAGAAGCTGCTCTCTGTTTCTCAATAAAATGTTGATTGTTTACTTTTCTTTTGGGGTACTCACTCACTGCTCTTTAGGATCATGTCTGTGAAGCCACTGCCTCAGCTAAACCCACTGAACCTAAGAGAGATTCGGTTTCACTCAGCCAACAACAAATCATTGAAATCTAGAAATTTTCTTTTAAAAAACATGATTTCTGCTACATGGCACAAATTGTGTTTTAATAGCATTGAATTTGAGATACACTGAAATTTTTTCCATGCATGTTTAAAAATGTTTGCTTGGTTTCTAAGGAAAAACTCAATAGTTCTTCTTGTAAGATTTTTATGGGCTGATAATTTAATTCCATGTGGTGGTCTGAGAACATGCATGGTTTCATTACCTTTGCGACTGATGCAGCAGGATGCCGTCTGTTAGTAAACAGTCCAGGTGCATGACATAAACAGTAAATCTGAACATGGGTTCTCCTTGGAGCCGTGTGTGTGTGTGTGTGTGTGTGTGTGTGTGTGTGTGTGTGTGTGTATGTATGTGTGGTTTGCGCACAGACACATGCACGCACGCAATACTGACTGTCATGTTAATAAAACTGAAACACAGTCTGCAACTATACCCAACACTAGTAAGCTGTCATTATAGTGAATGGTAACTATACTTAGTATCTCTCTGGTTTCTCTGTGCACACTACTTCAAACACTGTGTTTACATTTCATTCACAAAATACTTCTCAAGAGCCTCCTGTGTATTGAATTTATTCTAATTTCCAAATGACCTTGGCATGCATTTTAAACATTAGCATGAACAAAGTCATCAACATAGTCACTATTTTGTGCTGAACACTGTTGCCATGACTGTTTCTCATGAATGCAAGCGGTGTTAATGGTGTTTGAGAAAGCTTAGACCTCCTTTGACTGTGGAGGTCTCTGTGACCTCCAAAGCCATGAGAGTATTGACCCAGTGTAGTACCACACAACTAAGTAGCCAGTATTGGCTCGAACGTTCAGAGTCTGACCCTGAGTGTTTATTTTAGGCATATTTAACCAGAGCACAATTTGATGAAAACTTTTCTGGTGATAATTAACTCAATCCGGTGTCCACAATAAACCATACATAAATCGTTTTTAGGAACAAACTAAGCTAATTAATTATTGGATGTGACCACATCAAAACTCTTTGTAAAGTACATGTGACACCTCCCATAAAGATGGGTTCCACAGACTGACTGAGAAAAACAAGCTTATGATAAGGGTCTGAGGGAAGGTCCAGTGTGGGTTCCAGCAACACAGATAGAACAAAGATCAGCAGGCTAGAATGCGCTTCTACTCCTGGCCTTCTGGGCAGATAAAAGATACTGCATTCCTTTCCTTGAAGGAACAACCCTGTATGCCAACGGTCCGTGTTTCCCCAGTGCTTATCTGAGAGCCCAAGAACATGTATGTCTCCTAGCACATCTGAGCAGCTTGCCATATAAACTTCTGCTTGACTTGGGTTCAAGACTCCGTCCCTTACACTGCCAACCAAGGCATGCTTCTCTCAGTAAGTCTCACAATTGCACTTTTTGAAAAAGAAAACTTCAAGAATAATCACTGTGACTCATTTTTATCTTTAACTCTCTGTTCTGCTTTGCTCATTGCCTTGTTATAAAGTCTACAGCAGAAGAAGGTACGGTCTTCAAATCTGCTGAGATGCCTGGCTGTACTCACAGGCAGCCATCTTGTTCTCAGAGTCCTCTCTTCACTTCTTTGTATGTTTTTCCAATTCTAAGTTATTCAACACTAAGGAAATTGAAACAGCACACGCCTAGTGGCTGAGAGTAGAACAACTGGCTGACTACAGGGAAATAAGAGTGAGATGGGTCCCTGGATGCTGGAAAACATGAAGCCTCCTGTGCCCTGTCTTTGAAAACCCTCCTGCTGAGATGGATGGTGTGGTCACATCTCCACAGCAAGTCTGCACAGTGTTCAAAGACTCATTTGTTCTGAACAAAGAATACCAAGATGTAATATTATAATAACATAATTCTCTCCTTTCATTTCAGGTACTGGAAAAATCCTAGGGGTTCGATCTGACCCAAAGACTATATAGAAATATCCTTCAACTTTTGTTAAACTTGGTTTAAGAAAACCTAAGCTGTATGAAATTTGAAACATGCAAATTTGTAATTTAGAAAAAAAAATCCTTGTTTTCATTTCTTTGACTTTGCACTCAATACCACAGCTGCTTGTGTCATTATATAAAGGTATAAAACATCATGAAAAATAGAAGAAAACATAGTCTTTCTCGCAATAGAAAAAAAAATGTCCAAGACACAAAACACCAGTCAGAGATGTTGTGTCTAAAGCATAGACTCATAAGCCAGCCTGTTGGCTTCTTAAATGATGGGCACACTAGCCTATGAGTTGCTTATGACAAGTTTTGTGTTGTGAAAGAAAACGTATTGCGTTGTAACAAAGCTTAGATAAACCCCAAAACTTTATACCATTCTGGCCTGCTACACTGTTCATATGCTGATTTCCAACTATTATTTTGAAAAGAAAATGAGCCAGAAACTCATATTAGCTTTTAAACAAATAAAAACAGATTGCTATAAATGGAAAAAAATTAAGACAAAGCATGAATGTTGAAATAAACACTAGTGGGATTCTGGTGGAATCTGTAGGGTAAAGGGTTAACTTTTGTCATCCTGTCCTTTGACTGTTGAAATTACAGGTGGCTGAACAATAGTGATAATCTTGGGGCTGCTTCTTAAAACGAAGAACTAAACCCCACCTGTGAAAAGTGCCACTCTGGACTAGAAGGAAAGGCAGCACCAGCATCTTCCAAAACAAGTTGTAACCAAAAGCCTATTGAGCAAACTTCTTTAAAGTCTTACCTTTCAAGGCTCATTCTTTTCAGTTCACTATTTTTTTTTCTAGATAAGATGTCTCTTTGATTATTCAGGTCTTTGTTTCCTTATGAGTGTCCCTGTGCCGTACCAAATGCAATTTATGCTGTGTTCCTCTGAATCTATGTAACATCAATTTAATTCTCAGAAAAAGCCATATCCTAGGGTAGGAGATGTGGGTCTTCATCCTCATCTGAGGACATTTAAAAGGAGGAAATGTAAGAGTGATGCCACAAGATTGGGTCTTGTCACTGTCCTTCGTCTCCTTTTTACATCTCTGGTCGCTTCTTATTACAGCATTATCTTAAGTTCCATGATCAGAGCTTCTCGTTAAAATTCGAGGATCAATGCGTCTATGTTCATGTGGACTTCTCTCTGCATGTGTTCACGTGCAAATCCTTCAGTAGGAGCTGCACTGGCTTGGATGATGGTTCTGGTGTGGGTGATTTCAATTCTTCTAGTCAATTTTCTTCAACTGCTCCAAATTACTAATGAGTCATTCCGGGACCTGAAGGAATGGGACTTCGGAGTCAGGCTGCTGGGAATTCCCTCCAGGCAGTGCGCTTTGTTCTAGAACACATTCCTCTCATACACAGAGGGACTGGCTAAACATGGGTTGTTTTCCATAGACAATGACCTGCAGTACTCAGCACTTTTAGAGGTAGCTTGCCGCACTGAAGTCTGTTTTGTGTGCAGACACTTTCGAGGCAGAGTTTCAGTCTCTACCTGGATTTCGGTGCCTAGAGCAAGAATGGGCATTTATGTTTTTCACAGTTTCCTCCTAAGCACCTTCTATTTTGCCAACAATGTGATAGGTACACTAAATTTTTGAAGCCACGCTTGTCAGTTAAATTCTCCAAAAAAAAAGGCAATACTTGATAATGCACATTTTTGTGCCATTCATTCCTGTCAAAGTTATACATACCTCGAATGTAGTCATCAAAGGATGTCACAGTATAACTTCAGAAGTTAGTTGGGAGTGGGGTGGGACCTGAAAATAAACAAGACATTTATGTCAACTCATATTTACATAAATATAACAAGCAAATGGATGTATATGAACACACCTATAACATGGTAGACACTAATATCAATAAAGATGTAGTTATTCCATACAAAAAAATCATATTCATGTTATTTTAAAAACCCTTATTCTCCTTTTCAGACCGATGTGTTTTCGTTTTATGTGTATGGGTGTTTGGCCTGCATTTTTGCCTGTGTACCATGTGAACAGAATGCCTGAAGAACGGAACAGTACATCATCAGATCCCTCTCAACAGTAATTACATAGTGGTCTGTCATATATGTGCTTGGGATTGAACCTGGGTCCTCTGGAAGAGCATCCAGATATGAGGTGATAGGGAGATGAAACTCTGGTCCTGGTTCCAGATATCTGGCTTCTGCGATGCCATCAATAGTGGATCCTCATTGGAACTCCTCCTGGCTATCCTGTTGTTACCCAGTGTCATGGAGATCCTGCAGCTTTGGAATAGCAGGACTAGCCCTTTTATGTATCCCAATCGTTTGCAGATTATATAAATTTTGGGGTGGGCCAGCTCAGAGCCCTGGACCTGGGCTTGGGTGTTATCTGAGCTGGTCAGTGCTCCATCTCTCCCTTAGTCACACTATCAGGGTGAGCTCTCCAGCACTGCTCTGGCTAGGCCACCTCATGTGGCTATCTTCATAAGGCAGGGTCAGCTCTCCTGATCTCATGCCCTCAGTGTCAGTTCACTTGTACACGTGACTCCAGAGCCAGCTCCACTGTGGTGCCCAGAAAAGTTGCAGGGCCCTGCTCTCCCAAGAGCTATAGCCAGGGAGAGGCAGGGCCTGCTCACCCACTCTTATAACAGGGGCCGGAGGTGTTGTGCAGCTCTCTCAGCTGCCTCAGGTGGCAAAGGGTGAGGGAGCAGAGGGCATCTCCCTTCTACCCCACCCATATCACCAAGTCCACTTCATGGCAGAGGGGTGGTAGGGCCAGCTCTTCCATGTTCTTACCCTTAGATCCTGCTCACCTGTGCCCCACCCACCAGGGTGAACCCTGCAGTTCTGTTCCAGTGAGGTGCAGAACCCAAGAGCTCATACCTTTCAGCAGCATTTTGGCTGAGATGGCCCTCACCATGGCCCCAAGTGGTGGGCTGGCTACTCACAACAGGCGACCTCTCTCCTCCTTCCGGTCTCCAGTCCCAATTCTTTTTGTTATTGTAGGCATAAGGTTATTGTACACACAGTTCTATAAAAATGACTTCAACGTGTAATGCTCAAGCTTCTCCACTACTCTTTATCTCCAATCTGACCACTTCAGGCTGGTCATGTGGCTGGAGGGCCCCTGGGTGATATTCTCCATCCATGTTGCATGGTGTGGTGGCAAGTGTGTGTCTATGGCGCCCCCTGTGCTGAGCACTGTAGGTGGCACGGTGGCTCACAAGTCTCTCTGTCTGTCTGTCTTCTCCCAAATCGTGCTGCCTGGATTTGATTTTTGTATGTGTCCTAGGCATAGGAGATCTTTGGTCACTAAGCCAGGCACCAAGCTAAGATGAGCGAAGGGCTGTCATCTACTCACCTTAAGTTGTTCCAGCATGCACTTGGCTACTCTTATGTGAGTTGTTACTGTGGCCTATGGCTATGCCACCCTGACTGTGCCCAGTCTCCTCTAGTCTCAGATGCTAAGCAGGGTTGAGCCTGGTTATTACTTAGCACGGGGGAGAATAATCATCATTGTATATAAGTCTTGAAGAATTCAAAAGAGAATGATAGATGCTGTAGAGATAATGCATCAGTCATATGTGAATAATAACGTGATTGCGAAAGCCAGCTCTCCAGGTGCCCACTGCCCAAGGTATGTGGATTCAAGGGCTCTGCTCTGAGCAGCTAAGAAGCCATTCTGTTTCAAATCTCAGGAACTCTGAAACCTGCAGCAACCTCATGTGAAAGGCGGAAGGTCTGTGCACTCCTACAGCCGTCAAACAGATCCCATCACAACCAGCCAAAGCCACAAATCCACCTGTCTTGAGAAAACACAATGTCCTTACCATCCATAGCATCAGACAGTTGGTAGCTGCTGGCAGGTGCTCCGGGCAGGGCTGTTACCTGCCTATGCCTCTGTCCTGCAATTCTAGCACCCTCCTTTGTAATTTATGCTTTTCCTTTCTGTTGAAATAGCTTTTTAGAATACCTTGGGGTTTCCCGCCCCCCCCCCCCCCGGTTTTCAAGGGGTCTGGGAATGTATTCCAAAAGCCTATCCAACTGTTTCCAATTTTAATTACATTTCTAACCCATTATGTTCTCAAAAGAAGGAAAGGAGAAGAGTTTTCTGTATCCCTTAAAATGTATTTATTCATATAACAGTATTTTACATAAAAATTTCAGTAGTACAGCTATGTCATGACAATGAGACTTGCCCTTGAACTCAGTACTTCTGCCTCTTTCTGGTTGAGGAGTCTACTGTGACACAATAAATGTTAACAGGTCCACCTATGCAAAACCTCTTTAACAAAGCTTTATACACGATGAACACATTGATGGCCTCTATTGCACATCCCCAACAATTCAGATGTTGACCTCCTACTTCAAGAGATTCAGAAGGTAACTGTATCTGAAGACATTTAAAGAGAATTTGGATGGAGTCATAGGAATAGACCTTAATCTAATGTTTAATGTCCTTAAATTTTTATACAAACATGTACAGGGAAAAGACACTGTGAAGTCATGCCCAGGAGAACAACACAGACTGTACTCCCATGACTCTTGGACTCTTGGATCGAATCAACCATGTGACTCCTTGGTTTGGGAGTCTAGATTCCAAAATTGTAAAAGAATAAATTTATATATTTTAAACCACTTACTCAGTCTGTGGTACTTTGCATAATGACCACAGATCTCCAATAAAAATAGTATTATATTCCACTAGTTATAATTAGCGATTTCTTCAGGAAAATGCTCCATATGATTTTTCTATAAATGTTTGGTGTTTAGATATGAGGCAATCAAGAAATGCTACTTTCTTTAGAATAAATTTAATGCTACAAATCACTAGACAAAAGACTTTCAGTAAAATTGAAAACGTCTCAAGTACATGATGAAAGCAATAAATTCATTTCTGGTTGGTCAATAATTTTTTTCCTATGACTGTTATGGTTACTTCAAAACCCAAGTGTTGGTCCCATCTCTCCCATTTGTACTATGGACTCCTGTTGAAATCAATCCATTTATTAGTAGCTATAAAATCCTTAAATGCCAGGCTTAGGACCCCAAGAGGCAGTTTGTAACTGTAGCTGAGGCTCTGATTCCAGATGAGAAACCATCTGTTACAATTCCCTGAGTGTGTTCAAGGATCACATTAGGTCACACTATTTGAAACTGAGTGATTTCTAAGATGTGTAGTCTAGTTCTGGGCTTTTAAATAACAACAGTTGAGGTATTAGTAATCATAGCAACATACAGTTAGGGTGTAAGCCATCTTAATAATCAGATTTTGTGCATCTCAATGACCTTACAGACAGGCTGCAGAAAAGGTAAAAATACCGCTTTACCTAGTTCACATTAAGGATAGCGAATGTGTGAGCTCAGGTCCCCTGACTTACTCCTGGCCTTTGCTCTTTGCACTCATGAAACATCAGTAATGAATATAAAAGATGCTTTAGGACAGGAGAGTGTTGTTCTGCTGCTGGCTGTCGCCTCGGCTGTGTCTGTGTTTACCACCTCAGGGCTGCCATGCCCATTTCTCCTGCAAGCCAGATGCTGTTTGCTTCCAGACAGGAATGGAGGAACCCCTAGGATCAAATGTTCTGTTTCTCTCAGGAATGATTTGAGCACTCAGGGTGAGGCTCCCAAAATGAGTTTTCTACTGGGTGTTATAGTTAGCTCTTTAAAATGAGATTGCTGGTGCTGCATGGCAGTGGAAAGTCGGTTGTTCCAAAAGCCTGTGCTGATACCTCTGTATCCGTTAAGCTGCCTCTGTATTAATGGCAGAGGTGTGGGTGAAAGCCCAAAACCAACCAGAAGGCAGGTCCAGTAAGATGCAGTTCCAGTGGAATGCAGGGCCTGAGAGCACAGAGCCCATGGCAACGTGGCCTGCCAGACTATGACACACCTGTGAACAGGAGGAGCTTGTGGAGGCTGATCAGAAGGTTGTCTGACTAGCAGCCAAGAGGGGGAGGGGTGCAGAAGCTCAAGGTGGCCTTTAAGGAGGAGGGGAGCCCTCCCTTCCCCAGGATAAATGACTAAAGGAGAAATGGAATGAGAGAGAGAGAGAGAGAGAGAGAGAGAGAGAGAGAGAGAGAGAGAGAGAGAGAGAGAGAGAGAGTTCTGAATCAGGGACTCCCCTGGGCAGTGGAGGAGTTTTGAGGGTGAATGTGTTTGATTTGATGGGACTAGGGATGCCAAAAACAGCCCTATCATAAGAGGGGGAAAACAGTAATTAATTATACTATGGGTAGGGGAAGGACTTTGGGTATGGTCAAAGGTCATTGGTTGAGAGCCAAGACACCAAGATACCTTGTTAGCATAGGGTGGGTATCTCCAGGACTCTACAGGTGCTTGCTGAATGGTTTCTTATCAGGAAAGGATTGGGCTTGTAATTTCCCTGAGGGCTGTGTGACACTCCTTAGAAGATTTGGTGTGGGGGAGTCCTCAGATCAGGCAGAGAGGGAACCCCACTGAGAAAAGGAGTACATGCTCTAATATGAGCTCAGGGGCTCTCTGTAAATGCCAGACTTCAACCTTAACAGCAGGATCCCACAGGAGAGAATTAAGTGCGATGAACACTGAACATATTTTTTCCAAATCAAAAGGAATTAGTCCCAGTGTTACTTCATCTTATGAGTGTCTGAATGCAACTCTTCCATGACTAAAAATAGTCACTCTCAAAATTCCTGAGAGCCCAAGACAGCAGGGCAGAGATCTATGGATGCTGATGATATTGTGCAGAACATTTACAGTGAGAAAACAGCTAATTGCTACCAAAGAAAAGAAAATGACATGAATTCCTGGGACATAATAGTCTGTGATAATTTACTTTGTAAAAGAAAAAAGATTTTAAATACTGTTCCCCTTATATTTTCTCCTTCTCAGTGAATTGTCACTTGCTGAAGCATCTGTCATCACTGATGACATCTATGGAATAACAAGATTCAGACTGGCCACCCTCTGTTGTTTTTGTTTTTGTTTTTTTGAAGGAAGATAAATTTATGTTTCTGTAGTGTCACAAATTGTAATTATGTTTGATTGTAATTTCTTTGACAACAAACTGACTGAAACTTAAAAGAGAGCCATTCAAAATATCATTCTGCTTTTGGTGTTTTAAAATCCTTATACATGTGTGAAACACACATATGTTTTGAATTTGAAAAAAAATCCATATTGTGTTGATCTTCCAGGAGACTGCTCAGCTAAAACATTCTCTGAACAAAAAGGCTCTCAAAGGAAAATGGTACGTTCTATTTAAAGATCATCTTGGCTTACAGAAAAGTTTTTTTTTTCCTCTAATGCTTCGGAGTTTAAAGACATCAAACAAACAAAAAACCACCAACCACAACAACAAAATACCCACACTTCTCTGGTGTTGTCTGCAGTACAGGATTTTGAGTAACACATGCTTGCTCAGGACTCCTTCGTTCCATTGATGCTAACTCCATGAATGAGGTCATTTCAAATGTATATAAGCCCCTTCCCTGACTCACTAGCTGCCTATAGAATCATGGAGACATAAGGAATAGAAAACTAATGCTGCTGCACTTTGTCTCATATCTACAGCTTTACAGTGCCTCTTGTAAAGAAAGAATAATTAATAATTCTGTCAGAAAAATTTAATATTAAAATATTTTCCTATGGATATAAGCCCACTTTTCTTTTGCAGTTCATTAAATAAACAAACAAAAATACAATACCCCTCTTCTAGGCTTTCCTACACACTTGGAAAAGTCAAAGCAGATAAATCTAAGAAACCTTTAGTGAAATAGTAGTTTGATGCAATTCTGTAATTTGATGTCTGGTCCATTGAAGTGAATAGAGGGAAACATTTCCCAAATGGCTAGGATGTGATTACATCCCTTACTTATTTGAAGTTCTGCAGAAGAACTAAAACCTCTCTCTTTACCCAGCGGTCATTTGCTCTGTGTGACAGGAGAGATAATCGCATCGACTGAGCTGAGCGGCAAGCTTAGAGAAACCGATCTCCAGGGAGAGCCACCAGCTCTGCCTTCATCCCGTCTCACATCTCAAAAGATATAAAGTGGACCAGTTATTGAATACATTCTTAGGCTCAGCCTGGCATTTGAAACAGCTCCATCTGATCATGATTTCCTGTATGTGAGTGACCTGCCCGTTAAGCATGCACAGGCAATCGACAAAGCTATCGTTGGTAAGAATCGGTGATCTCTAAATATTACAGAGACTAAAGAAGAGCAGACCCAGTGAGGTGTAACGGGAGAGGCTTCAGAGTGTTTGCGGTTATTAGCAAAATGACCTTTCTTCCATCCTTATCTTTGAGGAGGTTGACATCAAACTGTGAAAAGCTTTTTAATTATTTATTTATGATAGAAAAAAAATGATTACAGGTCCCATAAAGTCTTAGACTATCATAAACCTCACAGTAAAATCAAAATCGATTTGTTAGCACATTTTTTTATAGAGGATCATTAACTTTGCCAAGCCTCCCAGTGCAGAGAATTTTGTTGATGGCTCTCCCCAGCACGGTCCTCTGTTCTCTGTTCTCTGTTGGCACTCCTGCATGCTTGAAGATCTAATCCCATGTACAGGAACTGTACAATGCATTTACTAAGCACTATTTCACAATCTCTTAACCCACCAAAGCCTGACCATTCTACCTATTTACCATCCCAATACACTTCAGCTTTGGTTCCTAAATTTTCCTAAGAATCTCCGCCCCCCCCCCCATGAAGAAATCAATTATCTGGCTTTATTTGTATTTAATTCCCATTTGATTAGAAACTGCCTGTCACATTACCTATGATAAATCCATATGTGTTTTATACTATACATGCAAATGAACAAACCCCACTATATCCCTACATATCTATTTTATAATCTCTTACAATAGTATAAAGGTATTCATTAGAATTCCTATTTGACAATATAGAGCCATTTCACTGGCCTGTTATCTCTGTTACCATCTATTCTGGATCTGTCTTTCTGCTTTGCGACTATGACGTCATCCTAATTAGCAGATCTGGCTATAATCTTGCCAATCCCTAGTCCTGTCATTTTCCTGATAAGAACCTTGTCTTAGGGTTTTGAATTGATGTAAAAAAACACCATGACAAGGGCAACTCTTGTAAGGAAACATATAATTGAGGCTGGATTATAGTACAGAGGTCCAGTCCCTTGTTGTCATGCTTGGGAGAAAGGTGGCACAGCACGCAGGCAGACATGGTACTGGACAGGTAGCTGAAAGTGCTACATCTGCATCCACAGGCAGCAGAAAGAGACAGTGAGCCACACTGAGCCTAGCTGGAGCATCTGAAACCTCAAATTCTACCCCCAGTGACACACTTCCTCTAACAATGCCACTCCTACTCCAGCAAGGCCACATCTCTTAATAGTGCCACTCACTGTGAGTCTCTAGGGACCATTTTCTTTCAAACCATCCATCACAGGCTTCTTCCTCAGCATTTCACAATGAGCTCAGCAGCAGTTACTTAAGAATTGGCCCCTATCCACTAACCACATGGGTCTCTATCTTTGTCTTGCATGTTTTCCTTCTTAACCCAGATATAAACACAAGGCCTGATTTGCTTTATGAACATTTTTCTGCACCAAAACCTTATAAGAGAAATTTAGTTATTTAGTTCCTTTGAGAAAGAGGAAATACACACACACACACACACACACACACACACACACACACACACACATGTTGGTTCAGTTTTCTTGACCAATATATTTTATTATGAACTTATTAACAGAGTATATGTACCTTATAACCTCACTCACCGAAACAATAGGAAAAGAGGATTATAGAATAATAAAACCACAAGGATATCAGTTCCAAGGAATGATTCTCCTGGTGTAATCTGCAGGATTTCTTCTGCTGGAAGCTGGAGTAACCAGAACCCAGAACCTCAGCAGGAGCCTGGAGCCCCGAAGCCTTCCCTCGAGCGGATCTCTCTAGGAGCGTTTCTAAGTGGAGCAATGAGCAGCCAAAACTATCCCAAGTCTCCACAGGCCCCGCCTCTTGTTTCTTGATCCCTTAAGTATCTCCTCCCAGAGTCTGTTCATGGGATCTCTTCAGCTGGCAACAATCAACCTCCCACAAGAGGTGGTTTATCTTCTAGTGAATTAACATCACCTGGTCTCTCACAAGACCATTCTCCATCCCACACTTGGTGTCATAACAAAACCAGATTTATCTCTCCTACACACACACACACACACACACACACACACACACACAGAGAGAGAGAGAGAGAGAGAGAGAGAGAGAGAGAGAGAGAGAGAGAGAGATCTCAGATATCTGTCTTTATAAACTCCAGAGGCCTCTTACCATTTCTCTAGAAAAAGCAAATAAGTGTGAAATGGGGAAAAATCAATCATGTGAAATATTTTCGATCCAAAAATAAATAATCTTTGAGCATCACAGTGATGGAGTTTTTAATATGTCATTAGCATTTACCAAGAGTTCACCTGGTGTGTCATACAATAGCCTCCCTTTGACCTTACTCTCTGCACACAGCTTGACAAAGACCCCAAGTCATTTTCATTGGTTGTATTTGTTCAGTGTAACTCTCTATGCACAGAAAGCAAAGTCTGTGTTTTCTTGTGCCTGGTGAAACAGGAACAGTATCTCATACATTAGTATTTGAATTATTCAAACTCAGTTCTATCTACAATATGATGCTATTGATTTCTGCAAATATCCCTCTGCAAAAAATGTCTGATACATGATGTGTTTTCTGTTTCAAAACATTATCTGGTGTTCAGAATTCAGGGTTCAGGAGTGTGTACATTCTAAGCTGATGCCATGGTTTGGATGTGAAATGTGTTTTAGGAATGTTTGTCCCCAGTTAATGGTGTTCCTGGGAAACTGTGGAAATGTTGGGTCTGAAAATCATGGCCTACATAGAGAGGTAGTGGACATTTGTGTGCTATTGCCTGCCTGCCTGCCTGCCTGCCTAAGCTCTCTGCTTTATGGCACAATAAATCCTAAGCTAGCTACACTGTATGCTCAAAATGCCAAGGATAGAACTGCCCCAACTGCCATTCCTTCCCCATCACGATGGACTGTATCCTATGAACCATGAGCCAAACTTAGTCCTGGCTCTTCAAAGAATTTACGTGTCTTGTCATGGTGACAAGAAAGTCACAAAACAGTTAGTCCCTCCCAATTTCACACTCTGCAAGGATTATAGAAACATTGCCTTTTTAAAAAAAAAAGAAAAAGAAAGCATGTGCACATACACACACACATGCAAACACATACCAACATATGTACACACACACATAATACACACCAACATTGTTACATTGTTACACACACACACACACACACACACACACACCACACCACAATCTTCCAGGTCCATTTGTTTTCATCCTGTGAACTCAAAGCTCTACTAGACTTTGAAAGATGATGACTATTTGATGTTCTTACCTTTGAAGTTGAGAGAACTAAGACAAATGGGTGCTTCTGAAGTCTTAAATTGGCTGGTCACTTTCAAATCAATACCAAACAAACAAAGAAACAAAAACTCACACAGAATCCAAAACCATATCACTTCTCAAGTTTGCATAGATAGGTGATTTACCCGAGGAACCTTTAAATCTACAAGTGGGATGGAATGAAAGCTGAGAATCTGGCCATTCATGGTTTTTGAGGTATTACACACCTGTTTGTGCAGGACCACACAATGCGTAGTTATCTCTTAAGATCCTATTACCCTCCCTGACACTTAAGTTTCACAGTGGGGCCAATCACTCTCCAAAGAAACTGCACTGGCACACCCTAAGTAACTAGATAGACAACTTCTCAAGACCAGGGTTTGGAAGCAAACAGATTGCAGTTGATCTGTCACTAACTCAATTTATTTGATTAAACATTGTGTTCACAAAGACACCATTCTGTCAGGCCATGTTAAGTAGAGTATTTCTGTTTATGGTACATTAAAATGAAAACTAATGATCTGTAATTGATTTTTTTTTTTTTTTTTTTTTAGTTTTCTTATGTGAAATGGTCATTAGTTTTAAAACTGAAAACATAGACACAGAAGAGGTTGCCGACGTGCCCCAGGGCTTTAAAGCTAATTGAGGGTAAAGCAAGCAAGATCTTGGAATCATGGAGTCAAACAACATAACCATGAAAGGCGTATAAGCCGTGACGGGGCAGGAGCTGACTGAGCATAGGTCACCCGGGAGTAACTGGGCGGATGGAGAACCACAAGAGAGGCAAAGACTGCAAAATCCAGGAGGTACCAGATATAACCCAGGGTAGAGGGTGGGGTACCTGGGTGCAGAGCATGGCACTCCAGATGTCAGAGGAGGTGGGAGGGGCCAGGGGCATACTTCCTTTTGCACAGTCAGTGTTTTTACAGAAAGTAGCTGATGCTTAGGGGAAGACTAGAGATAGGGTCAGGCCTGTCAGTCTCAGTCCTACAGAGGAAAAGAAGATCTCAGCTCTACTGCAAAGGCCTCTACTGAGAGGAGGAAGGTGACCTTAATTGAAAGAAGAGAAAGAAGGAAAGAGGGAGGGAGGGAAGGAAGGAAAGAGAGGAGAGAAGAGGGGAGGAGGGAGGGGCAGGTAGGTATAGGAAGGGAAGGGAAGAGCAGGGGAGGGGAGGGGAGGGGAAGGAAGGGAAGGAAAAGGGAGGGGATAGGAAGGGAGCAGAGGGGAGGGGAGGGGAGAGAAATGGAGAGGAGGGGAGGGAAGGGAAATGGAGGGGGGGGGGAAGAACAAAAACAAAAGTGTCGGCAGCAAGGTGTCTCCAGATGTGCAGATTTCAGTGCAGCAACAAAAATGATGCAGTAAGCCAAGGGAGCCTGTTTTCTCCCAAAATTTCCAATCCCACAACAATGGCCCTCTAAAGAGCAATTCAGAAGGAATTCCAAAAAAAAAAAAAAAATTCAAAATACTGTTTGTAAATATGTTCACACAACTCATGAATGTTCGTACAACAAACAACATGAGTGCTCACCGAGAGAATGAAAGCAAAGAGGTGAGTGAAATGAGAGCATCAATACGCGATATGAAGACAGACGCGAGTAAACATGATGGAACTCACAAACAGACTCGGAGAAGAAAGGCCAAACTGAAATGATTCTGAAATCAACCCACAGAAGCTAGAACAACATGGACAAGGGTCTCTGGACACGCCTGTAGGTTATAAAAGGAGGACAAAGCAAACTAAACACGCCTCCCCTCCCCTCTGCTTCATGTGTGAATGCAGTAAGACCTGGAATGCTAACCCAAAATAAATCCTTTTATTACAGCAACAGGGGAAAAAAAAAGAAGAAGAAGATGGTGCTAATAGCCATATAGGCTATAATCTAGATTTAATTGAACCAACTAAGTATTGTTTTCCTCCAGTGGTGGAATTTTTTTTTCCTATTACTAAAAACATTTCTTCCATACAATATATTCTGATTATGGTTATCCAGCTCCCTGCTCGTCCGACGATCCCCTTGCAACCAGATCCACTGCCTTTCTGTCGCTTGTTAGAAAACAAGCAAGAGTATAATGATTAATATTAAAATAAGATAAGATTGATTAAAAACAAACAAATCAGAAGATAACAAAACAAACTAGAAAAAGAGCTAAGAAAAAAGTCACAAGGAATGCATGTAGATGCAGAGATACACACACGTTCACATACTCAGGAACCCCATAAAAATAAAAACCCTGATGCCATAATATTTATGCAGGGGACCTGTAATGTAGAATAAATAAGTGCACCAAAACAAAATAAAGCACCCTGACTTAAAATTATGAGAAAAACAATTTCCAAAGATGCTGTTGAGTACAATTTCTATTGACCACGTACTAATGGGCATGCAGCCTGCCCTCAGGAGTGGTTTAATTCCCTAGTCGGGCTCCCTTGGAGAAAACTATATTTTCATTAAGTGGATATCAGTTGGAGATAGCTTCTGCATTAGAGATGGAGGCGTGTGTCCCCTTCTCCCCTCGGCTCTAGGGCCCCACGTGGCGCAGACCTGTGCAGGCTTTACGTACGCTGTCACTCACAGTCTCTGGGAGTTCACGTGTGTGCCAGTCCTATTGTGTCTAAAAGGCTCTGATTCCTTGCCGTTCTCCATCCCCTCTGCCTATCAGACTCCTTCTGCCGCCTCTTCAACAGAGTTCGCTGAACCCTCAGGAGAGAGATGTGATGGTGATATCCCTCTTGGGGTTGAGCGTTGCAAGCTTTCTCTCTCTGGTGATGTCTGTCTGTGGACCATGCTACATGATGAAGCTTCTCTGATGAAGGCTGAGCAAGACGCTGTTCTATGAGTATAGCAGAACGGCTTTAGAACAAAAGTAGTGTTTGCATTTTCCCTAGGTCTCTGGCTTATCTAGTCTCAGATTCTTGGCTACCCAACTATCACAGGAATGGGTTTGATCACCTGGGATAGGACTTAATACAAATCAGGTAGATGTGGAAAGCCACAGATAGCAGCGCCCCCTGCTGCTTCCCTGGCGCAATGAGCCCCTTATGCGCATGCGCATGCGCAATGCGCCTTTGAGCGAGCTCCTTATGCGTATGCCTGAAGGCATAGCATGAGATGGCGTGATCCACATGCACCAACCAAGAACGACAACGTAGCAGTCTCTGATAGGACCAGGCACACTATAAAGGTTCTGTGGGAGCTTTTCCCGGGGGTCACTCCGGTAGTCAAAAGTTCCTGAATAAACTGCTGCAAGAAGAGTTCCTGGTGTTGGTGTCTTTCCTGCTGGTCGGGGATGGCATCGACAGGTAGATATTGATTGGTTACTTCCAGATCAATTGTGCCAGCATATCTTGCAGGCAGGTCACTCTTGTAGATCAAATGTTTGTAGCTGGGTTACTGTTTAACTTTCTCCTATGGTAGAGTGCAGGCTGCCTTCCAATATTATGGATACTGATCTGTAGGGAATGAAAGCTCGATTTAGGCACCAGATCAGTGTCTTCATGTTCAATGAGTCATGTAGGGGTTCTCTTTGGCGATGAGGCTCTATTGGCAGTTTGTAGCAGAGTAGCTTCTATCCTTGGCATTATCCTGGATTGTTTCTGGTGTTCCTATGGGACTCCTTTGGCTAACAACTTGATTAGATGTGGATGTTAGCTGTTAAAGCATTGGTAGTCAAACTGTCGTCTGTATAACAAACCACAGAGGTTAGGAGAGTAAGGGACTAGGGATCTCTTTAAGAAGGAGAAATAAGCCGGGCGTGGTGGCACACACCTGTAATCCCAGCACTCGGGAGGCAGAGGCAGGCGGATCGTTGTGAGTTCGAGGCCAGCCTGGTCTACAAAGCAAGTCCAGGACAGCCAAGGCTAACACAGAGAGACCTTGTCTCAAAAAAAAAAAAAAAGAAGAAGGGGAAATAGAATAAGTAGTTATAGATGGATGGAAGGGGTCCTAGAATTGGACACTATAACAAGGAGATAGACAAGAGAGGGGATAAGGGAGGAGATACAGGGAAAGGCAGCCTGTTTGAGGGGCCATACAATACCTAATACAGTAGAAGTTTCCTATAGTATACATGTATGACTGCAAGCTAAATAAAATCACCAAATAATGGGGAAGACAGTCTCCCACATGGACATTTCTCATTACTAAGTAAAACTTCTAGTCTGGGAGTGGAATTGTTTTGTTCTTAAGTTTGAAATCCTGCTGCCATGACTCTGTGGGACTATTACTGTGTCCGCAATTACATTCCTCCAATTTTATAATTTAAAAAGCAGACAGTTTAACTCAGTTTCAAATTATTAACGAAAACTGCTAAAAGAAAGTTAAATTATATCAAGCTGCATAGCTCACATTGGTAAAAAGATAATTATGGGATGGTGATGAAAAGTAGACTGTCAAAAAAAAATAGGCTGTCAAATCAATGCTATTAAAGATGGGTTGGGGGTATCTGGATCAGCCAAATATACCTCAGATGTGTTCTCAAAGTGGAGTTTCATTATACTGCAGTCACTAGGAATGGGGCCTCCCTCAGTTTAAGGGTCTGGTCTCAGCCATGGTTGAGCCTCAGCTGCCCAGCCACTCAGGAAGCACACGGGCATGTCATGCTGCATGAGGCACATTACGCACATTGGGTCTGTATTGCTCAGTGGGGGTTGGGCCTCTATGTTCTTATATGTTCATGAGAGCACCGAATTCAAATGTGCTCATTAATCCAAACAGCAGTAAAGGTACATGAAGAAATTTTACAATCCTAAGAGAAAGGAAAAGAGGTCTAGGAAGGCACTTTATATTCAACCTTTTTTTGATTGAAAAAAAAAAAAGCTAAGGGAGATTTAAAAAAGAAAGCTTATTTATCTAATAAGAAAGCCTTCATTTTTCTAATTAAAAAAGGTTGATCATATCTTTGCAATATCTGACTATTAAGAAATGTTCTACTTTATTATTAACTCAAATTTTATAATAAAGGCAATTATGGAGCACAAGAAAAATTGATCTCTTGGCTTCATGTATATTAATATATTTTAAAACTCTGATTATACCCTTTCTACTCCTAACTTAACACTGCAATGATTTCTAGAACTTTTTTTTTATTACAATTGCAATGTCAAATGGTTTCAAGTTGTACTTAATAGTTCCTATCCTTACAGCAATTAAAATATCTTATTCTTTTGTGTCCTTAGTGATATATTATAATCTGTCTCACACATGACCATAAAGAAAACATAAGCAGATGATCTTAAAATCTCAGCAAGAGTCAGGAGTTTTCTCCCCACTGTTTCTAAAACACTTCTTAATTTCTCAAAGCATGCTTAAGTTATTTGCAAACAACCAACATCCCCAAAATGGAACCATCACTCCATTACGATGAAGTACAAGTCTGTCCAATAGATTTGCACTGCTGTAAATTTACTTCCTGTGTTAGATGGGATAGTGATACTTCATACTATAAAGATAACTGGACAACTTTTATATAAAAATGGGCATTTTTAGAACACGTTATTAAATGAAATTTAAACATTCATGGAAAAGAAATTATAGTCTTTAAAGAAGTGTTATAGTTAAATGTTTAAAACTAAACTATGTTAGGAAACCACCATGAGCTCTGAAGAAATTTAGAATGTATGATGAACTGAGGGAAGATTAAGATTTTTTTTTGTAAAAAAAAGATATATTCCTAAGAAATGTCTTTGAAACTGAACAAGTCTGGTGTGCTAATTCAAAACTGTTCTGAGTTGAAGGACAAAGCTAAGGCAATGTAAACTCAAGCTATAATGCCCCAAAAATTAGTAGTGGCCTCTGTGTTTTAAAACTCTTGGCCAAGGAATTCTTACAAAAATGGTATAGGTAAGAACTAAGCAATGTTCTGAATAAAGCAGAGATAGTTTGCTTGCACCTCCATCACCGCAAGAATGCAAATTCCTTGAGGTGAGGGAGTCTCCTCATATTTTCCATATTAAAGGTACATAAAAGGTAAACAAGAGACTACAGTAAGATTGACGACTACTTGGAGACCACAAAGTCTTGTATCCTAAAAGTTACCATTTAGAATTATAAGCATGCTGTTAAGGGTAAATATCTGAAGTAACAGATGAAAATATGGCTCTGTTGGACAATTTTAACCCAGCAACATGGCTGTTCTGGCAAAGGATCACATCCAAAGGCCTTCTATGTCTGTGTGATCTGGCTGGAATGCAGATATTCCACGCACCTTTAATCTCTCTAGCTGAAATTTAGTCCTAAAAAATGATGTTTAATTGAGAGGCAGACAAACTTACTGATCAGAGAAAGGTTTGACAGAATGAGTCAGAGATAGGATATGCCCAACTCTCAGAAGAGACAGAAAAGAGAAGCTACTTAAGAGCAGAGGAGAGAGAGAGAGAGAGAGAGAGAGAGAGAGAGAGAGAGAGAGAGAGAGAGAGAGAGAGAGAACACAGGAGAATACAGGAGAGTTTGTACAGTCAGTACAGTACAGTTTTAGGCAGTTTGGTTGAGTTCATTGGGTTCAGTGCAGGCAGCGCAATGCAGTTCAGTTTGTGGAGTAAAGAGGTAGTTTTTCCAAGCAGAGCAATCAGTGAGAAGCCAAGGGAAGCCAATTTGAATTAGTAAGTTTTGAGAGGAGTTTTAAGCCAGAACAGCTGAGTTGTACCAGCCAAGAATGAGTTTATTCAACAGTAACTCTCAGAGGCTGAAAACATCCTAGGCCTACGTTAGCAGGTGGAGCTGGCAGCTGAAGGATTCAAAGTCTGAGATTTCAGATTAGATTGTACAGAGTCTAGAAGCTTCCAGACTTCAGCCTAGGGATAGTTAGATAGAAACACTCTTGGCTCAGCCCAAACCATGTATTCATACAGTTCTTCTGAAGTGGAAGTTTCTGTTTTCTTTGAAGATTCAGTTGTGTCATATAAATGTTTTTTGTTTTGGTTCCAAGTGTCAGATATGAGAATGTTTTTCCACCACTGAAGACAGACTCGTGGTCTTTTCTAGGAGAAAACTGACTCATGAGAGGACACGTGATGTATTGCTGGAAGCTGTCTCATGTGAGGGGCATGGCTTTTGCTAACTGCAAAACACCCTTGTGTGGACTTTGAAAAGGGACAGATAGAAGCCCACAGACAATGAGACAAATGATTCTGCATCACTATGGTTTGCAACAATTGATATCACTTAGCTAGTCTTTGCTTTTCTACACTTCACTTTGCAGAGAAAAACGGTCCAGAGAACATCCGGAGCACTCCACGTCTTATTTCGTGGACTTTTGCTGTTTCTGCTGGGTCTGGCCACTGTTACTGATTCATGTCGCTGTTTTGTGTTTGCTATTTGACTCGACTGCTGGTATCCTGACAATGAAAAGTAGAATTTCCCCAAGGACCTACATCTAAAAAGGTCCACACTGACTTTTTCTACTAACCTTCTTTTCCCCCTACCTCCGGTCAGTGCGTTGGAAAGGAGGTAGAAGCATTTAAGGACCCCAAATAAAGGTTTTTGTTTGTTTGTTTGTTTGTTTGTTTGTTTTTGCTTTTTTTTTGTAAATCTAAGCCTACACTCTTCTGAGGAAATAAAAACAACATTTATATTGCTTGGTTGTCCCAATATCTAACATGACCAGAAAAGGACATTTAAAGAGCAATTACACTCAATATAGCCTTTTTCCTCACCCTTAGGCTTTCAATAAAAGAATTCACTAGACAGTCTTAGATATACAAAACTAATCTTTTAATTTTCCTTTTGTGAAAACAAAGGGACATAGATCTTTTCCAGGATCTTCATGGTGCTAAGTGGATGGACAGGAAGTAAAAGGGGTGAAGAATCACTAGAGTTCTACTCTTACATCTCGATGTGAACTGTGCAGCTAGCTCTTCACGTCAAGAAAGGCGTGAGTTATCTGCCTTCTCCTTGTTAAAAGAGTGAGCAGCCACACACAAGCCAGAAGCTTAATCACATACAAGTATCAGCTAATCAGATAGTTCCAATCTTGGCTGCTTTCCAGTGATCTGATTTACCTTTACTTCTTGATCCTAAGCACAAGGAAAAGCAAGTAAGTACTTGAGGCTTTTGTTATTTGTTTGTTTTTTTTACACTCTAATTATACACAAAACAAACTCTTCCTTTTGAGGAAGTAGTCAGGAGGCCTATGAATGAAGGTTATAAAGCACACACCATTCTACTTAGAAATGACAGCTAATACAAAACAACTTCAAAACCCCTACATGTTTTCGTCGATGGCTTCAGAAGTAATATTTCTAGATTAAACATTAGAGAGATCTCAACAACTGTAAACTCTGGACAATAAAAAAAAGGGCCTTGAATCTTTAACATATATGGAAGTTATTTTTCATGTCAGAATATTCATAGTTTAAAAGAAAGTACCTTTTATGTGATTTTTTAAAGCTAGGATGCACTTTTTTCGTTTGTGGAACTCTAAAACTGCAGAACCTCATAAACTCAAATAGTAATCTTTAACCATACAGTTTTGTGAGCACAATTTATTATACACATGAAGCTGTTATTGCTACTAAAATTCTACCTTTTCAACGTTATTAGATTATTTATGGCTTTTGGGGCTTTGGGATTTGTTTATTTTTGTTTTGTTTTGTTTTTTGTTTGTTCGTTTGTGGGTTTTTTTGCAATGGAAATATTCTTTCCTATCTTTGTGTTATTTTATATGCATTACTTATTCCATTTTTAAAAAAAACTTTAAATGCTTTTCAGTATTGATTTAACCCTGGTGGTAACCTACTTGAGCTAAGAGTACCACTACTTTAGTTATTTTATGAAGATCTATTACTGGGTTCCTGGATATGTAATTTGAGATCCTACCTTGTCTGTGTGGAAGTTATGACACATTAAGAACAGTCTTATGTTTTCTATCATGCTAAAATAATACATGTTAATAAATCCTAAACTCTGTTTCCTCTCTCTCTCTCTCTCTCTCTCTCTCTCTCTCTCTCTCTCTCTCTCTCTCTCTCTCTCTCTCTGTGTGTGTGTGTGTGTGTGTGTGTGTGTGTGTGTGTTTATTTCTAAGACAGAATCTTATGTGGTTGAGGCTGTCCCATAACTCACTATGGAACAGAGGATGACCTTGAACTCCTGATCTTCCTTGTGTTGACTTTGCAGATGTTGGAATTATGGGTGTGTATTATGGCACCAGACTGGACGGAGTTTAAAATTCTGAGATTAAAAATACAAAAACAAAGCAAAACAAAACAAGAACAACAACAAAAAATCCCAGAAAATTGTTACTTCCAAGTTTTCTAGGCAGTTTTTAGATGTAGGAATTTCATTTTGCATAAAGCTACCTTCTTCAGATTTGGAAATGAGAACATTTACCATAATTTTCTTTCTTTCTGGACCATCTGAACAGATTATTTGGTTTTATTTGGGGTTATTGAGGAAGTAAGGCTAGCCATACTCTCGGTAAAGTGCTATTTTTCGTTTATTGGCAAGCTTCGCCAAGAAAGTCGAATTGCATCAGGACTGTAATCTAATAATCACGCTCTCATAGCTCTTCTGTATACATTTACTTTGGAAGAAAATGGGAGACTCTTAGTCCAGACCTTGAATGTCAGACTTTAATGTAACAGCACTGAAGGTCCATCTACACTGTGCTAAGCATAGATGATGGGATTGAAGAGTTTGACCTAATCAGAACCAACGTGAAATCAAGTCTGTCACTGCAGAGTTTCTACACTGAGCACGGGCACTTCATGATGCCATGCAATATTTCCAACTAAAATGTTTTAAGTAAGAATTTCTCATGGAAACACAAAAACTGCAATTAAGACTATAGCTTAGGCAGACAAAACTCACCCGAAGACAAATAATGTATTCTAGACATGTCTTCAAAGCATCAGAGCAAATTTGGCTCATTACAAACCCTGTCTCAATATTAATCAAAGGAATTCTGTGCAATATGTGAGAAGTTGACACAGAATATTATTATCAGAAAGTATTTAAAAATGGAAGAAATTATTGCAGTTTACATTTGAAAGGTGAGGAAGAGCATTAATTTTAATAAACCTCACTTTTCATCTCGCTCACTTAAAAAGAGTAATTTAATTTGAAAAGATCAAGTGAGTTGATGGAAATATAAGTTTGCAAATACTCTACAGGAGGTTGTTGGTAATGAAAAGAAAAGTAGCTTTCATCTTTATGATGTGCCAAGCTCTAGTGATTTAATGAGTAGGGCAACGTACATGGACTCAGAAGCCTGCCATTTGATATTAAGGTCATCCTTTCCAGAAGGACCATGTTTTCTCAAATTGTATCTGACTTTGAAACGTTGTGGGTTTTTTCCTACTTTACTTAAGTGTCAATTTCATATTAGCATAATCCACACTAAGTAAGAGGCAAAACTGTACCATAAAATCATGTTTTCTTTCCACAATGTTTTAATAATTCTCCTTGCAGGTAGTAAAACTAGAGCCCTTTAACAATATCACAGGTGATTCTTTCTCTTCTTTCCTCAACTGATACAAGGTAAACTTAAATCTTTTTTTTTTTTTGGAAGGGGAAGTTTTCAAAATTGGTTAATATATGTGTCCAGTAAGGAATAATTTCACCAGCATCTTCAGATCTACAATTTTTCATTGGCTGGCAGTACAGGTGTCTGTAGGAAGATGCAGGAGCTGCCTCTCTGTCTCTCTGTCTCTCTCTCTGTCTCTCTCTCTCTCTCTCTGAACTTAGCAATCCACATGTATCACACTACAGGTTTGTATCAGTTACTTTCTAACTAAGTCTAACCAAACACCTAACGGAAGTGACGGAAGGGAGGAGGCATTTGTTTCTGATTCAGGGGTTCCTTCAGTTGTTGCTCAAGAGCTTGAGGTGTCTGGTCACAGGGTACACAGTGTTCATGTCAGCAAACAACGAACTGATCATTAGCACTCATCTTATTTCCTTTCTTTTATTCTGTATTGATCCCCACCCCAGGGACTGTTCAGGACAAGACTCAGCACCCAAATCAAGCTAACCCAGAAAGGCCTTCACAGACAGACCAGAGGTTCTTCTAGGTGACTGTAGATTCTATCAGTTGGATGATCGCTATATTGTGACTTACCCATTATAAATATGATATGCTGAGTCTATTGGAACTGAGTAGCAGCAAAACAACAGAGCAGTCCAATGAGTTGGATCCTAAGATATGCTGTTTACTTTAGTAATTGGCTCCAGAGAAATAGATATTGCACTTTTATCGAGAAACATAGTAACTAGAAAATGAGTCAGATGTTTGTAATTATGCATCTTTTAATTAGAAAAACAGTAAGTATTGAAAGGGTGACTGAAAGAACATTATGCCACTCAATTTGCTATCCAAGAAGAGAACATCTCATTTGCATATTAAAATATCAGTGAATCACATTAAACCCAGATTTTCCCATTAATCTTAGAAAAATTGTAATTCTCTGAGTTATTAATGCAATTATGGTTATGGGCACGATTTGCCTACTTCCTGGCCTTATATTATGAGATGAAGTCACATTTGATGTTATTATGGTCACTTTGCCTTCCCATTTCAGGCCATCCTTTATTAACACTCAATGACACAGGACTATCAGAGTTCACTATGTATCTTTGTAATGTGATATCATAACAAAGCCAGCATCCTGCTTCTAGTAATTATGGTTTACTTGGTATATTTAAATATGAAATTATACTTTGGTACTATTACTAGATTAAGGAGTTTCTTCAGATGACTGTTGAAGATCTTTGAACTGTCATAACCTCTTGGCTCAAACCAGTTAAAATAGAAGGTCACAGGGTCAAATTGGGGACAATTGATAAAAGATGGAGCTATGGGTGCTGGAGAGAAGTCTCAGTTCTTAGGAGAACCTGCTGCTGTGGTAGAAGACCTGGGTTCAGCTCCCAGAACCCATATAGTGGTTTACAACCCCAGGAGATCTGTCGTCTTCTCCTGACCTCAGTGAACAGCAGGCATACACAAAAAGCACATACATACATTCCAGGCAACAACCTCGTACTAATAAAGTAAAAAGAAAAGCAATAACTAAGTTAAAATATGGGGGGGAAAAGTGTAGAAGTCTTTCAACCCAGAATCTTCAACTTAGAAAGTCTTTGATCCATATGTATTTATTGGGTTTTATGTAGTATTACTTGAATAAGTGTTTAAAATTTCCCAGGCACATTAACATATATTCTCTTTTGAAATATTGATAACAATTTCAATAATCCAAGGAACCATTTCTATATTTTAGAGCTTGAGAAACCCTGCCTTATAGTGATGATGAAAGGAGGAAACAGGCAGTGGCTTAGCATAAAAATGTGATTTTTATCTGAGAGTATAAATACTAGTGTTTTTCCCGATAAACATTAGAATTCTCCATAAAAATAAGAAACATACATTAAACTTGTTTAAGTAAGTTAATAAAATATATATCCTTTGCTAATATTTAGTACTGGTAGCTCTTTGAAATTAATGCTACCTAAATCTCTTCCACAGCACACCCGGTTAACAATGATATGCTTATACCATCTTTTAAAGTTTATAAATATGTAACATAAAACCATAGTCAGGACTTCAACCACAAATAACACACAACCTTGACTATGACAGACAATCATCCATATAAAAAGCTTCCGGTAGATACCAACTAATTATAACAATATTGCCAGATTATAAAAAAGTATAAATAATATTTACTTGGTATCTGGGCAAAAGAGATGCTTGGGGCTGTATAGGTGGGTGCTACAGCAAGCACAAAATACTGTTAGGAGAATGTGGTAGCCACCTCCAAGATCTCAAAAATCTATTAATCTTAGGGTCCAGATTCTGTTTATATGTCACTCATGCATTACATTAAGATTGGTCTGTGTGAACAGCTGTTGAAAACATGATGAGATGTCACTTTCAATAATAGCATCATCCTGATGCCTTTGTATTTAACCTGGACTAATTTTTGGCCATCAGAGTAGTATCCCACAGGAGAAGACTGTGTAAGAAGGTCTAGAAGCTTGACTCCAACACTGTGTGAGTTCAGTGTCTTTAACTGCAATGCAGTCTTGAGACAATGGCATTCCTGGAAAACTGCTTGCCATCAGCACCAGGAGAGGCCTTCAGCCACAAGTATTTTTCTGTAGGCTCCTTGACCTTTGATCTTCAAAACATGCATGAGGTGGTAAATTGTCTTTGGAAAAATTAGGCTGATAGTTGGAGAGGAATTAGTTCATACAATTCTAATGAGTAATGAAAAAAAAAGAGAGAGTACAAGGAGGGAAAAGTGGTAAAACGCTCTTGAAACTAATAGAGAGTTAGAAGAAACAGTGGCCCAGGAGGCTTGGAATAGGACTTAAGAGCTAAGGTAAGCTGTCTGTATGTGGTCGGTGAGTATGGGTACCAATGATAAGTGCAAATCGGCATGGGTACAGGAGGGGAGGAGAACTGCAGTGGGACTGACTGGAATAAAGTTAGCGCTTGACTAGTGGAGCTGTCTTATGTATTAGAGGATGAGACTGGTGGACCATGGTAAAACAGCAGACTACTTTGGAGGCCAGGCTAAGGGGCATGCATGTTGTGGACCAAAAGTCTGTATGGTCAGGAAACAAGTCTAAGCACTTCCTGTAATGGATAAAAGGAGAAACTGGCATCAAGAAGACCAAGCTGATGTCTGTTGAGGGGGATGAGGACGTGACCTGTAAAATCTTTGGCTGTGGTGGGAGAAATTAAGTAGGGACCACCAGCATTGTAGACATGGTGTGGGTGTAAGCACTCACTTGAAGTGGTATTCAGAGCACAATTCTGTGGGGATTTTTAACTGTGGTAGATTCTGATAATGGCTGTACATGTAGATGCAGTCGTCAGCGACAATGTAAAAAAGGAATTGTGACAGTCATTGAGCAACCAAAAGAAATAATCACTAAGAAAATGTTCTATAGAGAGAGTGTAAGGAATGGAAAAGTTTGGGGTGGTGACACAGTCAGGGACTGAAACCATCTTCACACAGACTGGGGAAAGTGAAATAGTAAAGTAAGATTGGAACACTCTGACTTACACTGAATTGGAAGGAATAAACATAAGAAAACTGAATGTTCCACGTCCAAGTGAGAGGCAATGAAGGCTGAACTCAACTTTTGCAAAGAAAAGAGATACACACATGAGTTACTTCAGGTCAAAAAGTAAGTCTGATTGAATTAAATGGGTGGAGAATAATGACCATCTTCCTAATTATTTTTCAGTCAAGAATATAAAATCAGGCTCTGTGAGCCTCGGAGACGGGCTTCTGGAGGCCCAGCATGTAAATGCGAAGCATCCTGGAGAATCCAGAATTGTGCTTTGAAAAGCAGGAGAAAAGCAGCTCTAGTGAACTCTTTATTTTGTTGGAAAGATGGGAAGCTCAGCCAAATTAAATTGATGAATTCAGAGAAACAGGAGCAACTCAGAAAATCGAGTGCATGTCAGTGTGCAACGTTCTGATGCAAAAGAGTTATGGAGAACTGCAGCTTAACAAGTGGTCACGTGCGATGAGAGATGAGAGTAAAAAATCAAAACGTTGAGAGAGACGAGAAGCACCGTGAAATGTGGAACAAAATGAATCGTGTATGGGCTGACTGAGGAAGCAGGCCAGTGGGCAGTCTGTGAGTGCAGTGCGGCTCCCAGAAATGTCACAAGCCACTTCATTATCTAATTCAAGGAGTAAACTGCATTGAGGACATGCGTCATTCTTCCAGAGAGTACTAAAATTCCCACATGGGCTCATATCATTCTCCTAGGCAGCCTCTTTGCGGACAGTCCAAATCAGATGTACACGTATCCCAAGGTACATGTGCACTGACAGAATCTCACATGCGTGAGGATCTATGGCCAGCCACATCTGTTTCCCTTAAAATCTTCTCGGAGACACAGGACTAAAGCAAATCCAATTGGTCCTCACCTCTTTCAATTTAAGATGTTTCTCTCTTATCATTAAAGTTGCATTTTGAAGTGACTGTAAAAATATCTTCTCTTCATCTTTAATTATGATAGGCTTAGAGTCTACACTTGACTGATCTCAACATAACAGGCATTTTCAGCCTCAGAAGAGGGTAATAGGCCCATTCTCAAGCACGGAGCTAATCAAAAGAGAGTTTCTCTGTCTTCATGTCTTTGTACATTAAGGTTCTCCACACTCTATGTCCAAAGTCAACTTTTTCTAAAGCACAAGAGACCAAAGACTTGCTTTGCTCTGTTAATCAATACCTGGACCATTATCTCTGCCCTACTATCTATTTTTATGAGTAGTTTGAAACTAACGCCTCAATCCATTATTTCAGGCAGAGATCATTTTTATGTGATAATATCACTTTGTGGCTAGAAATTTGTCTCTGTGTTTGGAACACTTCAGGGATTAAAAAGGATGCTTTTGTTAACACATGTATTGACATATTAAATGGACACAATTTAGTGCTGTAACACCAGTACACAGTATACAGTCTACAATAATTAGCAACTTCCTCTCCTCTCTGCCCTGTTATACTTGAAGACTGAGCATATCTCTTCATCCATATAATATGTAATAAGTTGTGATACAGTCATCAAATTGTCTCTCCTCTGCAACTTTCTTAATTCCCTTTATCTATGTTCTTGCTCTTCGATCTAGTAAATTCAATTTTTCATCAAGGCTGACACTTTAGTTCTATATGAAACAGGATACGCTATCGTGCTTGTGTGCCTGGGCTACTTTATTTATATTAAATCTTTTTTCCATCTACTTTGCTGCAAATTTCACTCAGGATTTTATGCTTTTTTTGTTGTTGTTTGAGAATTTCACACACATTTAAAACATTTTGATCAAATAAATCCATATTGCTCTTCTTCTTTTCCTCCCATACCCCACCACTTTTCTCTCATGTATTCATGCTCTCTCTCTCTCCCTCTCCCTCCTCCCGTCTCCCCCTCCCTCCTCCCGTCTCCCCCTCCCTCCTCCCGTCTCCCTCTCCCCCTCTCCCCCTCCCTCCTCCCGTCTCCCTCTCCCCCCTCCCCCTCCCTCCTCCCGTCTCCCTCTCCCCCTCTTCCCCTCTCTCCCTGTCTCTCTCCTTTCTTTCTAAACCCACTAAACGCACTTAGTGATGCTTGTATGTGTGTGGGTATGAGACTGAGTACTGGAGCGTGGGTAGCCTTCCAGGGTCTGCATCGCTGAAGAAAACTTGATTTTCCTCTCCCAGCCATTGTCAATTGCACCTCAGCTGTGAGTGAACGTTCAGAAGTTTTCTCCTGAAACTTGGGCTGGCTTGATCTTGTGCAGATACCGTGCATGCAGTCATAGCTGCTTTGAGTCCATGTGTAAAACAGCCCTGCCATGCACAGCAGATAATATATCACTACAGACACCCACTACTTTTGACTTTTATAATCTCTCCACCTCTACCTTATGATGACTCAAGCTTTAAGGATAGGTCTGTGGCATCCATGTTCTAATAAGAGATTGTTACTCCCTGTATCTTATTCTCCAGACACTGGCTAGTCTCTATATTAATTTCTATCTAATGCAAAAAAGAAACTTCACTGATGGGGAATTAGAAGTGTATGAATCTATGGGTATAAATTTAGGGTTAGTTTAAATTTTAGGTTCATTTAGCAGAATAATAGTGTGAGATTCTCTGCCGAGACCTAACCACTCACTGGGCTTTGGTCTAGTTAACAGAACCAGGCACAAGTTCTATCTTGTGGAGCAGATTTTAAAACCAATCATAGAGTGATTGATTACTCCCCTAGCATTTGCAGCACTATTACACCAGTGGGCACATTGTGCCAGCCGAGTCACTAGTGTAGGTGGTAGCATTCACAAGATAAGACTGATTACTTTTCTCTTGCTTTAGTGTGCATTGCACCTTCCAGAACTATGGAAGCTTGCCAGTACATATGAGCTTCCGGGTCATTACAAATCGGCTTTCTCCAAGTTTTATAGTCAGGTAACCAGTATCTTCAAATATCAAGTGACAACAAATGCCAGTATGGATGTGACTACTTATTCATTTGCTAGGGAGGATGCAAACTGGTGCAGGTACTAAACAAATCAATGTGGAGTTCCCTCTGAAAGCTGGAAATAGAGCTACCATGCTATCCAGTAATACAATTCCTGTATCTATCCCTCAAGGACTGTCAGCATTACTATAGAAATACCTGCTCATCCATGTTTATTAATGCATTATACACAATTGCCAGAAAATTAAAATGTCTACCAACTGATACCTGAATGATAAAAATGTAAGCATATACAGAATGGAGTATTATTCAGCTGTAAAGAAAAATGAAATTTGTAGGTAAATAAATTAAGCTGGGGAAAACTGAGGTAACCCAGACCCAGAAAGACAAACATTGCCTGTTATGCTTTAGTGCTAGCTCTGAAGCCTCAGATATGCACGTTTAAATTGAAGCCCTCGTAGAAGTCAGGACACTAGCAAGGGGCCATATGATACGTGGGGGATTTCAAAAGATGGGGACAGAGCACACGAGATATGGAGGGAAAATGGAGTAATAAAACTGGAAAGGTTAAATGATATTATGAGGGAAAAGGAAGAGGTAATGAGAGGAACAAAAACAATAAAAACCTTTAGAAAATCCATATGGAAACCTACTACTTCAAAAGCTTTCTAAAATACATACATATACATATGCATGCAGATATGCATATACATATACATGTACATTTATAAATGGAGTTACTCTCTATTGGGCTGAGAAAGTCTCTCCCAGACACCATAGTAAACAAATAAAAATTCCAGTATCAGGTAATATGGGCTACCTCTTTTTGACTTGTTGGTCAGTAGGATCTCATAGACACTCCACCATCAAATATTACAAGCTAATACCATTCTCTTGTTTGCCCCCATTATTCTCTCTCTCTCTCTCTCTCTCTCTCTCTCTCTCTCTCTCTCTCTCTCTCTCTGTGTGTGTGTGTGTGTGTGTGTGTGTGTGTGTGTGTGTGTGCATGCGCATGTGCGCACACCAACTATTTCCACCTATTAGGAAATAAAGCTCGAAGGAAGATATTTTTATGATTCTTCTGTGGTGTTTTGTTTCTGCTTGTTTGTTTATTTTTGCTTTGTTTGGGTTTTTTTTTCTTTTTGGCTTCCTATTAATGAGCCCCACCATCTGTCCTCAAGCTTACCATCAATCCCTTCCTGTTTCTTTTATTCTGTCAGAATGACATTTCTCTGTTTACTTCTCAAAGCTCCAGAGAAGCAGAAATACAGATGAGTGATTTGATAAAGTAAAACAGATTCATCAAAAAAAAATATTATTCACAGAAGTTCTATGTCAACAACTTTGCCAGCATTTCCTATTGGAGCTTTAATTCAACTGTGAAATTGAGTTTAAGTGAATTTTATACACACAAAAAAGTGTAAACTTTTGAGACATGACTAGGTGATCTCACTGGCATTTAAAGAATGGGAGAAAACATTAAACTGCTTGAAGTAAATATTACATTAGTTTTCAATTTAAAGTTCTACACATGACATGTTTTTATACCCATGAATACTGTACACAGATGTTATTGCTTTCACATCATTCTGTGTCAACTCAATCACTTTCCTCTTAGGATGTGCATTAAAGGAGGAGAAAATTTATCCTAAGTCTGTATTCTGAAATACGAAAATATTCTGTCAAAATCATTTGATGTTCAAAGAAAACAAAAATATTAGATTGCAGTGTTTGAGCAATAACCTCAGGAACACTATAAGTACATGCATCAAAAAGTGTGATTTATACAATGGTGGCGAAGTGATGGCAGAGAAACAAGGGAGGCAACAGGAAGTGAAGCATTATGGGTAGTGATTGAAGAGCATACTGATATTTATCACAGTCCTTTGAGAGCTAATATGGGGTATAATTTTAGCTGAGCAATTGGATTGCCTCTGGTGATTATATAACTTTTATAGCCAACCAACACACAGAAAATTTCTATGCTCATAGAAACTTCAGTTGTGTCTTTTCAAAGTAAATCTCTCCAAATAGCTTGCAGCCTCACCAATCCATGGTATGCTTAGTGCCACTATAACTTTACTTGTCTTTCCTTCAAGGCTTCATTCACTCAGCACATGCTCAAATTAACTGAAATGTAACAGGCTTTCTTGTTAATTCACTTCCAGTGAATAGGTGTGGTATCACACCTTTTATCCATTCACCTAATGATGGGCCTTTCCAAAATCGCCCAGTGAATGGTGTTCATGGGTAAACATTCCATGTCTATGGTTCTGTTCGGACACATGTTTTTATTTCTTCAGAGTTAAAATCTATAGCATGAACCTACAGTGTGCTGGCTCAAGTCCCTCCCAGTGTATTTCCAGGAACGCTGTGGTTCCCATGTGTGCTAATTCTGCCTTGAGCTTTCCTTTTTTTTTTTTTTTTTTTCCTGACTGATTTATTTATTTCCAAATTACAACGTCTCAGTATCCCTGCTTGGTCATGAACTCACTATGTAACAGAGAAAAGCCTTGAAATTCCAGCTCCTTTTGAGTGGAAATGTAGCATTATTTCTGGCCTATTTTAATTCATTTGAGAAAACACAGTAATTATTTTGACTGGGGCTAGATTAATTTACATTTCAGGAGCAGTTTACAGGAACACATCCTCACCAGTATTGACTATTATTTACTTTTTTATTGTAGATATTTTGAGTAGGGTGAGTTAGAATTTCAACATAATTTTGATTTGCTTTTCTCTGATGATTAAGAATATTGATTATTTTTAAAATATGCTTCCTGTCCATTTGCACTCTTGAGAACTATTCTTTACTCCATTAGCCTATTTATTGGTAAATAATATTATGTAGCTCTTTTGATATTTTAGGTTTTTGTTTTTGTTCATATAATCTAGATATGCATCTCTGTCAGATGTATAACCCCCACAGATTTTCTCTCACTCTTACACTTTCTCTACAGGGTTGTTCCCTTCACTATACAAATGCTTTCTCATTTTATGCATTTCTGTTTGGCAGTCCTTGGAACTATTTTGTGCCTATGTCCATAACTTGATGTGCTTTCCCCATGCTTTTCTCAAACAGTGTGCATCAGACCTTGAGACTTTTGATCCATTAGTTGTCTTATTGCACTAGCTAGGACTTCAATATTATGTTGAATAGATATGGGGAGAGTGGGCACTACTCCAGCTGCAGCTCACAGCGGAGGGTTTCCTAATCCTGTTATTTCTTCTTCTTCTTCTTCTTCTTCTTCTTCTTCTTCTTCTTCTTCTTCTTCTTCTTCTTCTTCTTCCTCCTCCTCCTCCTCCTCCTCCTCCTCCTCCTCCTCCTTCCCCTCCTTCTTCTTATATGGTTTTTTAAGGGACAGGGTTTCTCTGTGTAGCCTTGGCTGTCCTGGACTTGCTTTGTAAACCAGGCTGGCCTCGAACTCACAGCGATCCACCTGCCTCTGCCTCAGTCCTGGAATTAAAGGCATGGACCACTACCTTCCCACCCCTGTGCTTCACTTCTCTTCTGGGCTATTTTAGTTTCTGCCATGAGGGAGTCACACCAGGCAACAATCTCTTAAAAGTGATTTATGGGAGTTCCCTCTCAGTAGCAGCTGCAACTGAGGCCTCGTGTGCAGCTGCTTTCTCTGTGGCTCCAGCTTCTCAGTTTCTGCAGGAATCTGATCTCAGGTCCCAGGGCTTTGGAGATTTATTTAGCCTCAGCTGCTCTGGAGTCCTCAGGTGTTGCTGTCCGGAGGTGTAGAGAGGCTAGCAGCCTCAAGATGCAAGCACTCAGGGGCTGGAGAGATGGCTCAGAGGGTAGGAGCACTGGCTGTTCTTCCAGAGGTCATGAGTTCAGTTCCCAGCAACCACATGGTGACTCATAACCATCTGATACCCTCTTCTGACTCATAACCATCTGATGCCCTGCAGGTGTACATGCAGGTAGGGCACTGTACATAATAAATAAATCTTAAAATAAATAAATAAGCACTCTTTTCAAAGACCACAGGTGGTGGGCCCAGGGGAGCTGAAGAGGAGTACCCACAGAAAGATGTAGGGGGAGTCGAGAGGCAAAACTTGAAGCAGCCAGGCTTGGAGTGCCTCAGCAGGAGCTCCCCACACTTTCCCACAAAATGTACAAAGTTTACAAAGTAGGCAAAGTTAACCAAGGGAGTCTGGCAGCGAAGACTTTCCCTGCCCACACCTATGGGAAGTGCATGGGTAAAGATGGAGCAGAAATTGATGAAATGGGGAACCTTGATGAAATGGGGAACCAATGACTGCTGCAACATGGAACCCACCCCAGTCACCCCAGTCACAGAGAGCCAACCCCTGTCACTGTCACTGTTAATGATACTCTGCTATGCTTGCAGACAAGAACCTAGTATAGCTGTCTTCTGAGAGGCTTCATCCAGAAGCTGGTAGAAACAGATACAGGGACCCACAGCCAAACAATAGAGAGTTCCATGGAAGAGCGGGAGGAAGGACAGAGGGAGCTGGCAGGATCAAGGACACAACAAGAAGACCTACAGAGAAAACAACCTGGGCCCATGTGGGCTCACAGAGACTGAACCACCAACCAAAGAGTATGTGCAACATGGTCAACATGAGGGTCCCCTAACAATGAGAATAGGTGCTGTCTTCAACTCTGTTGTCTGCCACTGGATTCCTTTCTCCTAGCTGGCCTCAGTGGGAGAGGATGTACTTAGTCCTGCTGTGACATGAGGTCCAAGGATGAGTTGATACCCCTTGGGTGCCTCTCATTCTCTGAGAAGAAAGAAAGAGGGGAGGGGTGCGTGAGAGTGGGACTGAGAGGAAAGGAGGAGAGGGCTGGGTTCAGACTGTAAAGAAATTAAATAAATGAAAAATGTTTTTGATCCATTTCAAGTTGACATTTGTATAGAGTGAGGTATAGAGAGAGTTAATTTCATTCTTCTACGCATGGAAATTCAGCTGTCTTTCGACCATTTGTCAAAGAGGATGCCTTCCTATTATTTATTTAGACTATGCGATACCTTCGAAAGAAACCAGGTAGATGTACCTTGGGTTTATTTCTAGTCCCACTATTCTATTCCACTGATCTGTGAGGCTGTATTGTGCCAGTGCCATGCTATTTTTGTTTCTAGCCTTCAGATGGAAGGAGTCTAAGCATATCGATAACTAGTCTAAATTGGTAGCTTCTGTTTTTGCTTTGTTCCAAGAATCTTCTGGTTCAAACAAATGAATATTATAGAAAAGATATGATAAAAATAAACTTGGGGTACAGTATTTACTGTTAGTCCTCCTGAATACTTGTCTTTTTTCTTATCTCTTTTGTTATATCTTTTATATCTTTTCCTATATCTTTTTTATTTCTCCATCTTCACGTCCCATATTCAGGTACTGGTTGATGTTGTCCAAATCAGGCTCTGGCAAATGGCACCCAAACAGGGACCTGAGACACTGGGGAGTACATGAAGGACACTATGGGAAATACAATCTCTGATCAATTAAGACATGTGGTGAGTGAATCTTTGGGAGTATTGTAAGAATGAGGAATGGAAACAGTCACATGCTCTTTGTACATATGCTTAAAAATATGCTCCAGACTAGAGGAGAAAAAATAGGACAGCAGCAGTTAAGTAATTTTTTAGATTTTGTTGAGCATGTATGTCTGTGGTTTCTGGAAGAACATGCTGTAAATATAGAAACCTTGCAAAAAAAGGTGGGAAAAAGATACAAGATTATTATAATATAAATGGACCTTATAAGGTTCTGAGAGATGCCTTCTGTCTCTGGCCACTTATAAGGGACAGTTTAGCCCCTAAGCATGAGAGAGAAAAGTTAGAAACCTAGTTTACACATGGGAAAAGTGAAACTAAGCCTTCTGCTCCTCTTCCTGAGCCTGTATATACTGAGCCTACCAATAAGATAGTAATATACAGATGGCTTCAGATGGCTTTTTCAATACTAACAGTACAGATAAAACATTTAAAAGAAAAATCGAGCCCTTAAATCAATCAGAATGCCTTTCTAGATTACAGATAAAGAAATCTCTAAATGTTGTAACAGGATTGGATCCTTCTTCATTTGAGGATTCTCCTTCTATGATGGCTACGATTAAAAATGCCCAAAATTCTAAACCAATGTCCATAATACCTACAACTATGTCTCCTCCACATGCCCCTTCATGTAAAACTAGTGATATAGGAGAAGACATTCAAGGATTTCAGTTGGTATACCCAATATTTGGAGACATTGATGCCCAGGGTCAGAGAATAAGATCTCATAGACCTATTCCTTTAAAAACAGTTAAAAGAGCTAAAAATCAGCTTGATAGTGGTCATACAGTTCCTTTTAATTTCCCCTGAAATCAGTTCAGTCATATATTGTCAAAGTCTCGAGACTGTGTCATTTTTGTCTTGCCCACTTGACTGTCTGTTTTATGGTCATCATGTCAAATATTGTTTCTATGACTGTAAATTTGTTTAAATATTGTTTTTATGTTTTATATTCTGAGGGGGAAAAAGGTCAAACTTAACTTGCAGGCCTTTAGATCTAACTAATTTCAAAGATTCTAAAAAAAAGAGAGAGACAACAAACACTGATAATAGCTCTGTCCCTGGAGCCAGGCAGTTGCAACTGAGAGTCCTTACCTAGATCAAACTGGCAGTAAGTCCAGGCCTGCCTGAACTTCTAATGATGTACTCAGAGCTCTGCCAAGCCCAGAAGCCTGGACATGATTAAAAATCTATAAAATCTGTAACAAAAAGTTAAATTAAGCTCACAGTTTAAGGTTAAAGCCATCCTAAACAACAAGTGGTATAAACCAACTAAAGAAACAAGTCTCCCAATGTACCTTTAAATTGGGATAGGATTTTTATTTAAATCTTGCCCTACCATATTTATAAGTGTTAAGGTTTAAAGCAATGTTTTTAATGAAGTATTAGAACTACATCTCTATGTGTTAATATACAAGATCTTTTCTTGCTGGCAGCCAAACTTTGTAACATAAAAATAGTACACTTCATATTGATTTTAAAGACACTAAATTGTTAGCACTATTAAAATTTGGCTTTATTTTATAACAATTATGGTTATACTCCATGACTTCACTTTCAAAAGTAGAAATATGATGTATTATTAACAAAAGTGAAGTCATGCCCCTCCTCCACACATAATAGTCTACACTATGCTCTTTTTTTCTCAATTTTGTAAATTTGGATGCTCAAGGACATCCTGCAGCTGACTGATTTTGGGAACCACCTACATACAAAACACTTATGCTAAAGTGAAGTAGAAGGACCCTGCTACCTGTTCATGGAAAGGCCCCGACCCTGTGTTGATATGGAGATGAGGGCATGTTTATGTTTTTCCCACAGGATGCTGACAATGCTTGGGTGGCTTCCCAAAAGGCTGGTCTGACATGCAACAACTCTTAACAACAATTAACCCTGCTAATATCTCTGATCAGCCTGTGAAAGAAGAGTGCAGACAAAGTCTATTGGGCTTACATTCCAGATCCCCCCCATGTTATACCAAACAATATGGGAAGGTCCTGAAATTACAGTTACTACAAATAATACTCACTTGTTGGGATTTCCATGGACTAAAAAGAGTGAAAAACAACACTTCATGAACTTTATATACACTGAATCTTGCATATGCATCCCTATTTGTTTTGTTAAATATGAAACTTAATCAGGTTATATTACTGTTTATCCTCAAGTTTGGAGTAAGAATATTAACCACTTTTGCTTTGGCTTTGTCACAGTCATGCTAGACAGCTACTTACTGCTATATCAAAAACTACCTCTCTGTCTTTAGGGATTAAAAAATATATAGCTATTAAATTAAAATTAAAGGTAAATATATGGTATGATTTTATATTTGGATGATGAAATTTAAGGGTTAAAAATACATTCTCACTTGGGGTGTCATACAGAATATACATGGATTTTTGTTACAACAATATATATATATATATATATATATATATATATATATATATATATATATATGTATATATATATATATATATAGGCAATTATTATGTGTGGAGCAAGATTCATTCTGATGCTTCTTTGGATTTAATTCAACTGCATCAGGAAATTTTAGGTACGAGAAATGTTGAACTGATTTCTTTTGATGTTGCTGATTCTCCACAACGATTTATAAACAGCTTAAAAAGTCCCCTTCCATCCTGGTCCTCCTTTAGCCATCTTGCCATTCTTGTACAAGTCCTTGCATTCTGTGTGGTTGTGGCATTATGTCTTTTGCCCACTCTACTAAAGCACATGTTAAACTCTTTTATAAAACTCAGCACAGAGATGAATGGCATTAGGCTCCATGACCATGTCATTAATAGATCTGTTAATCCCTTGCCCAGAGGCTGGTAGTCAAAGACAGGTAAGATGCATTCATGATGGGTCAACCTAAGATAGGGTACAAATGATGAAATTCATATACCAATGATGGGTAAGACCTATACTCTAAATAGGGCAACCTAAGATAGGCACAGTCTGTCTGCATATATATATATATATATATATATATATATATATATATATATATATATATAAAGAGGGGAGAATTGTTGGGAGATGTTTTTTGAAGTGCTTAGCAGAAGCAGGCCAGAAAATTTATGACCTTGCCCTGCAAACTCTCATGCAGCCTTGAGGGCTTGGCAAGATACTTGTGTTGGCTAACTTCCTAGATAAGAAAGTTTGTCATTAATTTCGGGTGAGGATGTGAGCTTGCTGTACTTCTTTAGCCTTCAGATGGAAGGAGTCTAAGCATATCGATAACTAATCTAAATTGGTAGCTTTTGTTTTTGTTCTAAGAATCTTCTGGTTCACACAAATGGATATTATACAAAAGATATGAGAAAAATAAACTTGGAGGTACAGTATTTACTGTTAGTCCTCCTGACTACTTGTCCTTTTTCTTATCTCTTTTTCTATATCTTTTCTATCTTTTACATATATATGTATATATGTATATATAGTTTGTTTGTTTGTTTGTTTGTTTTTTCCCTCCATCATCACACCCCATATCCAGGTACTGGTCGATATTGTCTAGTAGCAGACAGGTCCATCAAAGAGTCTTCCTTCCCTTTAGCAATCATTTGCTGCTTGTGTAACTACAGGGCAGGGACTTGGGAGTTCCTTGTGAATAAATTTTATTTCAGTCATGTGCTTGTGTGCACATGCTCATGCACATGCCAAAGCACACATATGGAAGTCAGAAAGACACCTTCAGGGGAATCTCTTGTTTGTAACTGTATGTGCTAAGCTCAAGTTCCTGGAGACTCTTCTGTATTATGCTACCAACTCACTGTCTGAGCACTAGGACCACTGAGGGGCACTACCACATTGGGCTTTTCATGAGTGGGGGGGGGGACCAGAGCTTGGGTCCTCACACCTGCTCAGCAGCTGCTTTACCAACGAGCCACCTCCTTGGCCCTCTTGCAAATTCTTCTAACGTTCTTGTGAGTTTTGTGGGTTTTCCCTTTCCCTCTAGTTAAAAATGTTTCAGTCTTGATAAAATATCTATAGACCGGCGTATTAGAATGCTCTAATGCCAATAGAAATTTTAAAGACATTTTATTTCTACTATACTCTCTTTATATTTAACTTTTCTCTAAATCATTGCAAACATTCCTCTATGTCCTGGGGTTATTTTCTTATTCCAGTAAAATTTTAAATTATTTTCATTTTACATTTATTTGTTTGTTTTGCGCATTTGGGGAGAATTGTGGAGTCCCTGTATGTCATCGCTAAAGTGTAGAAGGCAGAGGGCAACTTGTGGGATTAGGTTCTCTTTCTCTGTCTCGTGGATTCTGGGACTCAAACTCAGGTTTGATGACAAGAACTTTCACTTACTGAGCAATTTAAACACCCAAGAAAAATTTTAAAGAAGTGATGTATTTGGTTATTGTTATCAGATTAAATGGGTATCATGGACTCATTGTATAAGTTTGACTCATGGTCAATTTGAACAAAAAATAAAAATTTGTTCATATAAATGCATATTTTGTGGCACTTTCAAAATACTTTATTTTTGCTTCATTTAGGGCTATATTTAAATTTTGAACATGTTCTCACAAGCATCCTACCCCTAAACATACAGAAGTCACAAAACACCTGCCATATTTGGTAACTCATATTATAATCATCGTATGTACATTATAAATAGTACCTGGAATAGTTTTGGCAGCTAAAGTGTTTTACTCTATGCCATTAAAGTTTTTAATCCTTGATCTTGCCAAAGTACATCTTGTCAAAGCCAGAGTCACAGTTGTCAAACATAATGGGTACATTTCAATCCAGCCCCTCACATGAACTTCAGCTGTGTTGTGTACGTGCATCAGTGTGTGTGTGTGTGTGTGAGTGTGTATGTGTGTGAGTGTGTGTGAGTTTGTGTGTGTGTGAGTGTGTGTGAATGCATGTGTGTGTTGGAGGTTGGAGTGGTGTTATGTATTTTAATGCTAATTACTAGCCCCAAGATCTGGTTGCTGCCCAAACAGACACTCACCTATCTCAAAATGGTGTCTGTAACCTTGCCTAAAAACTTATTCTTGTTTGACCAATAAGAAGCCAATATACCTGGGAAGGGCAAATTGGGTAGGCATGGCTAAGGTTTGTGGGCTTGGAGGAGAAGAGAATCTTAGGAAGGGGACAGCAGAGGAAGAGGAGATGGAAGGAGGCCACCACCATAGGTTAGGTGGAGAAAGAAGCACATGGCTGACGTTGATGGAGGATTTGGCCCAGATGAAGAAAGTTAGCAATTATTTGGGATTATGGATGGGAGGTAACCCAACTAGGAATGATTAAAGCAGATGGAATGGGATGGGGCTGGGAGATATGAGACAATGTATATGGAATTTTCTGCCCAGCCCAAGCTGACATAAGACAATTATAAAATCTATCAGCAGTCTGTATCCTTTATATAATAGCAGCTTGGATTATACTACAATAATAGCTATAGGACTAATAATAAACCTTTAAATTAACAGCATAACAACAATGTGTGTGTGTGTGTGTGTGTGTGTGTGTGTGTGTGTGTGTGTGTAAGGTAAAGTCTCATTCTATAGCCCAGGATGACCTAGAATTTACCATGTATGACATGCTGGCCTGGGATTTGGGGTATTTCTCTTGCCTCTGCCTCCCCAATTTTGGGGTTATAGATGTAAGACACCATGTATGTCTCTGAGCAATATCCAACACAGTGGATATTTTTGCCGTAGTTTTTCTCCTTTGCATTCTTTAACCCTTCCCTCCCTTATTCCCTCCCTCCCTTTGTTCCCCCTCCCTTCTTCTTTCTGTTCTTTTTTAAAGCCTTATCTAACCCTATCTCACCTGGGTTTCTCACAGCGTGATCTATTTTAATACATTTTTTTTTTTTTAAAAAAAACCTCTAGATATGGTTTTGGTCTCCAATAGCTCAGCAGTCATTCCACAATCGTTCCTAAATAATGAAAGAGTTTAGGGCAGTGTGTATATATATATATATTAAATAGCGTATCTCCTTTACAGGTTCACTAATCAAAAAAAGTCATATTCTAAAGATCCATTACCCAGTCCATGTTCCCCTGCAAGCTGCTGGCCTCCCTCTCAAGTCTTTGTTAGACGACAGAGGGAGCCAATGCCAGTTCCCTTTTTGGTCTGCCTGCCCCACTGAGAACCAGCATCCTGCAGCGTTCACAGCTTTCTGCCTAGATGAGGAAAGAGCATGGGCCCTGTGTTCCTTATCTTATCTACTTACTGAATGCGTCAGGAACGACAGCAAGCAGATATATCCGTCACTTGAAGTTTTCCTCTTTAATATATGCCTGCCATTGAGTTTGTTAAAATTAATTATTCATTTTACATCCTGGTCATAGCCCCCTCCGTGTTCTCCCCTCCCACCTTCCACCCTCCCTCCCTGTTTTCCCAATCCTCCCTCCCCTCCTCCCCAGAGAAGGGTAATCCTCACCAACCCCAGGCCAGCATATCAAGTTGCATCAGGAGTGAGGGCATTTCCTTCCCCTGTGGCCCAGTGAGGCAGCCCTGCCAGGGACAATTGACTAACAAACAAACAAACAAACAAACACAAATCCAAAACAAACAAACAAAAAACAACAGCAGGCATCAGAGTCTGTGTCAGAGCCAGCCCCCCCCCCCTTCCGTCACTAGGGTATCTGCATGATGACCGAGCCCATTGGCTACATCTGTGCATGGCACCCAGGTCCAGTCCATGCATGGTCCCTCGCTGGAGTCCCAGTCTGAATAGGACCCAGGGCTCTGCTTGTGCTCCCCTCCCGCGCAGCATGGAGCTCCTGAGGTGCAGAGGGATCTGTGTCCTCCACGCTTCCTTCCCCTCACTCTTCTCCAAGACTCTCTGTGTTCCACACCGTGTTTGGTTGTGGGTCTGTCTGCGCATGTGCTTCCATCAGCTGCTGGCCGGAGCCACTCAGAGGGCAGCCATGCTAGGCTCCCGTCTGCAAACACAGTGGTATAGTCAGTAGTGCCAGGAGTTGGCTGTCTCCCATGGCGGGTGGGTCTCAGGTTGGGCCAGGCACCGGCTGGACATTTCCTTGGCGGGAGAGTAGAGAGCTTGCAGAGAGAAGAGAAACCATTGGCGGGTGCTTCTCTGTGACAAGCTGGAGACCTACGGACAGGGAAGGCTCCAGGGAGGATATGAGGGTGACTCTGAGACTCCTAGTGACAGGGGTCATGGATATTAAAGAGGACACCCTCTAACTAGACGTAACTCCTAGTGGAAGGAGAGCAACACCAACCCACCCATGGAAACTTCAACTCTTTGAGTGGTAAAATGTAGATTTTATGATGTTTAAAAATATCAGTAAGACTACCCATGTTTTGTGGTTATTTTTCCTTCTTGTTATTTTACTATAGAATATAATATGTAAAAATTACATATAATATGTAAAAATTACAATACTTACAATGTACACATATGCAGCCAAAATCAACATCTAAGTATATTAAACTACAGAAAATTGGTAGCCACCTTAAAGAATTCTTAGTATTTAAATTAACAATCTTAAAGGTCTATCACAACTGAATCTAGACAAATTTGATAAAATAGTTGCTATTTGATTGAGATTCAAGTTACTAAAGATATAATTCATATCAACGTCAATTAGGAGATTTGCAGAAACAAGTTCAGAACATGCTGTTTCTTTAAGGAGTCCCAGTGGTCTATCTGGCACTGTGTCAAAGAGTAATTTAGAATTAACACAGCTATATACTTAGCAGCTACTGAACACAGCACTTAACAAAGGTTAAGGGAGCAACAGTACGTTGAAATATTTCAAAGCAAACAACAGGAGCACTTTGTCCCACATCATACTGTACATTTCCAACACAAGGACACAGCAAATGAAACAGCCTCAGCTAAGCATGTGGCTCCGACAGCCAAATTTTTGCTGTAGATACAGAAATACAAGTCTTAAAATAAGTAAATAATGAGAGTATAGAACTTTCCAATAAAATATCCACAATACATAGATATTATCAAATAGGCATTGATAAACAGAAATGTGGAGAAGATGCCACTAAACGATAACTGTCAGCACAGAACTCATCAAGTGTTTGTGTGTACACGTGTGTGTGTGTGTGTGTGTGTGTGTGTGTGTGTGGAGAGAGAGAGAGAGAGAGAGAGAGAGAGAGAGAGAGGGAGGGAGAGAGAGAGACAGAGACAGAGACAGAGAGAGACAGAGAGAGACAGAGAGAGAGACAGAGAGAGAGAGACAGAGACAGAGGCAGAGACAGAGACAGAGACAGAGACAGAGACAGGCAGTGTATATATAGTCCTAAAGGATGTGAGAGAATACATACCTACTAACAAAACATCTGTCACAGTGTAAAGGCTAGAAGACCTCGCCAGAAAACCTTTCAAAGTTTATGCTGGCCCGGAGCAAATATGTAGTCATCTATCTAGAAATTCTAATCTTGTAAAATTCCTAGTACTGGCATAGTCAGTTAACAGCTCTTTGTACTACTTTGGTGAGAACAAGCCAAAATGTATAATGAATACCAACTTGAATACTACGTCTGGATTTGGGAACACTAAATCTGAATATATAAACTGTCAGAGACAAAGAAAACTGGATTTGTGATGAGCCTTAAAGGAGATGGGATTGTCACGTGCCTGGCAGGTAGAGAGTCACAGTGCTGTAAGCACTTTAACGAACAATGACACTGATGTTTAGATTGTCTGTTTTTAACACCTGGAGAGGAGACATAAGGTGATGCATCTTAAGATGGATGGCATCGCAGCCGTGTGTTGGGAGGACCTGTTCCTTGGCTCATGCTTTTTCAGGGGAGTGACACTGAGAAACCGGCTCAGAGTCAGGCTTAGGCTGCCCTGTGCTCCCTTAGTGCTCCTGTTGTGTTATACACATGAATAACATAATTGCCAGGAAGACAAATGGAAAAATCAGTTTAACTTCTTTTGTATAGTAAAACCAGAAAAATAAATCTCTTTAACTCAAGCCCAGATTTCAGATAGAAAAACAAGCAAAATATTTGACCATCTGCTAAATGATGAAGAAGAAAGCACCTAAGAAGTTCCTGCTTGGGTTGGAGAGATGGCTCAGTGGTTAGGAGCACTTCCTGCTTTTCCAACATGCCTTTGTTCGCTTCCCAGAACCCACATCAGACTACACGTAATTGCTTGTAACTCCAACTCCAGGGGCCCGATGTAGTCTTTTGACCTCAGTGGGCACGTGAACAAACAGGAGCATACACAAACACAAAAAAAATGTTTAAAAATTACATTGGTCATCTTGTATCATAAAATGTCACATCACGTAAATATTTTATGTCACATAATTCTACCTAAATTCTCCTATATCTCATGAAAATTCATGTTAACTCTTAAAGTTGTTTACATACACATATAATTTGTAGCACTGCTTAAATTTTACTTTTTAATATAAGTAGCACTATTATACTGTATATGTATTTGTGGTATTTTTTTTTCAATTGATACCCTAGATCCAGCAACCGGATTAAGAAACAATTTACCATAAAAGTATCCAACAAGGCATATATCATTCCTCAGCGGCTGTTTTACCTCTACCCCAATTTATTAGTTAAATGCTGGAATTAATTTTATCTCACTCTATTGTTTACAAACGTTGAGCTCCTTTTTTATCATTATACACCCTTGTACAGGGCTAATTCAAGTGTAATAGGATTTACCTACTTTACACAGGCATTTAAGAAACTTTCACTTGATTTATATAGACTTAGGAGACAATCGTCCACTTCAAAACAGTTCTACTCTTCCCTCAAATTTCTGTTGTGATGATTTTCAGGGGCTCTCTGCACCCCCTGGGTTCACCAGCATCCATCCATCTGCTTTTGTTTCTAGAATTTTGACTTTTCTGTGAACTTCATTTGTGTGTGAGAGCATAAACATTCTGATCGTGTCAGGCTTGTTTCCTTCAGACAGTCGTTTGCGTTCATATGTGTTAAGGGATGACTCCGTGGTTCATTCTTTTTTGTTGATAACATGCCGTCATATAGACATACAAGTTATTTTTCCCATTCACCAGTTCATAGAGGCACAGATTCAGTGTAATAGAAAATCTTCTATTTATAACCACTCTCATTCCGGCTTTGGGGTAAGCATGGTTTTTCAGTTCTCTTAAAAATCTAATGCTTGAGTTTCTGATTAATAGAGAGTTTTAGACTGATGGCTTATACATAGTAAACCAAACAAATCTAGACACAGGCGTTACATCTGTTACAAAAATTAATCAAAATGAATTAGATCTAAATGCAAAATGCAGACAGCAAAGCTTCGAGAAGACTGCATAAAACTAGATCCAGGTGGCTTTAAAGTTGGTGGGAAGTTTTCAGATCCAACCCTCCATGAAGTATCCTTGAAACAAAAATTTACTGAGTTGAACTTTACTAAAATTAAGAGATTTTTTATTGCAAAAATATATTGTTAGGATATGAAAATACAAACAACATACTGTGAGATCCAAAAGAAAACCGGGACAGATGGCTAATTGTAATGCCCATCGGCATGCCAAAGCACACATTGGCCCTAGGCTCGCTCAGTACATGTAGCTCCTCTCAGCTTGTCTCAGACACCCGCCTCCCCTGAAGCCCTCCCCAGCACTGGGCTTTGCTTTTCTTCCCCTGAGCATCTCATTCCTATATAACCCTGCCATTCTGGCCATGTGCTTTCTTAGCTCTGTTTTTGATTCTCTTGGCCTGCTTAGCAGCCTCTTCTTTCCCCACACTCTCTTCTTTCCTCTCTCATTCTCCATCTCTTTCCTCTCATGGCCGGTTCAGTCTGCTGCCCTTGATCAGTCTACCTCTTTCTCTCCTTGTTCTGGACTCTTCCAGATACTTCTGGCTGTACTTTCCCTTATGTCTACAATAAAAACCTTTCCTTCAACTCTACTTTGGTGTAGTCGTGTCCTCATTTCATTCACATACACGGAGATATGATTTTTACAAAACCATTTACTTGAACAAGTAATTAAACAGAATATATGAAAGCATTTAAACCAAAATGACAGAAAATGCATTAAGATTAGCAAAGTTCTGAACAACACTTCATCAGGAAATAAAAATGTAACAATATGAAGGACTGGTCTCACAATATACCCAGAATTTTATTTTTAAGACGATCCTATTAGAATCTATTAGAATGACTTACATCTGAAATATTGGTAACACCAACTGCCAAGATGGGTGTGGGAAAACAAGATCGCTCCCTGATTGTTGGTGGGAATGTAAAATTGTCCAGAGACTTTGGAAGATGGTCTTTGTGTATACCCTGTTCATAATATCCAGCAATCTTGCGCCAAGATATTTAGTAATATGGATTGAAAACAGCTACAAAAAAGTCTTCACATGTTAGTTTACAATAGCTTCAGCCACAAAGTGGAAGCTGCCCCTCTTATTGGGTTATTAAGAAATCTGTCTATGGAAAGAATTCAGGCAACACTCAAGGGAATCTCCAGTTTTCACTACAGCATATTGTTGAGTGATCCCAGCCACCTGTCCCTGTCTTGCTACCTGCTTACTACGTGGCTCTCTGACACAGACTTCTTCCATCATCATGATGGCCTCACCATGTGCTTATGCACCATGCCTCTCTACCCTTGGCTAATTAAATCTCTTTCCTCTCTGAATTTTGACAATCGACACAGCACCAGGTATTTGACTATGGTAATAAAAAAGACTGACCAACAACAAAATAATAGAAAATATATTCCTGGGTGATTTATTGATACTTTTAGTAAGACCTTTGGCAATTACATTGTACTCATTTCTGAGACTGCAGTACCATGTTTACAAGCTGTTTGTAGTCCTAAAACAATTTAGAAAATAAGGTTTAGTCTTTCAAAGGATTAATCCACTTCCAATATTGTATAGAACTCTACATTTCACTTCATTCTTTCTTCCTTCCCTCTTTTCTTTCTTTCTTTCTTTCTTTCTTTCTTTCTTTCTTTCTTTCCTTTTTTAAAATGATTGGCCCAGATGTCCCATTTTCAGTAATACCTACTAAAATCTGTCAATGGTATCTATTACAATTGGCGATTCCTGACGAAGCCCTCTAGACTCCTTGCCCTGATTTGAGGTTTCATTTGACATTCTTACCTACCTACCTTTTAAGGAGTGTACCAGTGGCTTTTTTTTTCCCTGAAGGAAAACTTCCCTCATCCTTATCTTTAAGATGGGCCTGATCTAGAAACTGAGAATTCATTTTGACGACCTGACTTTCTGTTCTCACGATTTAAATTAGAATCCAGTGCTTGACCTGAAAGCTTTCTACTTTCAAGAGAGGCCTACTTACCCTCAAGAAGCTAAGAAGAAAAAGGAGACAGAGGGTCTAGGCTCCCAATGTCCCCTTCAAATGCATGCCCCAATGACCCAACTTCCCACTAAAACTTCCACTACCCGCTTGCGCCTGCACTAGTGCTCCAGGCTGCCAAGTAAGTCTTTAAAATATTTGTCTTTGGAGAAAATTAAAGATACAAACTATAGAACTATAGTAGATGTTTCTTCTAGACCTTCCAAATCTATATGTGGTTTATGTGAAAAAAAAATCTCTCTTCCTATGGCTTTGAATCTCTTCCTCTCCAATAAACCAAGGTATCTTCAACTCACAAGAGATCATCTTTTGATGCATTTTGCAGCCCTCCAACCAACCAACAGCACCATCCTAATTATTTGAGGTTAAACTTTATATTAAAATGTTAATTTAGTTTCCTTCTCTCTATCTAAATACCTAAAAATTGGGCTGAGAAATGGAGCAAGGTGCTCTGATAAAAACCTCATCAAGTATTTCTTAGGTTTCTAAAATTGCTTTGGGGAAAGGATATAGAAGAATTTGCAAATCAGGCCTGAAAAAAATCTCTAGACAGATGTAATAAGCATTAATTGGTCATTCTTGTAAAATAGGACAATGGAGAGACAACTAAAGAGCTCTGATAAGGAAACACGAATGTCATCTACAGTGGACAGGAATGGAAGCAAATGTACCCCAAGGATAAGAGCCCACCTATGGAAACCTCAATCATCTGAAATTCCAGGTTTAGCTGGAGAGTCTAAACTGAAATGATATTAAGGGGACTCACCACTTCAAAGCAAAAACCTAGAAAAACATATTCATGATAAGCCTGAAAACCATACGAAGGCCAATGCAACTGTAGTCCGAATTGGCAGCAGAACTTGGCAGCATCATTCACATGTGACTGGTGTTGCCAGCATGACTAAGAAAAATTGAGGGTGTTGTGGAAACTGGTGCCACATTTCTAAAGAACAGCTGAGGCCAGTCAATATTTGGCAGGGTCAGATCCTCTTCAAGGAATCCTGAAGAGGCTGTGCATGAGGTTATGAAGAAGGGGCTTTATTTAAAACAGAAATACAGTATCAAAGGTTGGTCATTTAAAGGGACAATCCCACTTTGTCTATAAATATGGGAGATTGACCCTAAATGTACCTTTCTATTGGCTAATAATAGAATGACTAAACAGACAGACAGACAGAGATGTATGGTTGGTATAGAGCAGTAACAAAGTTTACATTAACAGTGATTATATATTATATATCTAGGCAGATGTTAGATATTTAAGATTATTTACTAGGGGAATGCGCTCAGTTGATTCAAAATTAATGTCAGGCTTCTATACTTCTATTTCCTGGCAACATTCTCATATGCACACCCAATAATCATGTTCTACTAGGTCTTCTTTATTATAGGTAACTTGATACCTACAAATACCATCCCAGTTTGAAATCATAAAGTAACTTTGTTCATTTGACAGGCAGACATCCTACTTCCTCATCATGACTTATTGAGGAATCTTCCACACCCCCATTGTGTGTTCTCAAATTTTTTATTGAAAATGAATAGGTCATAAATGTGTAGATTCCCCATTCTATTTCTGAATCATTTTCCATGGTGTAACATTTTATAACCTGGTTACTCAATAGACACAGATTCGCATTCCGTTTGTTACCAATTAAGATATATGTTTATTCCCAAAGAGCTTCCAATCTCTCTTCAAATTCATTGCAAACAATGTTTGCTCTGTCATGGAGCACAGATGCTTGCTCACAAAGTCTCTCCATGTCTGATTTCAGAATTGATTGCTTCCCCCCGCCCCAAATTTATTACATTATAAGGAAATTTAAAATAGAGCTTAAAGTTTTCCTTCTATTTTCCATTAGAAATATTAAATTGTTAACAGTTGAAGTTTGAAATGCCCTCACAAATCATAAACATCTTAGTGAAAACTTTCATGAATTAAAATGACAGTACTTGAGACTTCAGTTCTTCAAGCCACTGAAATTTGTCAGATTCTCCTTAAAGTTCTCTGTAGTGCTTGAGTTGACAGTTCCCTCCCAAGTGCTTTGCAATTTGTATCTTCTCACTCCTATGAATGTGTGTTCACTGGGCTCCTTCTATTCATTCTTTAACTTTAAGATCAAGATACAATAAGCAAATTTTTTTTCTGTGCACTTTCCACTATACTGTTGAATAAAGCAAGCACTCAGAGCTTAAGGCACAATGGACTGTCTCTTTACAAACACCCTTTTGATATCATAGAAATACTTAGAGAAAGATGTTGCCAGGAAAGGCCTATGTAGGCTTAGTGTGGCACTAGGAGCAGTCGCAGCGAATGTGTTTGTCTGCGAACCTGTTTTCTTACCCAGCTCAACACTCAATGCTGCCCTGACATAGTCTGATTCAGAAACTCAAGCCTGTAAATGACAGCTCTGCTTCCATGAAGTAGCGTTGGAATCCCAGATTCTGTGCTGCTCATCTTACCTCCTTCCTCATCAGTCCAGCTTCATAGTTGACACCCAATGGAGAGTTTGTCTAGCCATCAATAAACAGACTCTGTGGTGGTGAAACATCCCCTTCACCTACAAACAGGAACACTTCAAGGAATGCATCGCTCTTCCTCACATCCTTTCATCCTAGGAAAAGGCATATTTCTTTTCTGGAATTCCTTTCCCCGCCCCCTGTGTTACCCAAGGATCAGCCTGGCTTCAGACTTCTGGTGTGGAATCTTTTTCCTTCCTCTGTGACCTCACTTGCCTCATGGGTCTGAGCTCTCCACAGAGCCCCTTCCTATGGGGCTTTGGGACGTGGACGCCCCTCAGAAATCCACGTCAGATAACTTTTATTAGGTTGGTTTCAAGTCAAACCAGTCAATGTGCATTTTCAGTTGTGAGCCTAGCCTTTAACTGCTAAGCCAGCTCTCCAGCCCAACTCCATCAGTTTGTATTGTACATAATATGGTAGAGATTGCGGCCAGTCTTTTGAAGTATACTCAATTTACATGCTGTCTAGAATACTTTGATGTTTACAACAGTGTGGGGCTTTCTAAAGAAATGGGCCTAAGGTCTGGGTGGAGCTTAGTGGCAGAGCTTGCCTTACAGACTTATGGCCATGATTTCATCTACTGATCTATGAAAAAATGAATAAACAAACAAACAAACAAGCTGCTTTTCAACAATTTGTTCATAAATAATTTGAACTGATTGACATTTAATTAAGTTTTCAGTACTTTATGAAAGACTTTATATGACTATTTATTTGAAAATTACCCTAAGATACATGTATATAGCATTAAAATATATTTCAAATGGCCCAGTACTTGGAAGCTTAGAAACAGGAAGCAATTCTATAAAACAATACAAAGTTCAGGTTGAAAAAAGGAGCTATGTTAAGAAAGTAAAGTGTGGAAACATTTGAGCAAAATGCAGTGTTTATGGCCAATGATTTTTCAATTAAATTGGAATTGAGAATTCCTAGGCTCAAAATGTTAGATCTGAACAAGAAAGGCAAATCAAAATGAATTGAGTGCTATGAGTCATGGACACACACTGGCATCTGGTCAGCTCCAGTCTAGGGATGGAATGCTTACATTCTCACACCAGATTCTGCCCTTTCCCCTTAGCTCCCTGATACCTTCCTCTTCCATCCAACGACTCGCCTTTTCTTTTTTGCATGTTGGTTTGTGTCAGGAACTGATCTTAAACTCATTAGACCTTTTAACATTAAACACCACGACATGACAAGCCATCTGTAGAGAATTTAATGTCTTAAATCATGCATTTGTCTATTAGCAAACAAGAGGTAGATGGCTTTGGTCCTCAGAGAACAACAGGTACGTACAGAGAACTCTGTAACAGACCAGTAACACATGTGGAAGGACTAACAAGTGCTCCAGCACACATGGAACGGGTGGAAAGTAAGAGTGGTAGATACGCATGACTGAAATCTTTCAGAACGTGTAGCATATGTGAATGTTCATATTCTGAAAACAAAATGAGTCATATGTATAATATATAAAGGCAAACCCACTCACTGGATACATTATAATGATAAAGAGGAAAAGGCAGTTAAAAGCCAGAAAGAAATAGATCAACCACGAAGCAAAGGCAACAAAATCCTAGTTGCTTTTCAAACTATAATTATGGAAACTAATATATAAAGGGATATGGGAATATAAAATAGTCATATATTATGTAAAATTTTCCATTCAAGGCAGTGGAACATTCTTGAAAACTTGAACGTGCATGTTGTGATTATAGCCCTTTCAGGCATTTATCCAAGAATACTGAAAATGTGCATTTCACAGTATTATACACTAACATTGACAGAAACTCTTTTTGAAGAATTAATTCATTCATTCCTCACAACAAACATTTATTGGGAAACACATCTTCTTAATACAAAGAATATGTGGTGAGGGAAATAACAGGACCTAACATTTTATTGTAAGCAAGCTGACAGTAAATAGCATATAAGCCAATGTTTACAAAATATTTGAGGTAATATGTGCTATGGAAGAGGAAAATTGTTTCCTTGTAGCTTCTGGACTTTCCTCTGTCTCTGCCTCCTCTTCCACAATGACCAGTGAGCCTTTGGAGGAGGAGGTAACGGTACACATATCTCACTTAGGGGGGAACATTCTGCAGGCACTTATTCTCTGCACCTTGGAGGTTCCAACTCTTAAAGGTTCCCCTGCCCTCGAAGTTAGCACCCAAGCCTTTAGCATAGGGTCACTTGGAAAGCATCTAAAAGAAACACCAAATACTGTCATAACCCAGTCTTTACTCTTGTCTATGTCTCCATCACAGTCCTTTCTTACTAGTTGGTGTCTGGCAGGATAGTTACCCTATCCTATTGACTAATGTTTATTTTATTTCTTTTCTCTGACATTGTATGTATTGAGTTGGATATTAATATCAATCTGCCTACCACAGGTGGAAAAGAAGTTCTCTTTCTGTCTTTGTTTTCTCTCAACATGCTTTGAATCTTTCTACGTGCAGGCCGTACATGGAATTTGTTTCTTCAGATACATTGGGTGGTTTTACATTTTAATTTTAATACTTAAAACAATTTAAATTTTTAAATTTAAATATATTTTGATTATATTCTTGTCCACTCCCAGGTTCATCCAGGTTCATCTTCTCCTCTCTGCCTACCCAACTTTAAGTTCTTTCTCAAAAAGCGCAGCCTGCTCTTGAAGACATCCCTGGTTCTGTCCCCAGAAGCCACATAGTGTCTCACACTCTAGTTCCAGGGTTTCCAGTACACCTTTCTGGCCTCTGCAGGTACCAAACACACATGCGGTACACACATGTACATACATACAAACATGCTGTCAAACAGCAACTCACATCAAATAAAAGTAAAGAAGTCGTTTTTAAAATTAAAGCATATGTGACCAGCTAATAATCTGAGCTGTCAGTTTCTGTCACTCCAGACTGAAGTGGTTAAGGAGAAAACTTCAGGCATTTAGGTTCTGAATGACAATGAACACAAAACTAGAGTTTAATAACTGGCACAATTTCACTTAAAATGTACAATTAATTAGTTTTTTATTTAAAATGCCTCCAGGTGATTAACTACTAACTGTGCCTCTAAACTCTTCATTGCTACAGACTGAACTGTCTCTCTGCCAAAAGTATCCACAAGCTGAAGCTCCGACCCTCACTAAGTTTGGAGAAATCATCAGTGAAGTCAATGGCTTGAGCTTTCTTATCTAATAGGACTGCTGCCCTTATAAGAAGAAAAGCTTTGAGGGAAGGAGAAATGGTAAGATACAAGGGACAGGGTAACAATTGAGATGTAATCTGAATAAATTAATTAAGTAATAATAAAAAAGCTCCAGGGGTCTTCCTCTCCCACCTGTGAGCCAAAAGGGTTTATGCTATCACAAAGCAAGAGGAATTTATGCACAGAACAGGAAGAGGAAGCTCACCAGGAACTGATCTAGGAGACCATAATCTTGTGCTCCTTATGTAGAACATGAAGAGAGAAATGAGGAGGAATGACATATCATCTCAAGAAAAAGCATTTGGCAGCAAAGATAGAAGCTGAGGACAAAAAGCTAAGGTCCAGAAGATTCAAAGGACGATCGCCACAAAGCCACCCTATAGAGACCCTGCAAATTATGAGCAGGAGCGAAAAGACATGGGTCAGATATGGCAGGACAGCGTATTTCACTCACTTGAAGAGATCAATAGAAACATCCCAGCATCGTTGGAAGGTGGAATGGCTTCCTGGGAAGAGAAAATATTTATAAGTAAATAAAAGGGAAGAGACATAAAGCAAATCATTTGCGACATGCTACCTTGGATGCTGCAGAACAACCCCAACATAAAGGCTGATCCGTAATAAATACTGAGGAGGAAGATGCAGGACATGCTCATCCACAGTGAAGCAGATGAGATTAGAAAAAGAATTATTGCTTAATTATAGAGGCACCTATTTTCTTCTTCAGATTTAGTTTGAGAAATAGAGAGTATATTTTGTTTTGATTTTTGTGAGAATAAAATTTTGCCTTGTAGACACAGGAGCCTGCAAAAAAAAAATGACTTTACTAATGTATGAGATCCCATAGTGCAGTGGTTCTCAACCTTCCTAAGGCTACGACCCTTTAATACAGTTCCTCGTGGCATGGCGACCCCCCACCCATAACATTATTTTTATTGCTACTTCATAACTGTAATTTTGCTACTATTATGAATTGTAATGTAAATATTTAATATGCAGGATACCTGCTATTTGACCCTCAAAGGAGTCGTAACCCACAGGTTGAGAATCACTGTCCTGGACCTTATAAGACACCAAGAAATGAGACTATGTATTCATGGAGGCAGCTTGGCCACATGCATCTGACATTCTGTTTTCTGTTTTGTTTTGTCTTATTTTCTTCGCTCACTTCATAATTTTGTAATGTGTTTTGCTCCAAGAGAGCCATGATCCATAATTAGCAATTCAAGAATAAACAAATCAACAGTCTTCCTTAAGAAAGACATATCTTTTCACACAGTAAATTATTTTTCTTAATTTTTCGAACAGCTCTGAGATTTAGCATCTGCGAGTTGTTAGCATCTTAGATCAGGGAGAATTCTTAGAAGAATTGGACATAATGGATGTGTAAAGTATTGTTCGTGGAATAGAGAATTGCAATTTAAGGTTTTGTGATTTCAAAGTGCTGCCTGCAAACTGAAAATATAAGCCTCTAAATATACTAGGATATGCTGGGAAGCAACTTTTAATTAAATTGTAAAAGCTGAATAGAAATGAGACTGCTGGATCACTATCAATAGCACGCAAAGTTCTTACCACCGCCACAAGTACAGGAACTGATTGATTACACAACTGTCGAAATAAGTATTCTATTCTGGCTGTGTTTGTTCTGTTTATATGTTGTGCTGTACCAGCGACGACAAATTGAAACAAAATTACTTGGTATCTAATGACTTCCATTAAGATGTAGCTATGAGCGCTGGATAGATGGCTCAGTGGTTAAGAACACTGGCTGGTCTTCCAAAAGACCTGGGTTCAATTCCCAGCAACCATATGTCAGCTCACAACTGTCTGTAACTCCAGTTCCAGGGCAGCTGGCATCCTCACACAGACATACATGGAGGCAAAACACCAATGCATATAAAAAAAATCTCTTTAAAAAGACGTAGCTATGTTTGATTGCATTCCCCCAGGGTTTTATGGGTGGAAGCTTCGTCCCCTGTGTGGTGTAATGTTGAGAGTGGATGGTGCCCTTATGTAGTAAGGCTTGATGAAAAATAATGAGGCCTTAAGAGTGCTGACTGTAGAAGGGGTTATAGCCAGTCTTTTAAAGAGACATCGTTCCTATCTCAGTAGATGTTGTAGAAGAATAAAGTTGGCCCCTCCCACTACTCTGGAATCCCATATTTTTGTATACTTTCTCATCCTGAGTGTTTTCCCACCATCATGCCATCTGCTCTGTTGCGAGGCAGCCAATAGGGCCCTCGGCAGAGCCTAGAATTATGAGCCAAAAAGCCTCTTTCAAGCTTGATAATTACCCAGCATCATGGAATTTTCAGGACAATCAGAACTGGGATTAATAGAGAAAATTAGTCCTGAGGAATAGAGTTACTGCTGTAACGAACAACACTTAAAAATGGCTTTGGAACTGGGGTGTAGCCAGCATCTGGATGAGAGTAAGAAGAAGATAGTAAGGTGAATTTTGTGAGGGCTTGATGGAGGACGAGACTGGGAAACTTATCTTAAATGAAAGTGAAGATCGTATTGGAAAATGAACTCTCCAAAAGGAATTTTTTTCTCAACAAAATAGTATATAATTTGGTTGAAAAGCATACCCATCCATAAATTAGAATATGACATTTAAACATAGAGCCTATTTATCAGTGTAGGACATTTGCAAATATGAAAGCACTGGCCTCTTTTAGTGAGATTTGGGACAAAGGGGACAGAAAGCAGCAATATGTGATTAATTTGCATCCTGGGCAGAAGAGAAAAATGGGAATTGCATCCAAGGGTACAACTGAACCATCGCTTGTTAAAGAGACTTAGCAGAGATAAAAGGCCACCAATCACTAACTGTCAGGACAGGCAGGGAAAGGCTTCAAGGGATCTTAAGAAGTCTTTAAGATTGACCCTGTCAACCAGGTGTGGGGACCTAGAACTTCAGTCGTTTCTGGGACTTGTCTGAGGGCCACCAAAGCCCCCATCAGGATTCTGTTTCTTGGTTCCTGTTAAACTCCTTTAGAGTTCTCCCATTATGGTTGAAGGGGTCCAGATAAGGCTCATCCTAGTAAGTAGACCTTAGTGCTAGTTAGGAATAAGCAAGATACAAGGGCTGTAAGTGGTGGTGGCATCAAGAAAGAATCCAGAGAAAACCCTAAGTCAGAGGTCTGCAATTGAGGTGGAGTTCTCAAGGAAAATCTCCATTGAAGTGCCTATTGGAGCCATGAGAGCATAATGTTAAGAGAGGCTTCAGAAAGTGGACCATACGCCTACCCAGGGAAGTCATCAGAAAACCAGCTGTGCTGTGTGACAATTAGCATAGGGTTCTCAAGGCCCTGGAGGTGTGCGTCCATCTTACTGCACTGCACACAGCATGAATTTCAGGCTTGCTATGTTACCATGACCTTTTTGTTGGCATATGTTGGTCTGTTTTTCCTGACGTTTTCTGTGCGAAATATGGAGTGTGAGTGTGTGTGTGTGTGTGTGTGTGTGTGTGTGTGTGTCTATGCATGTGTGCTCACATTAGAACAGCTTTCCAAAAGTCTTGGATAAGACTTGGATTCAGACGTTTGAGCAAGGATGGAATGAGTTAATGCTTTGGAACAGTAGACACTGCTGAATGCACGTTGTATGTTGAGTATGTCACGGGACTTGGTGTGATCAGGGCCAGAAGGTCATGGCTTGTAGTGTGTGTCCCTTAACAGTGCATGTAAGGGAAGCATGGTAGCACTGAAAAGTAGTGGAAGCTTTGAGAGACTGGGGCTTCTCATACATGATAACTGGGCGGGCCACTGTGGCCACGCCCTCAGAAGAGCTCGGTGGTCGTAGTCATTCCTGAGCTATAAGGCTGGTCTCCCCATTTTCTTTGGCTTTGTTTATCCCTGTCTTCCCCTCTAGCATGTACTCCATGATGCCATCTGTGTGCTGAGATGTAGCCAAGAGGATTCGCATCAGAGACTAGTGAATGTTGGTGCCATCCTCTAACATTTCTAAAGATGGAAGCTTACAAGTCCTCTTTTCCCTTTAAACACCCAAAGGCAGGTGTTCTATTATTGCAATGAAAAACAGACTAATTCACCATTCTTCCCTTAAATACATCAAGGAAGTTCACTGGGCATCAATCGCACCACAATCGTGGTGTCCATCTTGTCTTTAATTGTGCCTCGCCTGCAGCCATGTTAGGGTCTGGATTTCTCACATCATGCTAATGGTTCCCTAAAGTGTAAGCTGGGTCTCAACTGGTCAGCTAAGGGCTGAGATGACTTCCAGGGAGTACTCCACTTTCTGATCCAATCATATCTCCTCAACTAGATATTAGACATTTGGAATGTCTAATAACATGACAAATGAGGAGGCTCTTGTCTTGCTAATTTCTTCCACAACCATTTACCCACCCATGCCCAGTGACTTGCTTCAGTTTGTGTCCCTCTTGGTTCTATCCTCTCCTTAGTTTTATATAATTTTCCAGATGAATGGAAGGAGTGTTGGTTTTAGTCCCTTTGCAAAGCCTATAGAGTTTCTCAGAGACTTTCCAATCCATGTACCTAGTGAAATAGTATTCTGTTAATACCTGTTTTAAATCAGTTTATTATTGATATTTGGAAGAGAGATATGCCTTTCTTAAAATGGTGAAGGAAGCTTCTGATTTATCAAATAGTTACTAATAATATAGTATAAATTATTATAACCTACTTAATTGGCAGTTTGCATATGAGGCCAGGATCATATACTTGGCATTTAATAAACATAGGCTTTTAGTAGCTGGTCATGCATGTGACAGGAGTGTTTGATTAACATAAGGGACAGGTGGAGTCATAGTCTATATGGAGACTTGCAGACACATATAACTCATTTAAATATGTTCCCATACAAAGTAAGCAGTAGTCTATATGGAGCTGATGAGATGACTCAGCAGTAAAGAGTGCATAGTGTTTTTTCAGGGGACTGGAGGTTAGCTCCCAGCACCCATGGAGCCAGTACCCATGTCAGGCTCCTCAGAGCCATCTGTAACTTCAGCTCCAAGAAATACAGTGCCTTTTCCTGGACTCCTCAGGCACTTGCAATCAAATACATTTAGGCATTCATATGCATGCATAATTAAAAAATAAAATACTGAAAAGTAATTTATACAAGCCTGCTTAAAAATCTACTCTTCTACATAAATGCCTATTAGTTTGGCACGTATAATAAAACATTTTTATTTTAATGGCAGATTAATCTCCATTATCATGAAAATAGAATATGAAAAGAAATGTAGCCCATGTGAAATCCATGGTTGTTTATTTTATATATAAAAATGTGACATCTCAGTTTTTTATTTGTTTTAATATTTTTTTAAAATTCAACTTTAAACTCATATGACAGTAAAACCTATTGTGGGCTGAAGTTCCTGGGTGCTGTAAGAAAACATGCAAAACAAACTATGAGGAGTAAGCCAGTAGAAAGAGTTCCCCTGTGACCTGTGCTTCTGCTCCTGCCTACTGGGTCATTCTTTAAACTGCTGCCCTGACTTCCTTCATAAAGGAATGTAAGCTGTGAGGTGTAAGGAGCCCTTCCTTCCCCATGTGGTTTTAGGCCATAGCCTTTATCACAACAGTAGAAAGCAAACCAGGACAGCCACCTAATAAACCAATGTCAAAAGTGGTCATGCAAGAAGGATTGATAGTTCTTTAAAAATGAATGACTTGTATTATTCTCCACTTCCCAAAGGGAAAATCATGGTGGTCATGGTCTCTTTGTGAAGAATGCTTATAATCTCTCAATGATAATTTCCAAAGCTGATTGGGAAAGATGCATTATTTAACATTACAGTTAAGTTTGTTTTATTTTTTTATTTTTCTCCTTTATTAATTTATTCTTGTTACATCTCAATGGTTATCCCATCCCTTGTATCCTCCCATTCTTCCCTCCCTCCCATTTTCCCCTTATTCCCCTCCCCTATGACTGTTCCTGAGGGGGATTACCTCCCCCTGTATATGTTCATAGGGTATCAAGTCTCTTCTTGGTAACCTGCCAAACTGAAAGATGGGAAATTAAGGAAAATCATAAGAATAGAAGTTTTTACCCACATCAACTTAAAAGTTAAAATAAAACTTATGTATTCCTGTTCTCTCATTTCTATCAGGAATTGTTTTGTGAGGGTAAAAGTATCACATAATTTTTCAAAACAATCTACAAATAATTTAATCTGAACTTGAGAATAAATGGCATGTTTTTCTTTTCTCCTTTTCCCCCTGAAATTCAATCATGTTCTTCCACATTTCCAATGTGTTAGAAAATACTGTGTTAGAAAACACTATGATTAAAATACTAACAAATTTGGTACTGAGCACATTCAATAAGGTGGCAATCAAGTTGACTGCTCTGTTGACAACACTGGCTTTTGGAGAGAAATATTGACCACTCTGTATTTAGATCACTAAGCATGATCTTTAGCAAATCTGGATTACTTCGAGCTATCCATTCCCAATGCACCTTGTTGATGTCAGGATGACCCATCAGATAGTTAGTTGCTCACTAAGGAGTACCAGCACATGGGTTATGAGTTATAAGTCTCTATGCACATGTAGACTCTAAGTCTATGTGCACCCATGGACTAGTGTGTGAGCTTCATGCAGTCTAAGGGTGCATACTCCCAGTAGTGATATCACCTCCAGCAAGCCTCTTCGACACCTTCTTCTCTCCCCTCGGAGAGGTAGCAAAGCAGAAACACATCACTAGCCATGCAGTTTGAATCCCTTTCTTTCACTTTTCAACAACAGTTGTTTGCTTAGCTTTGTGCTGCTTCCTTTTCTTAAAGCTCTGATTTTTTTTCTCATATGTAAAATGAACTAAATAAAAAAAAATAAACATTCATGTCTTATGTGGATTGAAAGAAAGGAAATCTGGAGTGGTTTAAGCCTTACTTGTTTCCAAGCAGGTGCTGAGTCAACACTTGGAGATCATGTGATTACATGAACATTTCCTTCCATTGTTCATTCAATCAGTGGGATTTGCTTTTTCCATATAATAGGAAGGCAGGCATTAGTAGAACCTTGGGGGTTTACAGAGAACTGTTTGCTATCTGAGTTCAGAGCTGGGTCTGAGCCAGATCTCTTCCCATCAGGTGACAAACAGGTCTAGGACAGCTCTAGTTCAGAGCACTCAGAACCACAAGTCGAATAAGAAGCTGTGTGTATAACGAGAGTAATGTATCAAATAAGGAGTGGTGTGTTTCAGGATCCACCCTCTCTGGGTGCCATATGAGTGCTGGGGCAAAAGAAATGGATGAACAAATGAGTAGCATTTAACAAATGGTGAGGAGGCAGCCAGGCTGTTCCAGTCGTTCGTTGCTCGCTCACATATTCTGTTTCCTACCAACGACCACAGCAAACTCAGAGATGGATAGAGCTCACTGACGTGCTCCCACGATCCTGTGGCTCTGAGTGGAAGAAGTCCACAGTGTGGGACAGCATAACTCCCAGTGCCCCGCCCCCTGCTTATTGCATGGGCGTGGGAGGATAACATGGCATATGCTCCATGAAAAAGCTTTTTATACTCTGAAGTACCTAAAATGACATTGCATGTGGGGGGGAAAACCAGGGTTCCTAAGTGCTGAATCAATATTTCTGCCTTCACCAGGCTGTGTTTGCAAAGCTAACATTTGGAGAGGCATTTGTGGTAAAACATTAACAGTTAAAGACATATTTGATCAGCACTAACACTCTTTTATTTCCAAAATCAGATGGCTGGGTTGCAGTAACAGCCCACAGAAAGTTAGGTTGTTTTATTCTTTCCAACTCCCGAGAAATTACTCTTGGATAATTGTCTATTCCATGACATTCTGCCAATTATATCATAAAGAGATTATGCACACTTTCTTGAGCTTTAAAAAAATTACAATGGTATGTGTAACTTCTATTTCTCACCCTTAAGTCTTCCTAAGGATAAATTTATATCAACACTAAAACAATTGTTCTCGGTCTATTCATGCACTTTCTCATAAAATACTTAATATGAGTCTGAGACTTTCCAGGTACCTAGGATATAACAGAGAACACAGAAGACCTTGCTCTCTTGAATTATTTAATTTTACTTACTTATTTACGTGTTTGTTTGTTTATTTATTTATTTATTTATTTATGGCAGGATCTCAGAACCGGGCTACCCTCAAACTGACTATGAAGTCAGCATTGATCCTGTGCCTCCGCCTCCTCTGGATCCAGCCTTCCTGAGGTTTATTTTTTTAATTAATTTATTTATTTATTCACTTTATATCCTGGACATAACCCCCTCCCTCCTCTCCTCCCAGTCCTACCCTCTCAACACCTTCCCCTTTTCCTAGGAAACAGGAGTCCCACTAACCCATCTACTCCAGGTCATCAAGTTGTGTCAGGACTGAGTGTATCCTCTTCCCTGTGGCCTGGCCAGGCAGTCCTGTCAGCAGGAGGTGATGAAAAAGCAGGCAACAGAGTCCATTTCAGAGACAGTAGACTAGAGAAGCCATATGGAGCCTGAGCTGCCCATCAGCTACATCTATGTGGAGGACATTGGTCCAGTCCATGAATGGTCCTTGGTTGGTCCTTCAGACTCCACAAGCCCCTCTGGCCTCTGGTTAGTTGGCACTATGTTGGTCTTATGGAGCTTTGTCACTTTTGTCCTTCCTCCAACTTTTCCACGAGACTCCACATGCATCACCCAATGTTTGGCTGTGAGTCTCAGCATCTGTTTTTGAACTGCTGCTGAAACAAGGTAGGAGAGAGAGCACAGAGAGAAATAAGGGTGGGGATCAGACCTGGGGATGGGAGAGGGCAGGAGGACAGAAAATTCTGCAGAGAAAAGAGAAGTTGTGGGTGGGGGCATCTCTGTGACAAGCTAAAGACCTAAGTCAGAATAGGCCTCTGGGAGGACATGAGGGGGACTCTAGCTGAGACTTCTAGTAGCAGGGACCATGGAAACTGAAGAGGACACCCTCTAACTAGACAAGACTCCTACTGGAGTGAGGAGAACACCCACCCACCCACAAGAACTTAGATCCAAAACTCACCCTGCCTATAAGATGTACAGGGATAAAGATAGAACACATAAAGCAGAGATTGAGGGAATGTCCAACCAATGCCTGGCCCAACCCAAGATCCACCCCATGGAAGAGAGCCAATCCTGACACTATTAACGATACTCCTTGAGATTTATAATTAGCAAATAAGAAACAGATGGAAGAAATAGGTCAGCGTTATGGGAGTTAGGAGATAAGATAAATTGTTAAAAAAAAATAAATAAAGCACATAATACAAATTAGAAGTCCTGAATGGAGAAAGATACAGGTTGTAGTTTAAAATATGGTGGTCAAAATAAGACTCACCGAGAAGCTAACACTGAACTAAAGCTGAAGGATGCCCATCACTTGAACATTTGATGGAAGATATGCCAGAGAAAGGCAGATAGCTGAGGCAAAAGATCAAAGGCTGGAAGAACAGCTAGAGGCTGAGAACTTCTAAGAAGCTTGGATGAAGAAGATCAGAGGTCAAGGCAATGGAGTGGGTTGAGATACCAAGACCAAGACCTGGACTTCACTGTAGAGCTGGAAGCTAATTTCAGAGGATTCTTGGAAGAGTGTCACAAAGTGACTCCTGCTGCAAAGGGGATGCCTGGACTGTGGGTGGAGGACAGTCCCTAAGTCCTGAGCAGACAAAAGAGGCCAATAGAAGGCAGTCATGCTTCACAGAGAAACAGCTGGCTCTTTGCTCCCCCAAGGCTTTTTTACTTGGATCTTTCTGAGGTTTCCCTTACCACCTTCTGCAAATCACTCAGCCATGCTAGACCTAGTTTCCATTATAAAGGGAGAGAACGGGCTCAAAAGTTTTTCTTTAAAACGCTGTCCCTAGCTCTGGCAATAAGTGAAGTACAGGCCATTTTATAAAAAGAAGTTTCCCCTGGTACTTAGTAAAGTCCTGATGACTTCTCTGGCCTTTGCCGGAAGATAATATACAACTTCAATCAATAAAAGCTGGAGGAATTTCTGAGAATCCAGCTTTAACTTAATAAACACCTACCTGCTCACTCGTTTGCGGCAAAGGAAAAGAGAGTCTGTACTTAAAGCTAAATGTTGGCAGAAAACCTTAAGCCATCTCAGAAGGAGGTTGTGTGAGGACCAAGCCAGAGGGGGGGGTACATTTGTCCACAGAGGTGTAAATAAAGTTAGATTGCACAGGGAAAAGAAAGAACAAAGTACCGAATTAAATAATCATCTACTGGAAACCGCTCGCCAGTGGTGACATTGATTATTTTCAAGATGATTGTACGAGCTGCCCAAAATGGTGAGAGGGATTGCATACTCGGGTTTTTGTTTTGTTTTGTTTGTTTGTTTTTGTTTTGTTTTTTTTAGTTCCAATTAGCAGTGGAATAATCAGTCAGTATTTGAATGTGACCCTCCCCCACCCCGCCCCACAATAGGGCCTATAATGCAACATGGGAAATGTATTTATCTCTCCATTTTAAATATCACACATTGAGTAGAATTTGGAATGCACGAATTACTGATTGCCTCGGAAAACTTTCTGGCAATTCTCTGAAGTAAATTAGCTACTTGGATAATGAGGAAGAGACTAGAGGAATAGCCTGTGTTAGTTCAGGATCTGGAGCCACAGAAGTTTCTGATAAATCCCTATCTTGAAATGTAACAACTCTGTGACCTTCAGAAAATGTTTTATTTTTCTCTTTCATCTGAGACTCAGTTTCCTCCTAAGATATTTCTAATAGGATTTAATAATATGGTGTGCTGAAGTACTTAACAAAATGTCCAACTGGCTCTTGGAAATTCATCTCTTACACTTACTAGTTCTCCAAGATCCCTTCTAGATGCTCGTTTTTTGTCTGTGTATCCATGGAAACAGAATCCTTGAAGAGATTAAATAAAAAGGAAATTTTTAAGTGGTTGTTTCTTACATAGCCTCAATCATGGTAGGCTATTTTAAAAAATAAAGAATGGTTATAGAATGCAAAGAAAATTGAGTGTATTTTAAAATCTGATATTTTGTTTCACATGCTTATTTTCACATTGACTAGAAACACAATGGGAAGGGTTTGACTGAGCTTCACCATGACAGAGAGAGAGCAGGGCAGGTTTGACTGAACAGAGAATGCAGCAGATTAACATCTGCCACATGAAATCAATCAGCTGGATTTTCATTTCCTAGGACATCATGGGATCATAACGTACTGCTTTTCTCTTGCTTCATCCTGATTCCTATAGGTCTGGTTTCTCAGATTCTTTCAATGCCCATAACTAGAAAAACACTGCATTGTTCTCCAATTAATCTTTGAAAATCTGCATAAGGCAAATACATCCTAGGTGCACTCTCATCAGTTTGTTATTGGAGATTATAATACATCATGATACCATGTAAGTGTGGTGGAAATGTAATTTAGAAAAATGTACCTAATTTTAGTTACACACACACACATACACACACACACAAACACTAACACATACATGAGCCTTATGAGGTATTTTTTTGGTCACTGTTTTGTTTTGTTTTTCTGTAAAGAGACATCATGACTGAGACAAGTCTTATATAAGAAAGCATTTGATCAGGGCTTGCTTACAGTTTCAGAGGCTTAGTCCACTATCTGCATCACATGGAGCATGGCTGCAGGCAGGCAGGCATGGTACAGGAGAAGTTCCATGTCCTGATATACAGGCAGGAGAGAGAGAGAGAGAGAGAGAGAGAGAGAGAGAGAGGGAGAGGGAGAGAGGGAGAGAGAGAGAGAGACTGGCATGGGCTTTTGAAACCTTAAAACCCTACCCTAAGTGACACACTTTCTCCAAGAAAGCCACCCCTTCTAATCCACACTAATCATTTTGAACAGTACCACTCTCCGCTGACTCAGTTTTTAAATTTGTGAGCCTACAAGGGGCCACTACTATTCAAACCACTACATGGAAGAAGAAAAATAGTTACAGGGAGGGAAAACTTGACTGAAACCAAGAGGAAAGCCAGAAATTACCTGAAAAGTACAACAATAATACAAGTATTTTCATAAGAAGTGGACGTGGTCAGTTTTGCAGGAATAAGACATGCAGCAGGGTGCCCTACAATTATTTTCTTTCACTTAAATGTGAATCCATCGGGGGATGGATAGAAGGACGTGGAGGTGACAGGAGATCCACAAGAAGACCAACAGAGCCAACTAACCAGGACCCAGAGGGGCTTGCACCAACCGAGAACCACGTGTGGGCTGTACCTAGGCCTCCTACATATATATGTACCTGAAGGGCAGTTCAGGCTTCATGTGGGTCCCCTAGTAAAGTCTCTGACATGGACTTGGTTGTATACTTTGCTCACTCCCCTCTAGTGGGGACTGCCTTGCCAGGCCACAGGGGAAGAGGATGCGCTAAGTCCTGATGGGACTTGACGAGATGTAGGGGAGAGGGGAGCTCCCCTTTTCTGAGGAATAAGGGAGGGAGGATAGGGAGAGAGGGAGGGAGGGTGGAACCAGGAGGAGAGAAAAGGGGGATATGATTAGAATGTAAAGTCAATAAACTAATTAATTAATTAATTAATTAAAAAATAACTAATAAAAGCATAAAAAGTGTGGAATCCACGCAAGGGTGAGAAAATGTACAGTAAGTTGTGGATGTAGGGCCTCTTTTATTCTCTTTTATTTCTAGTTGTTGGATTCTTTGTTTATCTCTATTTTTATTAAAGCTCCCAAAATATTGAAAGACCTCCGGGCATCATTTACTGCACATCTGGAAAAAGCCCTCAGTTGCGACGTATTAAACAGATTTATCACTTCCAGGCTCTCTTCCTATGTGCTTGCATGTTTTAATAAAGCAGTAGATACCATAGAAATGATGAGGAAAAACTCTGTGCAGGAGGAAGTATTAAGTGGCTCCTAAGAACTCCAACCCTCAGAGCTGTGTTTTGATCCCAGAGAGAACAGGCAGCTGCTATGGATGCAGGCGCCCTGTGCTTTCTGCTGCGAACGTATCACTCTTCATTTTTACTGTTACTTCTCCCACTCTGCTTAGAAGGCATTTAAAATATTTATAGCTTTGAATATTTAATTTTTTTAACGTCAGTATTTATGCTTGACTGTACGGGTTTACAAGTCCAGGTGCCTACAGAAGCTAGAAAACATCTAATTGCCTGAAGCCTGTGTGGGTCTGCTGATGTGGGTGCTGGCACCTGAACCCCGGTCCTCTCTAAGAGCATTAAGTCCTCCTTAAGTGCTGGGCCATCTTTCCAGCCTACGCCTTCAAAAAGCTTTAAGCAGATTCACGTGTGTAATCTTTAGGAAACGAGTAAAGGCCAAAGTCCTTAGTGCTCACAGCCTAGCCTGTGCCGTAGCACGTGGGCGGTACAAGGACAGGAGCTTTTGTCTGCACTGTCTTCCTTGCGCTAGCCCTGTCTGGCGAGCCTGTCCCAAGCAGAGCGTGTGTACGGGTGGCATAACTGCCACCGACTAAGTTGATTACTGGGAATTTGGAGCCAAGTGTGAAGATGCAGTTTGATTTTATCTTGTGTACTCTGCTGTAGCATGTTGACTAAGAGATGACTACATGGAAGGATTCTAGCCGCTAAGTGTTTCATTTGCCTCACCTCGATAGCTCAGAATTCTTAGGTCATTCAACTGTAGGTAAAAATATTCTTTTTTTTTTTTTCTTATGAGCATATAAAGAAACAGCACTGTCTACATATAAAACCATACCATCTACAAGGGGACATAATTATTTTCGTTTGTAAATTGATGTCTTTTATGTCTTTTTCTTGGATACTTTCTCTGCCTAGAACGCCCAATATGATAGTGAATTGGGCACAAAAAAAAATCAAGCATGCATTGTCATACTCCTGTTGAAGAGGAAAAGCTCTCAGTCCCTCATCTCTGAATGTGGTGTTTACTGTGAGCTTTTCCTTCCATGATGTCCATGTCCTTGCCTGCCTTTTTGTTAGGCTTTATTAAATTATAAAAATGTATTGAGTTTTGTCAGAAGCTTTTCACATATCACATGGGATGGCTGTGATTCTCTTTAATATACTATGCCCAATGACCTATAAAAGATGTATTTTTCATATGGATCAATTGTAGCATTTCTGAAGGCTTGGGAGGGAGTTCATTTCTAAGCCACTACAGAGTTCAGCCAACAGTCATAAGAATGAGCTTCCAGAAGTATCAAAAACTAGAGGCTTAGAAAGAGGCTTTGTGGGCACATTGCTCATTCCATTAGAGCATATGACCATGGGCCCACCGGAGAGCACAGGACAGTTGTTCCCGAGCATATGAGACAGGAAGCATTTGATTATCTGACTTAGTGTTCTGATGCCCATTTACAGCCTGAAAGGCTATGTAAGCTTTTATTCTTGGGGCTGGGGATATGGCTCAGAAGTTAAGAGCACTGTCTGTTTTTCCAAAAATCCTGAGTTCAATTCCCAGCAACCACACAGTGACACACAACCATCCATAATGAGATCTGGTGCCCTCTTCTGGCATGTAGGCACACATGAGGCCAGAATACTGTATACATAATAAATAAGTAAATTTCTGTTCTTTTTTTCTTTATCTTTTTCTTTTTTACATATACATTTATATTATACTATATATCACTGCCTCCAGCAAGAAGAACCACAGAACATTCAGGAATTATATAAATGCTACATTCATAATGTTTTGGCTATTTGTATTTCCTATCTTGGTGTGTCTAAAATTCTGAAGGTAAATGAATAGCTATCATATTTTATTTCAATCAACTTAAAGCATCTATCTAAACCTAAAAACATCTTAACCCCCAAACAACTAAGCTTAACTGTAAAACTAAACTATCTGGTCTTCAACTCCATCAGAGACTTGAGAAGGAATAAAATTCATTATCTGAGTAGACAGGAAGTGCAGGTTAGCATCTTCCAAAATGAGAAAATGATAAAGATAGTTTGCTGCCTGAACAGTCACCCAAAACTCTCTATAACGTTGGAGCATCATCTTTAGCCTTCTGGCCCAGTATATCTGACAGACATATTTATGAGGCAGGAACTATTGAGGACTTGCTTACCCTGTCTAGGCAGAATTTGGCCATTGACTCTGCCTGCATCCAAGCTTGCCCATTTTTAGGCAGAATTCTGTTGGTGGCAGGAATGGGGACATTTTGCCCAATGGCTGGTTTGCCAGATTTGAAGCCATCTCCATAAGGAGGTTCTTTGATGCTCATCATCTTCTTTGAAATAAGTTGGATGTTGCTAGGAGTTAGCCTGTATTATTGTCAAAGAATCTTTAAAATAATAAAAAATATCTTTAAACACATATTCTGTAGGTCTCTGAGGTTTTTGAAGACCTTATCTAACTATTTTACCTTATCATCTATAGAATCATATCTATCCATTAAACCTATGATGCATATTCTTGGGTTAAAAACATACAAGTAATTGACAATGATAGTTAGATCAACTAACAATTAACTTGTATTATTTAATTATCCTAAGCAGCCTGCAACAGCATTTTCAAAGTATTAGAAGTAAACCTTGTATTATAGTTGAGTTGTATGTGTGCAATACTTCATATTACAGTAGAAGTATATAAAATGTGTGTGAAGAATAATCTTAAATTTGAATTTGATAGCAATGTATCAAAATTAAACTTATTTTGCATCTATATACAAAATTCTATACCAATGAATTAAAAATAACTTTTAAAAGATTTTATTTTTATTCCCTCATTTCTCTTACAACATAACTGTAGCTAGCCTTTTCTAATAGAAAGCCTAAAACATTGAAATAATAGAAAATATATGAAAGTCATGGTTACTATATGTCTTGTCTCCATCAGTAGTTTCCTCCTTATTTTAGTAAAGTCCAAGATAAGACAGAAAATAAGCCTATTGTTGTATAATAAAATTTTTTGCTGTATGACCACCAAGAAATGCAAGAGCTACATCTGATATTTTAACCACAAGAAGGAAAATGATTTTCTGCAAAGAGAATTAATAAAGAGACTGTAGTCAGTATGTCAACTACAGCTCTACAGCTCATTCAGTAAGCCAGTTGTGCCTCACTGGATGACAAGACAAATATTTTTGTTTTGAAGATTGTGATTATACATACAAAGGGATTTAAATGCTAAAAATGAAATGACAATCAGCATAACATATATATAGGCAAACTTAAAATAATCAACAATTTTCAAAATAGTCTTAAAGAGATAGAAAAATGTATAAAGAAAAACATATCCAAATAAAGAAAAAGAAAATACATGAAATGTTCAACATGCCTTTCATCAATAAATTTAATATTAAAATATGAATCCGCAAAACAAAATGAATTATTGCACTACTAAAGTTAGATGCTTAATGACATTGTAAGTTGGCATAAACTGTCACTTATTCTGTGAAAAAGTGACCATATTCTTGGGAAAGATACATTGTGATGTTGTAAATTGAAGAGGCTCAGATACTTTCTGCTCTAGATTAAAGATACGTGCCAGGAGACCACAGAGTGTGCCTGGGAACTATACTACTGTTCACTGGGAAGAGAAATATTTTAAAAAGTATATCAGTTGTTTCCAAGTTCTGGCTATTATGAATAAGGCAGCTATGAACATGGTTGAGCATATGTCCCTGTTGTGTGGTAGTACATCCTCTGGGTATATTCCAAGGAGTGGAATAGCTGGGTCTTGAGGAAGCCCTATTCCCATTTTTCTGAGAAAGCACCAGATAGCTTTCCAAAGTGGTTGTACTAGTTTGCATTCCCACCAGCAATGCCTACATGTCCTTCAATAGAAGAATGGATAAAGAAACTGTGGTACATTTACACTATGGAATACTACTCAGCTATTAAAAACAAGGAATTTCCAAAATTTGTGGTCAAATGGATTGAACTAGAAATTGTCATAATGAGTGAGTTCACACAGAAGCAAAAAGAGCTAAATGGTATATACTCACTTATATCGAGACACTAGTCCAAGGTGTACATCCCCATGAAAAACTGTACCTACCAGAATAGTGGGTAAGAGGGGAGGACATCCTATTGAAACTTTAGGTGTGAGAAGCCTGGGAGAAAGAGGAAATGGAAGGATCCAGTGGGTCCTGGAAAACTACAGGCGAGTCTGGGTCCTGGGGTCCTCCGCAAACTGTGGCAACAGCCAAGGAAAAAATAGGCAGTAAAAACCTTGAACCCCTACCCGGACTAGCCGATGGACATTCTCCACTGTTGAGTGGAGAAGGAGATCTAACTTTCACACAAACTCTGGTGCCCCATATTTGAACATGTCCCTTGGACGGAGATGCCTGGTGGCACTCAGAAGAAAGATAATAGGTCACCAAGGAGAGACTTGATACCGTATGAGCATATTCAGGGGGAGGAGGTCCCCCTCAGACACAGACTTAGGGGAGGGGAGGGGAGTAGGGGGGAAGTGGGAGGAAGGGAGGAATGGGAGGATACATGGGATGGGCTAACAACTGAGATGTAATATGAATAAATTAATAAAAATGTATTTAAAAAAATAAATACGGAAAAAAAAGTATATCAGTTTGTGTTTTAATAGGTGGCAAAAGCTACACAATGGGTTGGACAGTAAAAGTTATTTGATGAATGGCTTACATGGAATTATAAACTATGAGGAAAGTCTAAAGAGCAGTATAAAGCTAAAGAGAGTACTCAAGGACTTTGGAAGGTGAGTCCAGCATAGATGAAGCATAGGTCATCCTACTGGTTGGGAAGGATGCCCACTTCCCAAGCTAAGCTGTTCCATATCACTGAGTAAGCAGAAGCAATAAATTCTTCAGAGAGTGAACCAACAAGAAGAAGGATATCATCAGGTGTGACTATGTGTTCAAGAACGTTAGGCACTATTGTTGAAATGTTTCAAATCTGCTATGCAATTGAGATACTAGAGCAGCAAAGAATCCTTAGGTACCCACTGTTTTTGTTTGAAAGCTGTGGGAACATTACCATAAGGCAGGAGCTGAAAATTTTACTAAGGACCTATCTTTCTGAAGCCCTCAATTAATGCCTTGTATAACAGCAATGACACAGCAGACAGCCCCCAAACTGAAGGATAATTGTCCTTCCCACAATTTACTCCTGTATCTTCTCCTAAAAGAGTTTGGCATCATATTCACCTTAAAGAAAATGACTAGAGAGACTCTAATTTCAGTTACCATATCTCACAAAGACTCACTGGAGCAGAAACATTAATTAGTGACTTTTATACAAGCATGGATAAATCTCCACAAATTTTTTGTAACCAATAGATGCATAAATACAGCCCATGATCATCAGGAGTTAAAAATACAATGGATGAAAGGACAACAGAAAAATATAATAAAACTGAGATTTTAAAAAAATGATATAAAGGAAACTATAAAAGAATCATGGGAGAATGGCAAAGTAGAAGGATCCAGAGGGTCCTAGAAGCCTACAAGTAGAACATTATGATAGGCAGATTTGGGCACAGGGGTCCCGCTCAAACTAAGGCACCAGCCAAGGACAATACAGGCGGTAAACCTTAAACCCCTACCCAGATCTAGACAATGGACAGAACACTCTCCACAGTAGAGTGGAGAGTGGGATATGACTTTCTCACATACTCTGGTGCCTCACCTTTGACCATGTCCCCTGGAGGGGGAGACCTGGTGGCACTCAGAGGAAGGACAGCAGGTTACCAAGAAGAGACTTGATACCCTATGAACATATACAGGGGGAGGTAATCCCCCTCAGGAACAGTCATAGGGGAGGGGAATAAGGGGAAAATGGGAGGGAGGGAAGAATGGGAGGATACAAGGGATGGGATAACCATTGAGATGTAACAAGAATAAATTAATAAAGGAGAAAAAAAAGAAAAAATATTTTTCTACTTTTTAGTAACAGATTCTCTAAAAGAGATGGATAAAGAGATGGACATTTGCCTTTCTGAATAGATAACACCAAAAATGAAGACTTGAAGAAAACCAAAGTAGGCCCTTCAGGGAGATGGAATTGATAAGTGGTTTGTAACAGCTGGAAAGATTAGAGAAGTGAGGAACATTCAATGAGCACTCACTCATTCTGGGAGACGAGGGTCACCATTGTCTTCATGAGGGTAGTTTTAGTTGGAAGGGCACAGAAGGCCGCCCCTCTCTCTGAACATCACTGTCAGCTTAGACATCCAGGCAGGATGACAGTGCCTTCCACAGACTGCTTACTTACTTTCTTTTTTTCTTTTTGAAAAACAGCTCTGTCTCTCTCTCTTATTTTTATTTTTTAACTTTTTATTTTTTTACATATACAATTATATTATTACACATATATACAATAAGCTACATATAGAAAAAGAACCATGACACAATCAGGAATTATATACATGTTACATTTTTAGTGTTTTGGCTATTTGTATTTGACAACCTTAAAAAAACATCTTTCCTATCTTGGTGCATCTAAAATTCTGAATGTAAATCAATCTCTATCACATCTTGTTTTCATCAACTTAAAACATCTATCTAGACCTAAAAATATCTTAACCTGAAAACAACTAGGTTTCATTGTAAAACTAAGCTACCTGGTCTTCAACTCCATCAGAGACTTGAGAAGGAATAAACTTGATTACCTGAGTATGCCGGGAGTGCAGGTTGGTAGCTTTCCAAATGAGAAGATGACAGAGACAGTTTTCTACCTCAGTAGTCACCCAAAACTCTCTATTATGTTGGAGCATCTTCTTCAGCCTTCTGGCCCAATATATCTGACAGACATATTTGTGAGGCAGGGAACTGTTGAGGACTTGCTTACCCTGTCTTGGCAAAGTTTGGTCTCAACTCTGCCTACATCCAAGCTTGCCCTTTTTAAGGCATTCTGTCTGTGGTAAAAATGAGGACATTTTGCCCAGTGACTTGTTTGCCACATTTGAAGCCATCTCCATAAGTAGGTTCTTTGATGCTCATAATCCTCTTTGAGCCATATTCTGCATGTCACTGAGGTTTTTGAAGACCTTATCTGACTATCTTACCTTATCTTTCTATATAATCATATCTATCTGCTGCATCTAAGATGTATATTCTTGTGATAAAGTTAGATTAGCAATTGATATGACCATGATTTGATCATCTAACAATTAACTTTTATAACTTATTTATCCTAAACAGTCTGCAATATCACTTTCAAAGTATTGGAAGTAAACCTTGTATTATAGTTGAGTTATATGGTACAATACATCATATTAGAGTAGAAATATATATGTATACATATATACTATATGAAGAATAACCTTACATTTAAATTCTATACCACTGTATCTAGAATTAAACTTATTTTGCATCTAAATACAAAATTCTATGCTAATGAATTAAAAATACCCTTGTGAGTGACAATTGAGACATTAAGTTGAAAAGTAGATTCACTAATCTACTTTTTGTTCTATCTTCCCTATATATTTCTATATTCCTCCCTTCTTTCTTTTCAACCCATCTCTAAGCCTAAGAATGGATGATAAGGGAAAAGAGAGACATTGCTGAGTCTAAGCTTGTTTTCTTTCTAAATAAGACCAATAATAACTTATAACCAACTCCCATTGATAACAACCTTCTATTGCCCAAGAAAGTAACCAAAAACCTACTCTACACTCCTTAATGGAAATGGGACATTGTTCTCTTAATTTTTTCTTGGCTGATTGGGGATGAATACTACTTAGTTGTGGCCCAAATAAAATTGGGGAAATGGTTAAACAAGCTAGGAATCGCATTTGTGGTCCAGTTTCTAAATGTTGAGAAACTCCAGGCTTAATTAGAGTCCTGTGTGGAACAGTCTGAAATGCTGGACCAATTGGGATTGGAAGCTTTCTTTGAAAGTGTCCTGGGAGCTGTCTAGTCTGAAGAGGAACAGCAATTGAAACTCTTGGTGCTGGAACATGAAGGATACAGGATGACAGTGTCCAGCATCTGTGAGGAATGCATCTTGTCAGGTCTGGCCCAATGCCAGTGTCCAGTTCTTTTGTTCTGAAAGCATATAATGTCTCACAAGCATTATACAGTCCTAAAATCCTAAGTGTATAAGGTGTGTGTGATGCACAGAACAATTAAGCCTGGTTTTCTGATCTTTGTATGAGTAGAAAAAAAAAGACATCTGTAAATCTTCATTCATGCCCTATGAAGAATGGCATCTAATAGTAATTCATAGGGCTTCTGTAGCCAACAAGAAGCATTGTCTATGCCTAGGCATTCATGTCTCAGCCAGTCTCAGAGCTAGTCCCATGTGGTGGGATTAGCAATATAAGTTACCTGCTTGTTCTGCAGTTTAAATTCTTTACATTCCTGCTTGTATCCCCCTCCCTCATTCCCTCCCAATCCCCTTCCCTCCCTCACCTCCTCTCCCTCCCTCCCTTAGTACTCAGAAATGGGAGCTCTCTTCTCCTAACATATGACCTCAGCCTATCAAGTCTCATCTGTACTACCTGTAACCTCTTCCTCTGTGGCCTGGCAAGACTGTCTTGCCAGGAAAAAGTGATCTAAGTTCAGTGGCCAGAGTACATGTACAAAGTAGTCCCTACTCTCCACACGTGGGATTCACAAGGAGACTGTGCTACTACATCTGAGTAGTGGGTCTATGTCCACATCATACATGGTTGATGTTTTAGTCTCTGTGTTATAGTGTAGTTATTCTGTATTATGTGGCTAATGTCTGATTATGAATGTGTACATACTATGCTTGTCTTCCTGGGTCTGGGTTACCTCACTCAGGATGATCTTTTCCAGTTCCTTCTATTTGCCTGCAAATTTCAAGATTCCCTTGTTTTTAATAGCTGAATAGTATTCCATTGTGTGGTCAGTTTCTTCATTCATTCTTCCGTTGAGGGACATCTAGGTTGTTTCCAGATTCTGGCTATTGCAGATAAAGCTGGTATGAACATTGTCAAGAAAATGTACTTGTTGTATGGTGGAGCATCTTTTGGGTATATTTCCAGGAGTGGTATGGCTGGGTCCTGAGGTAGAGTTATTCCCAATTTCCTGAGAAAGCACCAGATTGGTTTCCAAAGTGATTGTACAAGTTTGCACTCCCACCAGCAACGGAGGAGTATTCCCCTTTTTCCACATCCTTGCCAGCATGTGCTGTCACCTGAGTTTTTTATCTTAGCCATTCAGATAGGTGTAGGAAGGAATCTCAGCTTCATTTTGAGTTGCATTTCCCTGATAACTAGCGATGTTGAGCATTTCTTTAAGTGTTTCTCAGCCATTCGATATTCCTCTATTGAAAAATTTCTGTTTAGTTCTGTATCCTATTTTTTTAATTGGATTATTTGCTTTGGTGGTGTTTAATTTCTTGAGTTCTTTATATATTCTATATATTAGCCCTTTGTCAGATGTAGTGTTGGTGAAGATCTTTTTCCAGTCTGTGGGCTTTCATTTTGTTTTAGTGACAGTGTCCTTCGCTTTACAGAAGCTTTTCAGTTTCGAAAGGTCCCATTTATTGATGGTTGATCTTAGGGCCTGAGCTGTTGGTGTTCTGTTCAAGAGGTTGTCTCCTGTGCCAATGAGCTCAAGGCTCTTCCTCACTTTTTCTTCTAACAGATTTAGTGTGTCTGGTTTTATTTTGAGGTCTTTAATCCATTTGGACTTCAGTTTTGTGCAGGGTGATAGATATGGATCTATTTTCGTTTTTTCATACAAATCTTTCAGTTACACCAAGATACTTTATATTATTTGTGGTTATTGTGAAGGGTGTAGTTTCCCTAACTTCTTTCTCAGTTTGTTTGTCACTTATATACAGGAAGGCTATTCCAACAGCTTATTTTCATGTTTGGTCATGCTACACTGCCACCAAAGGTCTCACCAGACTCTGACATACTCTTGGAAAGTATGCATTGACTTCAGAGCAGTGTGTATTCACTCTTGTTACTAAATTTAAATTAAATTAAAGAATCAAGAAAAGGGAAAGCTGAAATGATGTTTGAACAAATCTGTTAGAAATATCTTTACATGCTATACAAAAGCACAATTGATTTAATACTGATTTTCGAATATAACTTTTAATTTTTTTCATTCTATTTCCCACAGATTAATATTGAATAGACATGATTCGTAATAAGAATTGGAAAAAATTATCCACTAAATCTAAATCACATTGAAGTTTTCAAAGCTCAAGATGTTATTGTATGGAATATGTTTTAGTTTCTTTAAAAGCTGTGCGTGTGTGCATGCGTGCATGCGTGCCTGCGTGCATGTATGTGTGCATGTGTGTGTGTGTGATGTATGTGTGCACCTGTGTCAGTATGCTAGTCCATGTGAGGCCAGAGGATAATGTTAGGTTAATGTCAAGCTGTCTTTCTCAATGGCTTCCTCTCAATACTTTTTGAAACGAGTCCTCTTGTTGACCATGGAACTGTTTTAGGTAGACCAGCTGTCCAGCAGGACCTTGGATCTACCTGTCTCCATTCTTCCTCCACTACTGGGGTTATAGATGCATGACACAACTCCCCACTTTTATGTGGGTGCTGAGACCTGAACTCAGATCTCTGAGCTTGCACAGTGAGTGTCCTCAGGCCCTAAAATGTTTTCATAATTACAGTTACACCTAACTTCTTTTAATTATTTTGAAAATTAATTTAATTATAAATACATAGATAGTTTGGTCTCTCTCTCTCTCTCTCTCTCTCTCTCTCTCTCTCTCTGTGTGTGTGTGTGTGTGTGTGTGTGTGTGTGTGTGTGTGTGTGTGTGTGTTGTGTGTGTGTGTGTACACATTTGTGCTAAGGGGAGCATGGTGCTGTGTATAAATATGAGGACAACTCCTGGAAGTCAGTTCTGTTCATAATCTTGTGGGATCTTGGGTTCAAACTCAGGTCATCAGGCAGGTGCACCTCTCTCTATCCACTGAGAATTTCCTCCAGGCCACACCTAATCTCTTCATAGGGGAGAATCCATACTTTTATGAAAATCCATACAATTTTAACAGGCTTATGAATTCAAGTGTTACTGTTTTCAATTCTTGATCCTCTCTAAAATTAAAGGTACATTTTCAGATTATAAAGGCCAAAATTAATCATAATACAGGCTGAAGCAGTGAAATACCAGAAAAGTTTTTTCCCATATAATGGTACATGCTAGTTATTTGAAATCTAATTGCCATCACTTGTAAACATAATGAGGTGAGGAAAAAATATGAGTGTTTTGGTTGACTTTAAAGTCGTCAACACCAGTATAAATCCTATTAATTGCTTGGATATGTGTTAGTTTATTTATGATTCTCAGCATGGAGCCATGGTCTGACAAATAGGTGAAGCATACTCTTGTTGTCATGGATGCCAATGCAAGGGCTTAATGAAGAAAGCTGGGGATAATTTGTGAGAATAATTATGTGAAAGCTGCACTAGTATGGTAAAAATTCAAATATCTCTCTTCTTCCCCATCTCTCTCTTCTCCACAAATTTCCTCTGCCTCCCTCCCCATCTCTATCCTCTGCTCCCCCCTCTCCCATCCTCCCACTCCCCCTTTCCAAGCCCCCTTCCTCCCTTCATCTCCCATTATTGCCTAGAACTCTAAACTTCCATTTGAATGTCAGTTATTTTTTAACTGCTGTCAAGTATGGTTCTCCAACAGAAAACGAAAAACATTCCACTTGAAACCATTACCTGTTCCCAATCCCTGACTCAAACTTTGTATCTAGTAACTACATCTATGCTAGGTCACATACTTTCTGTTAACTAAGAATGGAAGGTGAATTACTACTGCTGAAGGCACCATGCACTTCAGTCACAAGACCCAGAGGACCTGAGATGGGTGTGACCTGAATGCCCTGTCTCTGATAAGAAGACACCATGCAAGCTTCCGTGTCCACCAAGGCAACTTGTAAAGGATTTAACTGGACTTAAGGTTTCAGATGGTTGGAGTCCAGAGCACGGGAGGAGTGGTTGCAGGAACAGCGGACAGCTCACCAGGAGGCGGGCAGCATATTGAGAGTAGTGGGAGGGACTTCTGGATCCTCAAAGCCCACCTCAGTGACACATCCTCCAACAATGCTGGCCACACCCTCTAATCCTCCACCAAATAGCTCCATCAACTGGGGACCAAGCATTCAAACATATGATCTGGTAGGGACCATTCCCATTCAAACTCCCTGGCTCCTTTAGTCTTCTGGCTACATCACAAATGCATCATAATGCCAAGGGCATTTAGTTCAACTTCAGAAGTCCACACAATCTTTCAGTCTTAACCCTTCTTAGCAGTCTCTTCTGAGATTCAAAACAAAACACTAATCACATACAATGGTAAACTATACCCATTCCCAATACAAAAGGGAGGATTTGGGGTACAGTGAGGAAATAATGGGCCAAGTTAAGGCCAAAATCCAGCACGGCAAACTCCAAGTCCTGTAAGTTCACATCTGATACCAAAGGGCTCCAATGGCGTTCCCTTGGTGTCCTCATTCTTAATCTCCTCTTTTGATGTAGGGGCTCTTTAACAATCATCTGTGCATTTCAGCCTTTTAAGCTGCAGCCCAGAGACATCACGCTGCAACTTTGTTGGTGCAGCAAAGTGTAGGCAGGAAAGAGTGATTCATCATCTTCTATTTCAATCACTGGCTGCTAGTCAACTTTTGTCACTGGACTGTGGTTTCTCACCAAAACTATCCTTCCCTGCCATTACAGTTCAAGGTGTTTCTTTGAAATCCTATCCCTGTTGACTTTCTTTCCTTATGTAAGAAAAAAATGACAGGAGGCTGGTGCAGGAGGGAATGGGCAGACTCTCAGAACAGGCCTGCTTTATAGAGACCTACCTCACTGGCACACTCTACTCTCCTCCTCAGCCTGGACTCATGGGGAATCTTTCTCAAGACTTTTGTCATTTACCAACTAGCAGACTAAACATTTGTCATTCTATGGCTCATTTTAAAGATGATAGTTTGAATTAAATATTAAAATAATATGAAGGTGGGAATGATTCCCCTTTTTAAATGAAACAGTAAATATTGTTAAGGTATTCTTTTTGTCCTGATGATTAAATTTTTTTTTACTGACAGTCTAAAAGATTTCTGAATGAGGACATTTCTTCTCTCAGCTAATCCCTTCATAGCCACTGAAGAATTATTAAAGCATTTATAAGCTGATTATATGAAAATACAAATCCTATAGAGGTAAAATGATCATTTTTACATTAATATTTTTTAATTAAAATCCATTCTTAAATCAGGAAGGCATGCAGTGATGAACTCACCACACCTGTGATGACCAGAGTCTGCCCAAGACCAGAGTCTGAACATTTAATCATGGCAGGGGTTGGGGTCCACAGAGTCCCACTCCTCACTGAAGGACTATGCTTAGTAAAGATTTCTGAGGAAGGGAGGGTCACTTTCTTCAGTGGTATAGCCACTGATATGTTAACCAAGAATGAAGAAAATAATCTTCTTCCTGTGTCTGAGGAGATGGCTCAGAGGTTAAGAGCACTTGCTGCTCTTGCAAAGGACCCCAGTTACCTTTCCCAGCACCCATGTGGTGGCTCACAAGCCTCCGCAACTGCAGTTCCAAGAGACTTGAAGCCTTCTGGTGGCCTCCGTGGGCACCAGGCATGCTGCAGGCTGCATATACTTACATGCAGGCAGAACAATCACAGGTGCCAATTATTAAATAAATAAATCCCAAAGTAACTTTCCATCCATGTTCACGCAGGCACCCCTATTTAAATGCTGTGAGTCACACACACAGAAGGACATGAAAAGAGAAATAGCGCTTGTAAAAAAAAAAAAAGAAAGTGTTCATGAGGAGGGAAAAGAAAACAAGACAGGGTAAGTGAGACAGGGTTACTAAAGACCCCTTGCATACATTCATGAGACTGTCACTAAACAATAGCGTTTAAAACTTGGAAGGATTATAAGGAGGATGTGACTTATTTCCACACGTGCAGTTACTACCTAGGTAGTTACATTAGCAACTTGAACAACATGATTTTTTAATTTATAAAATTGTAGTCCCATAACCAAAAGTATTTTTTTTTTAAAGATGACCATGGAGCAGTGCAACTAGGTTAGAAGCAATATCAGCCAAACTATGTTTATTAAACTGCCTTGCTCCCTCGGAATAATATGGGAAATTGTAGGTTTATGGGATCGTTCACTGCAGTGCCCATTTCACCACTGAGAATTTTCAGCTCCAGTTCCTGGACTCCAGGGCGTTTTCATCTCCTCAGCTTAATGGCTTTGGCTTTAAGGTAAATTGAACTTCTGATCCAATCCTCTTTTGAAAGCAGGTTTCTCCCCCAAATGACTGTGTTTTACACCCTCCGCACTATTTGTGGACTGTTAAATATTAATAGTTATATTAAAGCAATATCTTTTCTTTTGTGTGGATGATTAAATAACCATAAATTATAACTAAACTGAGTTAATTCAAATAGTAGTAGCCGGGTAGCAGTGAGGGTGGGGGCACTGGTACAGGGTTAGGGAATGCTCTCTGAACTGGCTCAAACCAGCCCAAACTGGTAGATGTTCTTGGGGCTACATGACTCTGGTCAGGAGTTAGGGGCTTTTCAAACTGGTAGCTAAGCAACCTTATCTTTCTCAGGGCAGATGTCCTGGCTGTCCATTGCTAGGGGTGATGGTTAAATATTATCAGAGATGAGTTGATCGAGGCACATTCTTGTGGGCTTTTTTAAACTGGAGTTCATACCCAGGCCTTTTCCCCTTTAAAAAAAATGAGTTTCCTTTTTAGAAATGAGGTTACACAAGCCTGACAGTGTGGTTCCTAGTGCAAAGCAGAGGACCCGAGAAACCTGGCAAAAAGGCTGGCTGCTAGCATAAGGGTCCAGTGGAGAGCTTGACTACTACATGCTCAAGAAGAAAGGACAGGTCTATCCAAACTCCTTGAAATACATGTCTTTGCCTTTCTTCATCATTCTCTCCGAGATACAGATAGCGGGATGGTGCTCACCCACGACCAGGATGAACTTCTCCACTAGACACACTCAGAAACATACAGCAATCTCCGTGGGGCATGCCTTCACCTCTCATCCAAATAGAATGTTCTAGATATCCTTTAACTCTAACCAAGCTGATCCCAGAAATTAGCATTAACATATAAACATAAATCCAAACAGGATATATATATATATATATATATATATATATATATATATATATATATGAGTTTATGAACATAAGCACCAGGAGGAAGTATGATTAGAGGGTTCTGCAACATGGTTATTGGTTATTGGAAAAGATTTTATAGAAACTTTTAATTGAATTTTAAAACTGACATCTTCACATTAATGGCAAGCTACAATCATGAAGAAAAAAATCTCCGTTTAAAGTTTAAAGTCAAGGCTAGGCATGATGGTACATGCCTTTAGCCTCAGTACTCAGGAGACATAGGTAGGAAGTCTCAAATCTCTCAGATCAAAGAAAAATTCTAGTCTGCATACTGAGTTCCAGAGCAGTCAGAGCTTTGTAGACCAGTGGGTCTCAACCTTCCTAATACTGTGACCTTTTAATATGATTCTTCGTGTTGTGGTGACCCCTAAGCATAAATTTATTTTAGTTGCTACTTCATAATGGCAATTTTGCTACTGTTATGAGTATACTGTAAATAACGGATATGGAAGATACCTGATATGAGACCCCTGTTAAAGGTTTGTTTGTTCCCCCAAAGGTTGTGTACCACTAATATAGAGACCTATATCAAAACACCAAAAAAAAAAAAAAATTAAGCCATATGATAAATTAGGAAAAAATGTGAAATATTCCAAGAAAATGTTCTCAGAGTTCTAACATATTTCTAAATAGTTTCTATTAATAAAAAAGAATTGGATATCACTGAATACCTGACTCCAGTGATGAAGCTAAAATAAACATGTTTATTACATCTTTAAAGTCTTGTGTTAGAGAATAGAAAATACAAAAGACAGGAACAATCCAAAACGACATAGGTGTCCATTTTTGTGGGATCCCATAATTAAGTGTGGGATGCTTCCAGAATAGATTTTAGGATAGATTATAGACCATTGATGAAAGATACACCTGTAAGTGTTTACTTGTATCAAATGTATGTGTCATACACACACGGGCAAATGCATACCCACAACACTGGAGAAACAGAGTGAGGTCCATTCAGTGAAGAACTAAATAAATGAAAACGCAATTGTGGGGCTCTATATAAAATGATCATTTAAACAGCATGTTAGGAAAAGCTTCAGGCAAGAATTACAGGTGGACAAGTGAGTAATGTGAAAACCATTGTGTAAAAACTAAAACAAAAACCTCTGAGGACTAGCAGGCTACACGCCCTGATTCTATAAATGTCACACAGCAGATTATCACTTTCATGGGGGAACGTATCAGCTTGACGGTGGGAAAGCCTGTCAGAAGCCCTGTATACCTGAGGTAAAATTAATATTGGAACAAGCTCTCTTCTGAGAGGGTAGCTGCGCCAATCTGGCCTCAGGCCAACAAAACAACCAGGTGCGAGACTCTTAGTTCCTCAAACCAGAAGCCCCGCCCTGAGCCGTGGTAATGACAAAAACCAATTCCAGAGTCCTGAGATCTAAATCAGCCCGTTGCCCTCCACCTTGTCCTGGAGACTCCTCCAGGACCCATTCAGAATCAGAGCGTGACCAGGAGAGCAGCGGCTCTGAGTAGTGGATTTGTGCGCAGGGCACGGAGTTGACAAGGCTGCTGCATGCAGCGGGGAGGAAAGAGAAAGCTCCGTAAAGGAACACGAGGACACGCTGGAATCTATCGCTTCAACTGACTCTAGAAGGACAGACACATCCTTGCACTGGCCTTTGACGGTCCCTGCCCTTGAGGCTGCTCATGGCCTCCAGATAGATAGATAGACCCGGGATTCATTCCCAAGGATCATCTGGGTAGGAAACCCCCACACTGGAGGGAGAGCCCCACTGTGTACCAACCGGCGTGTTCCCCAAATTGAGAACTCAGCAAGTCAGAGGTGTGGAGTGGAGAATGCTTGCATCATGTGACCCCCCCCCCCCTAGGCTATCCTCCATTACGTCTGGTGGTCAGCAGATGAGTAATGTTATATGGTGAACAGAAATCAATACCGACTGGGTCCATTTCATCACTCTTGTATCCTTGGTAGCATTTGTTGATTCTTTAATAGTCAAAATTGGCTTTTCCAGAACATTTTTGGTGCTTGAAATTGAACATTTAGTTATTTAAGAAATAAAATAAACGATGGAACAAAATAAACAAAACAACATTAGCAATTATAAAAACTCCACAATATACAGTAATATAGGAAGGCCACTGGGGTAGATTAACTATATGCATCCAATGAATCATTTAATTTGTCTCTGTTCAAGCTTTCTCCCTGAAATCGAATAATTACAAGCGCGTGTCTGAGCTGTAAGAATTAGCATGCATGTATATATGTGTGTGTGAATAATCATAAATTCCATATATGTGACACACATACATTCATCATGTTTGTATATTGTGCATACATATGTAGCAAATAGAATTTAAAATACTATGTCTTTTTGGCTTCTTTTTTCTATACTTCGCTTGCTTATGAATATGGATCATGTAATGATTCACACTAAATCAGCAGACATGGTTCTATGATGGCTGTCTGCCTTTATCAAAGCATGCAAGGCCTACTTGAGAGCATCGTGAAAAACTTTCAAATGCATTCCTTGTGAACTCTTGATACGCTGTTCAAATATGTGCTCTCGTGTTGTGGAATACAGTAGTTCATATTTCATTCTATGTGTGCTTCGCTACACAAAATATTTCTTATGTTTGGGCACTTCCTTGTTACATATTCAGTTGTTTTTAATTTGCTATAGGATATTGCAACTTAACAGGAAATGTAACTTGGTGTCTGACCGTGGTTTAGCCCCAAATACCACCACCTGCACACAGTCCTGAAATGTGCAGGGTAATATATGGAAAGTTCTACCATCCTAAAGCTTTTGATGGGCTCCTGTACAAGGAGGGAGCTGGTGGACAGGGAAAACAACTTTGCATTTAAAGGTTGGACTTCTATCCCCATTCCCTCACCTATATGGAGGGAGGAAGGTCTAAAGGTTGAGTTAATCATGAATAACCGAGAGCTGAAGAGGGTAAGAGCACTGACTGCTCTTCCAGAGGTCCTGAGTTCAATTCCAAGCAACTACATGGTGGCTCACAACCATCTACAACATGATCTGATGTCATCTTCTGGCCTGCAGGAGTACATGCAGGCAGAACACTGTATATATAATAGTAAATAAATAAATATTTTTTAAAATCATGATTAACTAACAATATCATTGCTCATGTCTTTATATAGAAGCCTCAGTCATCACTCAGAAGGGCACAATTCAGGGAGCTGTCAGAATGGTGAAGACATGGAGGCCCCAGGACAGTGTTGTACCCAGAAAGAATACGCCCCTACCCACATACCTAGCCCTCATCCTCTATTGAACCAGGAAATATTGACCTTAGTTAGACCTGTGAGTTACCTGGCAGATTAGTCAAATCCAAAAAAGAGGTTTTGACACCCCCTATTACCAGACTATCAGAGTGAACGCCTACATGTGCTGTTGGCATCTAAAGCAATGGAAGGCTCTTGTGGGATGGATGAGCTTATTTTTTTTTTTATTGATTAGCTTATTTATTTATTTCACATCCTGATTGCAGCTTCCTTCCCAGTCCCTCCCTCTTACCTCCCCTCAACCCTCTCCATCAATCCCCTCTTCCCCTGGGTCTTCACGTGGGATGAGTTTTTACCCTATGAATGCTGACTTTACCTCCACGTAGTTAGGATTGACCCAAATTGCAAAAATCCTTGTCTATGCCCAGCAAATAATACTTCCTGAGAACTGAAATGCTCCTCGAGAGAGGAGCCAGTGTGGATCCACACTAGTTATTTTAATGAAAGCTAGAGTGACAAGCGGGTCTATCAAGATCATGACTGGCTGCTGCCTTTAATGGGAGAAAGTGGATACTGAATGCACAAGAGAGTGAAAGCCTGGAGACCTGAGCTCTGACAGCCACATGGCGGCTGGCTAGACAGGTCAGAGGCTGTTGCTCTTCAGCAACATGAGAAGCAGTGCTTGTGGTTCCCAACTTGTCTTTAATTACTTAATATAATTTCACTGATGTTTGTGCTAAAATATTTATTTAAAAATCAGTGTGATGGCTTTGAGGGCCTTCTGTAATCCTATCCTGTGACTATGTGTTTCCGTTTAATTAGTGGAGATTGGCATTCATTTTTCTTTAATAAAAAGGCAATGATGTATTTTTAAAAAAAGAATTGAAATGCTCTGTTTTCAGTATTGAACTGAGTATGAAAATAGAAAAATACTTGCATTTTTGTTGTCTATTAAAGCACTCAAAACACAGAATTGGAAGCCGTGTGTAGATCTCTCTTTTTGCGGCCATCGATGGATCGCAGCCACCAAAATGAAGTCCAATCCCTTTGTGACTTCTGACCGAAGAAAAACTGCAAATGCCTTTTCAGTTCACCTTTTCAGATTCGGAGGAAGATCATGTCTTCCCCTCTTTCCAAAGAGCTGAGACAGAAAGATAATGTCCAGTCCATGCCCATTCGAAAGGATGATGGAGTTCAGGTTTTCCAAGGACACTACAAAGGCCAGCAGATTGGTAAAGTGGTCCAGGTGTACAGGAAACAAATCTGTCATCTACATTGAATGAGAAAAGGCTAACGGCACAACTGTCCACATGGGCATCCACCCCAGCAAGGTAGTCATCACTAGGATAAAGCTGGACAAAGACCGGAAGAAGATCCTGGAAAGTAAAGCCAAGACCCAACAAGTAGGAAAGGAGAAGGGCAAATACAAGGAGGAAATGATGGAGAAAATGCAGGAGCAGAGGCCTCTCATACACAACCCTCATTAAAGACTGTTTAAGTAAAAAATCAAAACTAGATTATAGAGAAAAGATGTATCAATTAGCATTATAATTTTTCCATTCTAAGCTATTGAAAAAATTTTAAATAGCAAATTTTACATATTAAATATTTGTAACTTTTAATTGCTATATTTGTTCATAAATTTGCTTCGACCAGTTTTAGTATTAGATAAAATATTTCACATTCACAATGTAATATGCCATATATGCTTGAGATTTGTTTGTCTCTCTATACCAAAAATGTTTCAACAAGTAAACAAATAAACATGTATTTTCAGCTAATCTGGGTGAAATTTTAAGAAAAATCTAAAACTTCTTTTCAAATGTTGGCCATAGTAATACAACGTAAAATTAAAATGACATCTACTTAGAAGCAGAAAGAAAAATGTGTGATTAAAGTAAGACCTGGTATTTTACATAAAATATGTTTATTATTTGTACAAAATTGAAATATAAAAGTACAATTAAGGTATTAAATCAAAATATGTGATCTAGGGCTTTAGTTCAGAAATAGAGGACAAAAATATTCTCAGAAGCATCATCAGGAGCTGGAAGCACAGAAACATAAATAGAATTCTTGCTGAAGTGTTTTTAAAAGTAGCAAGTACATAGGACTTAAGAGATGGTTCCAAAGCTCAGAACAATTGTCCTCAGACACTTTGACATCTAGCCCACCCTCTGGCACTTCTTATGAGGGTGGCTCTTTCCATTTGACTTTGACCTAAAGAGCCTCACAGATACATCCTAGGTCATTCCTCTTGTTAATTCCAGATCCAGTCTAGTTGACAGTGAGGAGTAACCACGATCCTGGACATCCAAGAGTATTGAATGTGGTGGTGGGGCATCATTGTCATCTTGATTGGACTAGCAGCCACCCAGGAGATAGTAGAGCTTCCGGTTGTGTCTGTATGGATATTTCCAGAAATAATGAGATCATGGAGACTCTGACCTCATCAGTGGTTTAATTCATGCATGGCTTCTGTGTTTGAGCTAGCTATCAGATGGGGGAGATGTAGAAGATGAAGCCTTTGGAAAGAAGTAGGTCACAGGTCTGTGTTTTCCGGCCCTTCCTTTCTGCTGCATCTTCTACTCTGCGGCTGCCATGAGGTGACCAGTTCTGCTCTGTGAACACCCTTCACCATGAGGCCCCAACACAATGGGCCAGAAACCATGATTAATACCTATGAAACCAGGAATCAAGTAAGGCATCCTCCTTCCAACAGCCTCTGGTCTTCCCAGAGGCATGAAATTTATATGATAATACTCTGTTCAAACTGGCCTTAGCATTGGCATCAATTCTCCTGGTTTATATCTGCGATGCCTCGTCAATTCTTCATCACCATTTCCTGAACTTTGCCTCTGTACTCAACAGCATCTTTTCACTTATTCCTTACTTTTAAACTCTTGGAAAAATCAAAGCACTCTTTTCAGACCTTTCTATCATGTGCCTCAAAATGTACTACTTTTCTCACATGATAGCAACTTCCTTTGCACCAGCAGCTTCCTCCCACTCTTGTTGAGTATGCACAGCTCAAATTAACTACAATATAATAATCAGAGTGTATATATATATACATATATATACTATTATATATACTGTATATAATATAATATATTATATATACTGTATATTATATAATGTAATATATGTAAATACCATAATATCACATAGTACATAATTTTCACATATGAGATATATATTATAATTGTTGAGAAATATCAGTATATATATTGTTTCTTACATCTTTCTTTATTCTACATTGTTTCTTACATCTCTCTTTACACAAACCTATCTTGAGTTGTAATTGACTTCAGTTCTTCATTATCATTTTTCACTTTCTCCTACAAGTTCTTTCTAATTGAATTGTGTACTTGTCAGTCTTCTCACATTAAGATGCTTTCTTTCATATTAGGAAATCAAAACATATTTAATAACGAATGAATGATAAGATATGACTTTGGCTTACACCTCTCTTCCTATTTTTTAAATCCATATATCTTATTGTCTGTTTCACATTTAAATCAATAACCCCATGCCTCAAACTTTATGTACAAAAGCAGACACATTAATCTCTATTCTTAAAACAGGTCAGATGGATTACAGGTCAGATCCCTGTAAGCTTTACCATCATGCCTGGAATTACCAGTGAAGCACCCAGGACCTGCGTCTCTCACCTACAATACAAAATGTGTGAAAGAAGTGATGGTGGCATCAACGTGCCTCTCCTTGACAGGTGATGTGTTTACCTTGCAGAGAAAATGTTTCCTATGTCTATGAGCTTGAAGTTTGCCTGGGTCCTGCGGTTTGTGGCCATTCTCATGTTGGAAAACCTTCAGGGTATAAATTTAGGGTACCACTGAAGTAGATGCTGTGACTCACAAAGGTGTCATTGGGCTCGCCCAGCCAGCCTTGCCAGCAGCAAATTTAGTCCAAATCTGTACATTCTGGAACCACAGGAGGTGCTGCTTAGTGGAATACTTTTAAATAAAGCCCACAGGTTTAGAGCTGAGGCATGCTTTTGATGATTTCTCATCCTAATTGGCTCCCTGACATTTAACCAAAGTGAATGTGAGTTCACCTGAGGTCACGGTGCTTCTGTGACTCACTCTGTAGACTGATCTCCTGTGGTAGCTAGCCCACTCCTGAGCCAGGGCAGAGAGCAGAGCCTGACAAGGCAATTATAACTGTAAGAAATCTTCCCAGAACACTGGTGATGTAAGTACCATGCTTTGTAGAACCCTAAGGACTTCTCAAAGTTCTCTACTCAACAAAAGCTCACAGGAAAAAAAAACACTAAAAAAAATGTTTGGCATGCAGTACCATGTATATCCAGATAATTGGATGCGTGGCCACATACAGAAAAGGAAAACTTGCAATCATCTCATACCAACTTGTAAAAGAAGAATAGAAAATGTCACCTTCACTGATGTGATGGCGCTCTTCTATACATTTTGCCCATAATTATTATTTGACAAGAGAAATACTATTATCTCACCATGTAAAGATAGGCAAAGGGGAAATTATGGGGAAGAATGGCAAAAATCAAGAAAGAAGAGCAGGAAACGAAAGTTAGAAAGAAGGAAACCAAATGAAAGTCTCCAGACATTGCAACCGTACCACCCACTTCTCCGGGACAGGCTGCACAGGCAGGAAGGCATGTGGCAGATACTTGATTTTTAATGCTGCTGAAACAATCTGGTTATAGCCAGGTATTTGGAATGCTTCAAGTATATAAAATTATCTTTCCTAGACTTAGATTCCACTGTTGGTGGTACCATCCCCAGACCTGCCTATCCACTGGGTATTTTCCAGGGGAAATGTTTTTTCCGTGAAATGGTATCCCATAGGTAGAGAAAAGGACTGATCGCGCAAGCTTGACAGTGGTGCAGTAATTTCCTAAACTTGAGTAAACCTACAAATAAACACAAACAAACAACAACAAAATAAACAATGCATACTTCGAGGGAGCTCAGGACCAGGCAGTTTGCTAGAAGCTCTTTACCAAGCAGTGCTCCTTTCATTATAAGAGATTCTGCATAGACAGCCTTGGCCATTGGCTTTAACACAGTGAATTTTACTCTTCCTGATGCTGGACCACTTTAATACATTTCCCCATGCTTTGGTGACCCCCTCCAGGCGTAACATTATTTTCACTTCTACTTTATAACTGCTGACCAACACAGATACTTCCCAGACCCAGTAAGGCATTTGAGTTGATTCACTCAAACATGTATGCCACCTATGCACTGCTGGGGTGCATGAAGGTACCATTCCTACAGATCCAAAGCTACAAGATCTTCTTGACACAGAGCAACACCAGGACATCCGAGAGGAATCCCAGTGAAGATCCAATATTGATAGTATAGCAGAAGCCAGAGGCCTTGAGCCAAACCAATGACTCATTGCAATGAAAATTTGCCAGCAAAGCTGTTGGAGCAAAAGGGAGTACTTCATGACACCCTGTGACACATGGCAGCTCATCGCGAGGTGTTGGCTTGGTTTTTGTTTGTTGAAAACTGCACTAAACTCAAGCCAGACTTACAAGTGATATAAATTAAGAGCCAAAAAGAAGATACATATGTCATTTTTTTTAAATCCACTTACTTGATAAGATATGCCCTGTAGATATGTTCCAGGCATTGATGGCTGCTGATTCTTCACACTGCAAGCTTCTGTTGCCTCTGTTCCTGACACATCCCTGTGCCTTATTATAAAGTGTAAAGACTACAAACGCTCAACATAGTTATTTGTAACAACTTTCGTTTCCACTGGAAATTTTTCATGACCATTGAGAAGAGGTGAAGAGACTCTGGTAATCTGTTTCAGAGATATTGGCTTTGTTCTGATTGTATGTAAATTTTGCCTTTGGTGTCCCAGCTGGGACAATAATATATCATCTTAGCCCAAACTGTACTGACTTAGAAATAGCTCTACAGTATTACTTTTCTGAAAAAAAAAGTTCTGAGTGTTTGAGGGCATAAAATTGGTGCCTTGCTTTAAGGGGCCTCACATGTTAAAGGTTGGGGAGATCTTGCTCACCTGCTGTGCATATAATACTAGGAAAAATCCTAGTAGTGGTGGATGAGCATAGGAACAGATTATCAGACACGGGCAATAAAGTCAGCAGTCGGAAAGGGGGCCCTGTATGGTTCCTACAAGCAAAGATGTGATCGGAACACTTGAAGTTTGTCCATATGCAAAGTAGTGTATGGTGTTTTAAAATATAAAGCACAATTCCAAATGCAAAATATACATAAAATTGTGTAATAGCAAATATCATAGGGCACTATGAAAATGAACCGTGATGTAGCATGACACGTACTATCCTTCACCATTTCACCTGCTCAGGATCCATGCAGCATCACCTTACTTTTACTAAAATTTCAAGAAGATAGATTATAACTTACTTGTTAATGTGATTTTATTTTTTTGCTCTGTCTTCTTTTGGATGATTATACTCATTTCAACCTGACAACTCATTCTTTTAATTAGCCTGTTAGTCAACATGGAAAAGGGATAGCCCTTCCAAGAAATAGCCTGCCATGTCAGGGAAGAATACTAGTTTCTTAGCTGTAAGGATTCAGAAACCATTGAGTCAGTATTGTACACATCAGTATATGAAATGACTTGTGAGGTTGTGAAGCATAGTCATATCAGGTTTGTTTGTTTGTTTTGCTCTTTGTTTGTATTTGTTTTGAGTGGAAAGGGCAGAACAGTGAGAGGAGAATTCTGACAGGTTTGGAGAGCGCATGGTCTAGCCACAGCATGCCATGTCAACCAGTGAGTCATGAAGATACTGATGACTCTCTCTTTGTCTCTCACCACCAAAATCTGCGAGAGCAATTCTCACTTCCATGCCTGTAAAGATAACTGCAAAGAACGCCAAAAAATACCAACGGGGCAGAAAAACTGTTACACAGTTGGATTCTACTAAATAATTTTAAAATTTGAAACATAATCTATTTAAGAACTTAATTTGCTTTTTGAAGTCCTTTTTCAATGTCAGCTGTGTCTTTTCTTGTTGTTCAGTCATTTCCTAGAGGAAGTTGAGTGTTGCCACTCTCATCAGCTGATCCAAGAACATAACAGAGATGCTCACTGCTCCCTTATTTGCTGGTTTTCTGCCAAGCGTTCAACAATCTTTACATAGAAGCTTTTAATTTTAGCTATATTTCTAGAAGCATCCTCTTTTATTGATATGTTATTTTTCCTCATGGTGTGAATTATCTTTTGCTGATCATTACAAATGAAGTGTGACTTTATAATGCAGATAATGCAAGCTAAAATAAAGGTGACAAGACCACCCATGGCTTAGATTTCTTTGTTTTCTTTGTCTACTACCTTGTCCAGGGAAGTGTCTGGTTTTTTATTAACCCTATCTCCGGTGGGTAGGAAGGAATGTGGCCATAAAACTGGGTCTGTTATCAACTCTACCTTCAGTGGCACCCTTTGGGTCAGTCACTAGGAAATGCTATCTGTAATGGGGCTGCTCTTTACAGCTGGCCAGATTGTCTCCTGTAGGCCTCTTTCTTAACTTTTGCCCCAGTAACCTTGAAATCCAATTTTAGTTCTTCTGGTATCTCATTCCCCCCTCTGACAGGTTCATTTAAGACCCAATCATGTGTCTTCCTGAAACGTATTCTTCTGAGTCGGTCTGTTGTAGGACCAGGTACTGTACCCTCAGGACCATTAGCTGGATGGCACCTAAGAGCCTATTTTCTTGTAGCCATTTGTCCCTCATGCCAGAGAGGTGCACTTGACTTAGTATTTCAGCCCATAAAGTGGGAAAATGGGCGAGGTCATTCTCTTCTGTAACTTCTTCCTGCTGACATTAGGGGCACTGTTATCAGAGCTAGAAAGGCTGAAAAGCTAGTTAAAGGCTAAGGGGGCACTTATCGAAAGCATCTGTTTAGCTGATCCAGTAGAAGAGACAGGGAGTGGTCATATCTGCGAGACTGATATACATCGGCTTTCAGCAGGTTCAGATCTCAGCAGAGCAGCTCTGGATGGAGTCTGTTAGCCAGGTAAAAATCTGCTGAGACAGGTACAGACTAGAAACAGAAGTTAAAATTGTGTTTATAAGACAGCTAGAGTAGGCTTATACCTTTGAAACCATACTCCAGTAAAAGCATGAACATTCTTTTATTTTTCTTTCAGTCTAGAAGACTTGATATACAGATTGGACAGACATTTCTAGAATGATGAGAAACACACTTAAGTCTATATTCAGAATACAACCAAAGGGAAATTATAATCTTGAACTAGAGCTGATTAATAAGCAGCCAGTACCGCAGCAGCTTATCAGAACTCTATCAATCCCATTTTTCATATATTTTAAATTTGCAACTTTCATTTATGTACCTTAAAACTTCTCTTCAGATTCTTTAACTTTTATAACTTGCACCTACCAACATTTAAACACTTTCTTAGACCCTCAAATATTGAACATTTTCTCAGACCCTCAAATACTTGCATTTATCAACTTGAAGCACTTATAGACAACCTTAAAACACCTTTTTGGAACAGTATTTTAGGCCTTTTAACACTTTTATCTTGCATGTATCAACTTTTAAACACTTTCTCAAGCCCTCAGATACTTTAGACTCGCATAAATTAATTTTGTATATCCTCAGACCTTATATAAACCACATCTTTTTTTCTATCCAGTTATTCGCCAGGAGACACAGATAGTTGAGTTACACTAAACTGTTTACTGTTTAACACGAAGCCTGTGAGCAAGGCAAGCCTGTCGCCTGTCTGTCTTTTTAAATAAGAGAAGAGACCTAGTACCTAGCAGTTTTAACTAGCTAATGAATTGACTAATGTACTAACAGTGGATGTAATTGTCCTCTAGCTGTTAAGCTACCATGAGCTTAGCCATCAATGTAATCAGAGACCTGAGAGGGATAGATTGTAACCTAGACAATTGTATGTACCAATCAAAATGACAGAGATAACGATCCATATCCTGGTACCTAGACAGTTGGCCCAGTTGTCTCCTGGGGTAACATGGCACCGTGGACAGAGACAGGCTGGCCATCAGGCATGGAGGCACAGAAGACAATAGGCTGTTTCTGTGGAAGGAGAACACTGAAGAGATTGACCTAGCCTCGTATTCAGCAAAGTGAGACAATGACTCTCTGGTGTCCAGTTTGTCCACAGTCCATGCTGGGCTTAGCAGCAGGTGAAGCCTTGGGGCAGTTTTGCCCAGTGGTTAGAATACCACAATCCAGGATTGAAGCCCTCTGACATGCCTAATCTTCTCAGAGACCTTGGGGGTTACTGCTTGGATATAGCATTTTCTGTCATAATTAGTTTAAATATATTAATGCCACATTCAGAAGATCTCTGATAAGCTTGAGGGCCAGCATATCTGTGCTCAATCCTTGTCTGTCTTTAGGTATCTGCTCTAAACTACATCTCACTATAATCTTCAGATAAGTGCTAGAGGACCACATCTGTCTAATTTTACTATATCCGAATTGTTTGTTTTAGCTATATATTGGCTTCTTATTTTAGAAAACACCTGTGATTAATTGAACTGGTACCTAGCAAAACCACAAGCTTTAATAATCCTAAGCAAGGTGTACAGAACACAATAAACTTAAACATTTAAATAAAAAGTTAAATCAAACATATAGTGGCCACATACATTTATACATTTTAAGACAGACAGACAAAACCTTCTTTACTTTCTCTAGCTATAATTTCAAAGGAAAAGTACCTTGTCACCTGCTAAACCAAATCGATTCAGGCAGGAGCTGGAACTTTCCAGCGGTGTCCCAGATTAGGTCACCAATGTACCATGCTTGGCGGAGGGGGGCGGGGGACAGGCTTATGACCAGATTACAAGCTGGAAAAAGCTTTCACCAAGGCCAAACAACAGCCACCCCAAAGCCCTGAAGTGCTTGTGTCCTCCTGGTGCTTGCTCATCAGAAGTGGTGGGACATTTTAAAAGACAAGGAGGGAGTAGACAGACCTTAGCAACCCTGCTTCATCCCTCTCCAAACACTGTGTGCTCAGGTGTCTCACACCAGCAAGGGTCCAATAGGCCCCATGTTTACAGCAGGGGCTCCCAGAAGGCCCTCTGTGCTTCGGAAGGCCCCCAACCCAGGATTCAGTAGCAACCGACTGTTCAAACAGGAAGTGGGAGGCAGCAGGCTCAAGCCACCATGTCTGAGACCTGGCCCATTTCTAGAGCTAAAAGGATTACAAACAAACAGAAACACACACACACACACACACACACACACACACACACACACACACACACACACAAAGCACAAAGCACAAATCAGAAGCAGCCTATCCTGTAACCAGGATGTCCTTAAAATGAGTTAGAATTGAGTCTAGGCATATAAATGGGGTCTGTCTCATAGCGTGTGTCTTAGTCTTGTTCAAACAAATAACAACAATTACAGATAACCAGACAAACACAAAGCCAGACGACAAATTCCCACAGGCCAGTGCGAAACCTGCTCCCTTTTTTCCAGTCAACCAGACTGTCTTGGGACCTAGCCTTACACTCTTGGGGCACACTATCACCCCCTCTTGGGACCCAGCGTCCTGCTCTTGAAACCCAGCGTTCCACTCATGGGACTCTCTGTCCCCCCTATGGGGACCTAGCATCCCACTCTCGGAACCCAGCATTCCACTCTTGGGGCTCTCCATCCCCCTGGGGTCTAGGGCGTCCCCAAGACCCTCCATGGCAGCGGTATCCTAGAAAGTCCTCTAGGGTCTATCAGCGACCGCACACATCCACGTTATCTGTAAGCTCCGCACCTGCTGCGAGCTCACACTGCTTTGAGCGCTCACCAGACGACACAGAACCGAGACACAAGGACATAACACTTATGGCACTCGGCCACTGGTTCTCAGCCCATAGATGGGATGAGCATACCTGGCCTTACACACTCCAACTCCCTCCACCAGCTTAAGAACACCATTTCCCCACTGCATCCTAATTTTCCATCATATGGTTAATTTTTAACCAATTTCATACAAGGGAAATGAGAAATGGTCCCTCAATATATTTTCAGAAGCATCTTTTCCCAGTTCAGAGCTAGACTTAATATCCTTTCATGGGCCCATGAGTCATTTTTATATTTTTCTCTTGTGAATTTACTACTTCTATGCTTAGTGTTTATATTTCAATATTTACTTTTTCCCTGGAAATGTTATACATATATATGAGGAATTTTAGTCCTTTTTGCCTCCATTAATCCCTCCTGTGCCTTTTTTTAAATGCTGAAATGCTTTTTCCTACCATGAAGATAGGAGACCCGACCCCCAGGTAAACTGCAATGCATTCACAACACACTGTGGCAAGGGCACCAGACAGATGTCCACAGGACAGTACTTGAGTCAACAGGCATACCACACAGATTATAAAAGATGGACTATATTCTGTGATTTCCATAACCTGTCATTCATTTAAAAACAAAGCCAGGTGCCAAAGATCGAAACACTCTGCTTTTTGTGAAAGAAAAATAAACTCCATCTAAAACCGGTCATTTGTACAAGTGCTGCTTCAGAAGGAGAAAGTAGAAGGCAAAATAATTAACTACAGGAACACATATGAAAGACACAGCAGCATGAGAAACAACTGTTTGTGAAGGACACAGTGACAATCACCTGACCTGAGCATGCGCTTTCTTGAGTTTTCTTGGTTTTGGTTTTTTGTTTGTTTGTTTTTATTTTTGTTCTTGTTTGTTTGGTTTTGGTTTTTTGAGACAGGGTTTCTCTGTGTAGACTTGGCTGTTCTGGACTCTCATTGTAGACCAGGTTGGCCTCAAACTCACAGGGATCCACCTGCTTCAAAGTTATAAAAACTTAAAGCCATGACATCATTTCATTGACCCCAAATGTATATACAAAAATATAGACTTCACTGCCGTCCAATAACTACAATGAATGGATGGAGGGTGGGAGCCTCCCTGGCTTCCACTGACAACTTCAGTTTAAAACTAAAAGCAAACAAAACCAGATCCCAAGTTCCAACATCTTCCATAATGACGTGAGTTTTGAAGCCACCTTAAGCATACTCTTCCATGTAAACAAATGCTTAAGTAGTACAAACCTATAGATATATTTTCATTGTGAAACGAGCAAAAATGTACACCAAATGGGTCACTTTAATAAGTTATATTTTTATCCTAGAACTTGAAATGCTAATATGAATTCCTGATTGTAAAGATACAAAGAGAAATGTACAAGTGACTTTGTAAGGCCAAATCCCTCTCACGGAGACTCCACAGTTGATTTTCTACCATTTTCGATGGTGCACACTGAGTTTGTAGTTTGCCGTGTCTTTTTTAGCTTTGGGGTCCTCACACATATCCCCCTAATAGGAAAATACCCGAGACAACTGAGACCCACAGCTCTTCTTAGACCCAGCAGAGAGTTGAGTTCCTAAAGGAAAGCCGCTGCCCTGAGAAGTAGACGGATGACAGGGAGACAGGACCTGGAGTTTGCGGCAGAAACCGTGCGCAAGAACAGGGGTCACTGGTCACCTCCTGGAAACCGGGTGGCTGAGCGTGAGCTAAGGGCCCTGGTGTCGGGATTCCAGAGTCTGGAGAAAATCGCCTCTGAGAGCCCTACTGGTTCTCACGTGAAGACGAGAGAGAGAGAGAGAGAGAGAGAGAGAGAGAGAGAGAGAGAGAGAGAGGGAGGGAGGGAGGGAGGGAGGGAGGGAGGGAGGGAGGGAGGGAGGGAGGACGAGAGAGAGAGAGAGAGAGAGAGAGAGAGAGAGAGAGGGAGGGAGGGAGGGAGGGAGGGAGGGAGGACGAGAGAGAGAGAGAGAGAGAGAGAGAGAGAGAGAGAGGAGGGAGGGAGGGAGGGAGGGAGGACGAGAGAGAGAGAGAGAGAGAGAGAGAGAGGGGGGGAGGGAGGGAGGACGAGAGGGAGGGAGGGAGGGAGGGAGGACGAGAGAGAGAGAGAGAGAGAGAGAGAGAGACAGAGACACAGAGACAGAGACAGAGACACAGAGACAGAGAGAGGGAGGGAGGGAGGGAGAAGTCCGAGAAGAAGTCCGCGAATACTTCCAACAGTGGGGAGAACCGGCCATTCTGAAACAAAGCACACCACTGTGCTCTACTTGCCAAGTTAACCCCTTAGTATCTTGTCAGTACCATTGATTGGGGTTTCACTAAAGCACAAGTAACCTGGAAGAGGAGAGAAGTTCAACATAAGCATCCTGTAGATCCCTGTTTCTCAACCTGTGGGTCGTGACCCCTTTGAGGGTTCAAATGACCCTTCCATGGGGGGGGGGTCACATATCAGAATCCCTGCATATCAAATATTTACATCATGATTCATAATAGTAGCAAAATTACACTTACAAAAAAGCAACAAAAATAGTTTTATTGTTGGGGGTCACTACACCATGAGGGACCATATTAAAGGGTCACAGCATTAAGAAGGCTGAGAACATCTGCAACTGATATGAAACTGGAAAGGACTCGCCAGCCCCAGCCTTCTATGAACAAGAGGGAAATACCCAATAACCTCACTCCCAAATGAGGCTTCTTCACTCCAGAACGGAGGGGCAGGCTGTTTCCTCTCTGCTCATTAGGACAGCAACGGGGTTTTAATGTAATAGAGGAGATTGAAGATCAAAGTGCTGTGAGCTCATATCCTGGTTAAAGGGGCCCAGGGAAGTGCAATACCAGGAAGAGCAGTGGAAAGCAAGGACACCAGAGGAAATTTAAGCCTCTGACTCCAGAGCTACTTGGCAGTAACCACAGGCTCCCACTGGCCACATAAACAGCCTCACAATAATGACATGCACATCTCGTTTCCTTTTATCCCATGATTCATGGCTGGCTCTCAGCACGGATGTATGAGAGACATGAAAAAGCAAAGAGTGTAGTCAGAAGAGATAAAGCAGTCATCAAGACCAAGAACAGCTGTGGCGGACATTGGAACTATGAGACCCAAGATTTAAAATAAGAATGCTTGTTTGCTATGGTTGCTAGCAGGAAGGGAAGTAGGCAACGTGCAGGAACAGTGACTGATAAATACACAGAAAGTCCAGGAAAGGATGAAAGGCAACTCTGGAAACCGAGCTCAAAGCGGCAGAAATGAGGAAGGCCCATGACGATCTCCTTCATAGGCCAGGCATGGATGAAGAGTCTGTGAGCATGAAGCAACACCAGGAACTTCTCGTTGAAATACAAAGTGGAGGAAGAATGTTAAACAAAACTCAGGACAAGGGTGTCCATGAATGAACTGTAGCATGAATACAGAAGATATGTCACATGTCACGTGAGGATGCTCACAGGGAAAATGAGAGTCAGGATATGTTTCACCATTAATAACAGAAGGGCATTTCCCAAAATTAATGTCAGACATCACAGGAGATCCAGGACTCTCTGAGAACACAGAATAGTGCAAAGGCCATCGAATTTATACTGCATATGTGGACATCTGAGATACATGGAGAACATGATAGATAGAGACATTATAGACCACTGAATTTATACCTGCATATATAGACATCTGAGATAGATAGTGTGATAGACCACTGAATTTATACCCGCATATATGGCCATCTGAGATAGCGTGGTTGAGCAAGAGGGGTGGAGGGAGAATACAGGCAGAGTCGATGGCCAAACTCTGCCAAGACAGGGTAATCAAGTCCTCAATAGTTCCTGTCTCACAGATATGGCTGTCAGAGATATTGGGCCAGAAGGCTGAAGATGATGCTCCAATGTTATAGAGAAGTTTAGATGACTGTTCAGGCAGCAAAGTGTCTCTGTCATTTTTTCATTTTGGAAGCTCCTAACCTGCACTTCCAGGTCACTCCAGTAATTAAGTTTTATTCCTTCTCAAGTCTTGATGGCGTTGAAGATCAGATAGTTTAATCTTACAATTAAGCTTAGTTGGTTAGGGTTTAAGATGTTTTTACATATAGATAGATGTTTTAAGTTAATAGAGATAAGATATGCTAGATATGGGTTTTCATTCAGAATTTTAGAGTCAACAAGATGTTTACTTCAAGTTTGCCAAATATGAATAGCCAAATCACTATGAATGTAAAAGTTATATAATTCCTGGTTCTTTTGTGGTTCTTCCTTCTGTATGCAGTTAATTTTATTTATGTGTAATAATATAAATGTATATGTTAAAAAAGAAATATAATAAGAAAAATAAAGGACCAGACCCCTCGCTAATGAACAAAAATCAGAACCACCTTGGGCCATTTCTCTGAGACCAAGCAATCCAGAATAGAATGGCATTTTAAATTTGTGGAATCAAAATTTCTACCAATCTAGACTTCTGTGTCCCATGAAATTATCACATACAAAGGAAGTAAAATTTTGTTTAAAAAAAATAATTAATGAACCAAAAAGAGATCTTAGAAAATATTCTGCCAGTAGGCTTATCTTACAAAAAAAGGGGTGGGGGGAGATCGATAGAGAGAAGATGGAGGGGAGGGAAGGAGGAAGGGGGAGAGAGGAATTGAAGGAGGGGGGAGAGAGGAGAGATTGATTTTCTTCAGAATATAGGTGAGTATTTGGGTTTTCCAAAGAGACATGGAGAGGGCTTGATGAGGAACATCCAAAGGTTAAATAAAGTTTTTATTTAGGGTTATTTGCTTTGTTATTGTTGTTGTTGTTGTTGTTGCTCTTTAGCTTTTCTTAGTCATTATTGATTTTTCACCAGTTTGTTGATAGTTATCACAGCAGCAATGCACCTGGTAGCTATGACCTCATGACAAGTGAGATGAATGCCACCATTGCTATATGAGGTCTGAGGTGGAGATTGCCAGCGCACTGTCCTAAGACATCTGCTTTAACTGTGGCAAAACAAATTGTCATTTGAAATGACATTTATTAGTCATGACTGAATGCTCAAACACCAGAGGGAAAAAAAAACACTTAAATACGTAAAGTGGAATATACTGGGTATTCTTGATAGAGAAAGTAAAATTATGTATAATGCTTAATTAAAGCTGGAGGAGGAAAAAGAGACACAAAAAGATTCTGTCTGATGAACATTGAGGAAGCAGGTCCCTTTCGCTGCGTGTGTGCCCGTCTGATATTCCTACTTAAAAGCTCGTGAGAAATGCTCTCCTGGAAGCAAAGCTGAGATAAAAACTTCACTCATCTCATGGATCTCAGGGGACTGTAAGGAAAGCTGCTCATGACTGACTTCCCAGACATCATCTGAAGATGCCTCCTAACTGAATGTGTCTGTCAGCTACAAGTTGTATTCAAGCATTTTACATGGAGATGGTGGTTTTCTTTTGCCACAGTTAGAAATCATTGTTTTTAATGAAACAGAAACACCTGAGTTTCTCAAACCGCATATAGGAATGAAGAGGTAGCTCTGTAGGTAGAGCTCCTGCTTAGCATATACAAGGCCCTGAGTTCGATCCCAGCAGTAGATAAACAGGGTATGGTGGTGTGACTGGTAACCTCAACACTCAGGAGGTAGAGGCAGGAAGATCAGAAGTTCCTGGTCACCCTCAGCTACACAGTGAGCACAAGGTCAACCTGGGACACCTGTGACCTTGTCTCAAAACAAAGCAATGAACAAACGCAAGTGTGACAGAACAAAGCCTCCTGCCTTTCTCAGGCAAGTAATAACTTGGAAGCTGCTGTGTCCTAGGCAGAACTGAGGGATAGGCCTGCTTTATTATTTGACACTCCTGGGAAATAAACGAGCCTTATAATTTTTAACTGTTTATCAATTTACTCTTTTACCTAGGGGAATTTATCTCAAGTGCATTCAATTCTATTCTCTTTCAATAGTTTTTTTTTCTCTTGCCTGCTATAAGAAAATGTCTCACAACTTAAGTCAGCATTATTAAAAATACTTTTTATTTAAGCCAACTCGTACTATAAGGATTATGGCATAATTATTCATATGCTTGAACAAAAACTAAATAAATCTCATGTCCCTTCTCTGTGGCAATGACAGTTATAATTTATTTTGTCAGCTGGTGCATTCTCTGACTCAGGCCCCTTGTCACCAATGAGTCACCAAAACCAACCAAGCATATTGATGGTAACAGTAATTAGAAATATTGAGTTAACCCATTGGTTTCCACTGAGTTAGGCAGAATTTCTTGATTTCCACTGGGATCCAATTAGGAATGTTATAATGAATTAATTATCTTAGAGATAATACAACAACAGTGTCAATATGCTACAAAGCACATGAAAAATAGATCCAGATAGCAAAAATTTCAGAATCTCCCCAGGGACTTATCCAGCTCGGTAATCAGCTGGAAGAATTCTAAGTGCTGTGCTCGACCCTTCACTACCTTTTCCAGTAACTGCAGAGTATGTCTGTGCATACAGGGAAGGGAAGAGTGGAGCTGAGCATTAACTAACAGGAAACGTTAGGATACAGGCCATAATAACTTCAACTATACTTACCGTGACACAACATGAGAAATAAAAATACAGGTAAATAACATGGCAGACAGATTCTGAATGCTGATCAACCAGAAAAGTAACAACAGCCTCACCATTGGCAAAAAGATGTAAGATGTTACAATCTCATCACCCGCAGATGTCAGATGCGGCCATTTTGTCATCTGCAAACAGATGCAAAATATTACCACCTCATCACCTACACATGTTAGGAGTGGCCATCTTGTCATCTGCAAACAGATATAAGATAAGGGCTTTTCTTGGCCTAATTTGCAGTTGATTTAGAAAACACCTGATCACTTCTCTGCAGGCATGGTAACTATTACCGCCTTCCTTTACCTGATTCTCTAATGCTCTCCTGATGTCACAGACGTCCTCCTGAGGTACTGCTGGAGTTCCCTGCATCTCAGAATCACCTCTTCACTGGCTTCAGACATGGTGATGGTCCTCAAGTCAATCATCTGTCTGCCAACTCTGTATGTGTTTTCTTTGAGGCACAAAAATAACGAAAGTGATTTCTTTGGCGATGCCCTTAACACATCACACTTTTAGCTTAAATTTTCTGACTCTGTTTTAAGTCCTGCGTCATGCTTAGGATGAGTGGCAGCTTCTTCAGAAGCTCTCTTATTCCTTAAATGACTTTATTGAAGGTTTTACTTTTAACACATTTTTCTCATTTCGGAGTCCATCTTTGATTAAGGTCCGTTTATTTTTATACCTAGAATGAACTAATTTCCTAATTCTACTGTGTAGTCATTCCCGTGTAATTCTAATTGATGATGTCATCTTCCTGTTGTAGATTTGGGATCATATGCTCATGTGTGCATGCTGGCTTGTTCTGGCCTTGCAAGCACCATAAAATACATTCTGCTTACATCACTATGACTTTCTAGGATACAGATATTTACTAAGGTAAACTCATTTCAACTCCAGTTTCTCAGTAAAGCTTACCCAGCCATCTGGGTTCCTATAATCTTTCATTATGGATTGCTTTAATGTCTCCTTCAAAAATTCAACGATATATTTGATCGTAGATTATGGATTTATAGACTAAAGATATTTAAAGATAATTTAATTTTATAACTTTAAGTTTTTTTTATCTGAGAAATGGAGCACCATCCCATCCAATTATCTTCTCAGTTCCTAACTGAAAGGAGTGGAGGTGAAAAGGCCTTGCATGAATAAAATCCTAAATGGATGAAAGTACGCTGCTGACATGGCTACAACTAGGCCAAGGATCCCAGGGCCTCAGACTCATGGGAAACGCCAAGGCTTTCTGTAGGCATAAGGTTATTGTGTAATTCAAATGCTGATTTCTGTACTCCATCCCCATATCTGGTTGCAATCCTTGTTCTGCTAATCTCTTGCCTCAGTGTTGTGTGAACACTGCTCCCCAATTATCCCTTGATATGCTAATAAAGCAGCTTATAGCCAATCGCTGAGCAGGGAAGAGAATAGGACTGGGCTCCCTGCCAGCCCAGAGAGGAGGTGTTAGAAGAGGAAGTAGGGAACTCAGCAATGGGAGAAGGTCCAAGAGACACCAGGAGAACGAACGAGCTGGGTCATGAAAGCTACAAAGCCGCAAGTATCTCTGGAATGTACACTGGGCGGAAGCCAAATTAGCTTAGAGAGATAAGAAAAAAAAATCAATAACTATTCAGTTCTTGTGCTGCGAATTGTGTTCAAATAATATAATAGAATTCTCAATTATTTTTGTGGAGTCAAAGATGGACTCCAAAATGAGAAAAATGTGTTAAAAGTAAAACCTTCAATAAAGTCATTTAAGGAATAAGAGAGCTTCTGAAGAGGCTGCCGCTCATCCTAAGCATGAGGCAGGACTTAAAACAGAGTCAGAAAATTTAAGCTAAAAGTGTGCTGTGTTAAGGGCATCGCCAAAGAAATCACTTTAGTTATTTCTGTGCCTCAACGAAAACACATACAGGTTAAGAAAGAAATTGAGAAACAAACACTAATTTATAAACCTAACCTTAACATTTTTGGTGCCCAATGTGGAGCAGAGCTTACACAAATCTAACTAGAATGTGTGTAGAAAGCAGTTCATCAGTTCTGTTTATTAAATGTCCATGGCAGAACTCAGAGCTTCCTAATTAAGTAGACCTTCACAGAGCAGCAAAGCCTCCAGATGGCCAGAGATAAACAAAAACTAAAACAAACTCCAGATAGCCAAATCAGAATCAGTTCTTTTAGAAATTCCTTGCAAAAAAAAAAGCACCAAGCCTCTCAAAGCCAGACTTTTCTAGCCAAGGCAAGAAGTTAAATCTCTTTGAAAATGGGCTCTTGCTGGCCTGACTCCTGCAGGCCAGGGAAGCAAACACCTGTAGACCCAGTAACGCCTCATAATGTAGAAGGGGTTAGAATCCAGTGAGGGGAGAGGCTTTCACTGGGAACAAGAGCCAAAAACAGACTATGAAGCCTCAAGCATCTGAACTGGTAAGGTCTACAAAGGAAGCTAGGTCTAAGAAAGTAAAGTTGTTAGGAATAGGTTTTGGGATTAAAGATTGTTTTCAGTGTTGAAAATGGAGGAAGACACAGTGACTTCCTGGATTCCATTTGAGCTTGTTTCTCTTAGCATACAAATAATTTTTCAGAGACAATTGCAGTTTTGTTTATCTTCTTAGGGAGATATCAGAATAAGACATATTTGGAGAAAGAAAAAGACTGAGAAATTATACGCTAAATTAAAGGCCATAGAATAGAGGTTGGAGGACTCTTAGAATCAAAACAGGTAACCAAAAAACAAACAAACAACAACAAAACAAACAAACAAACAAAAAATAGATAACCATCAGAGAAATCCAAATTCAAATGTACAATAACAACAAAAGAAGTGTTTCCAAATGAGGAAAATCTAAGGCTTGAAGACATTGCAGATTGACAACACAATGAGATGCTGGATAGAAAGACTTTGGCTATAGATCAACATTGTCAGACTGGCTATTGTATGTGTCTGTCAGGGTTCAATTACTAGATGAAGGTCTATATGTTAAATTAGAAATATAGATCCTGTTTGGCATTGCCTTGGGAAAAGGCCATATATTTTGGAGAACTGAAATATATTCCTCATACCATATGTTCATATTCAGAATTCTAATGGGCTTTTGCCTTAAATTCTGGAGATCATGGTTCTAAGGATATACATTTGTTAGAGATGCCTTGGCAAATTGGGGCTGGTGGTGCTTCAGCATGTATATCCATTGGAATACAACAATTTTTTTAGCATTATGACATAAAACCTGTCATAAGTATAAATTATAATTCTATAAGTCAAACAATTATGAAAAGATCCAGCAATAATTTTTAAAAGGTGGTCGTAAAATAGAAGGGAAATATAATATCTCCCCAAAATAGATTAGGTAACGAATTATTGTTTTTAAATTTTTTATGGGATTATGGGTAAAAAGCTGTTGAACTAAATCAGCATATTTATATTAAGAATGTCATTACCTCAGAAGACAGGAAATATGTTACAATGGGAAGGAGAATATGTTCTTGTATCAAAAGAAAAAAAACTATGTATTCCATCCAAACTGATGGAAATCAGATTTGACTGGGAGTGGGGGCCTCCTGAATATCTTAGCTGCAGACAGAAGGAAAGAAATAAAGAAGGCTAAATAAGACTGGTAACGTAATTTGCTGATCCAGCCACATGGGATCAGATCCAAGTCTTACTAAGACATAAAAAGGGTTCTAGCTGACTTCAGCTTTGCATGGCAAATGAATCTGTAGTGACAAATTCCTCAGGACTTATCTTTTACATGGCACAGATAAAATATTATATTACAGTTTGGTACCTTACATGCTTGAACAGAGAGCAGAAAAATCATCCTTAACTAAACTGTGTTCAGTGTACAAGCCACTCATATATTAATACAATAATGCACAATACCTCTGAAAGTTTAATATTTTCAGAGCAAGAGGAACAGACACAAAAAAAGACAACACAAGCAGCCCATGTGATCCTACCTCACAGATGGCCTCAATAGCTGTTTGCTCAAAAATCTGCATCTGGGACTATTTAAAACAGCTAGCTAAATTACCCAGCATCACAGACTGTTCCAGTCAGGACTTCAGTTAAGCTCAGAATTTTCTCAACATTCAGAGACTGTATAGCAAAATTTATAGCTACCTTTCTTAAGACTGAACAATACCCCAATTTTCTTGGACCCCCAAAAAGACAAACTATGTCCCAAATCAGGAAGAAGCAACTTAAAAAAACTAAACCCCATTCCCAGGATGAGGTGGATGGTTTTTGGTAATTCTATGGGTGATAGATGTTTGTTATTATTTAAAGATGTTGGTTATAGGAATGATAAGTAAAAGGGTAGGTTATTGAATCTACTTTGATATCAAATAACATTAATAATCCAAAAAATATTATACTGGTATAGATCTACATAAATATCACATTGGTATAGATCTACACAGATTTATAAATATAACTTTAAGATAAATAGATGGTCTTCAAAGACCTCAGAAATATACAGAATATGGCATTTAATGATTTTATTAATGTAAAGCTTTTTTGACAATAAAACAGATCTGCTCCTGGCAGTAGCCTTGATTTATTTCAAAGAGCAGCAATACCCAAGCTGGCACTGGGTAAGAAAATGCCCTTGTGTCAATAACAGACAGAATCCAAATGGGACAAACTGGATGCAAAAAAGTCAACTGCTGAGCTTTGCAAGGACAAGGTAGGCAAGTCCTTATAATTCCAGCTTCATAAAGTGTCTGTCAAATATTCTAGGCCAGAAGACTGAAGATGATGCTCCAGTGTTACGGAGAAATTTGGGGGCCTGTTCAGACAGCAAAATATCTCTGTCATTTCTATAGTTTGGAAGCTGATTACCTGCACTTCCTACATATCTAAGTAATATTTAATTCTTCTTAAGTCTCTAGTAGGGTGGAAGGCTAGCTAATTACAGTCTCACAGGTAAAATTAAATTGTTTAGGATAATAGAAGTTGACAGGCAATAGAATACTGACCCTATGTACCAAAAATATAAATGTAAATCTTACCTAATAATTTTCATAATTGTTATTATTACATATTACATATTATTAGACTAAAAGGGGAAGATGTAAGCATAAACTTATTGTGTAATTCAAGTGTCAAATGCTTATTTCTATACTCCCTCATGTCTGGTTGCAATCCTTGTTCTGAGACTTTCCTGTCTTGATGCTGTGTAAACACTGCTCCCCACTTGTCCCCTGATATGCCAATACAGCAGCTTACAGCCAATTGCCAAACAGGGGAAAGAATAGGGTTGGACTTCCTGCCAGCTAAAGGAGGAGGAGTTAGAAGAGGAAGTAGGGGATTCACCAATGGGAGAAGTCCAAAATACATCAGGAGAAGGAGCTGCATCAGGAAAGCTACAAAGTACAAGTATCTCTGGGATGTAGGCTTGGAGGAAACCAAATTATCTTAGAGGGTTAAGAATAGACTCATAACTGCTCAGTTCTTGTGCTGTGAAGCTTGTTCAAATAATAGAGTCTCAGTTGTTTGTGCAATTGAGAGAGACTGAGAAACAAACACAGATTTATAAAACTTGCTTTAACAGCTTTTCCTCAGCTAAGCTCAGGGAAATAGCAACGCCTTCTCTCTCGGTACACATGTGGATGTTGATAATAATGCAGAAAGTATCCACTGACGCTTTCTCCTTGCAAATATTTACAAGCTGAAGAAATTTCTCTGACAGAGACTTCTCCGATTAGCATCAGCTAAGCCTGTTTCCTTTATTTAGTTCTTTGCAACATTCATTCCTCCCCATTCCTCCCATATATATATATATATATATATATATATATATATATATATATATATATATATAATAAACATGGCAAGCTTCCAGGGTGCTGTGGCTTTTATACTAGAGAGCCAGAGCTCACCTTTTCTCTGGGTCTGTGTCTGTCTTTCCTTCATCCTCTTGTCTCCTCAACAAAGTCAATCTCTGGAGCCATGCAGGATGCAGAAAAGAGCCTTAAACTTTGATTCCAATAGTACTAACATGCCTTGGTTAACAGCCCTGTGATTTGCAGATTCTCTTGGTGTGAATGAAATAGAATTGTTTCCTTTGCTTGAATTTTTGACACATTTTAAAATATTTGTGCTGACTTTGCATTTGGAGTTCATGAATGTATTATTTATTTAAGCAGAATGCTGACTGATTGTCACATATGTTATATCTACTTCAAATCTCTGCCCTTCCATATTGTTTCTTTCTTCACAGCAATGAGCAGAAATTTCTAACTTATAAACAATAATGTGGACAGTTAGTGTACTTCCCATCTTTGTTAAAGTAAGGAAATGTTCCATTAAGCATATTTGCCTCAAAACATTGGTAAAACTTAACTTTGATAGTTTCCACTTATTTATAAGCAACTACGAGTTTTTAAATCTTAAAAAGAATAGACATGTAACTTTATCAAATGTTTTCTGTATATATTGGAATAGTAATTTTATGTTTCCACATTTAGTTTAGCAGTTTGATATAGTAAAATATAATTATCTGACAGTGAATCATGAATTGCTGAAATCTATGTCTCCTGATTATGATGCATTGCTTTTTCACACCTATTGTATCAGATTATCTTTTCTTTTACTTATAATCTTTATTGTTCTTTACTCATGAAATGGTTGCACAATGTGATTTTCTTGTGTTGTGTTCCTGATTTTTATATTCAGACTTCATTGATCTTACAAAACCACATGGCACTGCAAAGACATCCATCTACCTCATTACCCCTTGGGCACTGTAATGTGTTGGACTTGCTAGAGGGGGTTTTGCCTAGGGAAGTCCTAAAAGAAATTGTCTAAAAGGAGGACTCCTGTGACTTCCATGGAAACCCACAAAGTTCTTGAGCATCTGATACTAGCAAAATATTCTACAGCTCATATGAAATGAGTCATACATTAAAAAGCAGTTAAGGAAAATTGTTGTATTGTAAGATTAAACCTATAGAGACCATTATGATAAAAGCCATTCCTCTGCTAACTAGAGGAAGGAAACCTGGAGGGCGTAATGTGTGACCAGAGAGTGAAACCAAAGGCTGTGGAGGAGTATCCAAGGTTCTGATACCCACTGAATCACTGAATTGCTACAAAATTAGCTTTGGGATTGATGTCGCAGATTGCTAAGAACCTATTTATTAAAGGTTTGAGCCAATTCCCAGGGAATGCATTCCAGTCGAAAGCCCACTCTGCTGATTTGGCAATATACATCCAAATTGGGTGCATGTTATTAGACTTGTTTGTTAGAGTTAACGAGGTATTTCATGTTTCTGATCGTCTTTTGCCTAATTGGGCAAAAGGGTTATTTTATGTGTTCCAATTTGCAAGTATTCTTTTCATTATTAAATCACTTGCACTGTCGGGAGACTAGCCACATATACTTCAGGTTTCCTAAATGACATTTTTAACATTGGTATTTGCATTTATAAGTGACAGAAATTCTAACCTAAAAAAAATGTAATTCAAGCTCGTGAAATTTGAGAAAGTAGAATAATTTAACAGCAGATTTCCTGGGATGTTTCGAGTCTCAGAAATAAACAGATATATAAAATTTACATATTACCAAGTGCATTTGTGTCTATGTAACTCTTTTTTAAAACATATCCTTTGGTTGGCACTAATCTCTACAAAGTCAAAATGGTTCTCTCATCCAGTGTGGAAAAGAACCACAACCTCTGTATATTCTAAGACTATGTCATAATTTTTACATGTGTATATGTATATGATGTTCATCTGCATGTGTGTGTGTGTGTGTGTGTGTGTGTGTGTGTGTGTGTGTGTTTTCATCAACTGAAGCCAGGAGTCTTCCTCAGCTCCTTGACACTTTATGTACCAAGGCAGAGTCTCTAATGAGAACCTAGAGTATTGTGATTTGAATAATCTAGCAAACCGGGTGCTATAGGGATCCTTTGTCTCTTATTCCAAGTGCTGCTCAAGTGCTAGGATTACAAACAAGCACTATCATCTCCAATGGAAATGTTTCAATGAATAGTTCTTGATTTCTAAGACTTCCTAATGACTAATTAGTACAAATTCTCTTTTTTTCTCTCAGTTTTTTCAGGATCTACTCATTGTATAAAACAAGCAAATATAGTTATGGAGCTGCAGAGAGACAAGATCTGTGTTTCTATGCTGTTTTACTAGAAATGAATCTGCCATGATGTCATCCATTATAACAATAATACTACCTGTTATTCATAGTGAAAGATGTGAAATTAATCAATAATTTTGTCTTTCAAATAACAAAAGAGAAGCTTATTTCTGAAATGGAACTAAAAAGAGACAGAATATAGAGACTCTGCAAAGTTGTTGTGTTAAAACAACAACAAAACCAAGATACTAAAGGGCCTGTTGTATGGCTCAGTGGGAAAGCTTGCCACCATGTCTAATGAAATAAGTTTAATCTCCAAATCCTAAATTGTATGGGAAAAGAGCAGACGCCTCTCACTTGTCTTCTGGCCTTCATAGTAATAATGATAGTAAAAGGAAAATAATAAATGAGCAGGTAAGAAGACCTCATCCACTGTGATGATTTGAATCAGAATATACCCATAGGCTCATGTGTTTGAGTGTGTGGTCCCTAGTTGGTGGAACTGTTCAGCAAAGATGAAGAGGTGGCGCCTTGTTGGAAGAGGTGAGTCACTGGGGCAGGCTTTGAAGTTTCAAAAGCCCACACCACACCCAGTTTCTCTCCATCCTCCTCTCTCTTGTGAATACGGTTGTGCTCTCTCAGCTGCTGATGCAGATCTCTGCTTGCTTTTCTGCTGTCATGCTCCCCACCATAATAGTCACAGATTTTAAGATTCTGGACCGGTCAGCCTTCAGTTAACTCTTTCTTCTATGTGTTGTCTTGGTTATGGTGTCTCTTCTCAATAGTAGAAAAGTAACTAAGACATCGTCTGTTATGATTCTTTGATGATAAATCATTGGCTCTTACATGAGAGTGTGAATCTTGCCACATATTTTTAAATTAAAGTGTTTCTCATGAAATAGGGCTCGGGGATCTGAAGAATTCATCTGCACTATAAAAACATAATTATGACTGAAATCCCTTAATGTAAGCTTATTATATCTAATAATTTTTAGTAATAAAATTAGAGTTAGATGTATTACAAGCTATTTATTGTTAAAAGTTATGTGTGTTTAATTTTTAGAATTAAGAAAAGCACTTGGTTATAACATTTAAAAGAGTATAAATGTACAATATCATTACTATTTATTTAAAAACTTGTTTTAAAATTATGAAGAAATGCTGGAGTGACCAGAACTATTTGTAACGTACCACATGTAGATGAATGGTACAGTTAACTGTTCACAAAATACTAATTAGAGAGTGGCTTTGCTCCACAGTAATTTACAAGATTTATCTTCAAATGCAATGTAATTAATATGATGTAAAGACATTAAATTTTTTAATTTTTTAAAACATCCTTACTTACTAGTCTTTTGATAAATACTGCAATGGGATGCTTTATTGGAGATCACTAGATATTTTGTACAATCAGAAGAGAAGGAGAATTGGATTTTTCATATTTTCTTTCAAGACAGAATAGCAGTGAAAGAACAACTGGCTTTCAGAAAACAAAGCTAGTAACATATTCCAAGTACTTCACACATAGTTTAAATATTTGATAAAAAAAAATGTGGTTCATTTGTAACAAAAAGAAGATTTCCATTATGCTACTGGGTTTTTATGTATTTGTTTTTCTTATTTCCAAAGCTTTCCATGGTCAATCTAAATGACTTCATAAACAAACCAAAGATAAATTGAAGATGAATGCATTCCACATTTTACTCAAGAATTTCGAAGAAGAAGAAGAAGAAGAAGAAGAAGAAGAAGAAGAAGAAGAAGAAGAAATTTTTCTTTTTTTATACCAAAACAAAGTAGAATTATTTCCCTATGGTTTTCTTACAACCTTTATTTCTGCCAAAATTTCAAAACATAAATAAGGGGGAAAGAGAACACCTTTAAAATACATTTAAAAATACAATAGAACATTTTTTTCTTTTATACTCACTGATACATTGAAGAAGTGTCAAGCTCAAAGGTAAACACATGCAGATGAAATGCATAGTAACCAGAGGAAAGATTGAGAATTTTCTCTTTGCTGAAGGGCAGAAGAAGCAAACACATAATGGTTGGGGAAAGAATCTTAAATTCTTTAAATACTTAAATCATGTACTGCCAGCTCCTGGCTCACACATTCGCTTCTAATATAAAATAATGGATCTTAAAAAGAATAAAGGCTAGTAATGAGTATCTATTAGTACATGTTGTTATTTATACTGGAAATGGCTATTATAGTAATGGCTATTATATATTATAAAATAGTAACTCACAATAATTTTTCTTCTGAAAACACTAACATGTACTCTAAGGGAACAAGTGATTCCTTCCCTCCTCTCTTTTCCCTCCTCCCTCTTTTCTCCTCCAGGATTCCTCCAAGGTCTTCTTATAATGGAAGGCAGATTACTAAGTGAAAAGCCAATATTGACTTAAGGTAGAGCATATCCCTTATACACACAAGGAAGAAAATCAGCCAATGTCTAGAGTAGATCCATAAGAAGCAATCATGTCTCTAGGTTTAAACACAATAATGCCCTGAGATGAACAGTTCTGTCGCGTCCTCCCGCCAGCAGGAATGACGCAGACACACAGGATCCTTCCCAAACGCACTTTATTGGGCGCGCCCTTGAAAACTGGCACGAAAGACACTGAATGTCCGGGGGCCCGTGTTTAAGTACCGTCTTTGTGTGGCGTATCGATGCCTCATGGGTTGCTGCTAGATGTTTCATTAGCAAATAGGAATGGATTGGTTAATAACTGCCATCCATGATAGCTCATTAGCATATCTCCATTCGGGAGGGGCATGCTGAGCTGGCTCTGGTTCTAGCGCATGCTCAGGAGCAATTATTTACGCACAGCGAATTCTTGGCCGTCACCATTATTGGGTGCGGCCGCGCCTTACACAGTTCAGTTTAAGATATCTAGGTAAAACATAGTCAGTCAAGGTCATATTTCTAATGTGTAATAATCAGTTTTTCATCGCTGTCACAAAACGCCTGAGATATTCAACTTCAGTAAAGAAAAAGGTTATCTTGGCTCACAGTGTTAGGGTTTTAGTCAATGACCAGTTGGTCCTGTTGGTTTTGGTAAGTTCCTGCCTTACAGGTAGGCCAGATGGCTGAGGAAGATGTTCATTTCCTTCTGTCTAGGGAGCAAATAGCAAGACACAGATTCTCAACTAACCTCCAGTATCCCTTTGAACAGCACACCCTGGTAGTCTAATTCCCACCTTTAAAGATTCCACCATCTACCAGAAACCCCACAAGGTGGGGACTACGGTTTCAGTGACATAGGTATGAGTAGGACCTTTAAATTTTAAATTACAGCATGCTGACCTTGAGTCCCATGGACAATGCTTATCTCATGATACAAAAGTCATTTGGTGTGCTCTAAGAGTCTCCTGTCTTACTAGTAACAGTATTCCTCAAAATGTCAAAATCCTAAGTCTTCTCAAGGACCCAAGGTAAACTCAGCTATGACTATGAATAAAAGATACCACAGCGGGCTGGAGAGATGACTGAGCAGTTAAGAGCACTGGCTGCTCTTCCAGAGGACCTGAGTTCAATTCCCAGCAACCACATCGTGGTGCATAACCATCTATGATGAGATCTGGTGCCCTCTTCTGGCATATATGTGTCCAGGCAGGCAGAGCACTGTGCATGTAATAAATAAATCTTAAAAAAAATAAAAAGATAAAGCAACATACATTCAAGACACTGTGGCACAGGGTAAACATTCTTTCACCAAAGGGAAATATCAGGAAAATAGCAAGGCACAATCAAGCCAAAGCAAGAAACATTCAAGGTTTCTCCTGGCTCATTGCTCTAAACTATTCTAAAATCCTGAAAACCAGCCCCAAAGGTTCTCCCACATCATCTCACAGTCACAATAGCCCTCTTCCCAACCTGGCAAGAATTTTCTATTTTACTTAGCTTTCTGTTGCTATGACAAGTGGTTGATATAAATTAACTGAGTTTTATTTTAGGTTGTGCTTTTGGAGTTTCCAATGTGTGGTCATTTTGTCCTGTTTCCTTTGGGCCTACGATGAGGCAGCACATTAGGGTGGGGTGAAAGAAACTACTCATCTTCAAAACAACTGGAAATCAGAAAGGAGAAAGGTCTCAGTCCAAGTCCCCTTGAAAGAAACATCTTCTGTGACTTAACATCCTTCCACTAAAATGTCAAACATCTACCATTAGCTCCTTAGGAGAAAATTTTTTACAAATAAGCCTCTGTTGTACAAATCCAAAGCATAGCAAGATGTAAATCTGCATATTTCTTTTTTACCTATGAGTCCCCAGAGCTCTAGCTACCCTTGTCTCCTAATAGGGAGATTAAGGTTGGAACCGGAAAAGGGGAGGGAGAAAGAGAAGTCACCAAGAAGACTTCCTTCACAGGGACAACCTTATTTACAAATTAAACCTTTTAGGTCTTTAAATAATCTGCTTTAAAAAAGAAAAGAAAAAACCATCTCAAAATAATCCTCATGTCTATTGAATGCATTTGGTGTCGACATGTGCATATTTTAGTGTCCTACAGACATTTTAGTGTGGTGATTTTTAAGCAATATGGATATATTCATTTTGACATATTTACTCATATACACAAATATAATATACATGTTTACATTTATGTTAAATTATGAAGTTAGGTTGTTCAAGATTTGTAGATGTAAACCTGTATTTTAGTGGCATTGACAATGTCATAGTTACCTGTCAAATAAACTGTCTTGAGACTAATGTTTCTTTTTCTCTAATTATCTTTCATTGTATCTTGACACATTTAATTTCCCCAGCCTAATTTTCATTACCTCTTACTAAAATATCTCTATATATACTTTCATATTCTCTCAAAATTTACTCTCTGTTATTTTTTGTTTTAACATGCAAGAAATTGCAGTTTCTCTTCCGAATACATTAAATCTTGGCGTTATTATGTCTACACCACCTAAATACATGTTATAATTGACCTAATCAGCACAGGAACTAATTTGTTTGCTATATGCCATGCTCCAATGTTTTGACTTCTTCTACTATGTCTTTGATCTTCAGACTTGAGAGACACACGTACTTTTCACATCAATTTACAGTTGAGGAAAATAAAGCCCCAAGAAACAAGAGCCTCAGTTCCTGAGACCCATAAAGGAACTGTAAGACACCCAGGGATTGTTCTCCGATACCCTGGGCCCTGAAGCTCATAAAGTTTCCCTTTGGTAAGAGAAATGTCCATCTGCATAGGCGATTACTACCTACAAGGACATCTTGTTCAGTGCACAAGGAAGAGAAAGGCAAATCAGTGAGGGCTTTGTGCAGAGCAAAGCGAAGAAAGGACAAACTTTAGTTCAACCCTGCCTTTCCTGGCATTCTAGCTCTGTCTTACACACACACACACACACACACACACACACACACACACACACACACACATGTTTCCTTTTTTTTAATCAAACTTAGAGATTTAAGTCTAGAGACAAAACTACTTTGCTAAGATCTACTCAGCGATTTCCTGATTCCGGTGGGCTATCTCCCATGTTTGCAGGAGGAGGGATGTGAGCATGCTATGAAGTGTGTTTTTCCACTTTTACTATGTCTTTCTTATTCAGTCACTCAGCTAAGAACTTTCTGAGGGGAAGGGGAAGAATATTTCCTCCCTTGCAAACTGGAATGCATTCTCTAGACATCTGTAACCTATAAAGATGGCATCATGGTTCAAACCCAAGTGATCTGCTTTCAAGACTCACATCTTTATTATTGTCTCACTCATGAAGGAAAATGTCAGGCATCAAGCTGGGTAATAACCAAAGGGTCTTTCACTGCTCAGTGAAAGCATTTGCCTAATATTTAGTCTCTGATGCAAAGTAAAGGCCCGTGAGGCTATAGTTGTACAGTTTCTGAGGGCAAGAGAGGAATTTTATTTGGGAGGGCAACCATGAACCTTACACATACCCTTTGAATAAATAGTCACAGCCTGATGTTCTCTTATGGAATGCTGTATCGCAGGTCAAAGGAAGGCACATATATTGATGCTGAACTGTAATAGAAATGCCTATTTTTCCATCACAGTGGGTGCCCAGATCAGAACATCCCATTGAACACAGCAAGGCACAGCTGCATTTACACTTAACAGAACCTCCTTGATCTCATCTCAATATAAATATCCTTTAAAGACACCCAAAGCAGTTGCCAGGGGCAGAGCGCCATGAGATATGCCTCCCAAATCTTTTTCCTCAGATATTTAGGACAAAAAGAAAACCATTCATTTCAATACAATATATTCACCAAAGCAGAGTGAGGGAAAACTTATCAAAGGAAACTTCCCTCTTTAGTGCCCTGCTTGGAGGATTATTTTAGCCAGTGTAAGGTTCTTATATTAGGAGGTGATGCCTGAGAAAGACAGAAAGACCGGCTAGAGAAGCATTTCTCCAGCCTCAACTCCTATAATTGTCTCAATTCTTGAAAAGATGTCCAGAAACCCCTGAATTACTACAGATGGGCTGAAATAACTTACACGTTGTAGATGATAAGAATTACAAGTGAGAGCTAACATGTTATACAATTACAGTGTGATCTGATCTTATTAAACCAAATATCCATGCAAGCACATTTCACTCCCTGCTGTTTTTATTTAATTATCATACTGTTTTTTTTTAATTTGAGAGTGCTGAAACTTGTAATGAGAAACTTTTTTTCATTTTCATTCTGCCTACTTGCCTCCTTATGTGTCATGTATACACCATATGTTTTATATATTGAGACAATGCATATACTATTGTCTCAAATTTCTAGTTTTTCTCAGTCTTGCCTGCTCACCATCCTGGAAACAATTGATAATAATATCATACTTACATAACCTAAATGTAGGTACAAATCCAATGTATAATAAGTACATTTTGTCATATGTGTATATAATATGTAAAATGAAATAAAAATATTCCAAAGGCCATTGGTGACTGACCTGATAAACTGTGGAATATAAATATGTAGTCTCATGCATGGCTCTGATTTAAATGGCCACTCTGTGAGCTGATGCAGATGATTTTTAAGTTACTTTACTAAGTGAAAAGCTAACCAGGAAGTTGGACTGTATATGGCACATCGTTTTTATGGCAAATGAAAGCCTGGCTCTTCCGTGATCTCTGTGAGACTCGCATGTACCATTCCCTGAGCCTTAAATAAGGAAACGTTCGAAAAATGTTTAAATCCAGGAATTATAAGATCAATTTTTTATTTCTTATATGGCAGCTTTTAATATCTGGGAGCAACAGTTGTTAAAAAATGCTCCTGAGCTCATGGAGTGGGGGTTTCTGCTAAACTCACATTTGTCTAGAGGAGTCGCCAACATGCAACTTGGAATTACATGTTCACATGGTGTGCACTAGCATAACATTTATGGGATTCTGGTTTCTGGATTGATACTGGGTCTGAAGTAGCAAATTAAATGGGAGGAAGAGGAAATTCTAGGTAAGACTACTGGGAAGTGGAAAATAACTGAAATGGAAGAGATTGCATGAAGACAATTGTCACATACATAAATGTATACATAAATGATTTATTTGAGTTGTTCTATCTAACTATTTGCAGAACTAGAAACCTCATGATGCCACACAATATACTGAGAGACAGGACTCATAAAATCAGGAGATATTCATATGAAAGGATGATGAATAATAGTAATAGTTTCATAGAGAATGGCAAGCACTCCCAGGCAAGTTGAGACTTTGAAGGCATGTTCTGTTCATAGAAGTTCTGTGCTCAGAACACAGTCCGTCAAAGTTCACGTCATTTGCAACCCATCAAAAAGCAAAGACATTCTGACCTTTGACCCAAGTGTGAAGACATTCTTAAAGTAGAGCCATCTGATAGACTGACTGAGGTCATCTGAGTGAATAAACCTTTAAAGACATCTGGTTTTCTTTAACTGTACATCCATTAGCCACCATCCCTTTCCTTTAGGGGTTAACCACCAATAGCACATATCTGCTTTATGATGGAATAAAGTAATTTTCAAGCAACTGTATCTTTCTTTGTTACTCTGTCAAGATATAAAAATGAGAAAAAGATATTTTCTCTTTGATACTCTGCTAAGCACCACAAAGTGACACCATTTCAAAAACAACCTCAAGGTACACGTAAGAATAAAATCACTATTTCTATTGATGCTATTTATATATATTTTTTACAAATAGCTTCTCATCTTTTGTGGGAATTTTTGTATGTATGTGTGTGTTTTGGCATGTGTACATGTGTATAATGCAATAGTATGACAGCCCACGTAGTTTTAGATGTGGGGGCCAGAGGCTGCCTTCTGATGCCCTCTTTGATCATTCTCTATCTTTTGTATTGAGTCAGAGTATCTCAGCTGAACCCTGAGCACACTGATTTGGTTAATCAATTTTCTCTGAGAGCTTGTCTCAACCTTCCTAGCACTGGAACTATATGTGCACAGCCCACCTACCTGACATTTACTTGGTTGCTGGGTCCCAAACTCTGGTTTTCACACTTAAGAGGAAGCATTTTATTCATCGAGCCATTTGCCAACCCTGAGCCATTTGCTTTTATAAATAATGTATGAAAGAAAAGAGTACTTATACATAAAGAGAAAGTAATGAAATTAAACGTTTTCCAAAATAAATACAAAAAGGTGATCTATTTGGTCTGAAACATTCTAACTATTTGCAGAACTAGAAACCTCATGATAAGGGTACTAACTTTTATGTTGAGTTGTAAGAAATAAGTAGCCTGCTGTGTCCTGAGCACTGTCTTCCAGGCCACTGCTCTACTTGCCTTCCCTAGAAGGTCTTCCAGCCCGAGGAACATCCAGGTTAGACCCCTCCCCTCTAATCCCCTGGCAGGTCCCTCTGGGGACACAGATGGCATGTGTAGGTGGGCTCATAGACAGTGAGCAGTGCTGTGTTCCCTGAGCTACATAGTCCAGGTCACAAATTTGCCTGCCTTCCCAAAGAGGCCTGCTGACTTCAGAAAAATCCAGGAGTTCTGCCAGCAGCAGAAATATGCAGGTGACTATCCAGCACTAGGTACAACTATATGGCTAAAGGCCAGGGTAAGAACACAATCAACAAGATCCAGGGTAATATGGTAGCAGCAGAGCCCAGCTATCCTACTATAGCAAGCCATGGATATTACAACAAAGCTGAAGCACAAGAAAATGACCTTAAATCCAATCTTATAAAGATTCTAGAGGCCTTGAAAAAAAAGAAATGAATAAACCCCTTAAAGAAATACAGGAAAATATAATCAAACAGGCAAAGGAAATGCTCAAGACCTGAAAATGGAAATAGAAGCAATAAAAAAAGAGGGAATCCTGGAGATGAAAAACCCAGAGATGACCAGGAACTACAGACACAAGCATATCCAACAGAATACAAAAGATCGAAAAGAGAATATCAGGTGTAGAAGGTACTACTAAAAAAAAAATTGATACATCAGTGAAAATAAATGTTAAATATAAAAAGTTCCAGACACAAAACATCCAAGAAATCTGGTACAGCATGAAAAGACCAAACCTAAGAACAATAAGAATAGAAGGAGAAGATTCCCGTCTCTATGATCCCAAGAATATTTTCATCAAAATTATAGAAGAAAACTTCCCCAACCCAAAGAAAGAGATACCTATAAGCATACAAGAAGTTCACAGAACACAAAATAGCTTGGACCAGAAAAGAAAATCCTCCTGGTACATAATAATCAAAACACTAAATATATAGAACAAAGAAAGAATATTAAAATCTGCAAGGAGAAAGAGCAACTTAAAATAAAAAAAACATCAGACCTATTGGAATTATACCCAACTTGCCAATAGAGACTCTAAAAGCTGGAAGGGCCTGAGTAAATAGATGTCATACATATCCTAGAGACTACAAATGTCAGCCCAGATTACTATACACAGCAAAATTCTCAATCGCCATAGATGGAGAAAACAAGATATTCCATGACAAACAATGACAAAACATTATCTAGCCATAAACCCAGCCCTATAGAAGAAACTAGAAAGAAACCTCCAACACAAAGAGGCTAACTACAACCAAGAAAACACAGGAAATAAATAACTCCACACCAGCAAAACCAAAAGAATTGAAACACACACACACACACACACACACAACCATCACCATCATAAACATAACAGGGATTAAAAATCACTGGTCATTAATATAATTTCAACATCAATGGAATCAATCCCCCAATCAAAAGACATAGGCTAACAGAAGGGTGTAAAAATAGGCTCCATCATTCTGCTGCATACAAGAAGCGCACCTAAACAACAAAATAGATATTACCTCAGAATAAGGGCTGAAAAAAATGTTTTCTAAGCAAATGTACCCAAGAAACAAGTTGGAGTACTTATTCTAATATCTAATGAAAATAGATTTCCAACCAAGTTAGTCAAAAGAGACGGGGAAGGACACTTCATGTTCTATAAAGGAAAAATCCACATATGTAGCAGATGTGCAGATTGGTCTTCATGTGGTCCCCTAACAACGGGAGCAGGGGCTATTTCTGACTCTGTTGCCTGCCTTTAGATCCCTTGGCTCTAACTGGAGCCTTTTCTAGCCTCCATAGGAGAAGATGCACCAAGTCCAATGTAACTTGATATACCAAGGTGGGTTGATATGCACGCCTCCCCTTCCTTGAGGAGAAAGAGAGGAGGAAATGGGGGTTGGGGAAGAGATTGGGAGGTCCTTGGAGGAGAAGAGGGACAGGAAGCTGAGATCCGGATGTAAAGTAGAGTATTTAACTAATTAATGTGGAAAAAGGAGAAATAAGTAGCCCTTTATATCAACAAATTCCACAAGCTGTACCCACTATGGATTTTAAAATATCCAAAAATGCAATAAACATTACAAATAGATCTATATAGAACAGTAATTGTTTATCAGCATTTTCATCCTATTGGTGAAACAACCTAGAGATGACTTGTTGTCCAATAGAGAGAGGATGTATAGCCTACACATCTTATTCATTTCAGTTAGTTGACCATAATTTCTTCAGTTATGAGATTTGTATGCTTTTCTACAAACAATTGCTTGTGTACCTGCTACAAAAATAGAAATATTAACATGGATGTTTCGTTCCACTTGCTGTGGTGCAGATATTAATAGCAAAGAAGGAAGAGACCAAGTTTGAAGCCTCTGAGTTTTTAATGTACAATTTTAATCTTGCCCCTTTTTATCTAAATGATTTTGTTATTCCTAATATTGTCCCTCCCCCCCCCCAGGAGGATTGTTCATTACATTCCACTGCTCCACAACTGCAAGAGAGAGAGATGTAGAGTGGGAAAGGCTGGACTTCCTAACGACAGCCACAGTTTGGTAATGAAAAGATTCTACTTCCAGAGCCAAATGCAGGCATCGTTAACAAAACAGGTCACACTGTCTTCCTTACCAAATGGCCTTAAACTGTGAAACTATTTCTGGGAAAAAAAAATTTCTTCATGAGATCGGATGCTTTTCAGGGAACATGATCATTTGGAAAGCAAAGGTTGGGGGGAGAAAAAAAAAGGGCATAAGAAATTCAGAATGATTTCAGATTTTATGGTCTTTTAGTCAACAGGAGACTCAGAAAGAAGACCTGCCAGGCACTGAGTCAGAGGGGACAGAGCAGGGAAGGCTCTGAATTGACAGATGTTACACTGTCTTTTCATGTTAGACACAGCAAAGACAAACAGGCTGGAGCTGTGCATTTCTTACAAAACCCAGGACAGGACAGGGCTTTGGAAAGATAGCAAAGGGGCCTGACATCGCATCTGAGCACACAGCCTGACATCACCTCTGAGCACACAGCCTGACATCGCCTCTGAGCACACAGCCTGACATCACCTCTGAGCACACAGCCTGACATCGCTTCTGAGCACACAGCCTGACATCGCCTCTGAGCACACAGCTCGCCTAACCCAGAAGTCAGTGTGGCTGGTCAGAATAAACTACATGAAGAAGGCAGGAGGTGAGATGGCTGGAAGGGCCGCTTCAGACCACAGGCAAAGAACACTTCATCCTGAGACAGAGACAATGTCAGGCTGAGTGCAGGAATGAACTGCACTGAGCCGATTTGCTGTTGTTTGTTGTTTTGTTTGGAGAAAAAAATATCATTTATTTGAGAGAATTCCTAATCATCTGACCTTAGCATTTAAACTATATATAATATATATTATAAAATATAACTGATATATATATATATATATATATATATATATATATATATATATATATATATATATATATATTCTCAAAAAAGTTTGTCTAGTTGACCATTTTCAATCAAATTAAAAGCATCCACACGGTGCAGCCATTATCCTCTGAGCTCTTCCATCCTGCAAAAGGGAAAGTCTGTACCCACGGAACAGCAACTTCCACTTCCCTCAGCCCTCACCACGAGTCTCTGTCGCTCACCATTCTCCTCTGTGTCTATGAATTGACTGTGCCGAGTAAGCCACAGTGTGGAGTAACACGCTGAAAGAATAGACTATATATGCTCCTCCCTGAGTCAGCCTGGGTCTGTTTCATTTTATCCTACTGTATTTTGCCTCAGGGTAAAAGAATCGGGAAGTGTTGACCCACATATTGACCTCCACCCACTAAAGTGAAAGTACTGTCCCTCTTTGTGAGCCGTCAGTTAAGGGTGGTGCCCAGGAGGATCAAGCGCGGAGGCAGACCTCTGCAAGTGTACATGTGAGTATGGGGCTGTTGGTGTGTTTTTCTTTTGTTTTCCTTAAATCTCCTTCTCCCTTCTCTATCCTAATCCCTCCTAATGCCCCAATACCAGAAAGGGAGGGAGAGAGAATATTAGTGGGGAGAGGGGGCATAGTTTTCCTTAGCTGCTTCCTGCTGTTGAGGTTCATCGGGTTCCTTGGGGCAAGTCCCATTTCTGTTTCAGGATATCTCTGACTTCTTCTTGTCACTCTGCATCAGCAGTAGCCAGAAGAAGCATTCTTCTTTCTTGGAGTCCTCAGTGCCACTGACAAAGACCACACCCCTGCATAATAAGGTGGTTCACAGCTGACAAAGATCACGTGCCCTCTCAGGAGGCAGTTATCAGCTGTGGACAAACAGGAGCAGCCCCCATATCCCACACCTGGGATTAAAACAAAAGCATGTTTACATATAAGCCAAAGCTTCCACAACATGAGGTTTTCCACTTACCAACTGTGTCTCGTGGTCAGAACCTTACTCAGCTAAAAGCAAGGGAGCAATGAAACTTCCCTCTTATGATGTGTGAGGATCTAGCTAAGTCAATCAGAAAAGCCCTTGGCAAATATTTTGGCACATAGCAAAAACTCATATGACAGCAACTGTATCACCACCTTTGCTTTTATTGCTAGCGCACGTGACCCTCAACCTTTAGAGGTCAGAAATGTGAATGTCAGTAGATGAAAGACAGCCATCTCAAAACACGGGAAGTTAGTACACATACGACAATAAAATTAAGAGTCTGATATTGTGACCTTGACTTAGGTTCCTTTTTAAAATGTCCATCTTAATAACATAGCAAAACAAACAAGTCTAAGAGTTTTCAGTACCAGGAGACCACTAGCCAGCTTCTCAGTACACACTGTTCTCATTAATTTGGGAATTAGACCAAACCAAATGTCTCTCTGACACTTAAACATCAGAAATGTTAACACCATCAACTATATACATGTGACATACCCAATGTTAGAATTCACTTTATAATTTCACAACTCAGTGTTGAAATTTAAAACAAACTAACAATTGGAAATGTATCTTGTAAGTTTCTCTATGTTGATTATGTAATGCATATATACATATCTATTGTAATTGTAATTAATTTATAGAAGGATATGTGGGGATACTTATTTTCTTTGAAAGATTTATAACACTGTATGTTGTTCCTGATTAAAAACATATCATTCCTTGGGGAAATTTTCTAGTATCTATCTTAGATTTGAGGTATAAAGCATCTTATCTTGTCACATTGTCTTCTATTCAAGATATGTTAAATTTTAGTGAGTAGCAAATTCTATTGAGATTATAAGATTAGGCACATATGCCTAAAATTACTTCTGAGACTAATTTTGTAAGAAAGTAATTTTACTAGCTTTCACTATGATGATTGTTTTTGCTTCAACTACTTTAGCATAATAATTCTTATTTTATGAAAAAAATCTATCATGATTTCTTAACAATAATAAAATCAATTGTATTAACGTTATAACATGCTATGGCAGTAACCTTTCACACAGTGTGCTAAACATTTCTAACTGAAAGAATGGCTAGTAAAACACACTGGGGAAAAAAAACACAAACCAAAACAAAAGCAGGGGAGTTGTTCGGATGGCTATAGAGGATAAACTATAGTCCTCACTAAATTACTCATCTAGGTAAGGATGTAAACACATTTTACAGATGGATCAAATTACATACTGAACTGACTTAAAAGATGTCAACCAGTACAAGCAAGTCTGGATGAAGCAGATTCATCCTAACCCTGACTCAATTTGTTGAAAGGCTCTATGGATAAAGCCTGAAAGGAGCAAGGGGGGTGGGGTGGCGAGGCTGGAGCTTTCCTGGTGAAGAAAACTTTACATAAAGAAAGATGAAATACCATGCATTTTCTCTCATAAAAGAATCAAAACTTAACTACACACACACACACACACACACACACACCATATGCTGAGCTCATCATAAACTGAGGTAGTTTTTGCTCAATAAGCGTGCCTTCTTCCGATTTAGTAAATCTAACCATTTTAATCTTTCCTTGACAAAAGTTCTATACATTTTCTCAGTGTATGAGGAAAATATCTAGATGAAAAGAATTATGAACTCTGGTGCCCCCTATTTGACCACCTCCCCCTTGGTGGGGAGGCCTGGTGGCCCTCAGAGGAAGGGGAAGCAGGCTATTGGATGAGACCTGATAGGCTGTGACCATATGGTGGGGGAGGAGGTCCCCTCTGTCACAGACCTAGGGGAGGGGAATAGGGTGAAAGAGGGAGGGAGGGGGGACAGGAAGATACAAGTGAGGGGACAACAATCAGGATGTAATATGAATAAATTATTTAAATTTTTTAAAAAGCTAATAAAAAAGAAAGTATTAATATATTTTTTCAAGCCAGCAAATTAATTGACTGACTTGCTATTGGCTGCCTGATAGTGTTGATTTAACTCTAAGACAGAGGATATGCTGAAGTCTACCCGTACACAAAAATCATTCCACCTTATGTGGTTTAATCTTCATTTGAAGAAAACATAACTCAGGCAATTAAATTAATGATTAAACTCCTGGAAACTGACACAGTTTCCACTGTGATAATGTGAGAGTGAACCTTCACTAAGTTTGTATTAAATATTTTGAAGTTATATGCTAAAAAGAGTGTGAGCTCACCTACAGTTAAAAGTGTTTTGGTTTTGGCTATCAATATTAAATCTAGCAATTAAATATTATATGCAGTAGCATTTCAATATTTTATCGTGTGTGTGTGTATGTGTGTGTGTGTGTGTGTGTGTGTGTGTGCATGCACATGTGTGTGCATGTGTGTGTGTGTCTTCATGTGTGTGTGTGTCTTCATGTGTGTGTGTGTGTGTATCAGATGAGCAGGTGCCTGAATGGCCAGAAGGGAGTGTAGAATTCTCAGAACTGGAGTTGCAGAAGATTGTGAGCTACATGACATGAGTACTGGGACCCAAATTCCTATTCACACTGAAAGAGAAGCAGCAGCCTTAATCACTGAGCCATCTCTAGCTCTTCAGCTAACATTTAAAATGTAAATTTCTTTTCAGACATCTTAATAGTTTGTTCTCTCTAAAGAGAACCCTGCATTTGTGGTATCCATGTCTTTGTATTGAGTACTTTGACATCTTGCTTGATTAGAAGCTGACTTTTCTTGCAGATTGTTTTAAACAGGACTATAACAGTTTGACTTAATAAATAAGACTTAACCGACTAGCAATTAAGAAAAGCTTCCTTTGATGTTGCTAAACCTCATCACTGAAACTGTTGCCAAGGTTACAAATAACCAACTCTCTGCTGCCAAGCTTACAAAATAAAGTCAACACTTAAGTCTTCCCATTTGGAAGCCTTTGACCTCACTGAGAATTTCTTCTTTGTGTTTGTTAATTACAAAATCGTGACAACAAAGTTGAAAGCACACAAATGATTGAGTAAACATCTGAACTGCAGAGAGAGATGCCAGCATCTGAGCGACACTTTCTTTGTCTTGAGCTGTGGGTTGTTGTTGTTATTGTTGTTGTTGTTGTTGTTGTTTTTCACTTATACAAAAGCACACATGGGGCATGCACCTCCATTTTCTTTCAATGGTGTGGCATAAACACAATGGCTTTGCTTGATTTACTAAAGCATCCCTCAGACACAGGGAGTTCTACCTAAACATCGGATACATCAGATTTAAAAAGCACGCATCGCCCCATATCTCTCCACCAGACTTCAGAAAGATGGATCATTTTTCATCATCTGCTGGGTCCCTCCACTGTAGTTTTCCCTAGAATAAAAGAAACCCATTTCTGTCTGCAATGCAGAACCCATCTGCACTGTGAAAAACAGTAATTTGTGTGTGCGTTGCTTACAGTCACTCCTTGCACTGCCCGACTTCAGCAAGTATTTTTGTGAACTACGTTTTCTGAAACACAAAGCCATATGCTACCATTCATTCTTCCCCATCCCTTTTCTTGCTTTTGTGTTTTCTGGTAATTTTAGATAATCATTTGTGCTGAAGAGGTTCACTGAGAGAGAGATGCAGGAGAGCAGAATGATCCTCAAAAAAAGAACACTCCCCGGGGCTCAGTGCCCAGGCAGAGGGAACCGCCCTGCTACTGTGGACCATGTCAGGAAATTCCGGTTGCCAGGCTTCAATCAGGGTAAGAGGGTTTCCATTGTCAGGAGTCATTTCCAGCCTATACTCTTCCCTGACTCCTCGGATACAAAATGTTCTGACTTACCACAGAAGTCTATGGATGAAAGGTTCCAGAGGAAAATGCCTCACGTGTGTTAAGGATTCACCAAGGCTAACTAACTAACTAGACCTTGTGTGACTGAAGAGAATTAGAGCGTTGTAGGTCTGAAATAACTTAGCCTATTTTTCTCCACCTCTTTGTTGACTTAACATTCTATCAGGTAAGCACTCAGGGAATATATTAACAGGCCACTACCACCCAGCACTTAAAGGCTAAGAATATCAGCCAGGTGTTGTGGTGCATGCCTGTAATCCCAACACTCAGGGAGGCAGACACAGGCAGATCTCTGTGAGTTCAAGGCCAGCCTGATCTACCAAACAAGTCCAGGACAGCCAGGGATGCACAGAGCAACCCTGTCTTGAAAGCAAACAAACAAATAAACAAAATCATCAGATAGCAACTGAGGACTATGTCAGAGCTGTCTCCCATACTGCTGGAAATACGTACCTGAGGTGCTACCAATGTATTTGATATTATTTTCAACTCTGTGTGTGCGTGAATGTGAGGGTATGTGTGTACTTATGCAGGTATGCATGTGTGTACATGGAAAAGAAAGCCAGGAGACAGGCTAAATTGTCATTCTTCAGGCATTACCCTCCTATGAACTAGGTTGCTCATTGATTTGAGTCACACCAAGTTGGAGAAGCTGGCCAGTCAGCAAGTTCCTGCTTTCAGCCTGTCTCCTCTTTTACAGTGCTTGGTTTACAAGCACATACTAACATACCCTTTCTTTTTCACAGAGATCTCACAACTGAACTTGGGTCTTACACTTGGAAGACAAGCATTTCCTAACTCCTTCCACCAACATATTTTTAAAGTACCTCATTTTGTGACTTTCTTTTGTTTCGTTAACATATTGGTTTTTCGAGACAAGGACTCTCTGTGTAGCCTTGGCTGTCCTGAACTCGCTTTGTAGACCAGGCTGGTCTTGAACTCACAGCGATCCTCCCGCCTCTGCCTCCCAAGTGCTGGGCTTAAAGGTGTGTGCCACCACTGCCTAGCACATTACTATATTTTTAAAAGCTTCATAAAACTATTACCCATATTTGACCACCTCCTCTGGATGGGGAGGCCTGAGGGCACTCAAAGAAAGAATAAACAGGGTACCAAGATTAGACTTGATAGCCTATGACCATATAGAGGGAGAGGAGGTCCCCCTCAGTCATAGACCTAGGGGAGGGGAATAGGGTGAAAGCAGGAGGGAGGGAGAAAAGAGAGGATACAAGTGATGGGATAACAATTGAGTTGTAATCTGAATAAATTAATAAAAAATAAAATAAAACTATTACCACGTGAGAAGATGGTATTTGGGAGTGACCTCAACCCATGCCCTCTCAGATTTGATTCCAGAATAAATTATCTTAGGATCTTTAAGGTGAGAACTGGGGTTTTTCATCAACAACTGGGGAAAAAAATGACTCCACATGGGAGGTTTCTGAATACTTGGTGGCTAATAAGCAGGAAGATCAAGTGCCTGGTGAGAAGAAGGGGTCAAAGAAGCAGACTAAACAATGTCCCCCAAAGGGCTACACAATCAACAAGCAAGTGACCCCAAAAGGCAGCTGGCAAGTCAAGTTCTAAGTGACTCAAAGATGCAAGCTTCTTTCTTCCTTATAATTCTACTTGAAACTCCTTCCAGTTTTTCAAAAACTTGGACTGGAGAGATGGCTCAGAGGTTAAGAGCACTGGCTGCTCTTCCAAAGATCCAGAGTTCAATTCCCAGAACCACATGGTGGTGCACAACCATCTATACTGAGATCTGGTGCCCTCTTCTGGCATGCAGGTATATATGCAGATGGAACACTGAATATGCAATAAGCAAATAAATAATTTTTCAAAAATTAATGCTTCAGTGAATTATTTTTAATATAGAACTGCTGATATGAAGACGTAATCCTAGTCTCAGAAAACGCATGCTACAGCTTTGTGATGATTAAATACTTTCTCTAAAAGCAGCCTCCATGGGTTGAAGCTCTTCTCTTGGATAATAACAAATAGCAACAAAACAATAGATGAGCTCCCTGTAAGTTGTTCATCGGTCCATTAAAAAAGCCTATCACACCCGACTCTGGAAATACATTGATAAGTATGTTCTTATTTTGTCTTTTAGACTCCCACAGTGAGAATTTGTGAAATGTATTGGTTCCTGGAAGATAAGAGTTGTATAACAATCAATTTTTTTTCTACCATGTGTTTCTAAGACAATCATAAAAAGTGGTTTTATCTCAGATAATATTATTGCTACTACTATACTTTAAAAGCTGTTATAGCTTTATTAAAAAAAATATCCATGGCCTATTAGAAAACAATGCAGATGAGATTTTCGTATTTGGAAACTTAATGTAGATTTGATGTTCCTGTTGGGAGATGTAATGCAGATGTGATTTTTTTTTCTCTATAATGTATTTTTTTCTATTGTTTTTGGTTTGGTTTTAGAATACAATTTTGTCCTTCACTAGTAAAATATTAAGAGCCCACTTCGTGTTTTCTGTGCATGACAGGATTACTGTACCGTGAACCCTCAGTAGCTGTGATTGCTTGCACCAGCCCTGCTCAAGATCAAGCACGTTAACACTCCAACAAAGAGGGGAAAGGGCTCGAAAGCCTCCCCTCAACCTGAGAAGCTATGGATAGTCAATAGCTCCCAGGAGGCAGAGTCAGTTTCCTTGGAGTGTGGTGCTTGGAATTCTGGCTATGTGTCGGTGGATGGCCTTCTACCCGTGCCTACAGGGGCATCACTACTTGGGTTTAGTGAGTCACAGCAGACAAAAGAGGGACATGAAACTGGGGAGGAATCTGGGAGATTCTGGGAAGTGGAGAGTAGTAGGAGTGAATATGATCAAAATACATTATATACACATATGAAATTCTAAATAAATAAATTTGTCTAAAAACCAAACTGTAAAAGTAAGAATTCATGGTTAAGAATTAAAAACCAACTGGTTTTCATTCCTTTCCTTTACTTTTAAAGTTTTTTTTATGATCTCATACATATTTGATTCTGATTGCCCTCCCATTTTTGTTGCCTTCCCCCTTCCTCCAAACCTCTTCTTCCCAATGCCCCTCTTTGAAGGAGAGATAAAGGTGTTTTTGATATGATCCCAGAGGAGGTTAATCCACTAGAAGACAAACCACCTCGTGTGGGAGCCTGATTGTTGCCAGCTGAAAAGATCCCATGAACAGACTCTGGGAGGAGATATGTAAATGAGTCCAGAACTAGAGGCGAGGCCGTTGGAGACTTGGGATAGTTTTAGCTGTTCATCACTCCACTTCAAGACGCTCCTAGAGAGAACTGCTTGAGAGAAGGCTTCGAGGCTCTGGGCTCCTGCTGGGGTCCAGGTTCTGATTTCTCCAGGTTCCAGCAGAAGAAATCCTGCTGATTACACCAGGAGAATTGTTCCTCGGAACTGATATCCTTACGGTTTTGTTATTCTTTAATCCTCTTTTCCTGTTGTTTCAGTTAGTGGGGTTATAAAGGATGTACGCTCGGTTAATAAGTTTGTAATAAAATATAATGGATTACGAAAACTGAACCTACACCTCTTTACCTTTGTATCTCACTCACTGGCCCACGGCAATTAATTAGTGTTTCCTACATGAGCATATTTAGGGGGCTTGTTTGCTTGAGGCCATGACTGAGGACCATGACTCCCCATCCCCTAGGACTCATAATTACCTACATCTCCTCATGGAGGGATGGGGCCTCGTTAGTCTATTCCACATAGATGCTAGAGTATTGGTGGGTCCTGTGTTGTATGACACTGGTGCAGGCAGCCACTGCTGCTATGGATCCATATGTCATGTTTAGAAGATAATTTTCCAACACTCACCTCCATGCTACTCTTTCTTCCTCCCCTTTCACAGTGTTCCTTGACCTTTAGAAAGGATGATGTAGACGTCTTGTCTGTGGGTGGGTGGGCAGTCATCAGTCCCTTAGACTTTGCTTCTTTCCTGACTCCGCCCTTTTTCAACGAAGACACATGGGAAGTGACCTTCACACGCGACTCTTCCCTTCCCATGCTACATTTTTTTGTGATGCTGCGCTGCCAACCAATTCCCACGGTGATCACTCTTCTCAGTGACCGTCGCTGCACCCCTGCCATGCAGGCAGCTGTCACAATTGTCCCCATTTCCATGTGACCGATCTCAGTGCCCAGCACCAAGGCTCGCCTTGACAGACCCTTAGAACTTAGGTTCTGGCCACATTTCTCCCTGTTCCTTTGTGATATGTATCCATAACGATCTGCAATCTATTCCATTGAGAAACAGTTGATGATAAATCAAAACGAAAGGGCTTGCTTTCACATACAACCTTAATAGCATCCTCTATTACATGGCCTTGAGCAGCAGGCCAGTTAAATTTTGGCCCTTGATTCTTCTCTCTCCTACTGTTCCACATAAAAAAAATGTTAATATTCTTTAAGTCCTCCATATTTTAGGGCACTCCCCATATGCTGCCCTCCAACCCTCTTATGTGCAGTAGTCCACTCTTACTAGCTGTGGCTCATTCTTTAAGAGCATAGATTGGCATGCAGGAGAATTAGAAACATCTTTGCATCGTCAAAATTTTCAGTTATATAGCTTTGGGCCTTACTTTATTTTAGATAGGAACCCACACCATGGCTGAAACAGAATTTTAACTTGAAGTTTGAAGATACTACCATGAAACGAGCTCTCCTCCAGTAGTTTCCTACATGGCAGCTGTTAAAGCTATAGTATCAGCTTATCGGATAAGGATTAAGGGAACAGAGTGCGTGTGAGAGGGTGGTGGTACAGGTTACCCTCAAAACTTGTAGAAATGGGCACACAATTGCCATAGTTTTTCCAGGACTTCTAGGTGTATAAACTTAAGAAATAAAATTATATTTTCTAGAAAAAACTGGATGGCAAACTCATTGGCATGTTTCTTACTTACAAATACAGGCTAAGAGACTAGGAGATGCCTCCGTGGTGAGAGCCCTCACCGAACAAACAAAAAGACCAAAGTTTGAATTCCCAGAATCCAAGGAAATGTGAGATGAGCATAGGAACCTGGCTGTAATTTTAGCCTCAGAAGGTAGAGCAAAAGCAACTAGGGTAGCCCAGTTGATAAGCTCTGGCATTGGTTGGGAGAGTTTCCCTTCACAGATAGGTGGGAAAGCCACCAAACACAGTCACCGCACACACTCAGCCATCTGAAAACATGAATACAGTGGCATGCATGCTGCACACCACATGTGATACGTATATAAGAAGGGAAGCATAGCTGTTACATGCTGTATGTCAAGAATGCGGAGCACCTGTACCTGATAGACAAGTTTGAGTTCTGGGAAAGGGCTGAGTCCTTTCCGAAGAGACTAGTGTTGACAGCTGATCCTGAAAGTGAAATCACTCTCCCCTTGACAGAATGCTATAGATTTGAGCCACAAATGAACATCATGGGCAAAAAGGAATAAGAATAATGAATAGCACTTTCCACCTCAGGAGGGCAAATCCCCACAGACTCACGGTCACCACACATTTGTTTCGAAAAGCTAGCAGCCCACTCTCCGTGTGATTTGGAAAGACATGAATAGAACGTTTGCACCAGTCGGGGGGTCTGGATGAGAATTTCTTTTGCAAAATAGAATATTTTGGTTATGAAATAGTTTGTGTTCCTTGTCACAATAAAGAGAAAAGAATAAGAAGTAAGTTCATATAGGGACTAATGTACTAGAGGCGGGGGGGAGCACAGATTATATCACTAAAACAGAGCCAATAGTGGGAAGGAAATCCAGGGGATATAGGTTAAGATGTGACCAGTGATGAGACGGCAGCACAAAGGAAAGGAATTAACAGTTCCACAAACCACATCTGAGCTTTTCGTAGAAGAAATAAGAAGTAATAGTTTAGAAATAATAACAAAAGATATTAGTGTTATTTTCCCAAGACAAGAATGGTTCGGCTCTGTGTAACAGCTCTCTGTTGCACAGCGGCTTCTGAACCGCGAGCTTACATATTCACATCTCAGCTTCAGGGAGCAGCTCACAGCTACTAAATAAAAATGTAGAACTCCTGACCCCAGTGGCTGCAGCAAGAGATGGCTCGTTTGTTTTTCTGCTGCACTTTTGTGGACCCACTGGTACCGTTCTAGAGAAGTTAGCAGGAGCCAGCCAGTGTGGATGGATGAGGCAGGGATTCCCTGCTTCACCGTTAGTGTCTTGGATAAGCCTGGAAAACAATGCTTTTCTGCATCTGGCTTTGGAGAGCAAGGCTGAGCAGCTGTGGCTGTTGTCTCAGGGTCCCCCTCCTAAAAGCAGCAAAGACTCCATGGAAAATAACTTGGGTCCTCACTTCCGTCTTACCCGTGAGCTTCCCACCCATGTGGTAAAGCTCACTACGGTCAGCTCAGGTATGTACAGTGAGGCCAACAAGAACTGTTATTTATCATAGGGCCTCTAATCCTTAAATTCAAGTCCTGCTAGTAGCAAGAAGGAATGCTCTTTGCTTTTATTTGTTAAGAAATGTGCATTTGTGCATTGACTTAATGAGTTTATTAAATTAATCTTTGACATCTTATTTGTAAATAAATGTAATCCATAAATAGGATTATTTGCAAAGGATATAGATTGAATTTTGTCCTCACTGAACAAAGAAAAAAGTTTCTGAGTTCTATTATTTTCCCCCCTGAGATATTATTTTTCCTTTTCCTACTGATTCATTTACTTCTAAATATAAAGTATGTGATTTCTCTTCAGCGAGGCTTAGAATTATGTCACCTCTGTGACTCACCACTCATCTCAAGCAGAAGATAGGCAATTTTGGTTAAATCACTCTCGAAGTAATAACCCTAAAGGCTTCTTTTCTGGCTTTCAGAAAATCTGAAGAGCGTTGACCTGCTAATGAAATACCATTTATGTAACAATCCCTAGGTCTCTCATGAGTGCCTCCAATAAATCAGATTCAATAGCATGTAAAAATGAAAAGTTCTGTGTAAAAAAAAAAGTATATTAAGAATTCCCAGAGTGAAGAGCATCTGTGTGCTGCATCTCCTTAAAGCAATTATTAGGGCCAGGTAGACAATTAGTGTCATTTATAAAAGAAAAAATGTTTGTGTTGGGAGACAAAGTAAAAGAAACGGATGCCTCCATATGATACTATTAGTTTCAACTGGTACAAATACTCTGGGAGACTTATGAAAATGCTTCTGAGAGTAAAGGTGAATTATTTTTATTTGAATATGAACTTATGGTATCTCAAATGACATCTAGCAAGGGAAGCATAACTTTTATTGATAAGAAATAAAATGTAATATATCAAATGAGCAAAGTTAGTACATTCTGAAATAAGGATGTTATCCCCAATAGGTCTATCTAATGTAGCCACTTGATGTGTCAAAAAGTATGCAAGCTAAATAAATACTATTTGAAGCCAAGGAAAAGGAACTTCAAGCTGCAGATGACAGCAAGAGAGATAGTAAGACCCCAGCAAAGGACGTGAAGTGTCAACATCATTTACTGAACTGCATTGTGCAAAGACTCTTTGAAAATGGTATTACATTCTGGTCAGGATCAAAATTCTTATTGGCAATTATTAGCTGATTGATAGTGTCCTAGTACACATTTCTACAGGATGTGAATTAACAAAATCAAGTTCTTACCTGAAGCTAAGCTGATAACAGATCTGAAGTCACATGGTCCTTCTCAAAGGTTCAATGCCTGCTTAAGAATGATGCTTTGTGCCTTCAAAGAAAGATAGATCTGTGGGTGGATTTTGAGTTTATCCAAGAAAGAATAGAAACAAAAATTTCACAATGAGGAGCTTGATTTGTAAATGTGGTTTATCACACACAATTCAGGATCACAGTTATAGCATTCCTCAGTGTGTGATAGTCATCATCTGTTATGTGAGACTTTGCTGTTTTACTTATTAATTAAATTTTAATATTTCATTATGTTTTATTTTTTTCTATCCCTTCTTCTGAGAATGCATTCTTTCCTCCTCTTCATGTGACTTTCACTATTTTGATAAATGGCTATGGTTTGTTTTGTTACAAATTACATTTATATTTGTAACGTATGTGAGATGGAACTTGCATACTTTTTGATTTTGCTTTAAGAAATAAGAACCTATTGACAATTCTTAGCATTTTAAACTCAGCACCATATTTCTAGACAGTTATGATTCCATCCTCCAGTGCCATTGAACACAGAGCTCAATGAATGAATGAATAAATAAATAAATAAATAAATAAATAAATAAGGCAGTTACAGACTTAATGATGCTAAGGTGAGGTCAGTGTGAAGGGCCCTAATGGAGTTTGTTGACATCCTTACAAAAGGAAAAATGTTGGGCTCGTGTGTACAAACAGAACATGAGGTGATGATGGAGAACAAGATGGATCGGCATGCCTATCAGTCAGACCAAAGCCCTGGGAATGGATGGGTGTGAGGTTCTCCTTTACAGCCTTCCAAAGGACGCCAGAGCCCATAGATGTCCCGGTGTTGCATTGTGCTCTGGAGCCACGAGACAATGCCTTTTCACGGATGCTTTATTACAGCATTTACTGCCATCTGATACGGCAGCCATGTGATTACCTAAGGAAATGGTAATCTGGCCATTGTGCCTGTGTGTGTCTTTCTGGTGTGTGCTTGGTCATCTGTCTGAGCTCTGTGTCAGGGGACAGGATGCATGTGATCAGTGCTCCGAAGAACGTCTGATGATGTCTTGGAATTTCTGCTTCCATTCACACTTTCACAACAGTACAGTGAGGACGCCCAGTGCCTAGATCCCTGTGGGCCCTTTGAGTTGTCTTTCTTGGCAGGCGCTTGAAATCTTCACTGCATTTTATTTTCTGGAAATCATATATCAGAACAGCAGAGATTTAAGACTCAAGAAAAGGGTGGCTGTCCACATGCAGGAACTACGTTGTAAGTAGCTTCTCCCACTCCTTTGCTGTCTGTAGTTTTATGTTATATTTCAATGAATGAAAACCTTCATTAATATTTTTCTTGAGGAATAATGCATTCAACTTTTATTTCATCACCTATACATAAAAATACAGAATGTAAACATGGCATATGAATAATACAAGAGCAAAAACTAAAATCTATATTTTGTTTCCAGACAATAGGCTTTACATTGGATATTTCCTATCTATATTTCAAAATGCAATAATATTCATTATATATTGTTACCTGTGTGTATTTTCAAGGAAATGCACTGCTTTAGTGTGTTTTAGAAATATTTGAACAAATTAATATGAAGACAAGTATGTAGAATTAGGAAGCTCTGCAGTGGGGCTGGGTCTGGGGCTCACTGCTTTAGGGTGTGCCCTGCTCTTATGGAGGATGTGAAGTCTGTTCCCAACACCCATGTCTGGCAGCTCAGCCTGTAACTCCAGCTGCAGAAAATTCGATCCCCTCTTCTGGCCCCTACAATTATTACAATTGTGTGTATGATATAGACGTAAGTAAAATTTTGGAAGTGTTTGAAATAGAACCTTAGGGTTATTCCTTGGAAAATCTGGGAGTAGCTTACATCATTATCTAGTGTGTAAAATTGTCATTTAGATAATCTAGTTATTCCTTAAACCCTCTGATGAGCGTGCATTTTGTAGCTAATAAGTATGTACTTACAAGTTTCTTTGTATAGTATGATTTTTAGAATTATTAATATAATAAAAGTAACAGCTTATCCCATTTTTGTAAGTTCGGCATCTTAGCAATACTGACTTCAAGTGATAATTAAGCAGTGAGATGCTTTATGGTTTTCATTAACTTGAACATGCATTGTCTTATTCACATTAATATTCCATCGGCTGGATTTAATTAGACTTTCAAAGGTGAAAAGGGAAAACAGTTAAGGTATAAATTTTACCCTACCCTTTTTTAAGCATTATTTTCTTAACAGCACACTGTGTAGTTCTGGTGGATGTATCACTGAGTGTGACAGTAGCTGTGTTCAAGTACTCATGGAAATACCTACCTTAGAAGTGTGACATGTCACACAGCACCACTGCACCGCTGCCAGCAAAACGACCCACTTTCGGGTAGGAAAAGCACAGTTGGGCAGTTGGTCAAAGGATCCATCAAGCCACACCCCACAGGAGCCAGATCCCACTTGCCGTACACTTTTGGATTGGTTGCCTGAAAACGGGGCTACAACTCCTGCCCTGGTTGTCACCCTTTCAGAGTTCATGCTCTGTTCGCAGATGAGGTTTGCATACTTTGACTGCGTGGCTCTCACTTACTGGTCTAGTCTTTCTAACCAGATAGACGGACGGAGAATGTCAATGGCTGGACCATATGTAAAATCGGCACCCCCAGCCCAACACAGCCAGGGAGGAAATAAAAACTTCCAGCTTCCAACCCTTCCCTGACCCCATGTGGAACCTAGCTAGAGAAAGATGCTCCCTCTACCAATCACATAAGACCTAGCTAGCCCATCCCTGTCTTCCCATGCCAAGGGCCTTTATGTGGTACCCATAATCCTCCATTTCCTCCTACTGAATTTTCCCAACTGTTCTGCCTGACTTTGAGTCTCCACCAAACTCTCGTGATGTTACCAGCACTGGTGGACCTGCTCACCATAGATGAATAGCCTGTGTTTGTTCTCATGAAGGCGGTCCTTATCTAACCCCTCTGCTAAACAGGATCCACAATCAAGCATTAGCAATACCCAATGACCAATCAGGAAACTTTCCTGCCCCAACCCCTTTAGGCATGTTTGGTCCTGGGGTCAATGGGCATCTGTTACAGTGTTGTCCTGTTGCCTTGAACACTCAACCTGCTAGATCAGCAAAGAGAGAGCTAGAATGGTAGCAGAAACAATGTGCCTTTATTACAATAAGCAGAAAGGAACCAGTTTATGGAAAGGGAATGGGGAGCTGGTCTGGAACTCCAGTTGTTGACTAGTTTGCCTCTGTCTGCTGAAAGCCAGAGTGATTGATGGAAGAACCTATGGCATGACAACGGCGTGGTCAATGTAATACAGACTCCCAGAAAGTTCTAGCGAACCAGATTATTGCGTGAAGCTAGGGAGCATCTAAAATGGATGTAGAGAAAGGAAGTGCAGAACACTACTCTTTCCACTAGCCTTCTAAATCTTGGGAACTGCAAGGAGCCACAATCATGGACAACCAAGTTCATGAACCCATGCCATCAGTAGTCCTACGATGACACTCCAACTGGCTTTGGTGACTTCACCCATTCCTGCCTGCTCTTCCTTCTTCTTAGCCTGTTTTCTTCGGCATATTAGACTGGCAAAGCACCATAACAAATAATGTCTATTAAGTTGCTTAACCAAAAGGCCCTATTACGTTCCAATTCTGGAGGATAGAAGTAAGGAGTCAGCCATATGGGTTTCCTGCAAGGCCTTTCTTCTTAGCTTGTAAATGGATTCCTTAGGGAATTGACAAATGATGTGAAGAGTAAAGAGGAGAGAACATCTCACCCTATGTGAGAAAAAAAAAAAAAACCACAGGATGAAAGCATCGGAATCTCTAGAAGACACCTTCACCCAAAACCACAACTCTCTTGCCTGTTCATGTTAGACACATCTGAGACATGTTCCACTGCTGCCTCAAAAGATGGCAGATGGCAGTTAAGCCTGGGGCAGTAAGCTAGCAAATTTTCAGAAATTTTTCTTTCAGTGAAATAACTACACATGAAGTTGCTAAATAATGAATATTAAAGTGAATTCTGGCACAGTTAATTCATTTACTCCACAAATAATCAAGCTGAAGTGTGCAAGGCACTGAGTAAAGGAGTTGAAATGTAGACATAAATAAAGGAAATAAAAGCTCCACGTGACACAGAACTCAGCTTAACGACAACTGTGTAAATGATAGCTTCAGTAAAAGAGATTTAAAATTATTGCCTTCCAAGTTGTACTCAGTGTTAAAGCCTAAGGCCAAATAACTGTTTTTCTAATAAAGCAGAAATGAGCTTGAATAAAATTCAGAGATGCCGCATTCAACATGCGCACTAATGTATTCCTCTCAAACAGGCTTCTGACGACATCCAAGTGGCACGCACAATTTTAATGTCAAAGAAATGATGACAGAGGTGCAGGAAGAAAATTCATGTTCGCTTCACTTAATTTATCCGACAAGCTGCAGCAGGAAAGATTAGTCTTGAAAGATCAAATGGAGAATGCTGGTGCTCAGCTGATTGTCAGCTTTTAAAAAGGTAAGGTGTTCCTAATGTTTTTTTTTTTTATTAGAGCTACAAAAACCATTTACGTAGATATTTATGACAAGTTTTGAGGTTTTGTAAAAGTTATACAAGGTCACTGAAAACTGACACAACTTATAAGACTCAAAGACCAATAAGTTAATGGAATGTGTCCAAATAAAGATCCAAAGCTATTCATACGAGCATAATATGGACTTTATAAATTTGTGTATAGAAAGGATTTCAGTGTCTTGGGCAAGTGTAGTAGTTGGCAAGCTAATCCTAAGGTTTAGATAAAAATACGAAGCACATTAAATGACTAATAACTCAGATAAGAAAAGCTACATTGAAGGATTTAAACACCACAGTTAAAAGATATGAGGCCACAATGATTATGATGATATTAATTGGACCAACATTTGGAAAATGAGGTAAGCAGAGTGTCTCCAGATATAAACTTACACATAGCGAATTGATTTTTGATAAAGATGACAAGAATATTCAATAATAGGAAAAGATATTAACAAATATTATTTATTATAAAAAAAATTTTAAGCTGTGAAAAAAAAACTCCACCCATTTTACTGTTTTGAGGTGCTTTAATAAAATGCCCCTGGCTGGGTAATTCATAAAGTGATTTGATGAGGAATGAAATTTAAAAGGTGGAAAAGTCCAAGCAGCATGGCACTGGCCTTCAAGTGGGGCCTCTGGCTCCACTACAGAATGGAAAGTGGCATCTATTGTGGAAGGAACATGGGAAAAATGGAGCAGCCACAGAGGTCACAGAGTAAGACAGGAAGGCCAGAGGGTGGACAGAGTCCAGTGCTCTTCCTTTAGAACAACTCCTCTCAGAGGAGCTGACTAGAATCTCGTGAAAGACATTTATCCATTTCAGACTCAGCAGCCCCTTCTTACTAGGCCCCCTTCACACGGCCCCGTGGCCTCTTACACTGCCACACAGGATACGACTCATCCAACATGCAAGCCACCTCCACACTAGAGCATATGCTACAGCCTTCATGCCATACTTCACCTTATAACATAAACAAGGGATTATCCAGGGTAGATCATAAACTTACATGTATGTGATAGAACTATACAAAATTTTAAATTATAATCTTGTATAAGAGATGGAAGACCATTTCTTAGAGAAAAGATTAATGAAACAAATTGGTTTTAAATAAAGAATCCAAAGTAATAGGAGAACAAATAGTAGATTAATAGGGATAGTGATGATGATCGAAAGATGATAGATAGATAGATAGATAGATAGATAGATAGATAGATAATAGATAATTGATTGGTAGATAGATAATTGATTGATAAATGATAGGTAATTGATTGATAGATACATGGTAGATATAGATGATTGATAGGCAGACAGATGGATAGAGATAATGGATGACAGACAGGATAGACAGAAGGAAAGACAGGATCTCTCTCTCTCTCTCTCTCTCTCTCTCTCTCTCTCTCTCTCTCTGTGTGTGTGTGTGTGTGTGTGTGTGTGTGTGTGTGTGTGTCTCCTTCCTCTCTTCTCTCCATCTAGCTCTCCTTCCCCATTTTACCTCAGCTTTGTTTTTAAGACCTGAAAACTCGTTAATTCATTCAGCAGACAGAATGATGGAGATTTTTCAGGACAGTCTCCATTACTTACTAATGGCAAACTACCTCTGCAGTGACTCTAATGTCACAAATAGAAAAGCTGCACATTTTGAACAGGTTAGAAATGACATCAAATACACCTCCCAAGAGGCTGGAAAGAGGGTTTCACACATATGCAAAGCTTTTCCATACAGATATGTTGACCTGAGTTTGGGTCCCCCAGAGGCCCCACAAAACCTGAAGACAGTAGTACATGTTATGCCCACATTACTAGATCCCCAAAGACCACCAGGAGTCTGAAGCTGTGTGCAAAAGCAAGGAGCCTTTATTCAAGCTCAATCTAAGACCCTCCAACCTCCCTAGTGCAGCCCAGAACTGTCCTTAGGCAGGGTTTTTGTTGTGGAATGGGAGTTTCCAGTTTGGCAGTTACAGGATTGGTTGACATTTAGCAAGGTTGGGTTGGTCCTAGGGGAATTGGTTCAGCCTGATGGCAAAATGCTTAAACAATCAATCTATAACATCTGGGGACATTAGGTACTTGATTGGTTCTAGCCTAGCATGGTTCTGTCCTGGAACAGTTTGTGGGTTTCCAGAAACAGAAGTGAACTTAGGGACAGGCTCAAGATGGTGCCTGCTGGCAAAATGGAGTCATATTATCTGGGGCTCTTTGGTGCACATGTTTATATCCCAGCACTCTTACTGAGAGATGAGATGTAGAAACAAGAGAATCCCCAGAGGGTAAAAGGTCAGCTCTCCTGGTGTGTCTAAGAGAGATCCTTCCCAAACAAGGTAGAAATTGGGGACCAACACTTGAGGTTGTAGTCTGACCTTACACTGTGCTGCAGCATGTGTACTGTCACTCTAACACACACACACACACACACACACACACACACACGCACGCACGCACGCACGCACGCGCGCACACACACTCATTCTTTTCTGCCACCCCCCAGAAAGTTTGCAAAATGAATTATATGAAAGTAAATTTTTTTCACTTATCAAAATAAAGGCTTGAAAATAAGAAGTTAATTTGCAGGGTGAGAGAATACAGTGGCAGTACTCAAATGTTTCCACAACGTGTACTGAAATCATGGCAACTAACACAGGAAATAAAGACAGATAAAGAGAGATTAATTAACACATTACATTTACCACCACCACCACCACCACGACACTGACATCTGGAAAACATATAAAGAGCTTCTACAAGCTCACACAGCTGAGTAACAGTGGGCATAAGCCAGGTTTTAGACAGGGCTTACAAATTCCCCATAAGTACATCTTATCTTATTGAGAACAAAGAAAGAAAACCTCTTATGCCCCTAGAGTACAGCCATGAAATTAAAAAGCTGAAGGACTCTGAGCCAGGAGAATGACAACCAGAATTGATGAAGGATAAATCGAAGATACTGCAGCCATGATAGAATATTCTTTAATAATTATTATGAGATAAATTTTCATATTCAGGCATTTACCACAGAAAATGAAAACATAGATTAATACTGAATCTAAGTGAGTGTCATCAAATGTTGTTACTAAGCTCAGGGCATCACTGGATTTGGAAAAAATTGCTTTGTGTTGTTGGCCTATAGATTTGTTACATTCACACAATATGATTTCATTAATGCCAATCCCTGTGCATCAATACAATCATATTTGGTCACATGCAGGTGAAATGCTCATACACGTTGAAAAGAAATAAATAAAAAAATAAGTGTTTAAGTAATTGGTTTGTTAAAAGCTAAATCTACATGACTCGGAAAATATTGCATCAATTGTAGCTATATGTTAGAATTATCTAAGGACCCAACTTGTTAAGATTTTAATTCTATTATTATTAACTCTTACTCCTTCTCCATCTGCATTTAGGGCATATGCACACTGCTTGGGTAAAATATGGTCACTGCCCAAGTGAAAATCCATTCTTGCCTTAAAAACAAGTGTAAAAAGAGCCAGTCCTTTTACCAAGAGAGAATTTACCAATCAAAGAGGCCCAGAGATTGAATTTTAAAATCAAGAAGCTTGCAGATAAATAGAAAGTAAGGGTGAAAAAGACACTATGTTTTTTTATAGTTATTATAGTTGTGATATTTTAGGGAAAATAAATATGTGGGTAGTCAGTATAAAGATATGACTCAGCAGGTAGAAGAGGTGTTTGTGCAGTCTTGACACCCCGAGTTCCATCTCTGGAGTCTACATCAAGTTGGAAAAATAGAAACAAAAGTTGGCCTCTGATCTCATGCTTGTTGGGGCATGCAGGCACCTCCACACATATTGTATGCACACACATAATAATGCTAAATAATTTTTTAAAAATATTATAAGTGTAGTTATTTCAAACTTTTAAGGAAACACATTTCCCATGGGTACTAGCTGTTTAGGACTCAGAGCATAAAGAGCAGAGAAACAGTTGACTGCGACATTAACAAAGAACGTCGAGAAGATGTTATAAAAGAATAAAATCACACATCAGTGAAAAACTGCATGTAACAGACTAAATAACATTAGGGCAAGCAGATTCTACTCTTTGTTAAAAAGTATAACCCATAATATCCCAAGACGTTAGTTTGTTGTTAAGGCTTACATAATCTTTCAACAAATTTTAAAATAGTCATAAAATAGATGTTTAAGATGTTATTGATTACAATGCAAGAAAAAAAGATTCATGGACCGGAGAAGGCTCTTGCTGAAGGAAAGGGTGTTTATGGTTTGTTTCATGCATATGTATGAAGAAGCTGTAGGTGAGGAATTTAGAAGTACTGTCATCTAGGAGTGATTAAAAGGCTGTGGTCTAGAGACAGGCTTCTGGCAAGGAGTTCCCCCGGCACTGGTACTTTCTCTATAACCTTAGGCAAGTTGGGTAACTGTCTCAACCCTTCACACATCAGACAGTAATGAGAGTAGTACATATAGTGCGGGGTTGCTGTACACTTCAAATAAAATCGGAGACAAGTCCCTGCCTCTTAGTAAATGCTACTAGAATTTACCAGTGCAATTATCTTTCCGTGCTTGTGTCAAATTGAGAAGGCTTGGAGGAGACAGGAGACTCTTCTGATGTGCCACTGACGCCACTGTGGAATTCATGTCACTGAGTTTCCCGGAAGAAACGCTGACATCGCTGTGATTAGCTCTTATCACGGGTAAACAAGGAGAGAAGCTGACTGCCTCGTTGGTGTTAGGGAAGAGAGACAGACGGGACCCATCTGCTGCACACGAATTAGCTTGTGAGGCAGCAACCCAAGTAGCTAATAAGAATGGGATATGTTTCTTCTACAAGAACGAATCTAAGCAACCTCTGTATAAACACAGAGAGCTGCGGAGAGAAAAAAAACACAAAAAAATCAACACATGTTTCCACTTGGAAAGGGAAAAATGTGAAATTGCCTAGACTGTAAAATATTCCATCCCCTAGGGACGAATCCTAAGTGCTCTGACACTGTGCCTGAGACCCGGAAGTAGACCTCTCCTCTCCTGAATTCTCCATTCCTTGGACTCCAGGCCTTCGGGGTCATTCATTCACAAAAGGCTTATTTGCTGAGAGTACCCTGCTGACTCCGAAGAATGAAGAAAAAAAGAAATCCTTGCCCTCAGAGCAAAACTGATGTCAGCCTGACATCATTCACAAACTAAGTAAATCCAGGGCGTGCTGCGATTGTAGAAAGGCAGATGAGAAAACTAAGCTTCCGTTCGGTGGGGGACGAGCTGCTGTGGACAGGTTGAGGGGAAAGATTAGGTACATAATTCATTAATCTGCACAAAGGAAACCAGAGGGGTGAGGTTACCATATAACAAGGTAGGGTTCATGCGCTTATTTGGGGAGGGAAGGGGGGATTGTAGGTGTCTCTAAGCACAGGATATGATAGCCCCGGGGACCAGAAAAATAGCTTGTAAGAGATTTCCTTTAGGCCTGGTGAATAGGAAATAGCTTACGAGCAAAGTCTGTATAGCCCTGCTGATATCTTCAATCTTTCTTTCTGACTTATGAGTCTCCTTAGAGAAATTCAGGTCAGAGACCACAAAGGGGATCCTCTGCCGCTTTGTTGGACACTGTAAACAGGTGCAGGGTTATAGGGTATCAGCGTCGGCTCAGCTCTGAAGGTCTTAATCTTCAATGATCAACATGTTTAAGTGTAGGATTTTAGTGTGACAGTCTGTGGGCTCTGTCAGAATTGACAAAATTCAAATATCAGTAGGAAAACACACTATAGTCTGAAGGAAAAGCAAATGTCAGACTCCGCAGTGGTTGATCCCGGCTGCCAAACTGGCAGTCGCCTAGAGAATTGGTAATCTATACTTGCAGGCATGTGGGGTCTGAGGCAGGCATTTCCAGAGACGGGTGACATATGACTTGAGGAACTGAACAGGGAAAATCTGCCCTGAATAGGAATGAAACTATCAAGTAGACGGAAACTCTGTCTGGAAATGAAAAAGAAACCTCTCGGTACGTACGCAGCCTATGAGAGACACCGTGCGTGCGTGCGTGCGTGCGTGCGTGCGTGCGTGCGTGCGTGCGTGCGTGCGTGCGTGCGTGCGTGCCTTTGAAGCTATGGGCATCAGACAACACATTCACTAACCTTTGAACAATGACACCGGTGACTCTCCAAAAACTTTCAGGCCTTCAGCCCGGGAGTGAAGTGGTTCTCAGTCTGTGGGGCGTGACTCCTTTGGAGGCATTGAATGACCCTTTCATAGAAGTCTAAGAGTGCTGGAAAACACAGATACTTACATCATGATTGATAAAAGCAACAAAATTACAGTTATGCAATAGCAATGAAAAAGTTTTATCGTTGGGGGTCACCACAACACGAGGAACTGTACTAAAGAGTCATAGCCTTACGGAGGTTGAGAACCGCTGCTCTAGCTCTTCCAAGCTCTTTTACTTGAGTGACCAGTTTCGCCTCCTCTCTCACCTGAAATCTGCTACCGTGGCAGATTTCCAGCCTCTGGCAAGGTAGGCAAATCTGCTAAATTGCTTTACACACACACACACACACACACACACACACACACACACACACACGCACGCACGCACACACATGCACACACACATACACTGAAGGAAAAATAAACCTGTTTTTTAGGATCCCAAGTGTGGGATCGGAATGGTCTTGTGAGAGAACAGATGATGTTAATCCACTAGAAGACCAACCACCTCATGGGGGAGCTTGATTGTTGCCATCTGAAAGATCCCATGAACAGGCTCTGGGAGGAGATATATAAATGAGCCCAGAACTGGAGGCTGGGCCTTTGGAGACTTCGGATAGTTTGGCTGTCTCCACTTCGAGATGCTCCTAGAGAGAACCACTCTAGGGAGAAGACTTCAGGGCTCCGGCTCCTGCTGAGGTTCCGGGTTCTGGTTACTCCAGGTTCCAGCTGAAGAAATCCTGCTGATTACGCCAGGAGAATCATTCCTCCGAACTGATATCCTTACGGTTTTATCGTTGTGTTCTTTAATCCTCTGTTGCTATTGTTTTGGTTAGTCGGGTTATGAGTGACATATGCTCGGTTAATAAGTTGTTAATAAAATATATTGGTTAAGAAAACTGAGCCTACAATACACACATACACATACACACAACACATACACACACATACAAACATACACACGCCCTCACATACATACATACATACATACATACATACATACATACATACACACACATACACACACAGTTTATTTGAAAATCAACCATATTTTAATTTTAAACAGCAACTGATTCGTAGGATTAGAGAGCTGCAGCAGACATTAAAGGAGCCTGCCAGGCATTAGGACCTCAGTTTGCTCCCCAGAGCCCAGGAGGATCCTTGGGCTGATCAGTCTGCCTAAACCTCATCAGTGAGCTGCAGGTTAAGAAGAAACTTTGTCTCAAAGCAACAGGACAGTATTCCTGAGGATGACAACTCGCTGTCACCTTCCGGCCTCCATACTCTTGTATGCACATGTAAACATACGCCAACATACAGAGAGAGGGAGACAGAGGGAGGGAGGGAGGGAGGGAGAGAGATTTAAGCAAACACATTATTTCTGACATGGAAATGTATATCCTACAAACTCCAGACTTAACTAGGAGACAGAAGATTTTACAGTGCCTTCACATAAATACCACAAATGTCAGCGAGCCTAAGCACACATGAGAGCAGGATTTTAGAGACCATTTTTTTTTTCAATAGAATGAAATGGAGGCACTGGGAACACAGCTGTTTAAAGACCATTGCAAAGGAAACGTGCCACTCAAGAACACCAATAGCAGAGAAAACCTGCAAACATTGCATGAAATCTCAAGTGCTTCTGGACTCAAAGCCTACATCACTCCTCATTCAACTCCACTGGAATATTTTCTCTTCAGACTGAATTTTAGGGTATTTGGTTTTGTTTGAGATATCTTTAAAAAACAAAATAAAATAAAAACTGGATAGAATGGTTCCAACAGTATGATCTGTAATAAACTAGAGAAAAGACTTTTCTTCTTCCTCTCAGTCCCATCCCGCCATGAGTCACCTTCTTACGCATCTCACAGGGTCTGAACGCCTGCTTCCCACTTGGGGACTGATATTTGAATCCTCTTTTGCATTTCAAACTGTGGATTGTTTCAAAAATTCCTGCCTCTTTCTTCTTTCAGAGGGGATGAATCACGCACAGTGGGATAGCAGTTAAATGCACAACGTTTGAAACACTTCATCTCAAAGGAAGGCAGTGTGTTCATCTCTGTGAACGTCACCTATTGCACTCTGGGAAGTCACCACCCACCACACCATGACAAAAAGTATACTCTCCTTTCTAATTTTCATCTCCCTTGCTGCTGAAGAGCGATATTTAATACAGAGGTGTGTGTAAAGACAGAAATGTCACACGTTGACGTTTCCTGGCACACGGCTAATTACTGGACACTGGGTCATTGCTCCACTCCCCTTTCCTGGGGCTCATTTTAATAGTCCAGGAAAGCCATCTGCCTCTACAACCATGGCAGGTGCACAGCTGAGTTCTGATGGTACAAAATGCAGATAAACAAGATATGAGAAAAGGTTGTGTGAGAATGCCGGATGGGTCTGAACATAGCAGCAGAATCAGCCATCATGGAAGACAGGTGCTGGGTCAGCGTGGGAACCTGGCTCTTTGGGAGCTGCTGCAGGGGGTCTGAGACTCTCCGCAACATATGAAAGGATTCTGGGTTACACAGAGTAAGGCCACTTTCCCTAGTTCAAAAAATGTCCCAACTCCCCACTATCGAGTTCCCTTCATTTCTCTCGGCCTCACTTTACTCCTCTCTGAAAGTAAAGAGTTGCCCTTGCTCGCCTTTTGAAAACTTTCTAAATATCTACACACAGAATTAAAAGAAAATCATTTTCAGATGACTAAACTCGGAGTCAAAGCTCACCTCATTGAATCATGCGAACATTTCTTTAAAAGCCATAATGTATAATCAAGGCTCGAAAAAGGGAAAACAATATTAATGTGTTTTAAAAATGTATTTGTGTTTCATAAAAAGCAAGAAATAATGTGGTTATGAAATATCCTAAAACAGGATTTAACCCACCAACTCCTGCTAGCTCCAAAATGAGGCAAACAAAAGTCTTCAACTTCTTATAATTAAAAAAACTGCTTGCATTTAATTATATTCTATCTGAAAGGAAAGTAATTTCGCATGCCAGGAGTCCATAACTGCTTATTCTTCTGAAAATTGCTTCTTAGTTTCCTGCTGGAAGAAGAAAAATGAAATCTAATGTTCTAAATGCAAAGCGTAATTTTTTTAATACAAATAAATTTTTAAAAAACGGATGTGATCTTTCTTTATTCTGGCCACTTTGCGTTAGAATTTATTATAGGTACAAACTCTTATATGTAGGTGCTGGTCCTTGTCTGTCCTTAGCCACAACCAGTTCAGACAAAGAAAATATGTGACCTGTACTCTGCCAATACGTGCACGTGTGTGGAGGGATCCCCTGGAATACAGGCCACACACAGCAGCAGCCACAACTCCTCACTTATGTGGTCCAAGTGCTGTGATTACAGAAGAAGTTTGAATAAGAACGTCCCTTGTGCATACTATCTGCTACATAATTGCCATTGGGTGTCTGGGTTCTCCTCTCCTTGCTCCGGCTCCCCCTATGCTCGCCTGCTGCCACACTTCCCTACCGCAGCGGCGGACTCGTAGCCCTCTGAAACCATAAACCCAAATAAACCATCCCTTCTCTCAGTTGCCTTAGGAGCTTTAGCATAGCAATAGAAAAGTAGCAGGCACACCAACAATCTTTTAAAACTTCAACAGCCCACTGTGCCCTTGAGAATGTTTTCTCCAAGGCCCCATCTCAATATCCTATCTGCATTTTTCGACACAGGGCAGAAATTCAAACTAATTCTAGCAGCCAACTCTGAAGTGCCCACCATAACTGTATTTTATGTACATGGTCAGTTCCCATTACTCCTGTCAGTTCTCTTCTGAAAACCATGAGGTAGTAGATGATGAATCTGTTCCTGCTAGAGGCAGGTTTGGGTGCCTGAGAGCGTGCAGAGGCCAGTCTTTCCTCCGTCAGTCAACGCATAACTTTGTGCTGTGTGATTCTGCTCAGTGACACCATGTTCCATATAATTGCTGACTCTTTAGTATTGAACAATAGTCAACAATGCCACAAACCACTCCTGATTAAAAATTACCTACCAATCATGCTTCCTTCATACAGCCTCCCTGTGCTAAGGAACACTACACAATACTTTGGCAAGAAGTTGAGAGGCTAAAGGAGAAAAAAAGATGTCAAGAGTAGAGAGTTAGATCACCCAATAAATATCTTGCCACACAAACATGAGGACTAGAGTTTGGCACACCCCAGGACCCACATAAAATCTAGCTAAGCATAGCCACCCTACCTGTATTCCTATCACAGGAAAGTCAGAGGCAGGAAACCCCTGCAGCAAGTTGGCCAGACTAATCAGAACAGTGACAAGGACATTTGCTGACAGTATGATGATCAGAACCTGTTTCTTTTTAGAGCTCTGCCCTGTCTGACTCCAGCCTGGAAAACAAGCATCAGTTCACTAAATATTTCTGTCACTGTGTACATACACATGCTTATGGATGGTGCCCAAGACACACAGGGAATGAGCATCAATTGTGCGATTACAAACTGACAGGTCCTCAAACAGAATCTTCAAATTACAAGAACCAAGCAACTATATGGCTCACTCAACCATGTGGCATTTTTTTCAATTATCTTGTAATCTGTGAAAACAAGAATCAATTTTAGCAGTGGGTACTATGCCTCTGGTACTCAAATACTCTCTCTCACTTCTTTCTCTGTCCCTGCCTACCCCCATATATATAGGAATATACATATATATATACATATATATATATACATATATATATAATCTCCTACTCAGTGTGAACATAACATATAGATAGTATATAACATGGTGCATGTAAATATATATGATTGTATATTCTATATGATAAAGGTATATGATAGATAAATGATATAGATGATAGTTAAATGACATTAAATGATAGATATTATATAGATACATATAGATATATGATAGATAAATGATAATATAGTTAAATGATGTTAAAGGGTATATAGAGAGATTACATATATGCACTTTTATTAATGAAATACTAGGCAACACTACTAAAGAGTGGCTCCGACCTTGAAAAGCATCTCACTTATTTTCCATTCACTTCCCTTGAAAATTCAAGTAGCTGTTGTTTGATTTAAATACTTCTGACAGTCTTTGTCTACTAAAGAACAATATAGCAAAACCTAAAAAAAAAAAAACCACTGAGTCAGATGAGATATGAGAATCTAATAATGAGACCACTGTCTGATTGAAGAAATGAAAACAATAAAGTAGTTGAAAATGCCACATTTCACCCGGAGCACTGGTTCTCAACCGTTCTAATGATGCAGCCTTTTAATACAGGTCCTCATGTTGTGGTGACCCCCAACCATAAAATTCTTTTCATTGCTACTTTGTAGCTCTAATTTTACTATTGTTATAAATCATAATGTAAATACTTGTGTTTTCCAATGGTCTTAGGTGACTGTGAAAGGGTCCTTCGGCCCCCAAAGGGATCATACCCCACAGGTTGAGGATTGCTAATCTAGAGAAAGCCTGAGAACACACCATTGCTTTCTCCCTCAAGTTAATTTAAACGACCTCAAATCTGGCATCTCTCCTCCCAAAACATCCCAGTCACATGCTTTAGAAATCTGTGAACACAAGACCCCTTTCTAGCATATGTTTGATGACCTGTTGTCACTGAAAGGTTATTTTGACTTTCTATTGCTTAAGATAGAATGTCTTTGAGTGGCACTTGGGTCTGGCCCTAGCTTGCCGTGCCCATTGTCTTTAGTGTATGCCCCACCCTTACTTTGTACTCCCCATGCTCACCAGGCTCTGGCAAAGAGGCTGTCTTCCCCTGAGAGCTGCTCTGGCTGCCTAGAGCACATTAATTTCTTATTTGCCTGTGGAGTGTGCTCAAGCATCACCTCTAATTTCTAACCCTGCCTCCAGTATCCCTGGGGTTGATTTGGCTTACATGTCTCCATGGCACATTGAAATGACATCCTCTCTCTGTTTTGTCAGCAGTTGCTTCTCTGGGGAGGGAAGCCTGTTTACTTGTTTTCACACACTGAGTATATACATGGTTTCTATTATGCAAGGAGAAACTAGCATTGCCTGCATCTAAATGTTATTTCCTTGAGTGCCTCTGATGAAGACAGCAAATGAACCAATCAATAAATTAATGAATCTATAAAAATATACCAAAAGAACTGAAACAAATTCAAGGAATATTTCTAGCTTAAAGAACACGTGTATAGAACTAAGTAATGATGAGCCTGTTTGGTTTCTGTTTAGGGGATCTACATGGCCTAGGGTCTGTGACGACATAACTCCTTACACTGACTTATATAGACTTGAACTTGTTATTAAAATGTCTTAATCACTGTTTATTCTATGCACTGGCTGCTTTACAAACACTTCAACAGGAAGTTATTCACTCTAAATAGAATATGGGCTTGAGCCAGCAGCTGTGTGTTCTGGAAGGCACACCCGGTTCTCTTTCTGCTAATCAGGAATAATGATTTGTAAAGAGCCTAGTGTCTGAGAACCATGTTAAGGCAAGCCAGGCTGATGGCAAAGTACAAATTCTGGTGGAAACAACTGTCAGAAAAATGTATGGGTAAAATCTGATAAGAGTAACAGTGAGCCAAAATGGACCCATCCTGTGCATCAGAGATAATATATGATTGCTTTGGGTTAAGGAGCTGGGGAAACCTGGCATCTAATCTTCGCCTAGGGTAAGTTGTTTTACCAGAGTCTCTTTTATCCTTCATACAATAAACTACATAGTTACTACTTAGTTTTGTACTACACAGTTACAACATAACCCCACAGTTACTAATCATAGTAAATGCAAAGCTTAAGGCATATCATATAACAAGCACAATGCTGATTTGGTTACCTAGTAACAGGTAGACTAGTACCGTAAGTGCCATAAGTAATGCACACTCAAGGGTCACTGAAAATTCCAAAGCTGACTGTCTTCTTCAAGTCCTATGTTTAGTCATGGTCTGGAGGAGCTGATTTTGCCTCTCAAAAATCGTAGTTGATTTTACTCAACAAAGGCATTAAATAATTACAGAGAATACCTTTTGAGTCTATGACATCTTGTGAACTGTGAGTGGTCAGTATGTTCACACAGAAGAAAAACATATTCATTTTGCTTATGTGTGGTACAATGAGGGACTCATTCATAAACTATAAATTTAGAAACAAAGACTGGATCTGAACATGTATGACTTTATAAATGCATCGTTTAGAAATGTCTTATGACTGACATTCTCTTAAGACATTGACAGATGGGTCCTGTTCAGAAAGAATATTTCATAGATTAGCACTTCACTGTGTTTTACAAATGAATTATGTGGTCAGACAGATGCTATACTTCATATTCCTAATATTGAAAAATCTTTGGTACTAGAGACAGTGCATTCATATTATTATGTATATTGGTCATATAGTGTTCTGAAGAACAAGACATTAAATGCTAAAATTGAGAGTTGGGTGTTTTTTTAAGTCACACCTTTTACTTGTTACTATCCATATTTTAATAGGAAAAGATTTTACTGACTAAACAGTAAGTTTGAAGGCAACACTGAAAACAAAAAAGGAAACTCAAAGTCCCAAAGTTCAAAGCATATCATCTTTTTATTTATATAATAGAATATTCCTTTGTTGAATAATTCCATCTCACCAAAAAATGAGATGTTTTCAGAAATATGAATGTCATTAAAACATGCTTAGCCTAATGTCCTTGTCTTTGTGAATTATAGACAGGACTGAGAAATTAATAATGTGTCCATGAATAATAACTCTGAGGATTACTCCAAATTCTCATTATTCGAGTTTTACAAAGACAGATTCATAGAACATCACTATAAAACATTCCTTTTAAAAATGATAGAGAATAATTTAACTTTACCTACGTTAAAGGCTAATGAAACATCATTTCATTAAAATGTTGAGTAAACTTTTTCATTACAATTAATTCTTTAATTTTCAAATTATAATGGGAACAGAAATCCTTGAAGAGAAAGAAAAGTTTCTGTTAAGATATTGCTATTTGCATGTAAGACCATTTGAATTATGTGAGAAAAATCACAGAACTCCATAATCCACCCCCACTACAAATCCTTAATTCTTTAATCTCCAACGGAAAGTTTTACATGCTCTTAGCTTTAATCTGCCATTACTGGGAAACTATTCCTGTCCTCAAATTTCTGGTGTACCACTTTATCACTTACAGACACATATTCCTTAAAAAAAAAAATTTTGTTGAGTTTCTACTACAGACTCAACATACTTGTTGTAACTAGAACTTATATGGCCCTAAGTATCACAGATGAGTTGCCAGAAGGGTAACTAAGAGCACTTGTTGCTCTCAGAGAGGACACGAGTTTGCTTCTTACTACCCAGTTCAGCTGGTTTATAATGGCCTGTAACTCCATCCCCAAGGAATCTGAAGCCCCCTATAGTCTCATAGGCACTGTACACATGTGTGCATTTTCTCCCTCTCTCTGTCCCTGTCCCCCCTTCCTTCCCTCCCTGCCTTCCTCCCCCCCTCTCTCTCTTTCTCTCTCTCTCTTTCTCTCTCTCTCTCTCTCTCTCTCTCTCTCTCTCTCTCTCTCTCTCTCTCTCTCTCTCTCACTCTCTTTCCCCTCTGCCACTCTCTGCTCATTTTTCACAAAATCTCCAGGCTACCAGAAATCTGGATTTTGGATGATCTTGACATTAAAGAACTCTTCCTCCATCAGGAGGTATATATGATGTGGATAATCTAAAGGAAATGTGAAAGTATTTTATTTATCCTTGTAGTCCCAGAGCTGTAGAACTGCATGTGAACCCCTCTTTCTCCAGCCACAATCATCCTTGTCTTTATTACATCACATGGTCCTGGGACCGATCCCATTTCTTTGGTTAATTTTTATTCAATATCCTTTCCTGCCTCCTTCAATTTGAGTGACTATCTAGTCAGACACTTCAACAACAACTCAGCTTCATAGAGAACTTCTTAGGTCCCCACGTCCTGGTGGTATTCCCCATCACTTAATGGCATAGTGAGCATATTTCAGAAGCAAAGCAAAGCAAACGCCTTTATAGTATCTATCTGAAGCATCTACAAAGCCCTACCAATTCTTGAACTCAGTTTCCTAGTAATCCCATTCCTTGGTTTGCTTGGGATTTGTGTTAGCATAAGGAAATTTGTAAATGAATATCCAGTTACTTAACGTTTTTATAGCCATGGTCTCCTTTGAATATTACCTCATGGAAGGAAAGGACCCCATGCCTTTATTCTTCTCCGTGTGTTTAGAAATACACTGACCCCCCACCCCCACCCATGAGCCTTGAGGTGGGTTAACAATAGCTCTTGTGAGATAGCAATCTCCACCTCCTGCTCCTCTATACCTCCTCTTCTGTCCCTGGCTTCACTCTTCTCTACTAACTTGCCTCATGCCTCCTGTGGGTCATGGTGCTTGTGCCACTTCCAAACTTTTGTCACTGTGGTCATGAGATCTATTTGACTCTAGGAGTTGACCAATATAACCACCTTGTCTTTATTTCCTCGAGACCTCGCCATCCCTGTGTGCAGTGAGGAACTGAATCCTTACTGTCCATTCAGTTGTTGCCCTGAACTGTCACCGGAGATTGAACACTGAATTTCTTGCAGTGTGTTCTCTTCCTGCTAATGCCTTCTCGCTGACCTTGATGAAGGCCATGCCTTCTAGAACATCTCCTTAGACCTTGATGGGCCTCCTGGTCTTCCACCATGTCAGTGCATTCGTTTTCCTCTGCCTCTTTATATGTGCTCTATTGTATGTCAGAATAACGCAGGCATCTCCTCTTCACAGAGGGGTGGTCATCAATTACTCCACTTCCCTATGTGACTCCATTTGTGAGTTTACTTCTTCCCTTGAGATTCTTATCCATCTGTGAAATCATATACTCCAAAGAGTATCTCGAAGTCAAAGGATTTGGAATTTTTAACAAACTAAAAGCAACATGTAAAACTCAGCTATGATCCAATGCTCTCAGTAACGGCGCCCAGTGGCTGATAACCCACAATCCACTGTAGTCAGCGCAGGAAGTTTTAATGTATGAAGCAAAACCAAGCAGGCAGTAGCTGTTTGGTTGTGATCGTCACGCCTTAGAGTTAATAAATTTTCTATTTTGTGTAATACAGCTTCAAGTTGTTTATTAATCTGCTGGTTCCATAGACTATTTTAAATTTGAGATTTCTGACGCTGTTAGTTTCTAAGTATTCTGATGAAGACAGGCCACTGCATACAACTGTTTATGAGATGACGTGTTAAAGTAACATACTGTGCTTAGTAATTATAGCACTTAGGACATGGCGTATAAAGGGAGCTTTGATTTATATTAGTGTCTAGTTCTCAGTTCCAGGAAAAAACAGCCTATCCCAAAGATAAGGGCACATCTTCAAGCATATCTGCATCATCCCTTTTCTATGCAATGTTTACTCAGTTATGTTAGCCTAGGGACCAATTCCCAAGAAGTAGAGCAGCATTTTTTTCAACCGCTACTGGGGCTGGAATCATGTATTCCCTACAAAGGTGAAGAATTGATTCGAAACCTGGCCAAGAAGCAAAAAGCTCAAGGCTGGCCACTTCTTACAACAAATCCCACATGTGGATACTGGTGTCCTTGACTCTCCGAGCCATTAGGCAAACAGTGGGGAAAGCACCCAGCTGTTTCTGACCTTTTGTAAACTGCTCATTGCTGATGGAGAAGTGCTTGTGACCCATTAGCTGCCCATCTGTGCCCTGGCCATTTGCTCTTAGATCTTGTTTTTTAAAAAAAAAAAATTCTGTTGGATGACTTTCCTCTGTGCCCATCACTGCACATGATGTATGTGTGTTCTTGGGCTTCCGTTGGTATTTTAATGAGGTTGTTATTCATTCACTGTTTTGTCTAGGAACACAAAGTAAAAAGGGATTTAAAAACCCAGATTTAATGCTAAGACTAACAAATACTAAAGCACTTTCTTATTAAACTGTAGCAAGCTCATTAAACAGCTAATTGAAATACTGAGATTTATCTACACGACAGAGTGAAGTGAGACACTCGCAAGTTTTTTTTTTGTCTTAAATTATCTTTAAATTCAGCCTGTTATTTCCACTTCCTCTGCAGCTGATGACACTAAAAGTAGATTCCATATTTTTCCAGATAATTAGAAGCTAATGAGAAACCTGACTTTCAGATAGTTAAAACCCTAGTAGGATCTACATCTCTGTTCAGCTCAAAGGATATCACTAACTGACTCGGAGCACAGAAAAGGATGCTAGCTACTGTCCATCAGTGTTGGAGCCTGTGGCTCTCTCAGGGTTAGCAGAGGAAGGGAGGAAAGGGTTACGGAGCTGCGTGCAGTCTTCCATTCGAGTACTTTTGTGATATGTGGTCTGGTTCCTTCCCCAGAAGACATGAACACATGTAGAGATATCCCTGCTGGCTAATCACCTGCGGTGACCCATGGTTTCTCATAATATCCATATACATATCTGGTTTAACCCATTATCTTCCTCAAGGTTCTGAGATCATATGTAGGAGATATATGACAAATTTTTGAAGCATTTTGGCCTTTTATGAAAAAAAAAAAAAGGAACATGCCTACAAATAAGAATAAGCTAAATTCAACATAAAAATGAGCAGAAATAGGATCCCAGTGTGGCATATCTGTGGTATATTATATATATGGTATATTCTGTGCCTATAATCCTAGCACTAGATAGACAAAGAGAGCCTTGACTACTTGGCTACCCTGGGCTATGTGAGACTCTGTCTCAAAAATGAAATAAAACAAATAACAAATAAATATAGTTATATACATATATGAATGTAGGAAAAGTAAAAAACAAAACAAAACAAAACAAAACAAAACAAAGGACCTACCTGGCATTTGATTCTATCTCAGAATAACACTTCAGGGTTTCCAAGTAAAGTTGAGTGCCATAAACAAATGCACAACCCTGCACTCCAGCACCAGGAGTGAACAGGTCTTTCTAAACTGTCTAGGACAGAGCAATGGCCCATTTTTATTCCCCACCAGCACTGTTTGTCTGCTCCTTCTCTCTGACCATTAATAATCCCTATATTCTTAGCAAAGTAGAAACTAAATTAATAATTAGTAATGACAATGTGTTTATTAATATAGAGGTTTTGACAAAGTGATTAGTGGAACAGAATGCAAAATCATAAAGATGAAATCTTTACAGTTAAGCATCAAAGGCAATTTAGTGGATAAAGGATAGGTTTCCAAGTACTGGAGAAGTGGCTCAGAGGGTAAGAACACTGTCTGCTCTTCCAAAGGTACCGAGTTCAATTCCCGGCTACCACATTGAGGCTCATGACTCAGGTTTCTGAAACTGAACATTAAAACTAGTAATCATACATGCCAAAGGCCCAAACCTAAACTAAGTAACACCAAACAATCATAATATAACACACAGCTCACAGCACAAAACAATATAAAAAAATGTAGCTTTGAACATGTCACTTTAAACCATTAGTCATTTTAAGGAAAATGCGGGATCTCTAAATATCTGAGTTCTTTAAACAAACAAATGTGTGAGAGGCATAATATGAAAGTCACAGGCTGTGCATGTGTGTGTGTGTGTGTGTGTGTGTGTGTGTGTGTGTGTGTGTGTTGTAGCTCATCAAAATTAAAGCTCTGCCCTCTGAAGATTCTGTAAGAGACACAGGCTGGGAGAGGGACTCACGAACTACATAGTCTATGCATAAGACACCTGTTACAGAAACATGTGGGGAATGCAAAGTCAACAATAAGGAAATATAACAAAACCAAGTCAAAATGAGGGAAGAGCAGAATCTGAATATGCACTAAGCCAGAGGATGATCAAAGAACACGGAAAAGGTTTAAGCCTTGTTACTCAGTAGGGAAAACATGTTAAAACCACAACAGGCTCTAAACCTGCATTTATAAGAATATATATTTTAGAGTTCTAATTTAGAAAACTGGGCAAACTAAAAGTTGAGAGAGCTGTGGGATTCCAGGGACTCTCATACAGGTGACATTAATGTATAGTGCAGCCATTTTGAAAAAGAGCTTGGTGGCTTCTTATAAAGTTCAGTAGAAACACCCAATGTCTAGCAATGCCACTCTTGGATGTTTAGTCAACTTAATGGAAGGTAGTATTAACTCTATAACCAAAGTTAAAATAACACAAAGGTTTGCCATTAGGATAACTGGTAAATCAAATTGTTGTATTTTCATACACATACGCGCGTGCGCGCGCACACACACACACACACACACACACACACACGCATGCACGTATGCGCACAAACACACTCCTTGGAAATAAAAGGAGTATACCTGCAATGTACAAAACATGGTCAGCCATCAAAAAAGGCATCATATGCTTATGTATACTCACTTGGGCCATGCAATTAAAGATCCAAGGACTAGAATACTTCTGGGTATGGTAAAAGAATAGACTTGAAAAACATAACAGAGATGCTAAAAAAAAATCAGCCACACAGAAACACAGTATCACCTCCCAGCAGTGCATCTAACTGCTGCATTTTCAATCCCACTTTCTCCGACGAAGTCATGGGTTAAGAGTTCTCACCAAAATGGAATGGCTTAAGTTTAGAAAGGAGTATTCTTCTGTGTCTTTGCCCCCCAATATTAAAGGCATTAAAAAAACCAGAGGTTTCATAGAAAGTGTCACTACCAAGTTGTTTAATAAAAAAAATCTACATCAGTAGTTTTAGTTGGGGGAAGGAACAGTAAGTCCTCAGACAATCTCCATTGTTCCCTTAAGAAAAAAAAAATTAGCAATCTATCTCTGACATGCCTTCCAAACGGGACTGAATTCTCCCCGTTTCTCCATATTGCTCATGCTCTCATTCAGTTGCTCTTTCTCATCCCATCATCAGCCATGTGAATCACTTCAGCTTTCCGTCTCCTTGACAACAGGCAGCTCAATTTAATTGTATTTTCCATCATAATGGCTCCAATACTCTTTTTTTTTTTTTTTTTTTTTTTTAGGTACTGTCTTCTCTGAGGCTTGCCTGCCAATTTTTTTTCTTTCCTGATTCATTGAGATAAGTAGTTCAATCTTTAAAAAAAAAAATACTGGCACTCTTTTTCAGCTTTGGATTTTCTAAGAGCAATTCCCACAGAAGGAAGATAGTTTATTACTTTTAGTTTTATGCTTAGGAGTAGTTTATTTTAGGACAAGCAAGTATAGTTGAGGATTGCTCTGCTGTGAGTCCAAGAGGCTTTCCTGCTTTTCCTTCCAAGGTGTTAAAGATCAGTACTCTGAGACCCCAGCACATCCTAATTTAGCATTTCCCTGCACAAGTAGCTGGCATCAGTTAATCATTAAGAGAAGTTTTCAAAACTTAAACATTTCCAATGCTCAGCATTTTTTATTTGTGTATTAACAGTCTTTATCTCTGTGTAGTTTTCAGGACAGATGCAGAGGTATTATCCTACATTGACAGTCACGTATTTAATGTCTGTCTATACTGTTGGTCTTGTGAGCTAGGGAACAGCTGTTAACTCACCAGAATAGGGAACTACATGGCAATCAAGTTCTGTACCCATGTGACTGCCACAGGGTCTCTCCATTAGTGAACTTAAGCATTATTGGCTCCTCCTTGTGAACTGAATGGCGTGACAGAGCAAAGAAGCACACTGTAGACTCTAAAGACAGAGAGAACAAGAGGTCAGAGCTTCCGTGTCATGGTAACAGGCTCTCACACACCTACATTATGGAAGATGAAATAAGAAAGGCCACCAAAGGTTAAAGTTGAGAACACCCAAAGCCCTGTCTTGCCAGCTTTCTAGGATGCATCACCACAAACGTAGCCATTGACAACTTTTCCAAGGCTCCAGTAAGGATGAAGAGTGAGGGTTGCAGCCTGGAAATAGTTCTGAGCATGACAGGTATTCCAAAGCCAGCTGGAAGAAGAACAGTTCAACAGGACAGCATTGGCTGCCCTTTAGCTGGGGCTGAAATGATGATTCATTTGCAGGTGGATGTGCTACGCTATGATCCATCTGTTGGGCAGCTGATCCCGGAGAGATGCTGAGATAAGAGTAGGTCTTACCACTGAAGTTATGAGTCAGGAAGCTGGGTTTCCCTGGACAATGCAGGGGATACACCCATGTGGTTCTTCAAACACCATGGGTTAGCTGCAACTTTCCTATTAGACTATCAGGTGACACAGAGCACCGACTATTACATATTTAAAAGAAACATTCTAATTTCCAAGTAACTACTCCTTCAGCTTCATTTCTGGCTTTTCTATAATGCATTATGCCTGTACCAATTTTTCAGAAGATTTCTTTAGTTTCTGTAGACCCCCATATATACACAAACAACTGAAGTTTTCCTTTCATTTAGTTCTGCAAGATAAAATATAGTTGGTGGTCATAAAAATGGAGCAAAAGTTTATAGGCAAATTTATTATAATAATAACTACATTTCTTAAATATTCTATCTTATCAGTGTCATAATCTCCGTATTTTTCTTCAGGGCTGAATTTGAAATGAAGATGATTTAAGTTTTTCTTGAATTTTGAATTCGTAAAAAAATCTGTCCCTTGAAATTAATTTGTTCTGAGAACAAATTTTTCTACACTAAATGTCTGTACACTGAGCCAAACTTTAGCAAGTTCTTCCTCAGTTTTCTTGTCCATTGATTCAGCTAAGTCACATGATTTGACTAATCTGAAATCTGCACCTTATGTTACAAAATTAGCAACCGCATTCCAGAAATTCAACTTAAAATCTCTGATGATGTGTAGCATCCCTACCTCATCCATGATAGCATGTAGCATTTTCCCTAATCCATGATAGTGTGTAACATCCCTCTCGAATCCATAATAGCATGTAGCAACCCTCCATAGTCCATGATATCATGTAGCATCCCTCCCTAATCCATGATAGCATGTAACATCTCTCCTTAATCTATGATAGCATGTAGCATCCCTACATAATCTATGATAGCATGTAGCAACCCTCCCTGATCCATGATACACGTCTGAGGGTCTACGACATGTGTTACAGCTCTGTGAACACTAGAGAAGCTGGAGTCATGAAAGATGTGAGAAAGAATCTTTGAGTAGCTTTCAGCCCCTTGGCTATAGTCTCCTCCATTATATCTGGACCAGAATTCTTCACCCTCATCACTTGATCTCCTGCTCCCTAAAATCTAGTCGTGGGATCATCTCCAGAAGATTTAAGAGACAAAGCAAAACGGTTTTGTAAAGACTCTAGAAATCTGGGCATAGTTTCACCTTGACAAAAGTTATAACCTAGGGATTTGCATTTTGTAGGGAACAGGCAAAATATGTTCTTCTTGATTTGAAACACTATTAAGTATGTTATTCATCCCGTTCTTGTTCTTTCTCTGAAATGGTACTTTCATGTATTAAGTGTGGTGGTTTGAATAAGAACAACCCCCATAGGCTCATATATTTAAATGCTTAGGGAGTGGCACTATTGGAAAGGATTAGAAGGTGCGGCCTTGTTGGAGGAAGCCTGTCATGGGAATGGACTTTGAGGTTTCAAAAGCCTAAGCCAGGCTTTTCGTAAGTTTTCAGAGGATCTCATGTTTAGAAGACTGATGATAGTAGGTGTTGAGAGGGATGTGGAGCTGAGGGATTCTCACACAGATGATACGACTATGAATGTAACCTTATGTTAGACAAAGCACAAGAATATGTTAGCCTGGGAAACCACCCAGCTCAGCCTGGTCTATGTCCACATTCCACCAGGAACACGTGAACTCAGTGACCCAAAAGACCCTCAGGGTACCCAGTCCAAGACTGTGGCTTTCTGGGTCCTCAGTGATGATGTAAACAATTCATGTATTTTTATTATCTTCAACATCCATTTAATGAAACAAAATGACAATTCTGATTAAAGATATTTGGATATGTCAGGTGATACAACTGTACAAGAGAGCAAGTAGCAATGAACGTTTCCACTCTGCAGGCATTAGCCAGTCAAGGTGTAAACAGAGTTCATCCTACATTTGGGATTCATAAGCCTTTAGATCTATATTTTCAAAGTAGTATTTAAGCTTAGGAAAATCACATTATGACTCAAAGTTTTTTTTTCCTCAAAATGAAACATATTTTTCCAAATGTTGTGGTTCTGAAGATTAAATCTTCATGGCATAAATAAAACAATGTGACAAGTAGATAATGTTTGGGGACCATTTTTAAAAATTAAATTCTCAATATATGTAACCTATTGATCAGAGTTAAATTTAACACAATGAGCTACTCCAACATTTTAATTTAACGGGCTCTTTGAAGCAACAGAGACATTTAAGTAAAAAATAAATATTTTGTTTTACCAACAAACATATTATAGTATTGTAATGTTGCCGTAACTAAGCACCAAATACAAATATTAACAACAACAATAGCAATGCAAGTAACAAAGGGAGTTGGCAAATTTAAAAGCTGTGGCTACTAATTCCAAGTTGAGAATATGATAATACAGTGAAAATATATGCTCACATCTTCTGTATAACACTTTGGAAGTTTTGTTTTTGGACTAGTTTGTTTTAATATTTTATGTCAAGTATTTCATACTGGTGAGTGATGACTCTTTAGGTAGACTGAGAATTCTTCCCAAAGATTGTTAGTTTCCAGGGAGAGGAAACATTTCACTGTTCCCTTTGATTGACAGAAAGGGAAAAGGTTTGGTACAATCAGATCAGCTGTTCAACGTACTTGCCTGAGATATGTTTTAGAAGACGACTAAACAACTAACCAGTCATGAACCTACCAGATCACAGGCAAACAAAATATTCAGATTATTAAAACCAAGCCCAGCTGCGGAGCCTTCTATGAACCATAAGACAGCAAGTGAGAAGCTGGTAGTTTTTAGTTGAATGTCAGCCATGGTGCAAAAACTCCTGTTGTTCATGGATTAAGGTGAGGCACAGAAATGGATGGGGGTAACCGTGATAATTAAAAGGATGCTGTTGTATCGTGTCTGTCAGTGGTGCTTTCAGAGTGTGTGGTTTATGTACAAAAATGCTTTCCAATACTCAAGGGGCTCAAGGGGCTCCTCCGGGGGGTGGGTAGTGCAGGATGTAAAACTTGTAATCAGCAAGTAGCTTGGATACCAACAGGGATGATTCTAGTTCAGTCAGAACAGGGTAAAGCCAGAGAGCATGAACGTAGCCATGCCACCGGAATAGCCTGTTGTGTTGAGAGTGCTCACACTTCTTCCATCCATGGAGGCCCTTCGATTAGATGGCCCTGTGTTAAGTCCGGCCACTGATGGCAGGAAAATACTATTCTAACCTTTGTACACTGTCTGTGTGAGGTGTGTCTACGGCATACAGTGGAATTGTCTGGTAATTCAGTGTGTGACCGTTTGTGCCCACTTATTAGCACATAATGTAGAGATGGGGGTTTGGCTTCGGGCGTCCTCTCAGGATAACTTATCATCTGGTAGGAAGATGAGAGAGAAGGAAGGGACTCCATGATTCCCAAGGAGCTATTCCCCTGAAGGGATATCGATATTTAAACAAAGACCCTGACATCTCCTAAGTGATTCTAGGCCAAATAGAGATGAGAATTAAAACGGTAAGATTGCTTTCCATTCTGTTCAAATAGCAATCTCATTGATTGACTGGTGGCGATGATTATTTATTTAACAAAAGAAACTTATAGTGGCTAAGCCAACTGATACTAACTATTCTGTATGTACACAGATAATTCCACTGTACGGCCTTTCATATGCCCTCATATATTATTAAATTAGAGCCATGTTCTGTTTTACATGGCGTGATGTCATAACTGATAACAATCCCATGTGTTCCCAGTCCATGCTGAGGAGTGTGCAGGAAGATGCCATGAAGGCTCAGCTCTTGCCCTAAGGTCATGAAAATTAAGAAAGGGTGCACCACAGCAGAGGGTGGAAAAAGTCAGTCCTCATCTAGAGAAGCAGACTGGGGCATCAACATGTGTACAGTCAAGTGTGTGAGTGGATGAGTAAATGCTCTCCAGACAAAAGGGAAAGGAAAGTAAACCGACCCCAAGGAGATGAAGCAACATGGCTTCATAATGAGAACGTCTCAGGGATGGTAAGAAGTTCAAAGTCACTATGTGTCAGAGCATGTGCCCAGAGCTCACCAAAGAAATGAATGCACCTTAACTATATAGTATTCCATCTCTTAGAGTAAAGGCATGGTATCAATATACAATAGAGTAGTTAAAGACTTAAAGATGAGAAGTTCTGCCATTTTTTTCTAACATAGATGGTTTTGGAAGGACATTCAGCCACACAAAAATGATTAAATACTCCATCTTTATATGTTAAGTGCCAAGAATCTTAAATCCTAAGCCTGAAAAGAACAGACAAAACCTCCCCAAAACCCAGCTGTATGAAGACAATGCTGGGCACCATGCCGAGACTGGTATTACAGGTACAAGACTGTCTCCAAATGTATGGATAGTTTATCACATACCCAGTGAAACAAGGTCTGAAATGAGATTATATTTCCATTTTTTTCAAAGGAAACAGTAATGGGATAAGGCAGTAAAAATGGCAGGTATAATATTAGTCTTGGATCTATAGCAAAGTATACAAGCAAAATTGATTGTGGCTTCTTTAATGGGTGTAATCGGGGCCCTTCAATGTGTGGTTCGCTCTGTGCCCTGCAATAAGAGCTTCAGGAATGTCTAGGACACAGATTCCTCTGAATTCCATCACCATGTCTGCTATCCCATGGTGCCCTTAAATCTGTATAAGTATAAAAGCCGCATGAGGCACAGATCCATACCTACGTGTCCGGTACTATATAAAGCATGTGTCTGCTCATGAGGTGCTGAAGCCCTGTATCTTTCTCCAACCTCTGTTTGACTTTAGTTAGTGCTGATTGTGGTTCAGACTATACTCCTTATAAGGGCCTGTGATATTGAAGCAAAGAGCCATGTCTCCAGGCACGTGTGACCATAGCGATGTGCGGAGTTCATATCTCATCACACAATTAAGAATTGCCAACTCCCAGACACAAAGTTCAGAAAATTCCTCCAAAGCATTGCCCTTTGTGAAAACCACCCTCTGTATTTTTCCTACTGGGTCAGTTTCAGGTGAGCATCTCTGTCTGTGCTCTAAGCACCATCTGAGATCATTTTTAAACAGTCTGCTTCACAAAAACACATCCACCCCAACCCAAGTTCTGATTGTTTTCCTCGGTAATGACTCAGGGTTTGTGGCGGGTCACAGTTAGTCATCCTTTCACCTGGGAGCTGGCAGCGTTAAGTCTTTATTCCTGGTCAGGGAACATACCGTTAAAATCTGAAATTGGCTTAGAAGCAAAGACGAATCTTAGAAGTCTGAGGAGGAAATTATTATTTCAGCAGCATTTGTCTCAAGAGACTCTCCTTTTATGGATTTCAGAAAGACAGTTCACCTACTCTAATTCTGAAACCAGTTCTGTCCTTCACCAGTGTTGGTTTACAATTGTAATGTGTCCAGTTGATGAGCTAGCTGGAGAGGCTAAGAAGATCAGAAATAATCTTCAAAATGCTGGTAAGACACTTTCACCAGTATACCAGTTGGGCATATATCCAGACATGGAAAGATTTGCAAGACTAAGACAACAAAATATTCAAAGAACATTACATGAGCAAATAAAAGGTTGATGTGTTGCTGTAGGAATGGGAACTTCTTACAGCTGCAACCCCAGAATTTGGGAGGTGGTTGTTGTAGCTCTGCCCGAGGTTTCTTGGGCACTTTTATTCATGTGATAGCACTCTCTAGCATGGTTGTCAGGTGGTAACATATGACAGACCATATATATATATATTCTAGGAATTAAATTAGTATCTTTTTAAGGAATAAAATAATAATACATACTTTACAAGTTACTTACCAGCATACACACTTTATCCTACTACATTAGGCGTTTTATTCTTTCTGATTGTTGCCTCGTGAGATACATATTTTCAAATACTATCTGAGTGTGCCTCCATCAAACTACTGACAAGCAAGATCTGCCAAAGCAAGTAAACATCTAGCTTCTTGTTTGCAAATTTCAGGCACAACCTTCTAATCATCGCTGTCCTAAAGCAGCACAATACAGAAGCATATGTGTATGTTACCACAACATGGATTTGGCAACATCAGACAGCAATTTTCCAGGCATTAATAAAGAACTAAACTTATAGTATTCCGGCTTTTGTGAAAAAACACAGCCCTCGAGAAGCATAATATGTATTATCTAAGCTGTCAAGAATTCATGACATGAAGTTTAATTAACAATTTGCTCTGTTTTTACCTTATTCTATGCATTTGTGTTTGACATAATCTTTCTGAGCAACATTAAATGAAGGAAAAAGTAATGGCCTGCCAGTTTTCATCAGTAAAATGAAAAGGGAAAATAGGCTAGAAGATCCATGTCAAGCCAGTGATAGACTAAGTTGTACACTGTTAATATGTACATTACATGTGTGTTATAAATCATACATAGCATACTGTCTTATATATTAACCAGCCAATTAAGAATGAAAACATAGGAAATACAATACTAACGTGGAAGAAAGATGTATATCATATTGTAACTAAGAAAAGTCACCTACAGCCTTAATACCTCAGTCTTGACATCACAACACCGAAGAGTTTGACCCAGACAGCTTCTAACCCACCTCTTCGTTCTCAAAGAGGTGGACAGACAGAAGAGGGATTGGGGGCAGGGTAGGTTAACTAGGACTCAGGATGTTTGAAAAAGCCATGCAGAAATCTTCTATTTTGTAAACTTTATATAGTTCTGAGAATTTAAATAGAGTCACCCCATCACGCCACACAAAGGACAATTGTCTTCCAATAAGATGTATAGGTAGACATAGACTAGGTTAGATAGATACGGATATATACATGTGCACCCCAAGTGTGGGTACTCCCTCTGCAGCTTAGTGTCAGAGAGGTCCCAAAGACTCCTAAAACAATATAAGACATTGTCATTGCTCTCGGTTACCTAGCAAAACCTGATGCTATCACATTGCAAACACTACACACTTTGGTCCCAGGAGCTGAAAAAATAAAGCTGGTTCTGATCTGGAAGCTTCCTCCCTATTGGTTAGCTAGCATTCATAGTACTAGACATGCTTATGCAGGTTGGTGAGGGAGAAAAGTTATCGAAAGTCTTATCTAGCAGGGAACCCTGTGGGCTCCAATACTGACCCACCCGGCAAGCTAAGCCAATGCATGCAATAGCAGCATGAATGTTTCAGGGTGAACAACTCCTTTTTTTAAAGAGTCAAGCCCCCCCCCCACACACACACAGGAGAATACACATGCCTGGTACTGTTAAACCTCGAGAATCTCATAGACCCGAGACATGAACCGACTAATAGTATTGTGCTAAATGAACATAGCACCAAACCTGCTTCTAAATACATAACTCCATACTTGTGATCACAGAAGCTTCCTTGTGCAATGGATGACAGTTACGATAGAGACTCATAACTGGTCAAAATGCAGAGGGTAAGTGCCTGTGAAGGTCTCAGCCAAATATGAGATATCTATATCACACCCAGACCCCACTGATGAAGAGAGGGCAGAAAGGGTATAGGAGGAGCTAGAGGTTGGAGAGGACAGGTGCAAAACAGCATCTTCCAGACATGCCAAGACCATTGCATTCATAACCTAACAAGAGCTCTAGTTGCCTGAACAAACCATTTGCCATTTTAGCATGAAGTGTTGCAAGTGGGGGGGTGGGGAGGGAGGCAGGCATAAGCTCCATTACTTCTTGTGAAGCCATCAACAGTTGACGCCTGCTAAGGGAGGAAGAGTGTTACTTTTCTCTGGAGATGTGGTCCCTGATAGGTTGTCCCTGGTCCACTGCATGGTCCCCCATCCATGGGCAGAACTAATTAGATTCAATGGGTTATTTTTTTAAAAGCTGAAAAGAGGATATGAAGTTATGTGGCAATGGTGAGGGAAAATCTGGGAGGAGTTGGAGAAGAGAAATAGGAGTGAGCAACACGTTTGAGATACATTGTATTTATGTAAGAATTTCTCAAAGAATAAAATACATTGATGAAAAGCATATGTGAATAATCATTGACTTCAAAGCACTTGATTCCTTCTCTCAGACTCTCTTTGCTGATTTGAATAAGGTTAGGACTTTAAGTAGTTTTGAAATTACACATCCCGTAGAAGCAGAGTTCCCATTCCAACGGATGGGCCTTTTGAACATGGTTTCTGGCCCTCCAACCCATCTCATTACTCAGTGCAGAACTGGCAAGCCAGCAGATGGCACTGTGCCATCATTGTGGGAACAGCCAGCTCCTGAGTGCAGCCATAGTCTCTCAATCAGAAGTGTTAATCATTTCCAGTAATTAGCAGCGCCGCACTGTTTTTTTTTTCCTTATGATTATAAGGTAAATGTGATACTGTCTGATTTGCATAATTATGCTCTGCTTAATTCATCCACCCTCTGCTGTCAGGTGGATGAAAGCTGAAGAGAGTTTGCTAGCCTTAAACCTTGAGTAAATAGCAAGGGGCAGAGGCAATGAAGTTATCCTTTCTCTGATGAAATGAAATTGAATCACACCTTCCCAAAAGGCTGCACGGCCTGGTACCTAAGCCATGAAGACTATGAAAATGAGAGCCAAGCAAGATTTCTCAGCATATTGTAAAGTGCTTAATGCTATGCAACAGATTAAACTCAGAATCACTAGCAGTTACTTACATGAGATGTAGATAGATGCAGATTCGATAATCCATGGACACTGTCTCCTGCATCTATCCAATTCTCACCCACAGCTGATCACTTTGCCCCATGCTTTGGGAGATGTGAGAAACTTAGAAAAGAGAGAGGCCATGAAAGGTCCAGGGGGAGAATAGAGGACAGTGATGTGATTTCCGTCCAACCTTGAGGCCAGGATGAAGGTTTTCTATCTAATTTAAAATGAGAAAAAAAATAAAACTACAAATTTAACTCCAATGACATCCATAGTAGTCAACGTGATATTGGCAAAAAAAAAAAAAAAAAAAAGTTTAATTTAGTCATGTTTGAGATTTTATCACATACGAACCAGAGAGAGAGAAAAAAAATGGACCAAAGGAGCCAAGCTTATTTACCAGGAAATGACTGTAGAGACTGAGAGAGCTTTAATTGTAATTATTTATTACATTTTACATATGTATTGTGGGGAGAGGGCATGCACACATGATACCACACACGTGTGGAAATCAGAGAACAGCTTTCAAGATACATCTATTTTCTCTCTCCTTCCACCATGTGAGGCCCAGGAATTAAACTCACAGCATCAGCCTTGGTATCACCTTTACCTCCTGTGCCATCTCTTCAGGCCTAGCTGTGCTGTTATAGAAGAGGAAGAGAATGTGAAGAAGTGGAAACAAAAGAGGCCTAAGAATCAATGGTCTAAAGAGGACTGAAACGTTGATAAAGTATCGATGAAGTTAGATATATGAATTGTTTCTGTCCCACAAGAGGTGTATGCAGCTGAGTCCACGCAAAGGTGCATTTATTAAAAATAACAAGGTCTGGAAAATAACCATAAGGTTATGCTATGGCTGGGGAAGAATGAAGAACATGCTCATGTGAGTCAAAGAAATCTCAGGTCAGGTGTGCTGTAAAGGTTTCTTGAAATCAGCATTAGGAAAATAAGTGTTTAAAAGGATGGCTATGAACGGAAAGTGTAAAACTAAGAACTAAAGGAGAATTAGACAAAGGGCAACCAGACAGGATTTAAGGAGCAAGAAGGAGAGTGGATTTAAAATGAAAAAAAAAAAAAAAGCTAAATGGTGTTTCCTGAAATTGTGCTTAGGACAAAATTCACCACCTAAGAGCATGGCTAGGAAGGTGACGTAATCATGGGCGACACAGGCTTCTGATAGAGAGTGACAGGAGACTAGGGAGAGTGTGTGCTGCAGGGTTTGACTAATGTCACACTAGCACAACAATGGGGACAATGTAAGAATTTGTGAAGTAGCCAAAGAAGCCATAGAATGCTAAGAATGCTGTGAAAATTGGAGTAAAAACATCAGGGTGCCCTCAAGGCAAAGAGAAAGGGAGAACAGCTGCCTGTAGCTAAATGCTTGTGGATTCAAGACAGCGCGAGGCTTTCTAGGTACTGGGCCGCAGGGAAAGAACTCCTGTCTTAAATTTCATTGGATCTTGTTATGGAGGGAATGAGCTAAATCTCACCACAGGAAAGTGGGGACCCCACTGCTGGCAGACCCCATCTTTATATTGGATTTGGCTTTACTCTAGACTTTGCTTTTAGGGAGATGGGTCCAAACACCAGAATGCAATCACCATCTTGAAGCCAGAAGCTGGTGTTTATGATTCCAGGAGATCACATTAGTTCCTGTGTAGGAAAGGGACAGTCTTCAATGCCGCTGAGGACTGATTACTCCAACCTTGTATTTCTTTGTAGAGGGGAGATGGGTGATGATTAAGAAGGTGCTTTCTCTTTCCTTCTTTTTAAAAAGAGCAGGTAGTGGTTGTTTCATGGATACCAAGTTGTGGTTTCTTCTTTCTGAATTGTTTGTCTTTCCTTGAAGTTTATGTGTCATTTTACTTTACGTTATTAACCAGACAGCTAAAGTATCTCTGCCGTGGAAGAAGAGCTTCCAACTGGGGGACGTAAGCCAGGGCCTAGATGTTTCTCTGGGTTTCTGCAAAAACGAAGCCTTATTCTTTCTCTGTGCTTATCTCTGTCTCTATGGCTAATCATCTCTGTCTCAACTTTTATCTTTGTTTCTCTTCTGAGCATATTGATACAAACATAGACAGAAATAGAGATTGATAATATTTTTTCTTTTATTTCATTTGACATACAATCATTATTCATGTCTGAGGGGGAACTGAATTTTGGTACATACATACAATGTGCAATGATCATAGTTAAGTAATTAGCATATCTGTCACTTCAGACATTGATCATTCCTTTCTGATGACAAAGTTCAAAACCTTATCCATGTAGTGGTGACATGTGCCTTTGATCCCAGCACTCAGGAGGCAGAGGCATGTGGATCTTTGTGTGTTCGAGGCCAGCCAAGGCTACACAGAGAGAGCCTGTCTCAAAGAACCAAAACCAAAAAATAAATTAATAATAATAATCTTTTCTTCTAGGTATTTTCAAATGCAATGTGCATTATTGGTAACTATAACAACTCTACTGAGTCATGAACTGCCAGCAGCTCCTCAGCTAGGGGTGGGCCTCATGGCCTTTCCTCCATCCATGCTGGGGTTTGACTGGCTTGATCCTATGCAGGTAACTACAGCTGCTGTGCATTGCTATGTGCGACAGCTGTGTCATATCCAAAAGTCAGTATTTTACAGCCTTCCCTGCATAGTGGCTCTGATATTCTTTTGGCCTCTCTTCCTCAGTGTTTCCTGAGCCTTGGAGTGGAGGAGGATAACACAGTTACTAACACAAGGCCCAGCTCTATGTAACTTCCCTCCATTGTCCAGCTGCCTCCTTCCCTTTTTTTAAATACATTTACTTTCTTTGATTGTCAATTTATTCCGAGAAAACTCATCAGTATCCTTACGGATGAGGACAACAAGGTCTCTGCTACATCAGCTTCAAACTTACGTACATATCTAATGAATGCTTAGCCTCCATTTTTCACATATATTTTATTTCTTGTAGTTTGAATTACACAGAGAAGGAATGTTTGGCCAGTAGGAGGCAAAGAAGATGGTTGTCTAAGAGTTCAAATGAGAAAGACTGTCATATAAAAGGTGTAAGGGTGTCTGGAGACCCAGAGTTAGTCCCTTGGCCTTCACAACATCCTTTACTCTAGTCTCAGGGTTCCTAGACTTTCTCAGTCTCTCCACTATTTAGAGTTCTGCCCCACAGCTTCACTCTTCCCCATGCTGCTGCCTGTGCTGGTCCTCTTACCTCAGATGCATCTCCTTTTTTACCTCTACGGTTATTGGTCTTTCTCCTCTGCCCAGCTTTGTGGTTGCTCCTGTTTTGGTTCTTTCTGGTGCTGTTATGGTAAGGGGATACATGGATAAGACAAAGCTCCCCGCCACCTGCAATTTTCTTCTCCAAGTGTAATGCCAGGACCTCACCCTGGCTGCTACTGAAGGAAGCATGGCCTTGAGTCTATGTCCATATAAGAAACAGTGTTCCTACACTAAAGCCACACATAAAATTAGACAACGGCAAAGATTCTGTCCTCTTCTCAAAAAAAAAAAAAAGATTATATATAGATATAAATACGCACACAAGCACCTACACACACACACACACACCACCACCACCACCACCACCACCACCACCACCACACCATTCATAATTAACCCTGTGTGACAAATGCCACCACTGGGTATTTTATATGCTGCAAGATAAACCTCACATGAATTCAGTTAGCAAGATTCCTAACTGCAGAAGCATACATCATGCCAGACTCTCAAGACCAGCCTTTCAAATGGCACCTTCATCCTCCTGATCACCCCAAACTACCCTTAGTAATCTGTTACGGGGAGGTTTTGTTGTTGTTGTTGTTGTTGTTGTTGTTGTTGTTGTTGTTGTTGTTATATGTTGTAATGTAATGGATTTTTTCTTAAAACATGATGATTATATACTGTGTCTGTAACATAAGTATTAATCCTTGTAATGTACTAAAGTACTAGGCAAAAGCATTACCAATGATTTCAAACATTCCGTGTACTCATACGATATATCGTTTTTAGATATTTTCCCAAGTTATTCATCTATCTGTTGTGGTGACAATCCAGGGGACCAGATTTGTGCCCAAGGCCAGAAGCATAGAAAAATGTGGAATGTACATTTAGTCTGTGCGTGGGCTTCATACGTGGGCACACTGGCCTTATTCCACCTCAGTGGGAGGCGTGATGAAACACAGAGCACCCTGAAAGACACTCTCATACTCAATAAAGTGAACTTCTTAAAAACCCATGTAAGTACGTGAAGCATCTGCGAATGCATTCCCTGACAGAGGCAAGACAAATTAGGTGCCACAACTGAGCAAGTGAGAATTTAGAATCCTTGGAAGAAGGGACCATTTCTCTTCTCACAAATTGAATTTGCATGCTTGCACACTCCATCAGTGCTCCACCCCCAAGCCCCCTTTGCTTAAATCCATCGCATCCTAAATGGCATTAGAAAAACAAATTCTCTCCTTCTAATGAGCTTTTCATGTGTTTCTTCTCTGTTTCCCTGCTAACACACTTTGTCATCAGCAAGGGTAACACATTTGTACTTTAAAATAAATTTGAACTGAAATTCCAAATGAAAAGTGGGTGGCAAATGCCTGGCAAGGTAAATAATTTGATGAGACATAAAAGTAATGAAATTTCAACCAGTCGTCAGTGAAGCTTGAAGGTTTAATTCCACTAAGAATAACAAGAGAAAGAAAAATGGGCACCATTTTTTTTAAATTGCAATATTAATCTTCACTAAAAAAGATAGGCAAGAGGCTTTGCTGATCAAAAGTTTCTGTTGGCAGCCAGTGATAATGATATTTTCATAGGATTAATTAGACCATGGATTGTTGTCTATTTTTTCCATAACTACTTGGCTTCATTTTCCATGTGTAGAGATTGTGAAGCAGGAGCTCACATTAGATATGACCAGGCTCTAGTGTCAACTGCTTTCATCACACATCCCTGCTCCACCACCCCGCCCGGAACCCTTCTGCTCCAGACCGGACAGGACAAGAAATCCCTTGGCGACCATGATGTCCTTTCGTGTCTTGGTTTGTCCTTGTTTTCACAGCACTGTAAGCTGTCAGAGAACTGTGTGAATTTCTTTCAAAAAAGGCACTGAGGGAAATAATACGTCTTCACTAACACCAGGTAATGCTGATGAAAAACACTTTATCTTTTTGTTGTTGTTGTTTTACTTGATTACATGCTCAAAATCACCACATTGGGAACGTGTATTCGTGTCAATTTAGCTTCTGGAATTAGGCAGAGGCAGGAGGAACAGCAGCATGTCCCAAGGCCACATGCTGACTTGGTCATCCTGAGGATTCACTGCTAATAAAAATTTACATTAAACCAGCACAAATATTATTCTTAGTAGAACCCACTAGCTTAAAATTTACTAATAGAGAGCTTATTTTAAAAAAATGGCAGCTGCAGCATCTGTTCAGTTCTGTTAGGAATCCAAAAATGTTAGGATTTCAGAAATTTTAATTAGGAATGAATTGGTCACATGTGGACTAAATTGTGACATCTCCAAAAAGACCCATTGCAGAGCCTGAAAGAAAGTTACTGATATTTGGATCTTTAAGAAAATTAATTCTACTTGGCTTACATTGGTTCTACAGAGCTGCATGCCCAAAGTCCAGAAATCATCGACAGTCCCAATTGAACACTTTACTTAACTTAAAGGATACCTGAGCACAGTGTTACTTCAATTAGCATTGACTACACTGCCTAGGGCCCAGATAAACAAGCTAAACTCTCTCACTGCAAGTAAATTTAATAGCAAGTCTTGTTCTGTAGACAAACATCTATGAATCTAAGTGTTACAACTGTGAGGAAGAAGAGGGAGAGAGAGAGGAGAGAGAGAGAGAGAGAGAGAGAGAGAGAGAGAGAGAGAGAGAGAGAGAGAGAGAGAGAGAATAAACAGAATGCTTTAATATGATGAAACATAATGAAACAAAAAAGAAAAATAAAGAATTAAAAGTCAGTATTTCTTAATCACTTAAGGCTAAGGAAATGGCAGCCTTCAGTTTCATTTCCTGTTTTTGTTTTGGTTATTTTTCATCTTTGAAGTTGGCTATATCTAAATGTTTTGTGTGAAACAATGGCAAACATTAAATGCTTGTTTTTTATGGGGGGGTGAGGGAGAGTCTAGCCTCAGCAGAAGAGAATGTGCTTAGTCCTGATGCATCTTGTGTTGGGGCACGCTGGTAAGAGGTGGGGGTCCCCTTTTCTGCGGAGAAGGTGAGGGGGGAATGGAGGAAGAGGGTGGGAAGGTGGAACTAGGAGGAAAGAAAGAAAGGGGCCATGATAGGGATGTAAAGTGAGTAAATAAATCAATTCAATTAATTATTGAGAAATAAAAAAGAATGTGATGTTTAGCAATTAAGGGCCACATTTAAAAATAGCAGTGGGTTTTGGGGGTGTGGTTAGCACGGTCCACGTCCTATGAGAGCTTCATTCTATCATTCCATCCTTTTTTACTGTCTTGAACCCTGCTGTAGATGGTTGTCTCTGAAGTAGATTTATGGTACCGCTAAAGATCTAGCCCACATAGCCACTAGTGTATAAGCAGTATATGCCAAGGGCTAGAGAAAGCATACTGTATCCTTCCCAAATAAAGTGAGTGGCTTTAAATGCAAAGCCAGCATGAAGCCATGGCGGCAAGGTGGCCAGCCTGGGGTGGCTCTCATAGTCGGAACCATGCAGTATAACAGGTCAACCTGAAAGCTGTGACCTCTCACCCCCCACCTCTCCCCACCCCCACCCCGTCATCAACACCTTTCTGCTGCCTGGAGCAGCTCCTCCTAATTTGCAAGGATAAGGAAACAACGGACCAAATTAATCATATGCACTGCTAGGAGCTGCTGTGTTCACTGACTATGTCCTGCGACCTCATTCTTGCCAGACTTGTCCTATTAAAACCAAATTGGAGCAAAAATGTGTCTGGGTAAATTCTTACATACATTTGGTCCCCAGCTGTCTCAATGTCAGATGAGAAGTGAGCAGTTTCCCAGACCAAGCCTCTGTGCTCGGGCAGTGCCGGTGTGGGCATGGATCTTAGCACCTTGTCATTAACTGAAGAAGCATAATTAACTTAATTAGGGATATTATCTTGCCTGTCTTTGTTGCTCCTGTTCTAGAACAGATTAAAAAGGTAAATGTCAAAAAGACCAAGACTTCAATAGGGTCCATCACATCCCCATAAGACACTTGGCAAAAGAAAAGCAAGAGACATGACAAAACACTAGTGCAAATAAACACTTGACTGATTCTGACCATAGTGTGTCTGAGCTGCAGATCTGTTCGCCTGCTCTGCTCTCTCCTCTAGTGAGCCTTGCTCTTGCTCTAAGTCTGTTCATTATGCCATACAGTATTAACCTGCTGGCCCCTCTAAAGGTCTTTTGAGGTTTTCAGACAAGTTTGGGATTACCCTTGTGCACCTGCAGAGATGGCTGGCAGGATTTCTAGGCCTGTCAGGCTGAAGCCCTTCTCTCCCGTGCAGGGAAAACAGTTGGAAAGGTCAAGTCACTTTCTAAGCAAAGAAAATACCTACGTGCCTATTACATAGGCAAGATGAGCTCTTTGTGAGCATATTCTTTGTAGAGATAGATAGATAGATAGATAGATAGATAGATAGATAGATAGATACATACATACATACATACATATATACATACATAGATATACTGATATACTGTAGATATATATATAGATAGATAGATACTGTGAGATATTTACTGTAGGAAGAATATTAGTTATGGGAATAGTGATATCACCACAAATCAAGTAAATGACCCTGTTGCTTTCCACACTCTAAAGCTCAGTCCTTACAAACTGTCTTTAAGACATTCAGAAAATGTAGGCAAGTGGCTTCCTCGGACACGACCAAGACAGCCCTGCCTATTCAAGAAGTCATTCCTCTTGTTTGTATCTTAAAGAGACTGAACCCTACATGTGGGTGTCATTTTGCTTCTTGTCTCTAAGGATAATTTTAACGGAACATATTTTTCAATAGTAAATATGCTTACACGTCTACTTCAAGAGATGACAGCATCTGAGGTCCATTTGTCTTTAGTGGCTGGTGTGTAACAACAATGTGTGCTTTTGATGACCACAGGATCATATATTAAGAATTTTAGTTAATCAAGTTTTGTAGGGAGTAACAAATTGTTCAAGAAAAAAATACAATAAAATCACTTCATAAATGAAATTTTTTCAAAAAACAAAAATTAGAAAAATAAAATGTTTTTTTTCTAAGTATAATGCAGCGGCTTGGGTGCAGAAGTGAGGAAGGTAAGCAATATCAAAGTCAATATGTAGGAAAGAGGTTATGTGTATCTAGTCATAAGGTCATTTATAGCAAGTGCATGCCCACCAAACACTTATTAGTCACCAAATTCTCTTCCTTTGTTGTGATATAAGCATTGATAAGAGAGCATCATCTATGAACTTAGGCATTTTACACTAATCCATGGAGGCAATATGGGAGTCAGATTTAAAGTCTGATTTTTCAGCCTCAAAAATCCAGGCTTTTAACGACAGGACACAGGAAAAAAAAATTCCCCACTGCTGTGTTCTCTACTTCTATTTTCCCACTTTCAAGTCAATCTGATTATTTTGCATGGACTCTGTGTGCCATAAAACGCCCTGCTAACCAAGTCACTCTGCCTCCTCCATTCGCTGCTTAGGTCCTGTTGAGTGTAAATTGAATCTTTAGCCTTAGCCCTCTGGGTGGTATTTCCAAAACAAATGCCCACAGCAGCCCTATTTCTTTGTTGTTTTTTTTAACACTGTCTCCATAATAAATTCATATTCCTGCTGATTAAATTGCACTGAACTTTCTCTACACACGGTTTTTTAAAAATTAAGCCCAGCAAGGAAAAATGAAATAAACAGTGCAACATAATACACATTTACTGATATGTGTTCCCCCATTTCTTTATAATAAAATATTGATAGGACTTTCTTCCTCTTTAAAATGAGATGGTACCTCTTAGAAGTTGTATCTTCCTGTCAACTGAAAACTGGTAAGCACAGTGTCAGCAAGTTTAAGTGCATAAACAGTAGGAAATTTTCAGTGTCTAGAGTTAGAACTACAGTCGAAATCATGCTTATTTGTAGTTTTGTGGACTGGGGTGTTATTTTCTATTATGTGCGCGCTGGCTAATTTTATGTCAACTTGATACAAGCTAGAGTCATTGGAGTGGAAGAATTTCAATTGGCAAAATGCCTCCAGAAGGTCCAGCTGGAGGGTGTTTTCTTAATTAGTCATTGATGGGGAAGGCCCCAGCTCCCTGGGCTGGTGGTCCTGGCTTGTAGTAATAAAGCAGGCTGAGCAAGCCACGAGATCAAGCCAGTAAGCAGTGCTCCCCCATAGCCTCTGCATCTGCTCCTGCTTCCAGGCTCCCCCCTGGTTTGAGTCCTGCCTTGGATTTCCTAAAGGGACTGTGACTTGAGATGTGTAGGCCAAATAAACATATTCCTTCCCAAGCTTCTTTTGGTCATGGTGTTTCATCACACCAATAATTACCCTAAGACATCACACTTTACAGTAGCATTTGCAGTGATAAAAAGTGCTTAGTACTTTTTCAATATAAAGGTCCACCAAAGTTGGAGTGAACTGCTTAGGTTTTGGTAAGCGACTGGCCCATTCTCTTAACAGTATTGATTTATATATGATCCTTCACTGCTTTTGTGGTCTGTTTATTGATAAAAATCAATATTATCAATGTCTATGTCAAACAACCATCTAACTAGCTAAATGTTGAATTTTAAATGTAGGATCTGGGCAGAAGGTGTACTACATCGGACTGAGTATGTCAATGTGAGTGCTCCAAGAAAAGAGTCTGTATTCGGTGGTGTATTAGCTTCGGTGTCTGGGAATGGATCTAGCAATTTGCCTAACTGGTATATATATTAGCACCTGGACTCAAAGATGACCCATGCTGTAGGAATTTGAGATTCCAGAAATTCTAACACCCAAAGACAACTCTATCCATCGAGCCTTTGAGAAACATGCTAGTGAATGTTGCCATGGCAACTGTGTAGAGCTCTGTGTTGGTTTTCCCTTCTAGGTCTGGACCATCATTAGAAGATCTGATTGCCAATGTGTATTCTCTGAACCCAAAGATCCTGAGATGTAGGAAAGGTGGGGAGGGCCAGGCAAAAGAGCTTAACAGCCATAAAAGGAAGCAGCCGACACTGGGTCCTGGTTACTTACCAGAATGCTCTCAACACTAGAAATCTTTGACGTTATCTGTCCTGGGTTCCTGGAACTTGCAGACAGCCTAATCTGGTAAGTGAGAAGAGGTTAGGGACAGTGACCATTATGACACAGTAGAGGTTTGTAGCCCATCACTCTTTTTTCAATGTGTGGCCACTTACAAGGAATACAAGCAGATTTGGACTTCGTGAAGAGTGATAGTAGATTTTCTGGTTTGGGAATTCAGACTTCTGATTGGCTCTTTTTTTTTTTTTTAATGATGTAATTAGCCATGGGGTGACATCCAGTGGCTGATAGCACCTGGTCATTTTTAATGCAACCTTATTTATTTCATAACTAGAAATCCCAATCTGGTTAATAAGGAAATGAGAAGGAGGAGGAGAAAGGAGAAGGTAGAGGAGGAGAAGAAGAACAACAACAACAACATGAATAAGAAGAACAAGAAGAGAGGAGGAGGAGAAGGAAGAGGAGAAGGAGGAGAGTCATGTTTGTCAGGCAGAAAAAAAAAATGAGCCCGCCATCATTTGCAGATGATGTGACAATGGAAATGGTCCCAAGGTATTTTTTAAATGCTAATTAACAGCTTGACATTTGCATGTTAAGACTTGTCCTAGAGGCTTTATTCAGTGACCAAGCTCTACCACGATTCCTTCAAACTGAAAATCCCTTCACTGTGAGCTTAGAAATCTCATCCTACCGCACTGGACATTGAGTGTTGAACTGCAAATTCAAGTGAGTTGAGTCAGTGCTGCTCAATAAAACCATAACTTCCTAGTCCTCCAATCACCTTCAGCCTTAAAGAAGCGGCATTTACTGGAAATAAGCACCTCCTCAAGTGTTACCCCTGTAACTTGGACAAGATTTGGGGTCTCAGACGTCACTGACTATGAGCAGAATGGACCTAACCCCAAGGGTGAGTCGGGCAGTATTAGGTGATATCACAGCAACTGCCACCATCATCACGGTTGCCTTTTTATTACGAACCCACTATGACATTGAACTTTCTGCAATGTCAGCTTATGCATTGTATGAACTAAAATGACTCCTAAAGTGTTTCATCTCAAGCCTTGACTGTTTTCTTTCATCTGACGTTCTCAGTGTATTCCTGATATTTGCTATCAGAGTGTGTGGGCGTTTTCTCTCTTGCACGCAGTAGCAGAAACTACTTTAAATTGTGTTGTATCAACATAGGTGTTATAAAAACAGAAGTGAATAAATATATAGAAATGAATATAACATTGGACTTTAAAGCAATAAGAATATTACACCCAATAATATGTACCTATAGAATAATGATTAGTATCTCTAAAATGATATAAAAAATCTATGGACAATAATTAGTATCTATAAAAATCCAGGATTACATAACAAAAATATTAGAAAATACATTCTTATAGAATTACACAAATATTGAGCGAATATATTTAAAGTCTAAACAGGTTAAAACATCAAGAGCAACCATTTGACAAGAACACAATGTAGGAAGTCGTTCCCTGCATCAATCGCACTTCCAACGGCATCAGAGATATTGGTCCCCAGTGTGCTTATTGGCATTAGATGGAATGCTTGATTTCATGATCTTTGTATATGCATGAACTAGAAAAAATAGTTGCACCATATTCTATTTTTGTATAGATACAATTTATAAAAGTAAAAATGTTGCTAAAAGTAAATCGAAGTAGAAGCTTGAGAAACTATCTTCATTGTTCATATGCATTGATTTATTTCTCATTAAATCATTCATCTTAGCTACATATAAATACTTACAGAACAAAGATATCGTATACTGTGAGCATTAAAGTTGTCTACGTGCACTAGGAAAACATATGATTTTGTAAGCAAGGACTTAATTTTAAGTATAGAAAATTGTGTAGAAGGTATTGTTGTAATGGAAACTCTGTTGTATCCTGGATCAGTCTAATGTCCCTTAGTCCCGTTCCGGCTGCTGTATCCACGTACCACAGTGGGAAGCATATGAGTAACAGATTTATTTCTCATTGTTCAGGAGGCTGAAGGATGCCAGGTCAAGGCTCTGGGAATGCAAAGTCTGGCGAGGGCTATTCATTAATTAGACCACCCTTTTCTTTATGTGTCCTTAGGACATGGAAGGTATGTGTGTGCAGCTCCTTTTCTGAAGCCATCAGTCCCAATCATGAAGGCTCTTCTTTTACAGTCTGATTACATCCCAAAGACTTCACCTCCCCAAGGACATCACCAGGACACATAGGACTAAAATGAATTCATACAGTTACAACAACACCCACATATGTAGCATTAGTGTAGGGATTTGGATAAACAATGTCATATGGTAGAAGGTGAAGCAAATGAATTACAAAGCATTCAGAATTCTGTTATACATAATTCAGCTTGTTTTGTAATACCAGGTGCTTCCATGAAAACATCACTGTGTAGTGTTGAAAAGTTTCTAAATTATATGTAACTTGTGCATAATTCTGTATTTTAAAAACTTCAAACACATACAGTTGACTAGTTAATGTGCCATTTGAGTATATTAGTAGCTATTACTGATTTTGCTTAAAGCTGTAATATCAACTAAGCATGACTTTCTAGACATTGATTGTATAAACATACATACATACATACATGCATATATACATACATGCTTTCTTCAGCTATGTCTTATAGCTATGGAGTGGTCATATGATAAAACATATAAAGGCACATTTCTTATCCTTGCATATGCTTGGTTTTAAATGTGATGGAAATCTTCTGCAGACTTAAGTGCCCCGTAGAGCAAAGCATCTTTCACTGTAGGCTCCTGGTCATGGAATGTGAGGATGCATAAAGATTGACTTTGAAACCCTGACATCTGAAAGGCATCTTTTGTCCTATATTTACATAACTCATTCCTTTTATTTCAGAGAACAGTTTGTTATTAGTTTCTCCAATGACTACTGCTCTGAATCGGAACATTGTTATTCTGGGAGCATAAAACCAGCAACCATAAATAAAAAATACAACATACCAGATGAATTTCACTGCTATAATTCCACCTTGAAATCCAGTACTTTGGCGTGTTGTAATCAAAGGGTTATATTATGCAGTGCTTACCAGAAAATTATCTCCCACATAAATTTTCTGGAAAAAAGGGATTCATATTCTTAATATTGTTCTTGAATAATCAGTACATGACTTCCAATTTTTTAATCTAAATCATATATTTAGGTGCACTGAATATATAAATAACTGATAGATGGTAAAAATGGAATACACTTTGGTTTTAATTATGAAATTGGTCACATCAATATATTACTTAATTGTGAGGTTAAACACATTAAATAGAACACTCATCTGTTTACTTGCATGATCTATGACACCAAAATAAATGTTTCCCTTAAATACATGGAATTCAACAATTTTACTTTGAAAGATCTATCTAGCTCTTCACAACCTATCATTTTAGAAAAGTGTCTGCGTGTAATCGCACCCACTGTGAGTTCATACGTGCTACAGGCCTGTCATTTCCAGCGATAATGCTTCAGTACAGGTGCCCCCTATTTCTAGATCATGCAGTCTTTTTAGGCTCTCTCTCATGACGGCCCCTAAGCTATGGTAGGAGTGGGTATATAGAAATCCTATATAGAGATGAGCATTCCATAGTCTCTAATTCTCTGCACATAGACCAGTTGTGAGTCTCTGTGTTAATTACCATCTAGTATAAAAAGACGTGTAACCTCTGTTTTCTTAACCAATATATTTTATTACAACTTATTAACCGAGTGTACGTCACTTATAACCCAACTAACCAAAACAATAGGAAACGAGGATTAAAGAACACAATAATAAAACCATAAGGATATCAGTACTGAGGAACGATTCTCCTGGTGTACTCAGCAGGATTTCTTCTGCTGGAACCTGGAGTAACCAGAACCCGGAACCTCAGCAGGAGCCGGAGCCCCGAAACCTTCCCTAGAGCAGTTCTCTCTAGGAGCGTCTCAAAGTGGAACGATAAACAGCCAAAACTATCCCAAGTCTCCAAAAGCTCCGCCTCCTGTTCTGGGCTCACTTATATATCTCCTCCAAGAGACTGTTCACGGGAACTTTTCAGCTGGCAACAATCAAGCTACCGAATGAGGTGATTGGTTTTCTAGTGGATTAACCTCACCTGTTCTCTCACAAGACCATTCACCATCCCACACTTGAGAACAGGTTTATCTCTCCTCAAAAAAGCTTCTCTAATGAGGGTTGAAAGGTATGTTTATCAATAGCTAAAGATAAGAATGCAGAGAGAAGCTGACTACTATGTCCATTTACAAGTATAAGATTATGAGATTTCTCCATATGGCCAATGACCTAGCCAGTATTGAGATTTGTCCCAGTTAACAGTACCAGACATGAGGTCTATCTTCTGAAGCTGGCTTCAAGCCATTGAGTGATGGTTGGTTTCTCCCATAGCACTGGTGCCACAATTGCAGAAATAGGCATAGCTTGCCAGACAAATTGTTACTAGGATAATAGGATTCACACATTGAGTGCTTTTTTCCTCTGAGAGATTAAATAGAACCCTCCAGCACTGTAAAAAATGAATCAGTAGGAATGAAGTTTCAAACCTGGTATCAGCTTGATTTCTTCATATTTCATTACTCAAGTATGTGGTTGTTGTCAGCAATATGAATTTACATTTAATTTCTGGAGGGTAACCAAGAGCAAGTAGTATAATGTTTTGGAGTCTATCGAACCCAATTGATCAATAACTTGAAAAAAGCTAACCCATACCTTCCAGGGTGCATTTTATTTAATGTCCTATGCAACCCAGAAGAGATGCTACCACTTCCCATTTAAAAGCAATTCTGCTTAAACCCATTTTATGTATGTATATATTTTAAGAATCTTCTATAGTAATGTGGCTATGTGTGGTATTTTCAAAGGTCTTTAGTGTTCTTTATTCCTCCTATACTCCCTCTTCTACTCTGCTCTCTCTTCCCTTACTATTTTAACCCTCCTTTCATTACTTCCCTCTCATCCTCCATACTAGTCACGATGTATCTCCAAGGAACCCAAAACATCAGCATGGCTTGGTGCAGGGGAGGAGGCAGGCATTGCTCATTGGCTCTCATCTCTTGTTGAGAAGCTATTGACAATTGATGCCTGCTGGAATGTGAGGCTTCTAAAAGGCTATCCATGCCCCAGAAGATGGTCCTGCTTCTGTGTACATAAATGTAGTACAAAATGACTCAGTGGCTTTGAAAGGAGAAGGGAGCATATGAATCTGGCAAGCAAATTAAGAGAGGCTAGGGGGGAATTTGAGGAGGAAGAAATGGTATGGGTTTGATCAAGACATATTCTGTGAATCTATGAGATTCTCAAACAATGAAAGGTTTGATATTGACCATTAAAAGAAAAGAAAAATAAAGACCCTTAAGAAATGGGAATTCGGGCTGGAGAGAGTACCTCAGAAGTTAAGAACACTGGCTGCTCTTCCAGATGTTCTGAATTGGATTCCCAGCAACCACATGGTGGCTCATAACCATCTATAGTGAGATCTGTGGTCTCTTATTGTGGACAGGTAGAACATTGTATACATTCTAAATAAATCTTTAAAAGAAAGAGGGAGCTCTGCAATATTCTCAGTCTATTCACTTATTCATCCTTAAGCAATATTTCCAAGACATAGTTGGAAGTAAAGAATAAACTGACATGTGCTTTTGGATATGGTATGTGAAGCAATCACTACTCTATACTACACTACACACTATTCCCATTGGGCATTAGAGGTCATGGACAACAGCAAAGCAAATGGCTTGATAAACTTAGGTGGCAGTGCAAAAGGGTCCTATCTGGGAAAGTGGTATGATAAGGCATGTGCTATTCCTCCATTGGTCAGGATTTATCTCATCTTATTTTTAACTGTTTATGGGCATTGAATGGTAGGGATAAAACTCTACTGGTTTTGGTTGGTTGGTTGGTTTGGTTTGGGGTTTTGTTTGTTTCTTTTGCCACCTCTTCTCCTGTTTGAAAACACACCTTTGGTTGTAGAGGCCTAATGAAAGAAGAGATATTTCCTGGTAAGTGAAGGCTTTCATGGGACATGCCCCTTGGGCTAATATGCAGATATAAGTGAGTATATACCATTTGAGTCTTTCTGCTTCTGGGTTAACTCACTCATTATGATCATTTCTAGCTCAATCCATTTATCCACAAATTTCGGGAAGTCCTTGTTTTTAATAGCTGAATAGTATTCCATAGTGTATATGTACCACAGTTTCTTTATCCATTCTTCTATTGAGGGACACTTCGGCTGTTTCCATGTTCTGGCTATTATGAATAAGGCTGCTATGAACATGGTTGAGCAAATTTTCTTGTTGTGTGCTGGAGCATCTTCTGGATATATTCCAAGGAGTGGAATAGCTGGGTCTTGAGGAAGCCCTATTCCCAGTTTTCTGAGATAGCACCAGATAGATTTCCAAAGTGGTTGTACTAGTTTGCATTCCCACCAGCAATGAAGGAGTGTTCCTCTCTCCCCACATCCTCGCCAGCATGTGGTGTCGCTTGAATTTTTGATCTTAGCCATTCTGATGGGTGTAAGATGGAATCTCAGAGTTGTTTTGATTTGCATTTCCCTGATGATTAAGGAGGTTGAGCATTTCTTTAAGTGTTTCTCAGCCATTTGATATTCCTCTGTTGAGAATTCTCTGTTTAGTTCCATGCCCCATTTCTCGATTGGGTTATTTGGTTTGGTGGTATTTAATTTCTTGAGTTCTTTATATATTTTGGATATTAGACCTTTGTCAGACGTAGGGTTGGTGAAGATCTTTTCCCAGGAAACTGAGACAGAGGAGAGGACATTCTAGTGGGATTCTAGATGAGAGAATCATGGGAGAAAGGCAAAGTAGAAGGACCCAGAGGGTCCAAGAAGCCTACAAGTAGAACATTATGATAGGCAGATTTGGGCACAGGGGTCCCACTCAAACTAAGGCACCAGCCAAGGACAATACAGGCGGTAAACCTTAAACCCCTACCCAGATCTAGCCAATGGACGGAACACTCTCCACAGTAGAGTGGAGAGTGGGATATTACTTTCTCACATACTCTGGTGCCTCACCTTTGACCATGTCCCCTGGAGGGGGAGACCTGATGGCACTCAGAGGAAGGACAGCAGGTTACCAAGAGGAGACTTGATACCCTATGAACATATAGAGGGGGAGGTAATCCCCCTCAGGAACAGTCATAGGGGAGGGGAGTAAGGGGAAAATGGGAGGGAGGGAAGAATGAGAGGATACAAGGGAGGGGATAACCATTGAGATGTAACAAGAATAAATTAATAATAAAAAAATTTAAAAAAAAAAGAAGAGATATTTCTATAGGATTCTATAGAAGACAAGAGAGAGACAGAAATGAGGGTATAGTAATGAGAGTGGAAAGAAGTGAATGCATTTAGAAAATATATTAAAGATTGAATAGAAGTTTGTGTGTGGTAGTGTGTATTGCTTTTCAATGTGTTGTTGAATTTGGTTTACAAGTGTTTTGTTGATAAATTTTCACCTATTTTATCAGATAAATAGCTCTACGGTTTTTAGTTTTGCTGTATCTTGCTTTGGTATCAGAATAAGACTGCCTACATGAAAGAGTTTGGTGATGTTTCTTCCCTCCTTATTTTAAGGAACAATTTGAAAATGTTGGAGTTTAGCTCTTTTCTAATGGTCAGGTAGAATTCTTCAATGAGTTTGTCTAGTTGTGGAATTTTATTAGTGAAGACTTTTATTCTTGCTTCAACTTTGTTGTTAATTCTAGCTCTACTAAAGTTGTTTACATTATCTTCATTTAACTTTGGTAGGTCATATGTGTCTAGGAATTTGGCATTTTTTCCCTTGATAGTCTACTCTTTTGGAGTATGGATTTTCAAAGCAGTCCCTGTTGATCTTCTGAATTGTATTTATATCTGCTATAATAAATCACTTATCATTCCTAATTTTGTTATTTGTATATTTCTTTTGTTTAGCTTGGCTAATTATTTCTCACCTGTTTTGCTGAGTGCTTCACACTCTCAATTGGTTTTATACTCTATGAATCTACTTGTTTACATCCTATTTTAATCTGGTGATCATTCTTATAATCAAAAATTTAAATTCTTTATGTGGTATTTTATACATTTCAGTGACTTTGGATTTGATAATTGGAGAAATAAGATCTTTTGGAAAGTAATGTTGCTTTGTTTTCATCTTTGGGTTCTGAATGCATGTGTGTCACACACACACACACACACACACACACACACACACACACACACGGCAAAGAAGAAATCTTTGTGTTATGTTCAGAAAGTATCCAGCAAAAGAAAAATATTTTCAATTATAAGTTTCTAGATTTTTGTTAGATCTATCTATACTCTCAAAGATACAACTGTTTTTATCTACTGCTCTATTATAAATATTGAAAGCATGAACAAAGGATCTGGAATTACCAGGTTCAATAATGCATATTTTGCACACAGATGATGTAAAGCAACAGGATTTTTTGGGATGTAAAGCAGCAGACTTTTTCACTCACTACTGTTATGAATATATAATGGTGCACAAACATCATTTTTGCCATCCTGTAGCATATTTCATGGCACTTGTACAGAAAAAAAACCAGCTAGGTTTGCCACACACAAAAAAGTATTTATTTATTTACTCCGACTACCAAAATTTTACTAGAACCATGATATTCTTTTGTAGGTAAATAATAGATGGATTGGGGTATATTCAGACAGTAGGATACTATGCTGCATTAAAAATAAATGGATTTTAAATGCATGAAAATATAGGCAGAAACTTACTACCAAATGAAAGACACATGATCCAGAAAGATACAAAATAGATGGAATTTTGGACTAACAAAATCTCAAAGACAGTGAAAAGGTATGTGGTTGCCAGAGGTTGGAGAAGAGGAGGGTTAAATAAGTTACCATAAAGGACTTGTAGGTAGTAAATATGGTCTATTTAATGCTGTACCCGTAGGTGCATACATTTATCAAAGTCCATAGAATGATGACATGAATAATAAAATTATTAATTTGTGGGGATAAAGTGTCAATGAAAGTTCACCAGTTATAAATACATACCGTTGTAGTGGGAGACTATTTTTCTGCGAGTAACTTATTGCTTGCATACAATGCAATGCAGTAATATCCCTTCCTCTCATTGCCTTCTGTCCTACCCACCTCCACTCCTGTTTTCCTTCTTCTTCCTAACCACTCTGACTCCTGCTTTCTTATCTCTTGTGTCTGCACGTGTGTGAGTCTCATGCAGGCACCCACATCTGCTTTACAGTTGTGATTGTCATGGTCATGTCATACCCAGAAGACAAAAACCTCACTGCACTGACCCTGCCCTTCAGCTCTTACAGCCCTGTCAACCCCTATTGGATGCTATTTCCTGGGACTCTGTGGTGATCTGAGTAAGAATGGCCTCCCCAGGTTCATATAGTTGAGTGTTTAGCAGCACTGCTTGAGAAGGCTTATGAGTTGTGGCCTCATTGGAGGAACTTTGCCTTATTGCATGAGGAGAACATACGTGTTTATGGTTATGGGACATCCCCCTTTCTTCCACACACCTACTATGGGACTTAGATATCATTAAAAACTAAAGTCTAATCATGAGAACGAAAACTGACTTTACTGGTCTGGCATCCCAGCTTGCATCACCCAGGTCCAGAGCTTAAGGTCATTTGATCCTTCCTTGTTTGTCAACCCTACATAAGGGATTAAAATACTGTTTCATGAAGTTGATGCAATGGAAGCATGAACTGTAGTGCTTGAAGTAAGTGTTCGATAGTCATTAAAAAATTAGAGATAAATTTGTTTTCTAATTTCTCCTTAATTACACTTAGAAAAATCAGTTTCACCTAATAGCTCATTTCAAAGTATTTTAAACAAAATGTTGCAGTTTAATGTAGTTATAAATCTGGTGCCTTTGGGTTTAGTTTAAATCAATGGAAATTAATGACAATTAATGCTTACTTAGAAATCAATTTTAAGATTCACACCATTTCAAAATGATTACAATATTTTTGCTCATTGTTAACAAGAAGAAAATGTTGCATTATTAATGATATAATAATTGTCACCGTTGTCTTCTTGCATCATGTGTTCATTATTAACATGTGTTGATAAGATAGTTATTATTGTAGTATATGCTAAATTTATGTTTACTCTGGTATTATGAAAATTATAAAAGTTTTTTTCTGCCTGTTCCTTTAAATCATCTTTGTCATTTTATTGTTCAGTTAACAGAATTTTGATGCAAGGCATTCGCAAAATTACTTAAGCACGAATTTGTGAATAAATTCATCTTTCAATTGTTGTTTAAGAGAGATAAGTAATAAATATTTCTAGGACTAGTAAAAATGAGCCTTTTAAATTTATAGTAAATATGCAACTTATAAAATGGTCCAGTATTGAGCACAATCTCATTTAAAGAAAAAAACCTCACTGCATCTCATGTACATCATTCTTTATCAACAGCCAGCTTCTTTTTTTGTTTGTTTTTGGTTTGTTTTGGTTTGGTTTGGTTTTTGGTTTTTTGAGACAGGCTTCCTCTGTATCGCCTTAGCTATCCTGGATTCACTTTGTAGACCAGGCTAGCCTTGAACTCACAGAGATCTGACTGCTTCTGCCTCCCAAGTACTGGGATTAAAGGCGTGCGCCACCACCGCCCAGCAATAGCTAGATTCTTTACCCTGTACTTTGTATTTTCAAAAATCCAATTTATAAACAAATCCTTCCCACTGCAATTTTGATGCTTTGTTAATTGCAGAGACTTTTTTATAAGGCCAGTTACTAAGGACATTGCATTTGATGGCGTTACTACCTTCCGCTACTCCTGATATGATCATACACATTCATCACTCTAAGAAAATTTTGATTAATATATATGGAGAAAAAGTTTCCTTTCTCCTTTCTGGAGTCAAAAAATAATACAGACTATTACCTTTGATGCATTACTTGGTGGAGAACTTCTAGTTAAGAAGGGAGCCAGGCTGTCACACTCATGACAGCTTGTGATTAAATGCTAAGACTCACAGAAGATTAACCCAGAATTAACAGCATGAATGGGCTGGATGACATTGCTGGGGAAGGGAGACTCTTCTCTGAGGATGTGGCCACTGATGGACATGCTCTAGGGGATTGCCCCACACCAGGCACATGCAGGCAGCAATGGTTGGAGTAGGTTATGAAAAAAAACATGAATTTAGAAGAAGAACCTGTTGACAGGCATATAAGACAAAAGTGGGGCATTGGTGCCAAATGCAACTATATTTTGTTGTATGCACGTATGAAATTCTCAAGAATGAAGACATGTTTTTTTTTAAAAGAAGAAGGAACCCAAAACACTTATAGAAGCAAAAATGCAGAAATGGAGAAAATGCATGAATGGAATTTGGAGTCTTCAAAACCTCGGATTCAATCTCTAAAACCATTTTTGATACCTTAGTTTGGGTTTTATTTATATCATCATCTACCAGAATGAGTGGGGGTTATATAAACTAATTTAAGATGTCTAACGGTTTCGTACCCAGAGTCAGTCTATATCAATCTATTTCCTTATGGGCTTTTTCTATATTCTTAGTTTTGGTTATCTTTTACTTCTCTCATCTCTTTTTCTCCTTCTTTCTATCCCCTTTTCCATAGATTATAAGGCAAAATAAAGAGTTGCATAAAAAATTTCGGTTTTCAGTTTTCACATTAACAGCTAACATTATTTTAAAAGATCCACAGTAAGGAAATGTCACGTTTATTTAACCCAAATCATCTCATGTATTTAGCACTGAACTTCACCTTTTAAATTTTTTTCTTCTTCCTCTCTTCAAAACCAACAATATAAACACAAACTATGAAAACTCTATACTAGGCTAAAGTAGAAAGCACACACACACACACACACACACACACACACACACACACACACACCTTTTCAAATGTAATTTTAAATACTAGTGACACTGTATTTCAACAAGATAATCTGGAAGCAAGTGTAGGTATGTATCAGCAACAGGTTTGGGAGTTCATAAATATCACTACAAATTTCACCTGGCTTTGTAATAGTGATGAGCATGTACTGGCCTTGGGGGACGGACACGCCCATTGGTTTTCCTACACTCTCTCTTCTCTTTCATGCTGTCCAAAAGTTCAGAATGCCCCATAACACTATGGCTGCCACCCATTCCCTCAGGCCTATGCTCTATCACCTCACCACCTAAAGGGGGACAGGAGAATCCTTCATTTTTCCAACAGCAAAGCTAGCGTCACTCAATCCCATGGCAACCACTAAGGATTGCGGGTCCATCCACTTCCAGGAATAGTCCAGAGCTGAGCACTGTAGAGAAAACTAATCAGGCTATTTTCTGAGATCATCAGGTTTAGGAATCTGGCAAGATTGCCTCCAAGGCACAGACTTGGGATAGGAAAAAAAAATAAGGGGCAGAATAAATTTATAGTTCCCACAGCGAAATTTATGAGAGTTATTAAATTTAATGCCGGGGCTACAGACACCTCTAACTGTGGGCAAGTGATGGATTGCCGGGGTGTTCTGAGAGGTCCTTCAGAATACAGTGATATAACGCAGTACATAAAGGAATCTTTTGCCAAAGCAGGAAACCTGAAGGATGAAATGATACTGTATGAAAATCTAGAGATTGAAAAAATAATGTGTCTATAATTAATATAATGAGATTTTTTCCAAACGAATGGAATTACATAAGGATTAACATTGATGTAACATCTATATAAATATAAGACAGAGAATAACACCTCCATATTAACATGCTGGATAAAGTTTTATTATTATCCATATTATCTGTGACTTGGTTTGTCCTACCACCAATGAAAGGCAAGTATGATATTTAGGGAGTAAAGGCCTGAGAAACAAAGCAGGGAAACTAGGGCTATACTGGGTGCTTTTAACACAATAAAATAAACCAAATATAAGATAATAGTATGTGCCTTCAGCTATACATTGATGACTGATAACAACCACAGATTGAAGTATCATACCTAACAGTAAAGAAATCAAAGGCTGAAAAGTATAAAACAATTATATTTTAATAAATACAACTGGAGATCTGCTGTGTGTGTGTGTGTGTCTCCATCTCTCTCTCTCTCTCTCTCTCTCTCTCTCTCTCTCTCTCTCTCTCTCTCTCTCCCCTTCTCTCCCTGTCCCTGTCCCTCACTCTCTCCCTCTCTCTCTCTCTCTCTCTCTCTCTCTCTCTCTCTCTCTCTCTCTCTCTCTCTCTCTCCCTCTCTCCTCCCCTCTCCCATCTGGTTACTTCTACTTTACTTCAGCTAGGGAAAAAAAGTCAACTGCTATACATCCTGGGCAAGAAATCCTTCCTATTAGACCAGACTTGATGGCTACAGGTTATTGTACAACTTCAAAAGTTTTTTAAAAAGAGTCGTTACCATCTACATCTTCTCCCCCTGCGTCAGGAAATGAATGCAGATTGCAGTTGAGTTCCTCTGTGCCGAACACTTGACAAATACTCTATGCACATACATAAAGAATATTTAAGTTTCTTGCATTCATTAACTGTGAGGTTAACCATTAGTTAAATATAGTTGATGTAAATATTTTGCAGTAATCAAGTAAACCTACTTTGATTTGTTTTTGCTTAAATCCCCAGACTTACTGATAGACCCAAATGACTTTTCTTAATTAACATAAGAAACTCAGCCACTGATTTTTACTTGCACTAGGTTGTGTGATTTCTTTTTAAGTAGAAATATTTATAATTTAAATACAGAGTTTTGTAATGAATTTTTGTATATCTAACACAAAAGGTGAGTAAGCATCAGTCCATGCATATTCATTTACCAGTCACAACACAGCTGGTATTTATTACTATTTGCAGGCAAACATGGAATGCTACATTTCTCCATAAACAGGACTTACCTAGAACAGTTAAATTATGTAATACTAATTAAATTGCAAATGAAAACTTGAATGAGGTACCTTGGAGTTTGCCTGTAATTTAGCCTTTGGGAGGCTGAGGCAGGAGGATTGTAAATTCAAGGCCAGATTGGAACATGAAATGAGACTCTGTTTAAAAACAAAACAAAACAAAAAATAAAATAAAATAAACAAACCAAAAAGAAAAAAACATCATATGGCCCTTTTTTTAAAACAGCAACTGATACTGAGTGCCAAGATACTTTCATTCATTTGAGTAAATTATAATTCCATCATTTTTATATGTATTATCCAAATTGATTTTTAAAGGTTGTTTCTTTCAGTACTGCTTGATTATTTAGCTATAAAGTTTCTCTTATTAAAAAAAATAATTGATTTAAGTACTTGGTCATTTCTATTCTCTTCAGTGCCCGCAGTAAAAGTAAATTGAAAATTTCTCCTCTTTTCCTATTTGATCAGCCAGTTATAAACATAAAATTTTTTCAGCACAGCCCTACCCCTCACTGCCTGCAGCACTCTGGAAAGCAGGCCTGGCACCTCACCTGGGTAGCAAAGCAGAGCTGACCTCCATGGCAGGGGTGCAGGTGAGCCAGCCACAAGGGTGTGAGTGTGAGAGTGATGGCCCTGTCTCTTGTCTATTGTATGCCAGCACAGGCAAGGGAGAGATGCCTAAAGGTAGATTAAATGTGGGTCAGATAATAACAAATGTGATGTAAGATTTTAAATGTCTTGATTCTTGTGGGTGCTGTGCCTGTAAGTATGTCTGTTCACCATATGAACGGGGGGGGGGGGGGGGACACAGAGGACAAAATGAGGTGTCAGATCCTCTGTAAGTAGAATCCAGACAGTTGTGAGCCATCATCGTAGGCCCTAAGAATTAGACATGGGTGATCTTAACTTCTCAGCTCTCTCTCTCTCCTGACCCTAAAATGTCTTTTAGTGTCAGAAGTCATGTGTGTACATTGCTTGGAAAATGTAAGTGTGTAACTGAAAACAGAGTCTCAGCTCTCCTCTCCCCAGCTCTAATAGTCTCCCTTACTTTTCCATGTTAACAAAAACAACTGGTCATTCTGAAGTCATATACATATCAGCATCCCTAAATGGACTCAGCAGGTTATATTTGTATATTTATGCATACATATATATATATATATGATAATGAAATTGAAAGAGAGTGGAGAATATGGGACAGGTTGATGGGAAGAGCCAGGAGAGGGGCTGGAGGCAGGAAAGGAACAGAGAGAACTAATGTAATTATATTTTAATTAAAATAAGTTTGATTGAAAGAAAGTAGGTTGCACATGAGCTAGAAAGAGCAAGCCAGTAAGCAGAATTCCCCCCCTGGTCCCTGCTTCAAGTCCCGCCTCCAGAATCCTACCTGAAGTTCTTTCCTTTGCCTTCAACAGTGATGGACTGTGGCCTGGAAGCCTAAAATGGAGTAAAACCTTTTCTCCCCAGAGATGGGTTAGCTATGTACATCTCCTATACCTTTTTCATGAATTAAAATACTGCACTTGACCATAACGGCACGAGTTGGAAAGGCAAATGCTGAAATGAAACATGCACTTGATTAATTGTTTCATCTTTCCCTTAAATATAATCACCTGCAGTTCTATAGTTTCCATTTCTTCTCATATAACACTATATTTCGTCGAAGGAATAAGAAAGATATAAACTGCCACAGTTGAAATATTCATGGAACCAAGAGAAATTTTCCAAGTGCACATTACAATCTGAAATGTAATATAACACAAGTAAAAACCCAAATACTATTATCTATTTCTGCCCTAATGGAAAAACCACCATCTGTGAACAGGGAGGCACAGCACTCGGCTTACAATGGGGTGGGGTAGAAGCATCCCTCGTGTTTCACCAATGGGATTAATAAAACCTTTAAGTACGCTACAAAATTCTGTGTGTGAGTATAAGCAACTGAAGACTCTGACATCTATAGATATGCATATGGCCAAACATCCCTTTAAAAGGGCCTACTTCAGCATCCCTTTGAAAGGGCCTAGTTCAGTGGCGGGTCCTGTCAGGCAATTTTTGTCAAGGAAATTTTCTAAAATGTACTGACATGAAGCTGGACAGTGTAGCCCAATGCTATACCTAGGCTCCGCGTGCAAGCATGAGATGCGTAAGGCAGCTCTCTACGTAATGTAGCATAATGTTTACAGCCAACTTTTAAGTAGAAGCATCACTTAAAACAATGATACAATATATATAGTAAGTATAAATATGTATGTCTGTGTGAGGGCCATGCTGTTCATTGCGGAGATAATGCCTGATAGAAACAGTATAGAGGAGGAAGAGTCGCCTTCAACTTATAGTTTCAGTGATCGCAGTAGAAAGCAAGTGGGGCCCATTCCGTTTCTATTAACATGGGCATACACTCTACAACAAATTCAAATGAAAAACACCTCAGCTGCCCTCTATTTGATGAATGTATAAACTGATAATGAACCGAAGGCATAATGGAATCTACTCAGGAGCAAATTATAAAAGCTAAGCAAGTATGTATTATTCTCAGTAGAAGCCTGGATAGTAAAATTATATGTGCTATATATAAAGCAATAATTACAGAAGAAGTGGTTATAAATTCGACATGGAGTTGGGGGTGGCAGGAATGAGATGGAGGGGGAGAAGGAAAGTGAAACTGGTACAAGTACTGTACCCATATGCAAAATTCTCAAAAATTTTAAATTAAAAAAATAAGCTGCAATGCATTTTGACCCCGAGTGCATTCTCTCTGGATCTGAGGCAAGGCAGAATACTCCCGCAGGTGGAAGGCAGCAACAGAGCCAGAGGCAGAGGGAGGACAAGTGATGCTAAGAGGCTCCCGCGGTCTGCTGCAAGCTGCTGCCCCGCTCAGGGTGAGCCTGGGTAAGCCTCTCTGGGAAGGTCCTCACAGACACACTCAGAAGTGGTCTACTGATCTGCTAAGCGCCTATCGGCCCAGTCAAGCAGATGACTCAAATTAACAATCACAGTCACTCACTGACGCAGACAACTCATCAATCATTGTGTCCTGGATACAATTATATGTCATACATGATTACAGGATTGGCACCTTGGTATGTTTGCTTTTCTCAACAACATGTTTACTATAATAGCTATAACAAACAATGCTATACTTACATGCCATTTAAATAAAATATATTAAAAATTAATACTATATATACATATATAAAGCAGACTTTTATCAGTAAAATTTTTGTTTTGAGAAGTGATAAGTATGGGAAATGAAGTTGAAGAGTTTACAAAAAAACTGTAATGTGAGAGACTTGTTACTTTCGTTGGTATTTATAAACACAATCAGCCAGAAATGATTTTTCTAATTACATCATAAAACATTATTTTCTGCTGAGCCAACTGATTTAGTATGTATGTGTGTGTGCGTGTGTGCATGTATGCATGTGTGTATGTGTGTATGCATGCATGCATGTGTGTATGTATGTGTGCATGCATGCATGTGTGTATGTGTGTGTGTGTGTGTGTGTGTGTGTGTGTGTGTGTACTGAAGGTCACTGTAACCATGGACTCACCTGTGTAAAGCACTCATTGTCGTTGAGCTACATCTTTTTCTAGTAATAAAACTAACCTGCATCCTCTCTGCTTAATCCAAAGAGCCAGGGAGGTCTGTGAAGAAAAGAGACCAAGAGGGCAGCCGGGCGGCAGGGCTGGAAGGTGTTGCCGATGTCACTATATCACTGCTCTCTCCTATGTTTGCTAACAGATCCACACACCATTTTCCTTGCTAGATTACAGCCTCCATGAGAACGAGCCATGGCAGTGAATCCTCTCTGTCACCCACTGAGATGCTCACAAGACAGAAATATTTTCACTTGAAAAATGAAAAAAAAAAAAACAACTTAAAATCAAACATTACAGCGCTGTTCTTCAAATGTTTGGACAACAGACATATATTCTGTTTCCCTGAGCTATGAATTCTGGGGAGACTGGGCAGCCAGAAGAGCAGCGCCTCTGGGGGGGATTCAGGGATCAGCGATTCCTATCTCAGCCAAAAGAGAAGTGGGGGTGCAGTCCTGTCCCCAGACCCCCTCCCTCAATGGATGGATTCTCTCACACTGGCACAGAGGTGCTCGGAACTTCCTGAGTTTATGGTTCTCAGAGGTCCAAGCAATATGATGGTAGAACAAAATAATAAAAGCAAGGGCTCTCCCGGAGTAAAAGATGGTGTTTACAGCAGGGTCGGGGTTATTTTCCCACTGTGTGGCAAGCAGAGGAGCCAGGCGAAACACACTGACAAATAACAATAAATGACCTTGGAGTCAGGTGAGAGGAGGCTTTATACTGCGCCGCATGCTTGCTCCAGAACACATTTCAGCGCCGAATGTGTTTTGTTTCATTTTCATTTCTTAAACGAGCCATGAGGCCGTTAAAGGCACACCTCTGCTGAGTGTACCTGATACCAGGTTACAAAAAGCGAGGAGGCATGGAGCGGGGTGCTGAATCAATGGAGCCGAAATTGCTGCAAAGGTTTATGAATCAAACACATTGGTCCCAGTTGTACAGGCCGCAGATCAATAGCAGCATTCTTATTTATGGGTCTAAAAAGAGAAAGGAAAAAAAATCTGTCCTAGCTCTTCTTCCACAGCCTGGCTTTACAAAGAAGACATCAAAGGATGGCGTCTGCAGTAGACGTCACTACATGCTTTATAGGATATGCACTGCCCTTGTAGGCATTCTACAATGCACAGCTGGACAAACAACTTCACGAGCCATCTGGCTAATCTCCTTTGGAAATAAAAAAAAGAGGTACCCCCCTCTTTGTGCCTTCCCCCAGATTCACAGTTTTTATGAACATGTGGGTGGTCCCTGAAGGAATCAGGATGGATATTTACTTTAAGCACACGCGCAGGTATAAAGGCTCATGAGATTTACTACATGTTCCCATGTGCATGTACAGATAATCAGAGGCCATCAGCAGGGTGTGATAGAACTCATGAAATAAAAATCTAACTTGTAGAAATACCGAATAGGCAACAAAAGCAAGGGCATTAAGTAACAGTGCAGCCACAGGCTAACTAGACTTGCCTACATTACAGAAGGCAAGAGCAATGACTTTAAGCTTATTTAGTGAAGTGTAAGAGCCACCTTGATCTTCAGTGAGAAAACAAAGCATCTTGCTATTACGGATGTGTGCGTAAATAGTAGGAATAAATGGAATAACAATGTAAAAGAATGGATATGTCCCGACATTTGCTTGGAAAATAGTACATTTTATAGATCTGTTGATTTAGTGGTATCAAGTAAGTATGCTTCTCTGGCATGCTGCCTCACGTGGCCCCCACCCAGGACACTCATTTGAGCCTCCCGCCTGCCACCCATGCAGAGAAGCCACTGTGACAGTGTATGAGATAAACCAGACTATCAGCTAGAGAGGTTACTTTTGGCAATGCAGTCTTACTATCTCAGTCCTTGGTCACTTGGTGTCATTGCTCTGAGATTTGGTGGCAGAAACATCATGGCAGGAGTTCCAGCAAAGGAAACCGCTTCACCTCATGGTCACCAGGATGGCAAATATCTATAATAGAAATATAACATATTTGTTTGTATATATATATATATATATATATATATATATATATATATATATGTATATATATGTATATATATATGTTCCTAAAGACAGCTTTCTCAGTTTGTATAGCATTGTTTATACTATGCTGAATGTGATATATTCAGAGCAGAGCACTTGTTAAAGAACTGCACGCTCCTAAGGACTGCTAAGGATAGGAGAAATACTCCTATAGTCCATAAAGTGCCACCAGCCATACCAGGAAAAAACAAGGAAGCCAGCTACTAGCACTGAGCAGGAAACAGAGAAGGTGAGGTAACCCCTTGCGTTCACATACCATGGACTGTCTGAGCACATAGCTTAAGGGGGTTCCAGAGACCACCATGCTGACTTCAGACCCCTGCTTCTCTTTACTGCTGAACTAAGGCCAGGTCCTCAGACGTTCTTATTTCATCTCCTTCATTGTAACAGGCCCATAAGATTACCACACCGTGTGGTCCCATGACACTCCAGAGAAAGTGTTCAACTCAGCTGCACGGTGTCTGGACTTGTGCACGGTGTGTGGACTTGGTATGTGTTTATCAGCTGCAGTTCCTCCTCTCTGGGTATAGGAAGCACCCAGCATGGCTCTCAGGTGTGTTTGCTGACATACAGGATGGTCAGAAAGCTGGTGCCTACTGCCTGGATAAAAGTTGGAGTGTCCGCACAGTTCAAGTCTCCAGTGTCTGTAGAGCAGTATAAAGAAAATCTACGTAACTACTTCTTGAGAATAAAAATGTAAGTTTAAACAATCTAGGAAAGATAGCTTATTATTAACTCAATAAAAACACAGCATACAGCCAGGGAGATGGCTCCATGACCAAAGCCCTTGGGGTGTAAGTTTGAGGAGTGGAATTCAGATATTCAGTGTCCACATAAGTTCTCAGCAGGGTAGGCCTGCCTTCAACCCTCGTGTTCATGAGACAATCAGGACAGCCCTAAAGCAAGCTGACTTGCCATACTAGCTGACTGACTCACTGTGCTCTGTGTTCAGATGAGACGCTTTGTCTCAGTGTAAGGTCCAGCATGATGAACAGAGACACACAAAACCAACTTATGGTTTCTGCATGCACATGTGCACACGTATGCACTCACACTTACATATATGTGGGCACACACATATACACACGCCATATGCATGCACACACACATGCACACATCACAACACACACACATGTGAAAACAAAACCTCAGCATAGAAAACAATCAATGTCAAAGTCTCAAAAAGGAAAAGTGTGTATTTATTTTAATAGATATTTGGAAAATATTTGCAGAAAGACTTTGCAAAAAAACAAAAAGCGTTAAAAGTGGAAAGGCTTCCAAAGTTAAGGAAAGTTAAGATTTAATTTCTTTTCAATAGAAGAGTCTAGAAATCAGCTGAGTACTCAGTGAAAGACCTTGATTTGTATGGTACAAAAGAAAACAAGATAAAAATCTAATCTAATTATTTATTTTGAAATTTACTGAGAATAATGGTATAAAAAAACCATCTCATCATGAAGCTGTCTTTGAAGCAAAGTGTGAAGGCAAATAATTGCTCTGAATGTTGGCAAGGAGACACCTCCAAAACTTAATTCACATAATTAGAAAGCTGGTGCATTAGTGGGAAAGTCTTAACAGGCAATCAGCAGTGAAAACACGGAATTAGAAAATTGGTCCTTGACTTATGCATAAGCAAGAATCCAAAAATACCAGAACTCTGTAAGTACAACAGGCGTGAACTCAGGTGGCAAAGCCATGCAGTGCGAGCGGCTCCCTCCTAGGATCAGGTCTTCTCGAGGCTCCTGGTCGTAAAGGCTGCTCTGTCTCCCATATTAGTCAGGTTCTTCTGCAAGAGGCCTCAGCCCTCAGCAAACCTGCCCTCTGACTTCTGTGTGTGATCCAGATGCGCAATGTGCCTAAGGGCTTAGTGATAACTCAGGCACACTAGAGCCGTGGATGATTTAGAAGGCAGGGTGTGGTACAATGGCCAGACTGTCGGAGATGTGCCCTTGATGAAGACTGTGGCTGCCTGCTACCTCACTGTGTCCCTTCCCTGCTAGAAAAGGAGTGTTTGTTCCATCACGCATGTCTGTGCTGGTGTGCCACAAGAAACTGAATGTAGCTGTTAATTGTGAACTGACGCTTGCAAATGTGAACTAAAATTACTCTTTCCCTTCGTTTACTTGATACCCTCTTGTATGTTTGTTATCAGGCCTCTGGGCAGAGCGCTGAGATGGCACACCAACCTAGGACAATGCATACAGAAAATCTAGACCCCCCTGTTCTGGTGTAGCCAATGGACAGCTCATTCTCCACACAGAGGTAGAGCCTGCCTCTGACAGGAACTCTGATGCCTGGGATTTGATCATTTCCCCTCGGCTGGGCGGTCTTGTGGGCACAGAGAAGAAGGGGATGCAGTCTATCCTGATGAGACCTGATAGGCTGTGGTCAGATGGTGGGGAAGGAAGCACCCTGTCAGAGGACTAGGGGGAAGGGGAATAGGGTGGAAGAGGGAGGGAGGGTGGGAATGGGAAGATTCAAGTGAGGGAGTAACAATCGGAATGTAATAGGAATAAATTGTAAAAAAAAAAAAATTAATTTAAAAATAAAAAATAATTCTTTTCCTTATTAATTGTTCCACCTGTAGTATTCCACTACAGATTCGAATGGAATAGTCAGAAATGCTGAGAGAACAAAAAAGATATTTTCTTACAGAAAATATTGACAAATTGAATTTTTAATGTCATTATAGGCGGCTAACTTATTTAGTTTTATAATGTACACAAGACACTATCCATTATCTCTTTAATCTTAGTTTGCTGTCTAACATTTTACACATTGATTTTTGAAAACAAACAAGCAAACAATCCCTCCTCCTCCTCCCCCAAAAAAACACCCTAGGTCTGGGTGTTGTGGTGGTGCACACCTTTAATGCCCGCACTCAGAAGGCAGAGGCAGGTAGAGCTCTTGAGTTCAAGGCCAGCCTGGTCTAGATGGTGAGTTCCAGCACAACTAGGGCTATGTAGTCAAACCCTGTCTCACAAGAACAACAAACAAGCGACCAACTCTAAAAGAGAAAAGTACGATTTCAAATCAGGAATTAAAGGCTTTTTTTAAAAAACTATTACTTGTCATTTTCATAAGCTGAACTGATGAAGGCTGTAAGCACGATATCCCTGACACAGCCGGGTAATGGCCTTGATCTTAAGTAGCTAACACTATTTGGGGAAGGGAATCTAAGCCCTGTTATTAACTAATTTAACATATGCATGGAGTTAAAGGTGTTTCACCCCCCACACACACCCCGACCATGATAGGGGAACAGAACTACACATCAAATTTCAAGTTTATTTACGCTCTCGCCAACGAGGGATTCCAAACAGGTGCAGCCATAAGCTAGTAATTATAAGGATTACATTAGCAGTGAGTGCGGAAGAACGTTGACTTCAAAATAAACAAGCTTTTGGAAACTTGGTCCTGGTCCATTTGTCCAGCATTTGTTGCCACCACCCACCACCCCTTGGTTGGTTATTTATTTATTTATTTATTTATTTATTTATTTATTTATTTTTACTTACTTACTTTTCTATTTATTTTTCAGCCCTGTCGAAGTCACCTTCACATCAATTCCCAGAACACTCACTCCACCTGTACCAAGAAGACCTAATAAAGTATGCTTCGCTCTGACCCTCATAGGAAACAGAGCCACACATCAAGTCCACAGGAGAACCACCAATGAGACTCCTAACAGGAAGATGTGCCTTCCAGTGAGTGGCATAGGCATGACTGCAGGTTGCATCGTCAGGAGAACTGGGGATGTGCATGTCTGTCTTCTTTGGAAACGATGCTACATCACAGCTGGGGCGGAGTGCACAGTCTAAGCATGGTTCTTTATCCTGCAGCATCTGATTCTTAAAGAAATACTCATTATGCTTAAATACTCAGATGTTTAAAATCTGAGCTGGAACCAAGCCAGGGACACATTAGACTTTTATATTGTTAAAGCATCCTGCAGAAAGACATGCCGGATATGGAGCAGCATGGTAATGTCAGCGTGCAAAACATAAAAATCCAATAATTAAGTTTAAAATGAGCAAAATGAAAACAAACGTTTGAAAAGCATTTTTTGCAATTCCGTTTATTTCTTTATGTCATTTATGCTCACAGGAAATATTAAAATTAGTTGAGAAATATACAGGGAGGCATTATTTAGAGCTGTAAATGAAATGACATAAAGCAATAAAGCAAAATGGTAGTTGTGTGTGGAAAATAAGCCAAGAGCTGAGTCTAGGAATTTTCTTATTTTCCTCAAAAGGGAAGCAATACAGTCTATCTAAGCAGGTTTAATAAATTCAGAAGTTCTTGTAGCAGGCACTGTAAGCCTCAGCACACGCCAAAATAGTAATGAAGGTCTAATCCATCAAAAACCTAGGCCGTAGCTCCAGGAAAGTCCCTAAAGGCACCAACCTTGCTTTCTGGCTTCTGTAGTTTTGTCTTGTCAACTGTTCTTGCTAACCTAAGTATGTCAGCTAGGATGTGGATTTTGTGCATAGAAGGCAAAGAACAGTGAGTTCAGGGCTGCATGTTTGGGACAAGCTCCTCCGGCAGCCACCAGCCAGCAATACAGAATTTCTATTAGGCTTTAAGAGTGTCTGTGTGTTCTCTGGTGGAATTACCTTGCCTTAAACGAAGCCCTAAAGACAACCACTGGAAGACAGAAATCAATTCAAATACCTTCAAAATTACCACAGGAAAACCATTCGTAGAATTAAAAATACCACCCATTAAGCTACTAAAGTCAAGGTTCAAAACAGTAGAGAAACATAGGAATCTGTGAACAGTGGTTTTCTTTAGAGAATATGTCTTTAGGCGGGATAGAGGAGGAAGACAGAAAACCACAGAGGCTGGATTGGGATTTGTTTTATGCTGCCCTGAGTTTCTGACTCTATATACTGAGCTTCATTACAAGTTATATGTTGGTATATATATAGTAGTACATATGGTATATAGAGAGACTGATATATAGTATTAGTCACAAGGAAATTAACATCTCTGCGATGGCTATTGATTTGCAAATCTTATCAACCTTCACATTCATAACACACACATGGAAGTATAAATTGATGCTCTGCACCAAACTTATCAGTCATGCTCACATACATTTATAGTTTAACATTTATCTACCTGAGGAGTAAAAACAAAAATGAGTCAAATATTACAAGTGTTTTCTATGTTATTTTCAGTTTTAACTTTACTTTCATTCCTTTCTTCTTTCTTTCTTTTTAAATTTCTCTGCTTGGGGCTGGAGAGATTGCTCAACCACCCATATCAGACAACTCACCACAGCTGGTAACTCCAGCTCCTGGGGACAGAATATCTCTTCCGGCCTCTCTGAGCACTTGCGTTCATGCACACACACCCACACACAGCCACACATGCTGGCCAATGCACGCAGATTCCTCGGGGTTTCTTGGGGGGCACAGCAGGGGCTTCTCAGTTCTCTTCGTGTTGTTTTAACATTGTTGTTGTTTAGCAAGTAGAGTGTGACCAGAAGGGAGAAGACAGAAGGCATCTCAGAGATATAAAGTAGAGGTTGACTCTAGATATGCAGAAGCAATACCGCCAGGCAGAGCTGTTCACTCACTAAGCTACACACACACACACACACACACACACACACACACACACACACACAGGAGCACAGAAAGTGAGAAGGAAAGCTTGCAGAATTTTCTAGAGTTCAGGACCTCAATAGTGGGCATGACAAGGGATGGTTCTGTGCAGAGAGAACATTCTCAATCAGAATAAAATGTCTAACTTAATATTTCCATTAACCAAGTATAACTATGCCCATTGTTCAACTAAAGTCCACAAACCATTTGAAGTCTTTTCTAGAGATCAACTTTCCCCTGCAAACTCTCACTCACACTCCATGAAGAAAAATAGCATTGACTAAGTTGATATAAAGTCTTATATATGCTAGAAAGTTTACCAATAACTAAAAAAACATTGAATTATGAAGTCAGTATCTAGTGGATTTGAAATATTTTTAATCACCTCAGAAACAATGTCTTGGAATCGTAGAAAACGTACTGTTATCCAAATGGGCGAGTGAGCTGTCCAAAACACATGCTTTCTCCCAGTCCAGAAATAATATAAAAGTAAACATCATGAAAGCCAAAACCAACGGCAGTCCTCTGTTGGTCCAGGAAAGAGATAGTTTTGGCCCAAAGACAAGAGCAACCTGGCCCAGTTGGCAGCTCTTACTGTGGGAGACGATGTATCAGGCACTCGTGGCCACAAAACACTAAAATTGTATGAGCTCACTTCATTCATTTGGCTCCTGCACTGCACTTTCTGTGTTTATTTCTGTCTGTAACATGGAATCTTATCTGTCTTTCCAGGCAAATAATTTGTTGGTTCTTGGCTTTTATACTGCCTGAGAAACTGAAATGAACTTGGTTTGTACACCATACTTTGAATCATTCTTAAGTAATGGATCTGTTGTTCTTGGTGATTTAAAAAAACACCAGAACTGTGATATTCTGAGATCAGAGTGGGGAGGTGGAACACGTGGGTGTCTAGGCAGAGAGAGTGATGCTGAATCCAGGCAAAGAATCCACCAGGGGAGGGCAGTCTCTGAGCCTGCAGCTCACCATGCCACTGGCCTCATGCCACCAGCACGGGTCCCTCCTTCACGCTGGAAAGTCTCTTAAACTGAAGAAGCACAGCACTAGGTCACAGCTCACAGTAATGTCCTGGTTCCATGGCTCAAAGCCCAAGTTGTATGACAATTCAAGATAAAAAAAAAAAAAGTAATCAATATTACAGACGCAGGGGGGGCGGGGGGCATGTAGTGAGACACAGTAATTGAAACCTGAAACTGAGGACTAGGCAGTATTTGACCCTTCAGAAAGACAAATACGGAAAAGTTGTTCCATCCAAGCAAAGAGTTTGTCTGGAAACAAACATCTCAAGCGACAGATGTGTGACAAAAATATAGCGTACAGAAGGTCACAGTCTTGTGATGAAATTAAAAACTATATCATTTTAGCTTTTTAAAATCAGCTACGTTGTTCTCACAATGAATGACCAATTCATATCATCTTTTAGCAAACAGTCATTTACATGGGTCCTACAAGATGGCAGTCAGCTTTTCAAATCTATTTCTGTATGCTTTGCCTGTTACCTAATGCTCAGAAAGCATACAACAGTCGTAAGAATGTTCAAGGAACCCCACAAGTTCATTTAATATAACAGTATTTCTAATTTAAGGGAAAGAGTAGGTCAGGGTTGACCAAAGTTATAGTCAAATTTTAAATTACGCTCAGATTTTTTTAATGGGTTTCGAAATGCTTATAACAAAATAATGAGTGCAGAAATGCCAGTTCCAGCTGAGCTTGGGGGATTTGGAAGTGGGGAGATTAGAAGCAGGCTCTGCGCGCTCTCAGCCACCTTGAAGAAGCAACAGTGGAGGGGAGACAGCAAGAAAACGCATTCTCAGAGGAGAGGCGTTCCCCTCCCACCACCTTCCATCTGAGAACAGGGAACTCGGTAGCGCTTCCCTAAAGCTGTGCGGACAGACAGACTGTGTGTAATGGCTGGGTGACAGTGACTTTCCCGGGAGCCGTCCCTCACATCATCTAGCTGTGACAAGAAGCAGCAGCAAAGTGTCTTTCTCTTCTCTTCCTCCTTCCCTCCCTAGACTCCAACACACTAGCTGAGCCAGTAAGACTGTCTCCAAGGTCACTGAAGTCACGCATTTCTTTTTCATCACGAATTTCTTCTGGTTGGTGCTACTTTGTCTAGTGCTGTCACTACCAGGGCGTCCCCTGCAAGACAGCCGTGCTTGAGCGTGGGTCGGTGAGGAGCGCGGAGATAAACCACTGCAGGGATGGTTTCAGGAATCAACAATTGCCTTACTGTACATGAGCAACCACTTACATAGTGGACATAGCCTGTCTACCGTGATGGCTAAGCGCCGTACCTCGGACTGCGTAATGAGCGCTCACACCACCAGAGTCTCTACACAGAAGAAGCATGTTAATGGACACGTGGAGAGTGCAGCAGGTCAGCTACTTGCTACTCCGTGTTCCGACCTCGGGACCAAGGTACGCTGTGCTTCTTATTTAGAATCACAGTGTGTTAAGTAGGCTGGCCTCAAGGTCATATTCGAATTTTCTCCTTCATGCCAGTTCCACTGTTAAGTATTTTAGCCCTATAACCTTCTGGTTTGTAGCCTTTCATTTTTTTTTTAATCTTATTTTCCAGACAATTAAGATATTATATTTCTACTTTGTTTTTACCTACAAATACAAATATAACTGCTTCCTTGTGCCTCCCGTTTCTCACCTCCTATATTCAAGTTTTCTCTTACTTGGCACTTTCGTTACATGGCTCCTGGCATAATTCTAAATAGTTACTTCTTTGAGAATTTCGTAAATGTGTTTTGACCATATTCACCCCCCTCCTCCCTCTAATGCCTTCCAGAGCCACCGCTCCATGCCCCACCTTCATGACCTCTTACTTTATTTTTAGGAACCCACCCAACACAGCTTGTGCTGCCCATACGTGTGGGTGGGTCTGGGGCTGGCTCCTGGAGCACAGCTGATCTGCTACATATCTTTAATATTGGTTGGTTTCATTCCAGCTCCAAACACTCTGTTAGAGACGGTGTCACAGAATAACTCAGAAAGACACATAAATGCCCAAACCTCCCAAACCTTCATAGCAATCTCTCCTGAAACCCACACTCAGAGACTCACCCCCTGGGACAAGCCCTCTCTCGGATGTGTAACATCCTCCCAAACTTGTTCAAACTCAACAACTGGTCCCCTCTGGAAATGTTTGCACCAGCAATGCTCACGGGTTCTCTTAGTAACTTGTGAGTCTCCTCCAATAGGGACCCTCATGGATAACTGTCTCCATTTCATGTCTTTGTTCAATGTCAAGTTTTTGGTGAGTTTTGTCATAGCCATCTAATCTAAAATTTTACACTCAAACCTTCACACTTGGTACTCTCAACTGCCTTATACTATTTTTTTTTTCACCATTTTCAAAAATAATCAGTTGGACTTTATTTGTTTAAAATCTCATAGCCCACATAAAATGTAAGACAAATAAGACAAAGAATTCAATGATTTCTTTAAGTGGTTTATCTCAAACACACCCACAGTTGATAGCCAGAGCATGTGATTCTCATGACTCAGATACAGTAACTACTTCCTGCTCTGTTTTTATACCAAAGTTGCCTTAATTTTTTTTAAGGGTAAAAATTGTAGCTTGCAATTTTATTGTTTTCGATTATGTGGATGTGTGAGGGAAGGCGGTAGACATATCCATGTGAGCACAGATGCCCTCGGACGCCAGAGGCACTGGATCCCCTGGAGCTGGAGTTGTAGGTGGCTGGGTCCCCACCTGACATGGCTGCTGGGAACTGAACTCAGGCCCTCTGATGAGCAGTGCACGCTTTTAACCTCTGAGTCATCGCTCCAGCTCCTGTTTTCTTGAAGTCCTTCTATAATTGTTACTATTTACACATACAAAGTTTAAGATGAAAGTTAATTTAATTTTTTTAAATCACATTTCATTCTGAAGGCCCAGGTTCTAATATTGGCTATTTTAATAACTCAGTTAGTGAGCAAGAGGAAAAAGGCAACTACTCAAAACCAAGAAGACACACACACACACACACACACACACACACACACACACATACACACACACACAAGTCCCATCAGTTTATTCCAAATCACTTTAGCTTTGTGAGTTGGCTGTCCTTGTATTTCTATTATTTCTGGTTTTCTTTTGCTCCCAACCCTTAGCCTCCCTTCCCAATTTATAAATGAACTTTTGTGTTCTTATAGCCTGTGCTGCTGTTCCCTGGGGCTTATAATTATCTTGTGCACCCCGTCCTGTTCTCATCCCTGATGCTATTTTGATTATATTTTGTTTCTCAAGTCTGTTTGCTGGGCACACAGCTAAACTACCTAGCAACCAACCCCTTGCGTCTGCCCCCTGGCTTATTTATTCTTCATCTGATGCAGGTGGATAATAATTATGGTTCTCACACTTATTTCTCTGGGTGATGACATTCCAACATGAGCAAGTTTGACACACGTCATGGGCTCTCTGCCCTTTCACAGCAGCAGTCATGAGCAGAGATGGCGGCAAAGGTTGAATGCATGAGAAATGGATGAGATGCAGATGACAGCCTGCAAGGGGGGGGGCATCGTCTTATGCAAGAGGTCTTGAGCTTTGATGATGATTAAGAAAGCCACGAGGGGCTAGCCACATCATGGAGACTGACACAGACCGACGATCAAGCAGAATTTTGATGTGTTTGTGGAACTATCCTCATAACGAGAACACTTTTTGCCATCCTTGGTACCCCATGTGAGTTAGTGTGATAATTAGCTGGTGCCTGAACTATGAAACAGACTGGCAATATATTCCTAAAAAGAAAACGAGCTGTTCATGACTCTTTTTGTGACCTCCGCCACAACTTCTCAGTCTTCTTTCTACAGTGGGTGCTATGCATACGTATGACACATCACTTTTCTTGGAATTCTGTATTAAATATTTCTCCTGGAGCAGTATTGCTCCGTAGCACCGCGTTCTTCCATAGTATTCGTCTCTATCTTTAGACAGTGAGGTGGCTTTCATATGAAGAAAGCTGTAACACAAAGGCATGTGATTGATCCAGAAATGGTTACGTGAAAGTCGTACAGCTGGCATGAAGATTGGGCCGCCATTCTAGCAATGTGACACAGAGACCCCAACGCTCTTGTCACCATAGTTCTCTCCCTGAATGCTTAGAAAACCAGTACCCCAACATACGGTGTTATTATTTCCTCGTGACATTTCCCCCCTTTCTGTTCCACTAGATATTGCATTTACCAGATTCTATCATGCAACACATTTCAACAGAATTGTCATGTGTTTAGGGCAGGTGAACTGGCTCAGTGGATGAGGGCACTTTACAGGCAAGCCTGACTGCCTGGGCTTGAGCCACATCAGTCATATAAAGGAAGGACATACGCATGTCATGTAACATGAACATCATGTGCAATAATAACAAAAGATATTACTAAACTGTTGAAGAATTATTCTATGAACAATTTTTGAAACAAGGGCTTTCCCCCCCCCCCCCACTGCGGTGTATAAAAACAAGAGTACCAACACACAGCTATGATTTACTTACTTTCCTTTGTCTGTGGCATCCATCTGTAAAACAGACCATAATTAGGTGTGTTCTGCTGTTGAAGAA